>NC_080750.1:51809285-52409880 GCF_020826845.1 Diceros bicornis minor | reverse complement strand
AAAAATTCCTGCTTATCATATAGATGATAAAGCTCCTCACTTATTATTGGGCATACCACATACACCAAGGAACCAGTTCAAAGGAATTAAAACTTGGTCCTTGAATTTCTGGGCTATTTTGGGTGTAGGTCAGCTTCACTGGAGCATATATTACTTGTTTGTGGTCTCATAGGTGGTTATGTAAAACGTCATATACCCATCCTGATTGCTAGGTAGAAAATCTTTCGTGCCAAGTCTCTAATGTATTTCACTTTGTGTACTCATAGTTAAACCTAGTATGCAACCCACATTTTAAGTCGTGCATGTGCAAGAAAGAAACAGAAAGAGAGAGAGCTTTTTTTTCATTTCATTTCTGGACATCTATAGGGGTATATTTAAGCTCTCCAAACCTCCACTTTCTGCATCACCTCTACTATTTTCAAAGCTAGAAACTATCTCTTCCTATATCCCAAATCTTTTATTCTCTCCTTCCAAGGCCCTGTCTAAAACTCATCTACTCCACAAAAGTTCTATAAACACATAGCTCTACATCATCCAGTAGTGTGCTGGTAAATGTTTAACACTCACCTCTCCACCTCCGATTTAGAGTGTTTGCTGACTTCTGTGGTGTAAATATTCCCACCGTGGCTGATTTCAAATTACCAATGTGACATCACTGAACACAGTGTTGAGAAGAGATATACCTTTATATGGCGTGGTATTGTGTACAGATTCTTTATACTCCTCCCTGTCAAAAGGTGGAGGTTAATTTCCTTCTGCCTGAGTGTGCCAAGACTTAGTGACTCGACTCGCTTCTAATGAATACAATACGGCGGAAGGGATGGGATGTATCTACCAAAATTAGATTATAAAAAGATTGCAGCTTCCATCTCTCTCTCTCTTTCTCTCTCTCTTATCACTTGTCCTGGGGAAGTTGGCCACATGTCTGGAGAAGCTCACATAGTAAGGACCTGAGGGAAGCCTCTATCGAACAAGCTAAGAAGGACTGACATCCTCAGTCCGACAGCCCATGAATTATTGACACTTGTCAACAAATATGTGAGCAGGCTTGGAAGCAGATCCTTCAGCCCCAGCCAAGCCTTGAAATAGCTGCATCTTCAACAGCTTGACTACAATCTCATTAGAGACCCTGAGCCAGAACCACCCAGTGAAGCAGCAACCAGGTTCCTGACCTACAGAAACTGTTGGAAAATAAATTGTTGTTTTAAGTTGCTGAGGTTGGGGTGATTTGTTATGCAGCACTAGCTAACTAATACATACAGCATCTCTCCCATACAGACACAATAGACACAAATAACCTCAGCAACATAGAAGGTAATAAAATGTGGCAACATAATTAAGAAAGGATGAACGTTGAGTATTTATTGCCTTTGTTCTTCATATAATGTATTTAATTGCAAGTTCATATAATTTATTTTTTGTAAATAATGGCTGTGGTTAACAATTGACTCATAAAATTCTTTCAGTTTTAACAATTGGCTCTTGCAAGTTGGTAGGAGCTGGCTCCAGAAAACCACTACAGATATCCATCTCTAGTGTCCATTCCTCACTTAGCAGTACTCCCTCCCTTTGTGGCTGGCCCTCCTTGGTAGCTCACTGTAGAGGCCATATTGTATTGTCACTCAGTTTTCATGAACCTTCTGCATCAGAATCATCTGGTGAGCATGGCCACATTCCAGACCAATTGAATCCAGTTTTCTGGGAACGGGGCTTGGAAATCTAAATTTAAATAAGCTCTTCCCATCCCTACTCTGTTATGGTGGTTCTGATACACAAAAGATTGGAGGAACATTGGTTCAAGAGGACTGGTTTTGAAGTTTGACAGATTGGTGTTCTAATCCCTAATCTACTTATTTTGGGATATTGCTCAATGATTTCATCCAAAAATGGGGGATGCTATGAGCATTCCATGAAATAATGCCTACAAGGGGGTGGGTACAAGAGAAGTGCTCAATAAATGGAAGCCTTCTGTGCCCCTTCACTCCTTGCTGGAACAAACTCTTCAATCATGGTACCTCTTACTGCAGTGCCCCATCCAGGCATTCTGGCTTCAGGATCCTTCCTCCTACCTTCTGAACTCCAAACACCAATGCTTGTCATTCCTTGTTATCACTGAAGAAATTCCCTTAGCTGACTTTCACTTAACCATCTCTCTGTTCACACTCTGAAGCACACCAACAGATGCCCAGGTACCCGACCAGGGCTGCGGCTGGTCTCACATTTCTCACATTCCTCTCATTTCTCATATCACTGGGTTGTGTGCATACCAAGAGTCAGTCAGGTGTGTCACCAAAATGCTCATGCAACTTTTACTTGTGGTTGTGTAATTAATTAAAAATTAGCTAAACTGATAAATACAAGAGTAGAAAAAATTTGAATGCTTTGGAAACACTTGAATTTTAAAAATGGAATTAGGTGCAGATGAGAAAACAGTGAAGGACTGAGGAAAACATAAAAATATCTGAAGATTGTACTCTTAGATTTGTTCAAAAACCTGTCACTTTAAAGAAACTGAAACTGGTAATAGAAGATGCATTAGGTGAAAAGGCCATGCTCCCACAACCAACAACCAACAGCCAGCCAATGGATGAGTATATGCTTATGTTTTAGGTTTAAATAAATTATTTAAATTGTGCTTGTATGCTTCACTTTTTTATGGTTCTCTTCTTTAATTGATTTTTTCCGTTAAACAACCCACTGGAAATATGTTCCAGTTGTATCAGTTTAGAGGGTAGATACGGACCATGGCAGACAGGTAATGACCAAATACATTCTGAATGTGCTGCTTGAATCAGCTGGACAGAACTCCATCTAGAAGTATCGCCACCTAAATATCTAATTATCAACTCAAATTAACCATGGTCCAAAGGGTTTATCATTGTTTTTCTACAACTCTACCTTGTATCAATTTCTCTGTATCCTAGCGGCCACCCCAGTATTACTAACCTCCCAGCAGCACTGCCCAATAAAAATAAAATATGAGCCATATAGGTAATTTTCAGTTTTCTAGTAGCCATGTTAAAAAAAAAAGTAAAAGGGAACAGGTGAAATTAATTTTAATACTAAATTCTGTTTAACCCAGTAGACCCTAAATATTATCATTTCAACTTGTAATCAATATAAAATGTATTAATGAAAGATTTTTTTCATATTGAGTCTCCAAAATATGGTGTGTACTTTACGTCACTGCACATGGGCACAATTCAGACTAGCCATATTTCAAGGGCTCAATAGGCACACATGGCTAGTGACAACTGTATTGAACCCCTGACAAATCTTGCTGTTCTTATATACGTCTTCTAAAATTATTCTTTCTGCTTTATCTTCACAGTTAATGTCTTGGTCCAGGCACTCGTTGTTTCTTGCCTGGACTAAGGCAATATCCTCTCCTCATTACTCCTCTCCATCACTGGTTAATCCCAGTTTTTAATCTTACTGCAAAAACCAGCTTCTGCACCACTCACCTTGATTATACCATCCACCATCCTTTCATGTCCATCACTCAGTGGATCAAAACCAAAGCTATGATCCCCTTCCTCAGAGAATTTCATTAAAGAGCCCTAGGAAATCTTACTTCTTGTATCTCCTCCTGCTTCTCTCACTACCTTATTTTATCTCTCAAGCTATTACTTCAAATTCATGACCACAGTCCCCTAAACTACAACCATATTTATATCTACACTGTGTTTACCTCCTAAGCTGTCTTTCCTCCTCCCGAGGCCAACCTTATTCCCTAGACCCCATTCCTATCCTCCTCTTCTCCACGAGGCAATCTTCCTCTCTCTTATACTTTTAGGTCTTTTTTTCTCTTTTTGCATTTCCCCCCTTGCACAATTCTCTCCTATCCTCTTGAAAAAAACTGAAATTCTCACTTGAGTTCACTTTCCCTATTAGTTATTATCCAAACACCACAACTTTCTCACATCTCCTTCACTCTTCTACTCAACTTCTACTCTGTAGAGTCTATCCATCTAATAAGAGTGAACACTCATTGACCTTTCTTAGGCTTCCTCAGGGCCCCACACTCATGGTTTCTCTTATCACCTCTCTGCTCCCGTGTTTATCGCTCCCAAGATTCAGAGTCCTATATCCATTCCCTCCCACTTACAGACAGAGACTGGCCTTGTGTGTTTGCCTCCACAGCTTAGCATGGTGAGAGTCGCCTTTATAGGCATTCAACACATTTGCAGACGAATGAATGAATTAGTAAATCTGCTACCAAATTCCTTCCAACTACGGCACTCAGACTTCTCCCTACTTTTTTTTGTTTTTGTTTTTTTTTGCTTTTGTGAGGAAGATCAGCCCTGAGCTAACATCCATGCTAATCCTCCTCTTTTTGCTGAGGAAACTGGCTCTGAACTAACATCTATTGCCAATCCTCCTCCTTTTTTTTCCCCAAAACCCCAGTAGATAGTTGTACGTCATAGCTGCATACCCTCCTGGTTGCTGTATGTGGGACGCAGCCTCAGCATGGCTGGAGAAGTGGTGCGTCAGTGCACGCCCGGGATCCGAACCCAGGCCGCCAGTAGTGGAGCTCGCTCACTTAACCGCTAAGCCATGGGGCTGGCCCCTCCCTATGTTTTTAATGCTCTGCTTACTCAATAAGCTCCTAAGCTCCCACATCCTCCTACAGGATTCCTTCCTTGATGAGACATAACAACCACAGTTTCCTCTTCACTCATCAATCCCATTTACCAAGTTGCTTGCATGTAACACAAGTTATTTGCCAATTTTCTCATTTTATCTTTGTAATTATTCAATGTTAGCTCCTATTTCTGTCTATAGTATTATTGTCCATATCGTCATTTTAAGTCTACTACATCACAAATATAATATTCAGAAGAAAAAAGTGCATTCTCTATTATGTTCTTACTTTTGGAAACCAAATTACTGAAATGAAAATCAAATTGCCAATTTCCATCTGATAAACACCCCAAAGAATGATTGGTTTTCCCGTCAGCTGCTGGAAGTTGACCAATACAAACAATGCATAACAACTTGATGACGTAAGATGCTAACAACTTTATGGTGCTCAGGAATATTAAGCATTATGTGGATGTACAAAGAAGTACTGGAATCTTTTGTATATAAGCAATAACCATATCTTATCTATTATGTTACTTTTCAATCCTTAATTTTTCTTGTGCCTTTTTTATTTTATTTTATTTTATTTATTTATTTTTTTTTTTGTGAGGAGATCAGCCCTGAGCTAACATCCGCCAATCCTCCTCTTTTTTTTGCTGAGGAAGACGGCCCTGGGCTAACATTGGTGCCCATCTTCCTCCACTTTATATGGGACGCCGCCACAGCATGGCTTACCAAGCAGTGCGTCGGTGCGCGCCCGGGATCCGAACCAGCGAACCCCGGGCCACCGCAGCGGAGCGCACCCGCTTAACCGCTTGCGCCACCGGGCCGGACCCTATTTTTATTTTTTATTTATTTATTTTTTTGTGAGGAAGATCAGCCCTGAGCTAACATCCATGCTAATAATCCTCCTCTTTTTGCTGAGGAAGACCGGCTCTGAGCTAACATCTATTGCCAATCCTCCTCCTTTTTCTACCCAAAGCCCCAGTAGATAGTTGTATGTCACAGTTGCACATCCTTCTAGTTGCTGTATGTGGGACGTGGCTTCGGTATGGCCGGAGAAGCGGTGCGTCGGTGCGCGCCCAGGATCCGAACCCGGGCCGCCGGTAGCGGAGCACACACTTGACCGCTAAGCCACGGGGCCAGCCCCTCTTGTGACTTCTTTAATCTCAAGTGTCCAGGACGTAAAGCTGTTCTCCTCTTTGTTTTATACAATACACAAGATGTCAAGGTGAAACAGTCTCTTACTTGTGAAAGCTGCTCACTTCCCTGCAAGGCTACAAAATTATAAATGTATGTGAACATATGTTGTGTCCACACATGTGTGTTAAATTATCTCCCGCCTTTCCCAACACTTTGGAAGCCTCTCTGCTTCTAGATGGACTGATCAAGATGCTAATGAGGTCAAAATTGAAGTTAATCAATGATTCATGTACAGAGAGAGAAACAAACAAACAAACAAGAAAATCTCTTACTCATTACTAGGACTGCACCCTTAATTTCAAAGAAGCTTTGTGGATGGCCACAAACCCAACCCCACTGAAGAAATGACAGCTTAAATCATCCTGCAGGTGGGTGAGTGACCATTTACATCAGTATTTGCAAAAAGAAAAAGAATACAGCATATTCATCAAGTGGATGCTCAAACCCTGTTCACCAATAACTATGACTTTAACGTAGTACCATTACATAATTACTGCTATTGTGCACCTTACCGTCTATTGATCAAAGTCTTTCAAGTTAAATCAGGATTCTCCTACACCTCAAACACAATACTTGCTTTGGCCCTTTTGCTGAAAAGTAACTCATATGTGGAGTCTCGCTCCAAGTTAATGAAGAAGATGGCTTGGTTTGCTCCCCACTTGGTTGCATGATTGACTCCAGGGGCCTGCATGCAGAGATATATAACCTGGGAGAGGGCAGGATCCAATATACTACTAGGTAGATGAGGGACCAGGAGGCATGGAGTGGTAGCTGCCCAATAGAGTTCCACTGGTGGCTTAGCCTGGGTCTGGGGGCTGGTTTTGCCTTCTCATGAGTCACTTAATGGATTATTTCTTTCTGAGGGAATCCTGCGGTGTAAAGAATAGAGTTTAGCTGAGAACCTAGGTGGGATTTGTGTAAGAGAAGAAGAGTGGGAGGGCAGGGAGTGGGAGAGAGAGAGAGTGTAATCGTGAAAGAGAGAGAGGGAGAAGGAAGAAGAGGGGGAGGAGGAAAAAATAAGAGGAAGAGGGGAAGAAAAAAAGCAAAAGTAGGGCCGGCCCCGTGGCTTACCGGTTGAGTGCCCGCTCCGCTACTGGTGGCCCGGGTTCGGATCCTGGGCGCGCACCGACGCACCGCTTCTCCTGCCATGCTGAGGCTGCGTCCCACATGCAGCAACTAGAAGGATGTGCATCTATGACATACAACTGTTTACTGGGGCTTTGGGGGAAAAATAAGTAAATAAAATTATAAAAAAAAAAAAAAAGCAAAAGTAAAGCAGTTGAAAATCTGGTGATATCTCTATTTAAGGGTCTTGGGAACTTTATAAACTTCATCTACTTTGGTGTGATAAGTGTGGGAAATTACCTTCCTTATGGATAACTAGTCCTAAATCAAACCGAGGAATCTCTGTACCTTATCCAAGATACACAGTAGCGTAACAAAAAACAAAAACAAAAAAAACCCATAACAGTTATTGTGTTTCTATCTTCACAAAGTATTTCACCTACATTTTCTAACTTGATTCTCAGAATGACCACATTTTTTTATCCACAACTTACAGATAAGCCACCTAAATTTGTGGAGGATGAATTCCAAAGCAAGCATATACAGGGTCAAAGAGAAATATTATTAACTCAAAGATATATTTTAGAATTACTCCTTCACTTAATTCTTTGGATCTGAGCTGATTCTATGTTAGGAAAACATGCTATAAATCTGAAGTCTTAGCATGCTACTAGGAGCCAAGAATGAATTGAATTTCTGTGTTCTCCCATCTATGAGGAAATTATTATTCCTATGCCTTTACCAACTATAAAATATGATATATCTTTAACAACTGTAAAATGTGGTCGTGGCGATCATCGGATTTAACTTAAAATGATATACTCTGCTATTTAAAAACAAAATTACAAAAATTGGATAAAAAAGATAAGATAACTTACTTCTAAAATGTTATGCTAGGCTCTAGTAGCTAGAGGAATGTATTGCTTTATAGGACTTAACTTTTCCACTAATATTATATACTCAAATTTGGGAATGAAGTTCCCAAAACGAAAATCAAATGCCATGCTCTCATCAGACAAATGTCACAAAGGATGATTGGTTTCCTCTTTAACTATGAGATGCTGGCCATCTTATCAATTAAAAAAATCTTATAAATTAATAAATCTTGTAAATAAGATCTTGTTTATCGTATGAGCTAAGTTGCTCAGGAATCGACAATGGTAACCCTAAACATTATACAGATGTGCACAGCAGTATGCTAATCTTTCATTATAATCAATGAGCATATCCATTTGGATCTTTAATATTCTTGTCAAAGGCTCGATCACTGCTCCACTCCCCCCAACCCCCAAAAAAACTCCTGTTTTTCTCGCAGTCTACTTCATCTCAGAAATGGCCTCACTATCTATTTGTTCAATAAAATTCCAGTTTACACCCTCAATCTTCCCTTTTCCCCCATACCCCACATCAACAATCTCTATCAATTCTATCACATACCATGTCTATATATATGGAATCCCCCATTTTGCCACGGCCACTGCCACTACCGCAATCTAAGCCACCAACTTTTCTCATGTGGACCATTGCAATCTCCTGCTAATTTTATTTATTTATTTATTTATTTCCTCCAAAGCCCCAGTAGATAGTTGTATGTCATAGCTGCACATCCTTCCAGTTGCTGTATGTGGGACGCGGCCTCAGCGGGGCCAGAGAAGCGGTGCAACGCTGCGCGCCCGGGATCCGAACCCCGGCCGCCAGCAGTGGAGCGCGCGCACTCAACTGCTAAGCCACGGGGCCGGCCCAACAATCTCCTGCTAATTGATCTCCCTGATTCTACACCTTGCCCACCAAGAATTTATTATTCACACTGCAGCCCATTTTCAAAATGTAATCAGATTCTATCACCTCCCTGCTTAAAACTTTGCAGCAGCTTTCCAACGTACTTGGAATAAATTCCCAACTTCTTACCATGGTTTTCACAGTCCTGTGGAATCTGTCTCCTGCCTGCCTTCCCATCTGCTCAAGTCCCACTCTCTCAGGCTCTCTATGTGCGGTGGGCCATCCAGGCGCTGTCCATCCCAGCTTCCTGTTCATTTCCCTCATCACACTCATCGTGAAATGGTGTTTCTTTACTTGTGGTGCTTTCTTTTCCTTCTAGAAGATGAGAACCTGAGGGTAGGTTCCTACCACCAGAGTCTATGCCATAAAATAGGTCCAATAAATATTTGTTGAAAAAATGAGACACATGTCCTAACATTTTAATTTATGTCCACAAGAACTTTACACCTTTTGAACTTTAAAGATTTCAAGGAAATAACCCATCTATCTCTAAAAGAAGAATATCATTCCTGATAGCCTTAATATCTAAAATCTTCCAACTAAGCCCTGTACTAATTATTGGCTTTACTCTTTCTTTCACCCTCTTACCACATCTTAAAAATAAGAAGACTAAAATTTAGAGAGGTTAAATAATTAGTGCAAGTTTATATAAATAGGAAGTGATGAAGTCAGGATGGTGGAGAAACACAGCATTATTTCCATGATTCATAATAGGCTTTCAATGCATTCATTCATTTAAAAAACTTTTATTTACAACCTATTATATGCTGGGTACTTGGTAGTTACTTGGTGGGATGTGGTCAGTGAGGAATACAAAATTGATTAACATTTAGTTCCTGTCAGAGAGGAGCTCAGAGCTCACTCTCTGTTCTGGAGACTCAAGATTGCCTTGTCGGCTAAAAGTGTGCTCTCTGGCTAGAACAAATCACCACGCATAGGAGAGTTTATTTCTATTGGAATTTAGCAGAATTAAAGTCTGAGAAAAACACATGCTCTTAAGAAGTGACTTGAGTATTTTAAACACTTTGAAAACGATATACAATAAATGTCTAATAACTAGATTGGTTAAATAATTAATTAATTCTCAGATTCAGAACACACCAGACCCCAGCCACTTGGGCACTCACGTGTGACAGGAAGTGTTACCAAACATACTGAGTCATTAAGTCTTCCTGGTTGGGTAAAGAAATTAGATTCAGCTGCCACATTGCTCAAAATTGTTCCATGATGGGTTCTTCCAAGCTTCAATGTTTTACTTGTTCTGTCTGGTTCCTTGCCTCTGCAAATTAATCTTTGGACTCTTTGACTTTGCTTATATTTTGTTTAACACTTGCAGAAACCCTAACAGCCCAACTACTGTCCCTTCTTTGATCTAGTTTCACCTCTTCCTAACAACTAGTTTCTTATCTCTTGATCTTGCTCTGGCTGTCTCCCAACACCTCTGCTATTTCATTAGCCATTTAATTCATCCACCCCGGGCTGTCTATAACTAACCCATGTTCGCTGGACAGCCAACAGGGGCTGGGGCAACAGCACCACGTAGAGAAGGGGCTCCAATGGTGCCCTAAACTGATGGGATTATGTAGGAGAGGAAGTAGGGAGCAAGTGAGAGTTAGTCACAGGCGCTTGATGGAAAATAAGCCACAGCCTCCATGGCCATCTTTCCATCTTGGCTTGCCTCTTATGCATACCTCAGAGCAGGGCAAGTTCCCTCGTCTAAAATGCTTCAGAAACAAACTCCAAAGCACATCGTGACCTAGCTTTATTTCTGCAACTTCGCTCACCATCACCTCCATGGCTTCCATCCTTCTTTCAGTATGTGGCGTATTCCATCCTCTCTCGCTGCCTGATCTTAGCACATGATGTTCTCTTTACTTGGATTGCTTTTCCCCTTCTGTCCCCCCTCCATTTCTGGGTAACTTTTGTTGTCAGTCAGGTCTCAGATTAAACATTACTTCCTATGGGAACCTTCCCTAAGAGCTTCCAACAAGCAGGAAAGATCCTGCTGCTAAGTGATCCCCAAATTCCTTGTGCCTCTCTCCCTTCTCAGAGCTTTTTAGTAACTACTTATTTAATCGACCATAATCTCTCTTGTACTATAAATTCTGAGGCCAGGAATCATGTTTCTCATGCCCCCTAGTGTATCCTAGTGCCTAGCAGAATTTGATACGCAATTAAAACTAAATACGTGTTTATTGACTGAACAAATATGTAAATTCTTAAAGAGATCAAGCTATGCTCCTCAGTTGACATCTGATACTCCACCATTTAAGTTGAGCCTCAACAATTCAAAAATAACTTGCTCAAAGTCTACATTTAGCTCCAACCACTTCCATACTACAGGAAACAGCTGATGGTTATGGTTGTATGCTGATCTGAGAGAAGTATTGTTCTGAGCTTGATGAAGAGCCCATCACCACTGCCTGCTTCTGCCAGTTCACTTGAAAACACATGTTATAACCAAATGGAACCTGGAACTGCTCTACTGACTTTGACGTCCTGGGTAGGTAAACTAGTCAGGACTTGCTTTGTTGCAACTAAAATAAACTGAATTCAAAATGTCATAAGTAAATAGGAGGAAGGGAAGGAAGGAAGGAGGGGAGGAAGGAAGAAGGGGAGGAAGGAAGGAAGAAGGGGAAGAAGGAAGGAAGGAAGGGAGGGAGGGAGGGAGGAAGGAAGGAGGGGAGGAAGGAAGGAAGGAAGGGAGGGAGGGAGGGAGGAAGGAAGGAGGGGAGGAAGGAAGGAGGGGAGGAAGGAAGGAGGGGAGGAAGGAAGGAGGGGAGGAAGGAAGGAGGGGAGGAAGGAAGGAAGGAAGAAAAGGAGGAAGGAAGGAAGGAGGGGAGGAAGGAAATTTATTAATTCACATAAATAGAGCTGGCCTCTTCCCCAGCTTCCAAGGACTCGCCATCATCAGGAATCTCCATCTACCTGCCCGTCAACCCATGGGTCCCTTTCTTGCTTCAGCCTCCGTGTTAGCGTCATTCTACTCAGTGAGAGGGACTTCTACAGGGATTTCTATAGACACTTTCAGCACTCTCTCTCAATGTCCATACATCAAATCCCAAAGAAAGATTCTGGGATCAGCCTGGAAGACTTGGGTCAGGTGCCTATTCTCAGGTTAATCACTGGAGATAAGAAAATAGGCTATTATGGTAGGTTATGCCTAAAATTTGACATCTAAAAAACAAGAACAAGTAAAAACCTCAAATAGGGTATCTGTAAAGACTAGAAACACAGGTAAATATACATTATGTCATCAAGGACATATTCCACCTGTAGGAAAAATAAAATACTATTATCTGTGTTTCTAGACTTTACAGACTGTTTACTATAACTTCTTAGACTTCAGTTGTGCTTTTAAATAATGTTCATTGTCCAAGTAAAGGTCAAGATTTTTTTGTGACTTATTTCTTACTTGCTCCTTGTTTCTGGAAGGGAACCACTTTCCCCCATCATCCTTTAGCTAGACTTAGACGATAATCGTCGCCAGGTTATCAGTCTGGGACTCTTCAGGCTGTAAACAATTAGAACAGTAAAGCAGGCATGTTGCCATATTAAAAGGGAATATTTCATAATAGTGAAGTCCCAGAATACTGTTGCAGTCTTGTTACTTGTCCTCACTACCTGAATTAGTGCTTTAGAGAACAATTCTCAGTTAATCCTCACAGTCTTGTCTAAGAAATTTTTTCTGATATCCATGTTTAGAGCAGTAACTAAGGGATGTCTAGAGAATACCCTTGCACTAAATGGTAAAAGTAAACTGGAATAGAATGAACAAAGCTTAAGAAGACCATTCACTTTGGTAAACGAAATTGTCTGGGGAAATAGCCACCTGACCTTTCTAGTTCCAGAGTTATTTTACGCTTTCAATCTAGCACAGCACTCCTTATAGCAGGAAAATTACTTTCATTTTGGAGCTTTTATAAGAGAGGCTGCGAAATAGAACATGATTCACTTGGACCAAAATAAGAAAAACTGAGAAAATGGCTGATAAACATCATTTTAATGCAAAATTTCCAATCAAATTGAAAACAGAATTTTAACGTTTTTGTTCTTAATAAATCTGCTAAGTTATAGTGCTATGAAATAATAGGTATTTTAAGTTTAAATGTGCATTTGGTATTTATATCAATTTATTTTAATTTATTGAGTATATCTAACCACCACATTTTATAGAAAAATATTTGTAAGAGCTGTGTTTATCAATTGGTGTGCACCTGGGAAAATAATAGTTTCCAGTGAAAAGGATAAGTATTGGTTCCAATTTTTCATTCTTTGACAATCTATTTGAAAAATATTAGTCAAGTCATTCAGAAAATCAAACCTCAGATGTCTTCTTTAATTTGCAGCTTTTTGTTGCTGTTGTTTTTATTATGTGTTGGGCACTTCGCTGGGATTTTTATAGCTAACGGTGTTTAATCCTTAAAACCTTGCAAGGTAAGCATTAATATTCCCATTTTACAGACAAAGAAATAAAGACTCAGTTAAGCAACCCGTCCAAGGTTACACGGACAAGCCAACAGTAACCAGCAGAGTCTGACTCCGAACCCTGGTCTGTGTAGCTCTTGTGCCCTTTCCTTGGGCCTCATGGCCTCAAGCAAAATACTGCCACCAGTTGGCAAGGAAGCTACTGCTGGATGGTGAATTTGCTCTCCAGTGGTCTTAGTTCGAAGCCCTTTTTCACGTCTATCTATCATAGAAAGGAGATTCAAGTCTAGGTAGATGATTAAATTACACAACTTTTAAGGTCATTGAAGGACACAGAAGCATTCTGAAATTTCTTCACCAACTCTGGAAAAACTCCACTTCTTCCAGGTAAGTATTCAAGCTAATAGAAGGTAGAAAATTATCTTCTCTCTGTATTACAGTTTTAAAGTGTTAGAGAATGTGATGAGTTTTTTAGAAGTAAGCAAGATTCTAGTCTTCTATTTAGATCCTGGTCTTCTATTTAGAATTGAAGAAAATAGTGTTCATACTGTTTCTTATGGGTTGAAATGTGCTCCTCCAAAAGATATTGAAGTCCTAACCCCCAGGACATGTGAATGTAACCTTATTTGGAAATAGGGTCTTTGCAGAATGTCAGGTTAAGATGAAGTCATTAGGGTAGGCTGTAATCCCATATGACTGGTGCCCGTATAAAAAGGGGAAATTTGGGCACAGAAACAGACACACACACAGAGAGAAGGCCATGTGAACATGAAGGCAGAGAGCCAAGTGATGCATCTACAGGCCAAGGAATGCCAAGGATTGCCAGCAATCCACCAGAAGCTGGGAGATAGGCCTGGAACAGATTTTCCCTCCCAGATTTCAGAGGGAACCAACCCTACCAACACTTTGATCTCAGACTTCTAGCATCCAGAACTGTGAGACAAAAATTTCTCTTGTTTAAGCCACCCAGTTTGTGGTACTTTGTTACAGCAGCCCACACAAACTAATATATCGTTAAATGCGGTTTAAAAAAAAAGCAGCTTTATTGAGATATAATTCACACACTGTACAATTCACTACTAAAAAATATACAATTCAATGTCTTTTAGTATAGCCACAAGGTTGAACCACCATCACCACAATCTAATTTTAGGATATTTTCATCTCCCCTAAAAGAAACCACATACCCATTATCAGTCAATCCTCATTCCTCACCCACTTCCAACTCCCCACCCCCAGCCCTAAGCAACCACTAATCTACTTTCTATCTCTATAAATTTGCCTCCTCTGGACATTCATATAAGTGGAATCATACTATATGTGGTCTTTTGTGACTGGCTTCTTTCATTTAGCATAATGATTTCAAGGTTCAACCATGTTGTTTCATGAGTCAATACTTCATTCATTTATATGGCTGAATCATACTCTGTTATGCTGATGTTGCATATTTCATTTATCCATTCACCAGTTGCTAGACATTTGGGTTCTTTCCACCTTTTGGCTATTCTGAGTAATGCTGCTATAAACACTCATGTACAAGTTTTTGTGTTCATGTACATTTTCATTTCTTTTAGGTATATACCTCAGAGTAGAATTGCCAGGTCATACGGCAACACTGTGTTTAATACTTTGAGAAACTGCCAAACTCATTTCAAAGTAGCTGCACTATTTTACATTCCCACCAGCAATGTATGAAGGTTCCAATTTCTCTGCACTCTTGCCAACACTTGCAATGGTCTGTCTTTTTGATTATAGCCATCCTAATGGATGTGAAGTGATATCACATCGTGGTTTGGATTTGATAGTATTTTCTTGTGGGTCTTTGCATTTATACTCATAAGGGATATTGGTCTGTAGTTTTTCTTTCTTGTGATTTTATCGTCTGGTTTTGGTATCCAGGTAATACAGGTCTCATAGAATATGTGTTAACTGAGTTTTAAACAGTTGCTATTCCCTTTGTCTTTCTCTCTTTCAATCTATCTACCTATCAGGTCACTGCCAAGTATTTTCATTTTCTTCAAAAGTCTCTGTACTTATAAGTATGCTGATTTTTGTCAGCAATGATTGGAACATTCATCTGCCTAGTAATTATTTACATTGAAATTATTTTTCTTTTAGACATTTTTGTCAGTCTATTCTGGTTTCAGTACAAAATAGTCATGTTTTTATTTTATTTAGCATTCCTAGGAACACCTAGACCCTTCTAGGAACTGGGGAGGCTACTGTGAATAAGATAACCTCTATGACATTCCCTGAGGAGTTTACAGTCTATTGGGGGATACAGACAAGTAAATTGACCTTTACAAGCCAGTGTGCTAAGTACCTGGTGGGAGAAGTAGAGTGTTATGGGAGGATATCAGAGAAGAAGCTGTGTCAGACTTGGAGAGAAGAGGTCAGAAAAAGATCACTGGAAGTGACAGCCGATCTGAGACAGAAAAACGTGTGGAAATTAGCCAGGTGAAGGGGGTAGAAGTTCTTGGAGAGGAAAGATTGTTCCTCTTCAGGAAGAGAAAAATGCAAATGCCGAGAAGCAACAGGGCTCTTTGCAGGAACTGAAAGCAGTTCAGTATGGATTAGGCTTGAGTGGAAAAGTAGGATCAATTGAGACAAAGCCTTGTATGCCATATCAAAAATGGTTGTAACAATAAATTCATATATATACATTAGAAGCATGGACAGTTAGAGCTGGAAGCATCATTAGAAATAACCCCATTCAGGGCCGGCCCAGTGGCTTAGTGGTTAAGTGTGCGTGCTCTGCTACTGGCGGCCCGGGTTCCGATCCCGGGCGTGCACCAACGCACCGCTTCTCCAGCCACGCTGAGGCTGCGTCCCACATACAGCAACTAGAAGCATGTGCATCTAGGACATACAACTATCTACTGGGGCTTTGGGGAAGAAGAAAAAAAAAGGAGGAGGATTGGCAATGGATGTTAGCTCAGAGCCGATCGTCTTCAGCAAAAAGAGGAGAATTAGCACAGATGTTAGCTCAGGGCTGATCTCCCTCACAAAAAAAAAAAAAGAAAGAAATAACCCCATTGAAACTCCCCCTCATTTTAAGGATTTCTTCTATTACATACTAATTAAGGATCCTACAGCTGCTGCATAAACCATTGATGAAGAAGCAGGTAACCAGCTCTAACTGTTAGAAAGTTCTATCAAAGGTTGAGTTATTAAAAATAATAAAAAATTTTTAAAAACCTCCTATAACTTTGTTTCCTGGTAAAGTTTTGCCCTCTGGTAGATTAATAAAGGATGTCTCACCCTCTTTTACACAAAACTATTTCAGATATTTGAAGACAACTTTGATGTTACTTTTTTTTTTTTTAACAGGGAAAGAGTCACCCTGAGCTAACATCTGTTGCCAATCTTACTCTTTTTTTTTCCCCTCCCCAAAGTCCCAGTACATGATTGTATATCCTAGTTGTAAGTCGCTCTAGTTCTTCTATGTGAGCCGCTGCCGCAACACGGCTACTGACAGATGGGTGGTGTGGTTCAGTGACTGGGATGCGAACCCGGGCAGCCAAAGTGGTGAGCGCCGAAATTTAACCACTAGGCCATTAGGGCTGGTTCTGATATTTCTATTTATTCTTCTTGTCTCTAAACAGTGCTGTCCAATGGAAATTCTGCATTGATGAAAATGTTCTATAATCTGTGCTGTCAACCAGTCAATAGTTACATGTAGCTGGCTACTACCATATTTGATAAAGCTGCTCTAGACTAGGCCTCTATATTTACTTAAACTATTTTTGTGTCTTTATTGCTAGACCTCAAGCCATTCCTGGTTACTCTCTTTTGAATATTAGTCAAAATATGATGAAGTAAACATAATATGCTTTTCCGTGTGCAGCCAACCAAAGCAGAGTAAAATGAGACCACTAACTTCTCTGCAATTTAGACTTGCCAATAATTCATCTTAACATTGTCTTAACTTCTAAGTTACTACTTGTAGTCTACTACAATTCTTAAGTTTTTCAGACACATATTGCTATTAATCCAGGTCTGTAACTCTCGTTCTTCCATTTGTGCAGCTGAACTTTAAATGAAGGTAAAAAAATTGTTGAATCTTGATTCTGTCGTGTAGAACAAAGTGTTAGCTTTCTCTTTTCCTTTGCCTTAATCATATTCAATCAATAAGCTTGCCTTCAATGGTATTATCCAAGTCAATGACAAATACATTTAACAGGACACAGCCACAGGCAAAGCCACATGTCATGACATTAGGAACTCTCACTAGTCAAGATAATTTGGATTCAGTTGTTCAACCAGGTGAGAATCTAACTATATTCCCAGTTGAAAGCAGAAAAAACTATACTCATGGTCAAAGTGATAAAAGAGGTAGTCAAGTTCTTGATCTGGGTGGTGATTACGTGGTTGTGACCATTCATCAAACTGTGTACTTTTCTGTTTGTGTGATGTACTTCAATTCAAAATTTCTAACACATTATTTCAAAACACTGAAAACTAGCATTGCAATCTATTAAAAATTATTTACAAAGCCTTTAGTCACAGGCCTCTTCCCCAGCTCTGCATGGTCACCCGTCTTGAGGGAGCAGGTTTATTCTTTGGAGAAATTGAATGGAAATTGAACAGAAGAGGCTCGGGAATCTCCAGATCCTGGGGGGGCTGTGGGTGAGGTGGGCATAGGGCTGAGAACAGAGGGATTCCGTGAAAGGGCATCTACTGAACTGGGGGATCTTAAGCCCCCTTTCCATACTTGAATCTCAGAATGATGGCATCTGGGCATATTCTTCCCCACACAGAGATTGGAAGATTCTTCTCTGGAAAAAATGAACCCAAGCTACAGAAAAAGACAAAGTCTGAAATGACGGATATGCTGCCTGATCATCTAAAATGGTTTCATAATCACATTTGCAAATTCTTTCCCTCCTCAGGGATGCAATTCATTTGAACTTAGAAACTTCAAAGTTCATTTAAAGCTATTTGGCACCTGATTAAATATCTCTTCCTCTCTCTTGGAGTTCAGTTCCCTCTCAACAGGGCTAGTTTGTTTTCTTTTCCAGCTGAAGATCATTTTCCCTTGATAAAGAAAGTGTAAGCGTTAAGTAAGTAGCTCAGAATGCTGGTCTGTATGTTAACGGTACCTCATCTGCTCCTGAGCAGTGACCAATGTCTTTTTCTTACTTCCTCCTCTCTACCTTCCATTACTAGCAGATGAATTATTTTATAGCAAAGGAAAGCTCAGAGAACCGTTATGGACTGCAAGAAGTCTGACTCAAATCTGCTAAAAGACTAAACCAAGTTTTAAATTTTATTGGGTGGACACAGTCTTTTGTCAAGTTAAATAGACATGCATGCCCTCTAATTGGTAATTTGTTCCCTAGGAGAACATATCAAGCTGCATATTTCATAAAACTCTGCACTAATGAAATCAAACTTTAAGATGCCAATGCATTAGAGTGTGGTCAGACTTCAACTGACCCGGGCAGCCTCCACGCCGGGTTCTGGCTCTGGCATGTACTGCAAGAATCCCTCTTTGCCCACTGCTCCCCCAACTATTTGCTGTTATTACTTAAAATTTTCTGCATCGATTGTTAAAATGGCAGCGTAATTGCCAAATCCTACATTAAGATGCTATTACCATGTTTTCCCCCTTTTTTAATCGATAGACATTTCTTGAACTCCTACCACATACAAGGCATCAGGCCAGATGTACAGAAGATACAGGGGAAAACATGGAGAATAGGAAAATCCCAGCTCTGCAGTCAGCTTAGTCACTTACGACCTGCGTACCTTTGACCATATTAATCACGGAGCCTCTGTTTCAGGCTGAGAGATTAGCATAAGCAAAGGTACAGAAGAATGAAAATACATAGTGCAAAATAGAAATCTTCAGTTAAAAAGAGGTAGTAATATAAGGTAGCGTGTGCTGAGGAGTGATAGAGATGAGTGTCACAGAACTCACGGGGAGGGAGAGTGGTGAGAGACTGCTCTCATCTGAAGCAGGCATAAGCCCTCAGTAAGAAAGGTGGGGGAGGTGGGACGAAGCCAGAGCCGGGTCTTTAAAGAAAGGTAGGGAATTTTTAACATTTTTAGCTAACATTTATTGCACACAGCAACACATACTTCACACGGAACATCTTACTTAATCCTCACATAACTCCCTATGAAATGTTATTATCCTCATTTCACAGATGATGAAATAGGTTTAGAGGAAAAGGAGGGGAAAATGCCTTCCAGGAAGTGAATCAATTACCAGGAGCAAAGGAATTTCATGATGCGAAGGAGCAAGACCTGCTGTCTCAGCATCTTCGCTTTGTCTCGCCTGTTATCATCCCGTCCCTAGAGTGCTGGTTTGTCTCCTGTGAGCAGCTCTAGGGTTAGTTATCTTGTGCTTATTCTCTGCCGCAGGCCCTTTCCTTTGAATGTGCAGTGAGCCTGCAGATGTCCCCCGAATTTTGCTTATTTTCTTGATAGTTTGAAGACAATATTTCATATATTGGATTCAAGCCTCTCCCATCCTCTTCCTTTCAACATTCAGAACTCAACAGTACTCTATATCCTGAAGACATTTTACCATGGTCCTCTGATGATTTTATGTAAGAATGTCAGCATTTGACAGCCACCTCGCAGAGCATTAATTTGATCAAGGGTACATCACTCTTCTGATTATTGGCTGAAAGATTCTAGTATTTTGGAAGAATGGATTAGGAGCTAAATCCTCAGAGATAAACATACAACCCTCTGATCACTCAAAGAATTTAGACAGTCTTTCTCCAGCTACAGGGATATGGAATTTAATAGCCCTAGGTTTCACGTAAGAGCGTAAGAACTGGGAGTTGGGGTGAGAGACATTAAACATCGCAGACCCAGGTTTTCCAAAAGTCTAAATGTCTTTAGCCAGAATATGTAGAAAAGAGTAAAGCACTACTCATTTTAATTACAATATTAACTTTAAGCTTTCAAACTACTTTAGTAAAACCCAAAATAGATCATCCAAGAAACAAAAAATCTCTCGTTATTTTCTAGAGTAGAATCAGAGCTATGTATTGTATTTGTACTCTAGTCTTCATATTTGTTTTGTGTATTTTTGTGTTTCACTGTCAAGTGCTAATAGAAAAGACAGATAGAAACTTAATTCAGGTAATTTTAAAAGAAGTCTGGCCAGTAAATTATATTAAAATGTATTTGTCCTGGGGCCGGCCCCATGGCTTAGCGGTTAAGTGAGCGCAATCCGGTTAAGTGAGCGCAATCCGCTGCTGGCGGCCCAGGTTCAGATCCCGGGCGTGCACCGCCGCACTGCTTCCCTGGCCATGCTGAGGCCGCGTCCCACATACAGCAACTAGAAGGATGTGCAGCTATGACACACAACTATCTACTGGGGCTTTGGGGGAAAAATAAATAAATAAATAAAATTAAAATGTATTTGTCCTGAAGAGCTTGTGAATGAGTTTTACTACTTTCTGGGTGGCTACTGGTTTAGAACTTTCTTCCAAGAATCTCTCTTCTTAAAAGACTGTACATAAGAATGAGGGGGAAGTTTGGGGGAGTATTTCCTGAGATTTTTTTAGAGGATTCAAGTCTCCAGTGTAGTAAACACAGCCACAAGCATGGCTTCTGAAGTCAAAAGACTAGCCCTGTGATCTTGAGTAACTTAACCTCTCTCAGACAATTCCCTCATATATAAATGGAGAAAACAGCATTGACCTCAGAGACTTAAATGAGATCATGCATTAAAAGCTCACAACACAATTCAGGGTATACAGTAAGTGCCCAGTTTACTTTTCAAAAAGTTAACTAGTTTGAAAGGAGTGAATTAGAATGTACCAGGTTGTTTTGCACCATTCCCAACAGCAGGTGTCACTCTCTCCCTAAACGCTGAAAGGGAGTCACGTTTTTACTGTTAATTCAGATGTCTGTGCATTCCATGAGTATTAGGGAACGAAAAGTAAATAAAAAAATTCCTACAGATATCTGATAAACAGCACAATTTTAAGTACAGCCCCAAAATCACTGTTTGAGAATTAAGAGCTATCAAATTCATTACACCTCCACCCCGCCCATGCACACATGGGTTGGGGGAGGGGTGGAATGGGAGAATGACAAGGGCCATGTGAACCAGGTACAAGTTAGAAAACACGGTCTAGCAAAATATCCTCAGTTGTAACATTTTTTTTTTTGGTTTTTTTTTTTTTTGAGGAAGGTTAGCCCTGAGCTAACATCTGTTGCCAATCCTCCTCTTTTTTCCTGAGGAAGATTGGCCCTGGGCTAACATCCGTGCCCATCTTCCTCTACGTTATATGGGACGCTGCCACAGCATGGCTTGATAAGCGTTGCGTAGGTCCACGCCTCAGATCCAAACCTGCGAACCCAGGCTGCTGAAGCGGAGCACGCGAACTTAACTGCTACACTGCCAGGCAGGCTCCCTCAGTTGTAACTTTTTGAATCCTTATTTGAACCTCTTTACTCCATGTTTTCAAAAAGAGGGAAAGAAAAAACTTAGCAGAAAATGGCTCCATATTTTTAAAAAATAACAATTTGGTACTACCATATACTAAGTTAGAATTACCAACTCTTGATTTGAGTTAGAATCTAGTTACTGGAGATTAAACCAGCCGTAAAAGGTGTAGCTCTGTTCTTTCATCTGTACAGAAAACATACATTTTCTAAGTAAAGAAAAGAGCTGCTTCAGTATCCTCCACTTTACTAGGTCAGTGAATTCCCCACAATGGATAGCCTAATAAATACACGTTGAAACTGCCAAGAGTTTAGCAAATTAAGCACTTAAAAAAATAGAATTATTCCTTTTATTACAAAACTTAATAATTTAATGATTTCTGTACTTCTCCTTATAAGAAGATAATAAAAGGTGACAGCTGATGTTCAAAATTGGAAACCAGATAATCAGACCAAAAAAATCACATTTATTTCAATAGCTCAAAGTGCAAATACAGCAAATCGGTTCACAAAGTTTCAAGATACAGTTTTAAGTATAATGAGAACTTGATATACAAAAATGAAAGGGTAAATAGCAGAAATAAAGCTCAATTTTTAAAAATATTCAAGTAACGTGAAAACCTTTAGACTAAAACATTCCACTTATGTCAATTCAGAAATGCCTTAATTTCTAATTAATTAAGATACCAGTAGTACACTGCAATCAAAAAGGACTTCTCAAAGAAAATCACCCCAAGATGGTCAGCTCCAGACAAGAGTGGAAATTCTTGCTGCTGGCTATTCCTTTCAGCAGCCTCATTCACACTGTATTAACCGATGTGGTTCAACCCATGATATTTTGATGTTTAGGAAAATTCTAAAAAATGTTTAAAGTTCAATATAAGGCCAACATTACTATTAAGAGTTTCTGAAACGGCCACTATATATTTAAAAGATTTAAAGACCAATTTCAATTATTACTGGGGGAAAAGATAGAGATTAATACTTCTTCCATTACTTAAAACCTTTTTGTAAGGTTAGCAACATGGCCTTTAAAACTTCCTCATAAAAATTGTCCTTAAATATATAGTTACTTATTTCTACATGTACAGAACTTGTATGTAAAGTAGAAAAAGTTCCCACTAGGAAGATAATTAAAGGTTGTTAATGTTCTTTTTATCACTTAGCAGCCAAGACACATGTTTATTTCTGCTCCCTAGAAGCAATGTTAGCTACTAGCCTTAATTCAGGAACATGTGCATCTTCAGGAAGGTTCATATGAGATATTTATTCAGCCTTTTTCTCAGCCTTCTTCATCTTTTCATAGTAGGCAACATATTGAGAGTCTGTTCCAAAAATTCTATCCCACCATGTAAACGTTGAAGCATAGTTTCCGATGAAGTTCATGTGGTGGAAATCATGATGCCGAGAACCAGCATAGAAAGGGATGAGATTTAAAGGGTTGAGAGGAATATCATAACCACTGAAATAAAAATGATAAAGATTATGGAGGAAGTAAATACACCTCAAATAATTGACATTTTCATTGATAGTCATATGCTCATTAATTCAAATAACATTCCACTTTACCTAAGTCATTTTATTTCTGACATGTTTAAAAAAACAAAAACTCACAGAAAATGATGCATATTCTAGAAACCTCTGTAAGAAATTTTTAAAAACTTAAAAGATCTATGGAAGAGGTGACGTCAGCCTCATGGCGGAGTGAGCTTTCCCGTGAATTCTTCCCCCACAAGATACAACAAAAGTAACAGCCACAGACCAACAACGGAATCCCAGACAGTGAAAAGCTGGAGCGGAGGGATCCACACTGCCGCACATCTGAGAGCGGAACGTGCTGGGCCCCCGGAGGAAGTGGGGAGAGGTAAGGAGAACTCCGCTCCCTCCCCATCAGATCAGCGATCCGGTCCGCGCGGCTCCCAGAGAGGGGGGAGGGGCGGCCCTCGGCGGGAAACTGTAGCTCTTCGGGTTCTCTCAGCCAGTGGGAAACTCCCGCACAGAGGGCTCAGAGGAGCCACAGGGCTACCATCAACATCAGAGCAACCCAGAGAGCGGATAAAGAGGGGCAAACGAGAAGCCTCCCACGTCAGGGACCCAGAGGGCAAAAGAGAGAGCTCCCCCCTCCCCGCAACCCGGAGTCTGCAGCTCGACCAGATCTAGCGGTCCGAGGCAGACCTGAATAAACTGGACTGGGCCCGTGGATCGCAGTGGGGAAAACAAAACAAAATAAAACAAAACAAAACTGCGGATCGCAGCAGAAAAACTGGGGCAGAGCGCAGGGGGCTTAGACTACACAGCCCTTTACCACCAGACAGTGGCGGCAGGTGGAAATTGCAACCAGAGACTTCCAGGATGAGGAAAATCAAAACCAACACAGGAACCACAATGCAAAAATATATGAAATCACCAGACCAGAAACAAAATGACAAGCACCCAGAAATCAACCCCGAAGACACAGAAATCCATAAACTAAATGACAGAGATTTCAAAATAGCTATCATAAAAACACTCAACGAAATACGAGACAACACAGACAAACAATTAAATGAGATTAGGAGTTTCTTCACAAAAGAGATTGAAATCATAAAGAAAAATCTATCAGTGCTGATGGAGATGAAGAACACAATGGAGGAGATAAAGGAGAATCTGGAATCTTTAAAGAACAGAGCTGACAATAAGAATTAGTACTTTAGAGGATAGGAATACAGATATACTCCAGATGGAAGAAGAGAGAGAACTAAGACTAAAAAGAAATGAAGAAAGACTCCGAGAAATATCGGACTCTATTAGAAAATGTAACATAAGAATTATAGGTATTCCTGAGGGAGAGGAGAGGGAAAGAGGAACAGAGAGCCTATTCAAGGAAATAATAGCTGAAAATTTCCCAAATCTGGGGAAGGAGCAGGAAATACCAGTAAGCGAAGCCAACAGGACGCCTATATATATTAACAGACAAAGGCCTTCACCACGACACCTAGTGGTAAGGCTAGCCAGGGTCAACGACAAAGAAACAATATTAAGGGCAGCTAGACAAAAACAAAAAATAACGTACAAAGGAACTCCCATCAGGCTCTCAGCGGATTTCTCAACAGAAACTTTTCAGGCTAGAAGAGACTGGAATGATATATTCAAAATACTAAAAGACAAAAAACTTTCAGCCAAGAATACTCTATCCAGCAAAAATATCCTTCAAATATGATGGAGAAATAGTAACTCTCCCAGATAAACAAAAGCTAAGGGAGTTCATGGCCACGAGACCGCCACTACAAGAAATACTCAAGAAGGCCCTCAGGCCTGAAAACAAGAAGAGAAAGGGAACACAAAGCTTGGAGTAAGGAGAAAAGTAGGTAGACAAAATCAGAGAAATAGTAGATCTTTACCGGAATAGGTTAGCAACCACTTAAATACTAAACTCAAAGATCAAAGGAAGAAATTCACCAAAAATAAATTTAACCTCATCACTGTAAACACACAGCCACAACACAAGATAGAATAAGGTATAACAAGAGCAACTTAGAAGGGGAAGAGGAAAGTGACTGAATTGACTTAGTATAAGGAAATAGGAGGCTATCAGATAATGGACTATCTCATACAGAAGATTTTTCACCCAAACCTCAAGGTAACCACTAAACAAATAATCAAATTAAAACCACATATGATAAACAAAGAGAAAACTAGAAGAATCATAAGACAGAACAACCAAACTGAATTGGCAGTCCAAAACAAATGGGACAAGAAACAAAGGAAATGCAAAAGAACCAGAAAATAAGTGACAAAACAGCAACATTCAACCCTCATATTTCAATAATTACCCTAAATGTAAATGGATTGAACTCTCCAATCAAAAGATACAGAGTGGCAGGATGGATTAAAAAGCAAGACCCAACAATATGCTGCCTTCAGGAAACACATCTTAGCACTAAAGACAAGCACAGGCTCAGAGTAAAAGGATGGAAGACAATACTCCAAGCTAATGGCAAACAAAAGAAAGCAGGTGTTGCCATACTCATATCAGACAAAGTAGACTTCAAGATAAAACAGGTTAAGAAAGACAAAGAAGGGAAATATATAATGATAAAAGGGACACTCCATCAAGAAGACATATCGCTTATAAATATATATGCACCCAACATAGGAGCACCAATGTACATAAAACAACTATTAACAAACCTAAAAGGAGAAATCAACAACAACACAATAATAGTAGGGGATCTTAACACCCCACTTACAGCAATGGATAGATCATCCAGACAAAAAGTTAATAAAGAAATATTAGACTTAAATGAAAAACTGGACGAGATGGACCTAGTAGACATATACAGAGCACTCCACCCAAAAACAGCTGACTACACATTCTTCTCAAGCGCGCATGGAACATTCTCTAGGATAGACCATATGTTGGGAAACAAAGCAAGCCTCAATAAATTTAAGAAGATTGAAATCATAACAAGCATCTTTTCAGACCATAAGGCTATGAAACTGGAAATGAACCAGGAAAAAAAAACTGGGAAAGTGACAAAAATGTGGAGATTAAACAACATGCTACTGAACAACCAATGGATCATTGATGAAATTAAAGGAGAAATCAAAAACTATCTGGAAACAAACGAAAATGATAACATGCCATATCAAACCATATGGGACGCAGCAAAAGCGGTCCTGAGAGGGAAACTCATAGCGATACAAGCCCACCTTAACAAACAAGAAAAAGCCCTAATAGGCAACCTTAAATTACACCTAACAGATCTAGAAAAAGAAGAACAAACAAAGCCCAAAGCCAGCAGAAGGAGAGAAATAATAAAAATCAGAGCAGAAATAAATGATATTGAGACCAAAAAAACAGTAGAAAGGATTAATGAAACAAAGAGTTGGTTCTTCGAGAAGATAAACAAAATAGACAAACTCTTAGCCAGGCTAACTAAGAAAAAAAGAGAAAAGGCTCAAGTAAATAAAATTAGAAATGAAAGAGGAGAAATTACAACGGATACCATGGGAATACAGAGGATTATAAGAGAATACTATGAGAAATTATATGCCAACAAATTGGACAATCTAGAAGAAATGGATAAATTCTTAGACTTATACAACCTCCCAAAATTGAACCAAGAAGAAATGGAGAATCTGAATAGACCAATCACAAGTAAAGAGATTGAAATAGTAATCAAAAACCTCCCAGAAAATAAAAGTCCAGGACCAGATGGCTTCTCCAGTGAATTTTACCAAACATTCAAAGAAGATTTAATACCCATCCTCCTCAAACTATTCCAAAAAATAGAGGAAGATGGAACACTTCCTGAATCATTCTATGAGGCCAACATCACCCTGATACCGAAACCAGACAAAGACAATACAAAGAAAGAAAATTACAGGCCAATATCGCTGATGAACATTGATGCAAAAATCCTCAACAAAATATTGGCAAACCGAATACAACAATATATTAAAAAGATCATACACCATGATCAAGTGGGATTTATACCAGAGACGCAGGGATGGTTCAACATCCGCAAATCAATCAACGTGATACATCACATCAACAAAACAAAGAATAAAAACCACATGATCGTCTCAATAGACGCAGAGAAGGCATTTGACAAGATACAACATCCATTTATGATAAAAACTCTCAATAAAATGGGAATAGAAGGAAAGTACCTCAACATAATAAAGGCCATATATGACAAACCCACAGCTAACATCATACTCAACGGGGAAAGACTGAAAGCCATTCCTCTGAGAACAGGAACGAGGCAGGGCTGCCCTCTCTCACCACTCCTGTTCAACATAGTACTGGAGGTTTTGGCCAGAGCAATTAGGCAAGAAAAAGGAATAAAAGGAATCCAAATAGGTAACGAAGAAGTGAAACTCTCACTATTTGCAGATGACATGATTGTATATATAGAAAACCCTAAAGAATCTGTTGGAAAACTGTTAGAAACAATCAACAACTACAGCAAAGTTGCAGGGTACAAAATCAATCTACAAAAATCAGTTGCATTTCTATATGCTAATAATGAACTAACAGAAAGAGAGCTCAAAAAGATAATACCACTTACAATTGCATCAAAAAGAATAAAATACCTAGGAATAAATCTTACCAAGGAGGTGAAGGACCTATACAATGAGAACTACAAGACATTATTGAGGGAAATCTACGATGACATAAAGAAATGGAAAGATATCCCATGCACGTGGATTGGAAGAATAAACATAGTTAAAATGTCTATATTACCTAAAGCAATCTACAGATTCAATGCAATCCCAATCAGAATCCCAATGACATTCTTCACAGAAATAGAAAAAAGAATACTAAAATTTATATGGGGCAACAAAAGACCCCGAATAGCTAAAGAAATCCTAAAGAAAAAGAACAAAGCAGGAGGCATCACAATTCCTGACTTCAAAACATACTACAAAGCAATAGTAATCAAAACAGCATGGTACTGGTAAAAAAACAGACACACAGATCAATGGAACAGAATTGAAAGCCCAGAAATAAAACCACACATATACGGACAGCTAATTTTCAACAAAGGTGCTAAGGACATGCAATGGAGAAAGGAAAGTCTCTTCAATAAATGGTGTTGGGAAAACTGGACAGCCACATGCAAAAGAATGAAAGTGGACCATGTGCTATCGCCATTCACAAAAATTAACTCAAAATGGATCAAAGACCTGAAGGTGAGACCTGAAACTATAAAACTCATAGAAGAAAATATAGGCAACACACTATTTGACATTGGGTTTAAAGGAATCTTTTCGGATGACATGCCTACCCAGACTAGGGAAACTAAAGAAAAAATAAACAAGTGGGACTTTATCAGACTAAAGAGCTTTTATAAGACAAATGAAACCAGAATCAAGATGAACAAACAACCAACCAGCTGGGAGAGAATATTTGCAAAACATACATCTGACAAGGGGTTGATCTCCATAATATATAAAGAACTCACACAATTGAACAACAAAAAAACAAACAACCCGATCAAAAAATGGGCAGAGGAAATGAACAGACACTTCTCCAAGGAAGATATACAGATGGCCAATAGGCACATGAAAAGATGCTCAACATCACTAATCATCAGGGAAATGCAAATCAAAACAACACTAAGATACCACCTCACGCCCCTTAGAATGGCTATAATCACCAAGACAAAAAACAACAAGTGTTGGAGAGGATGTGGAGAAACAGGAACCCTCATACACAGCTGGTGAGAATGCAAATTGGTGCAGCCTCTATGGAAAACGGTATGGAGATTCCTCAAAGAATTAAAAATAGAGATGCCCTATGATCCAGCCATCCCACTACTGGGAATCTATCCAACGCACCTGAAATCAACAATCCAAAGAGGCTTATGCACCCCTATGTTCATTGCAGCATTATTCACCATAGCCAAGAAGTGGAAGCAACCTAAGTGTCCCTCGACTGACGACTGGATTAAGAAAATGTGGTATATATATACAATGGAATACTACTCAGCCATAAAAAAAGACAAAATCGTCCCATTTGCAACAACATGGATGGGCCTGGAGCGTATTATGTTAAGTGAAATAAGCCAGAAAGAGAAAGACAAACACTGTATGATATCACTCATATGTGGAATATAAACCAACACATGGACAGAGAAAACTGGACTGTGGTTACCCAGGAAGTGGGGGTGGGGGGTGGGCACAAGGGGTGAAGGGAGTCATATATGGGGTGATGGACAAACAAAAATGTACAACCCAAAATTTCACAATGTTAGAAACCATTAAAATATCAATTAAAAAAAAAAAGATCTATGGAAATTAATATATACCAGAGGATGAAAGAGAGGGGTTATATAATGAATCTTTAGATACAGATTTTCGAGAATTATTTTTCTTTCTTGTTCTAAAGGAGCTTTCTCACCATAGTTTGTAATGTCCATAATACTACATATGTCTTTTAGGAAGTTATATGAAATTAGTATCAAGCATTAAGGAGGTTAAATCTGAGAATCATGGTGTAGCAACTTGTTCTAGAGTATCATCCTTTTTTCTTTTTTTTTGTGAGGAAGATCAGCCCTGAGCTAACATCCATGCTAATCCTCCTCTTTTTGCTGAGGAAGATGGGCTCTGAGCTAACATCTATTGCCAATCCTCCTCCTTTTTTTTCCCCCAAAGCCCCAGTAGACAGTTGTATGTCATAGTTGCACATCCTTCTAGTTGCTGTATGTGGGACACGGCCTCAACATGGCCGGAGAAGCGGTGCGTCGGTGCGCGCCCGGGATATGAACCCGGGCCGCCAGCAGCGGAGCGTGCGCACTTAACCACTAAGCCACGGGGCCAGCCCTAGAGTATCATCCTTTATTTGCAACTACAAACATAAAATCGGATATCCACAATTATACCAGTCTGAATCACGCCAATCCTGCCCTCCTGTTAGGAGGCTGAGAGGGAAGGAGGGAGAAAAGAACAATGGAAGGAAGAAAGAATGAGGGAGACATCATCGACAACTTATCTACAGAATAATATTCTCTGCCTAGGACTAGAGGCATTAATTTTGCTACTTAAGTGGTTTAAAATAATTCTTACTATTTGGCATTCTGCTTTCACAGGTATACTAATAAGTTCCAAGGCAAAATGCAATGAATAGACACTAATTTTAAAATAATGAAAAAATTAGGATATTAGGCATTTAAAAAGGCATTAAATAGAAATAATTTACCAAAAAATGCCTTCCAATCAACAGAAAGGAAGCATGTGAAATATGTACATATTACAAGCTGTGCTTCAGTGCTGGGCAGTAGAGAATCGAAATATTCTTTTTCAGTCAAGGCTGAATGTTTCAATTTGTTTCAAGTAAGAGTTAGGTTTAGGTTCATTGCAGAAGGATAAAGTAATTGCTGGTCCTGAATTATCGTATTTAAGCAAATTTCTAAGAAAACCACAAAAATATTTTCATTTGAACAATGCTTCAGGAAGACCTAAGCAAACGGAAACCCAAAAGCCATCAAGAAAATGAGTGATAGATTTTACTACGTGAAAATTAAAAACTTCAGTGCTACAAAAAACCACCAAGAGTTAAAATTCAAATGACAGAAAACATTTACAACATATGCAACAAATAAAGCTTACACGAAACAATAGGTTATAAAACATATACCCTAAGAGAAAAATAGGCATATTTTATATAAAAGGTATATAAAAAGGTAATTAGAAGACAAAAATATTGTTGGGCAATAGCGCACACACACAGATGCTCAGCCTCACGAATCCCTGGAGAGATGTGGATCACAATGCTGAAAGCTCTTTGCCCTCTCACTGACAAAGATTAAAAAGATGGTGATACCCAGGTTGGAAAGGGTCTTGGGAGGGGAAAAGCACTCTAATACACTCCTGCTGGGAATGTAAATAGGGACCCTTCTGGAGGGCAGTTTTGCAGTAGCTATCAAAATCTTATTTCATTTGCCCAAACAATATATTAATACATTCTCACTATAACACCGAAAACAACCATAAACAGGGATGGAAAAAGACTCTATTATGAACTTTTATCCAATGATCATGTTCTCATCTTTTTAAAAATAATAACATTCACAAGGTTAACTTCTCTTATTAGTCTACTTAGAAAAAACGATAATCTATGACAATGATTACGGTGGGCAAAATGGGTGAAGAGGGTCAAAAGGTACAAAATTCCAGTTTTAACATAAATAATCCACAAGGATGCAATGTACAGCATGGAGACTAGAGTTAACAATGCTGTATTACATTTGAAAGTTGCTAAGAGAGTAGATCTTAAAAGTTATCACACGCACAAAAAATTATAATTATGTGTGGTGATGGGTGTTAACTTATTGTGGTAATTATTTTGCAATATACACATATATCTAGTCCTTATGTTGTACACCTAAAACTAATACAATATTTTATGCCATTTACATCTCAATTAAAAAAAATAAAATAAATAAACAACAAAAAAGAAATAAAGATAATCTATGACCATGAAAATAAAGATATTTCATGACACCTTATACCTAAATAGAAACCATAACTCACCTATGGACATCAATAGTTTCTATCAATCGAATGGTCACCCAGGCCCAAAGAAGAATTACATGATCACATAAAAGCATGATTCCAATAAAAAATCCAGTTCCAAGAATTAGGGTTTCCAGAGGATGTGCATATTCAGCTTCCATTCCAAATGGAGCCTAAAATAAATAGATAATTGCTTAATATATTGTGATGGTTCATTTTATATATCAGCTTGGCTAGGCTCTGGTGCCCAATTGCTTAGTCAAACACCAGTCTACATGTTGCTGTGAAAGTACTTTTTAGATGTGATTAACATTTAAATCAGTAGACTTTGAGTAAAGATTACCCTCCATAATGCAGGTGGGCTTCATCCAATCAGTTGAAGGCCTTAAAAGCAAAGACTGAAGTTCCCACGGAAGAAGGAATACTCAAGACTGCAACATAGAGACCTGCCTGAGTTTCCAGCCTGTTGCCCTGTGAAACTCAGATCCTAGACTGTCACATCAACTGTTACCTGAATTTCCAGCCTCTGGTCTGCCCTACAGATTTCAGACTTGCCAGCCACACAATCACATAAGCCAATTCCTTAAAATAAAGCTGTGTGTGACTATGTGCATATCTCCTACTCTTTCTGTTGCTCTAAAGAATCCTAATAAATATATTCTAATTTATTCATGCATATAGTTTTATAAAATTATATTCTTTCTCCATGTAACAATAGTATATCTCTATCTATATAAATGTAAACAATAACAGTTAATTCTCAATATCTTTCTGTTCCTACCAAACACCAAAAGGTCTAGGGATGTCCTTAATAAAATCTTGATAACTGTCTTTGATGGTTTAAGACAGAGGCATTCAACAATTGACTTGAACTCTAATTTTGTTTTATGCATCTGAATTTGTTCTGCCAAGAAAGGGATGCTTCGTTTAGCATACCACACAATGAGGATCAGTGTGGAACGTATTGACGTAACCAGTTTGACATAGCTCCATCAAAGTAGTTCAGATAAAAACCACTGTTTTCGTGGGAGTCAGCAGTGTGGTAGAAATGTGTTAAAACTAAGTCAGGAATTGTTTTAGATGTTTAAAGATTAAAGTTGGTTGTTTTGGGGTCCGATTTAAATAACTCTAATATCACTACAGTCTCTATCAAATTGCCAGGTATCCGACTGTGTCAGGATAGTGCTCAGGCCACAAAGATGACAGCCTGAACCACTTCAGGTAACATTTTTCTTTCAGGTCTCAATTTACCATGAAACTAAGAAAATCTGTAGAACTGGCTTTGTGTACGTGTGTGTGTGTGTGTGTGTGTGTGTGTGTTATGTTTTAACAATCACGCCAAAGGAAAAAGAAAGAAACATCACTGACAAATTTTAAAAATTTGTCTTCTGAGGAGATAAAAATAACACTGTTTTGCCTCTAATAGAAAAAAACATATTAAATATAATTCTAATATACCTGAAATTCGTGATGAATTTTATGAATATATTTATATATTCTTTTGTGGTGTAAGAGCCTATGCAGGAAATAGTGCCAGGTGTCCTCAATCACTGCACAGCCAAGGCATCTTGCCATAAGCATACACCTTTAAGATGAAAATACTGTAGTGAGTATAAAACAACTTTTACTTAAACAATCTAGACTTTTACTTCGGATCACTATTTGAGACACTACTTATAACCAAATACCCATTTACCAGCTTGACCTAAATGGATATATTAATTAACATAGTCTCAAAACTGCTAGATACAAAGTTGCTATATGATACCACCTTAAAAAGGGTTAAAGAGATTGACCACTATACCAATTCTAATTTGTTTTTCACAAAATTCACAGCTATAAAATCAAAGCTAAGAAGGGCCGGCCCGGTGGCGCAGCGGTTAAGTGCGCGCGCTCTGATGCAGTGGCCTGAGGGTTCGCAGGTTCGGATCCCGGGCATGCACCAACGCACCGCTTGTCAAGCCATGTTGTGGCTGCGTCCCATATAAAATAGAGGAAGATGGGCACGGATGTTAGCCCAGGGCCAATCTTCCTCGGCAAAAACAAGAGGAGGATTGGCATCGGATGTTAGCTCAGGGCGGATCTTCCTCACAAAAAATAAAGAAATCAGAGCTAAGAAACAAGAACCAGAAGTTCTAGGAAAAGAGTAATATTGATGAAAGACTTGAACTAAGATTAATAATAGTAAAATCATGACTTTTTTCTACCAAAGAGAAGGACATAAGTACAATGGGTAAAAATATTTTATATACAACTGCACACATACACACTTTTATTTGTTGAATATATACTACGTAGAAAAGGTATATATCTCTATATTGGTAAATTCAAGTTATATCAGTAACAGATATTTTAATACAAATATTATTTTAATTCAAATACTTGTGCTCAGATAATATATATTTGTGTCTGTACGGACACAAGTTTTATAAACCCCACAAACTATTCTCTCATTTTTTTCATTCATTTTAGACTCAAAATGTAACATTTTTTCTTAGTATAAGCATGCTGCATACAATTACATAAAGGATGCTATGGAAAACTTCTGATGCAAGAAACTCATCTTCCAATAAAATATTACATTAAAATATAGAAAGATATAAAAATGGGAACATTTTAAGTTTCTGCTATCCTTTACTTTTCTACATTTTATTTACTTCTAAAGTGTAGAACAAATAAATATTAACCAAATGAAGAAAGAAGATATAAGTATATTTTAATTGGATAATAAACCATGACTGAGTATAAAAATCAAATCTTTGTCTACATACCATCTTGGCATTCTTTCCCAATCATAAGGAATATTGAAATATTCTGTAAAATAATAAGTTCCACAAATCAAAGGAAGCTGGATAAAAAAGTGATTAAAGAGAAGTACTTTAAAACATTTCCATTGGTTTTCCCATGTTTCTGGTTTATCCTGTGGAGAAAAATCACAATATTGAGTATCATCCTTTGATATCAGTAGTTTAGCATGACAACTAGAAGTGAATTCCTAATTTTTTTCAAGTTCATATGAGAACTTAATTCTATTAGAATTCTTAATTCTAATTAATCCTATGTCATATGAATTCTATATTACAGTTACTATGCTACAGTAACTAAGGCCCAGGAATCACAACATCCTCCGTTTCTAAATTCTTGACAAAGACCATCACTACTTTAAACAAGTGCACAAATTGGTAAAAGACAAACCCAGGAATAGTGATCATAATGATCTCAAACAAACCAAAGGAGCACACACTACAGAATGAGTAACTCTCCAGTCTTTGCTGCCCACAGATCATTCATTTCTTTCACCAGGAATTTCAGAGAAGAAATGTGTTATGCTAACATGACAGCCGGGTTCCGCCAACTGTTGAAGTAGTTGTACATGCACCATTGGAAGCCTTTATTACACAGGTAAATGGATGTTTCCAGCCATTCAGCAGTATTCATTCCCAGAAATAAGTGCATTTCTGTTCGTATACAATGATGGAATTATAAACTCTCTGAGCTGGAAGTACTTCAGAGATGTGTCCAGCAGTTCTCAAAGACTGGAGAGCTAGTGCCCACAGGTAATGAAGTTCACAGATTCAAGTCAAAATGAGCAAGGTGAGATCAATATAGTGAGATGTTCATAAAACTTCATGAGGATATCAACTTGCTCAGCAAGCCATATAAAAAAAAAACTAAATTTATTCAATTTAAAAGGTTGCACTTAGATAAGAGAAAGTGCTTTTGGTTTTAGAAAAAGATGGTGATAATAAATAGTAGTTATTGCTTTGGCTTAAATGTCTTTACTTAAAAATTCAGAAATCTGCCAATGACACTTTTTTTAACTGAACCACAATAACCCGAGTATGGGAATTGCTGCTCCTGAGCAGAAGCCCAAGGTCAACCACCTCACCCAGGATCACACAGGCCGTTATTAGCAGAACTTGGACTAACAAATCTAGGTTTCCAGATGCAGTTCTATTGTTGAAATTCTTTAAGAGAGTTATCTTCCCTGACAAAAAAAGGAAAAGCATTGAATCATCCAGACAGCTGGGCTCTAATCCCTGGGCCTCCACTGACCAGTTAACCATCTCTCTGATGCTCACAACTCAGTTTCCTCAACAATAAAATGAGGGGATGAGACAACATAATTTGTAATTGTCTTTCTATTTCTACTCTGAGCATTATCTGACCCCTCTCCTCCAAACCTCCAGTCTGTGATTGGAGACAAAATAAATGGAAGATTATGGCTTGGACCAGCAATGGCACTGTTTCCCATAGAAACTGTGTTTAACAGACTTTTCATTTCCTGGCTAGAATCTGATACCCATGTAGCTGCAGAAATTAACACAAAAATTAATCAACTATAACTAATAAAATCACATGCTATACCGTTTCAAGTGTACATAAGTTAGTTTAAAACATAATTAATTAAAAACTCATACATAGTGGAATACCAGAGTTTATCATATTTTACTTTATATACAATAGCATCCTAATATGAAGGAAAACCATTATTAGGGCCATAGACTTCAGAAAGAATGTTTTTAGTGCATATGTCCTTGAGGAAAATTCCTAGAGAATTACTAAGGTGTATGACTGTTTAAAAAGAAACAGATCCTGCAAGGTCTGCTTTATCACTTCTTCATTCCTGTACATTTCCCCCTCACTAGTAAGCATGTGCAGTAACTGTCACGTAGTCTATTCTGTTTGAAAGCAGAAAGTTTTCACTGCTGTCTCATCACCACAACTTCTTCCTGCACCCTCCGAGTTTCAGGGTATCTACCTTCAAAATGCATAAACCTGTAATTAACTTGTACTGATTTGTTCGCTTGTTTTTAAACTCCCTTATATTGTTAAAACTTGTACTGATTTACCATCACAATTTATTTTAGTATCAAAAAAGCTCAAAGCAAGGGGCCGGCCCGGTGGCGCAAGCGGTTAAGTGCGCGCGCTCTGCTGCGGCGGCCCGGGGTTCGCTGGTTCGGATCCCGGGCGCGCACCGACGCACTGCTTGGTAAGCCATGCTGTGGCGGCGTCCCATATAAAGTGGAGGAAGATGGGCACCGATGTTAGCCCAGGGCCGCCTTCCTCAGCAAAAAAAAGAGGAGGATTGGCGGATGTTAGCTCAGGGCTGATCTCCTCACAAAAAAAAAAAAAAAAAAAAAAGCTCAAAGCAAGAACTTGAACGGTTGTGAAACTCAAAGGAAGGCATGCTGAGCAGACTTGAAGCCATGCTACCCAGCTTTTCAATCTGTTTATAAAAATAATTAGTTGTGATCAACTAGATGATTGCTTGTCCCTCCTTTTGCCACATTTTATTTTAAAGCGGCTCATAAAACTTTGACTGAAAAAGGTCTTCCTCTCTCTGGAAAGGTTACCACCTCTGACCAGTGAGTCAACTGCAGAGGGCAGAAAGACAAGGATACTTCGGCCTGGCCAGCCACACAACAAATCAGCCCTATAAACTAATCAATGGAGCACACGCGGCAGCCAGAATCGCCCCAAACATGCAAGAGAACTTGGACATCCAAACTGAATTCTGCCTTTCAAAGCAGGCCCTTTTATAAAAAAGCATTTTGGAACTTCTGCATGCTTAATTTAGGGTAACGGGATCCTCTCCTTTGGGCCGCATCCCTTTTTATTCCCTCCCCCTTTTCCCTTTGTTCTTCCCTCTTTTGGCTTGGAGTCCAGTCCTCTGATGCCCTGTACCATCCCCAGAGGAGATCAACGTCAGTACTTGCTTAAAGTGGGACTCACTGGGAGAGGCAATGAAACTAGTAGACGATGAGAGAGAATGTGTGCACCAACTGCCACCTAATGTACACTCTCTTGAGTGCAGATTAGTCTCCACAGATGAACACTCTCAAGATGTCTACTTTCTATCAAGACTGTGTGCCCTTGAGTTTTAGCTCGGCATGACTTTTTAAAAAGTAAACAGTAAGCATTAGAAACTATCACGGATTTACCAAGTGCTGATAAATCATCTCTCTAATAAGTTAGTCCAGATTCTTTCCTGGGAACTGTGTCAAGCTCATTAGTGTACACATTAGTCGAGTTCACTATCTTCCCTATGTTTCATACTGAGAAGGGGTATTTGCATACCTCAAAACCCTGTCATGCAGAGTGGGCTCCCAAGAAACATTTAGCGCATTGAAGCAAATACCTAGAAACTAGGAGCATCATCACCTCTTTATCTGGGATGACATGAATGCTGCTGAACTACCACCTTATATTTAGGGAAAAAACAAAACTTTAATACCCTGACCAAGATCTCAGAATATTAACATATACTTTAGGGCTGAGACATCAGGGGTTGGAGTGAATTGCAAAATAATACCCAAATTAGATAAGCATTATCCTTAAGTTAACAAATTATTCTTGAAACATTATCAATAATGATCTAGGGCTGTGCTGTTCAACATGGTAGCAAGTAGAAACAAGTGGCTATTTAACACTAAATACAGCTAGTCTAAACCGAGATGGGCCAAAATCAGTGTAAAATACACACTGGATTTCAATGACATTATGAGAAGAACATAAAATATCTCATTAAGTACTTTTTAATTCTGATTACTTGTTGAAATGATGATAGTTTAGATTTATTGTGTTAAATAAAATATATTAAAATTAATGTCCCTATTTCTTTTTACTTTTTTTGTGTGTGTGTGAGGAAGATTTGCTCTAACATCTACTGCCAAACCCTCCTCTTTTTGCTTGAGGAAGACTGGCCCTGAGCCAACATCTGTGCCCATCTTCCTCTATTTTGTATCTGGGTCACTGCCACAACATGGCTTGATGAGCAGTGTAGGTCTGCGACCGGGATCTGAACTCGCAAACCCGGCTGCCAAAGCAGGGTGTGCCGAACTTAACCATTATGCCACTGGGCCGACCCCCTCTTTTTACTTTTTAATATATTCCACTAGAAAATTTAAAATTACACACGTGGCTTCATTATATTTCTATTGGACAGCCCTGACCTGGAGTCTCTCAAAACAAAGTTATATTTACTTTTAAAATAGTCAACAACACGGGCCGGCCCTGTGGCTTGGTGGTTAAGTGCGCGCGCTGCGATGCTGGTGGCCCAGGTTCGGATCCCGGGTGCGCATCGAGGCACCACTTCTCCGTTCATCCTGAGGCCGAGTCCCACATGCAGCAACTAGAAGGATGTGCAGCTGCGACACACAAATATCAACTGGGGCTTTAGGGGGAAAAAATAAAATAAATAAAATAGTCAACAACACTAATGATAATATTCCATTGCAAGTCCATCATACTCACCTTTTGAATTTTGTACTTTTTCATGAAAGGTATAAATTGAAACAAAAATCCAGGTAAACAGATCAAGAAATAAAGAGCCTCATGAACTATCAGGGATCCCCATGTTGCAATCTGGAACTTTGTATAATTATCCAACATATAGTTCCAAGCATTTTTAAATGGTTCTTGCAGAGGATTCTCAGGTAAAAGTGAATCTACATACTCCACAGCCAAGGATGCTGAACTAAAGATGCTGGCACTTTCATTTGTTGCCATTTTTCAAATCTCTGCAGACAGTCTTATGATTCTGTAAACATAAATAAATAAACGCATGCATAAATAAGCAAGAAAGCAAGCTAAACAATGAAATTCCAAGAAAATAGTTTTAAAAATGCATCTTTTGATAATTTTAAAAATAACAGTTTCTAAAGAAGTACCAATTTCTCAGGTCCTAAACATGTGGTTAAAAAAAAAACTCTACTGGATGTCATGACCACCTCCACTTATAGATATTGATTTAAAAGCCACATGTTAACTTTGAAGAGCAGGATCTAAAGGAACAATAGTGAATAAAGAATTTCAAGCCATCTTTAAAGAGACTTTTTAGTGTGGTCTCTGTGGAAAAACTTGTGATTTTAATGAGCAATGGTGGAGTTTAAAAGCGTCGCTTAAAACCAAAAGAACCAATAAAGAAAAAGCCGCCAAATAGGACTACATAAAACTTAAATACTTCTGATTGGAGAATAAAAAAACAATTATAAATAAAGTCAAAGACCAAATGACAAACTGGAAAATATTTCCAACACCTATAACAAAGGGGTACGAAATGTGTTTTAGAAAAAGACTAAAAACCCAACAGAAAAAGGACAAAGGCCATGCACAAGTGGTTCAGAGAAAAATTAATGTGAATGCTAACTAAACAAATAAGCAGTTCAATTTGACTCAAACAAGGAAACACACCCTAAAGCGAAAATCACCTGGGACTGATAAGGGTAACAATTCGAGGCAACAGGCATCACTATACGTTGTTGATGGGGAAATTAGTATACCTTTGAGGAAAAAGTCAGTATCTATCACAATTCAAAATGAATACACCCTTTGACCTAGCAATTTTCTCACTCAAGTGTACAAAGACAGGCACACTAAGACTGAAGGAAGGATTGCTTATAATCGCAAAAACAAAGAGAAAAAAGAAAATCAAAACATAAATAAGTCCAGCAAGAAATGAGTTAAATTCTAGGTCCTTCCATAGACTATTATACAGCCACTTAAATGAACGAGGAAGATCTCTATGCCCTACATAGAAAGATGACTAAGTTACAGTGCTAAGTGAAATAGCAAGTTGCAGAATAATATGGACAGCAAAAGCCCCACTTATGTTGTGAAAAAGTTATGTATTCTATCTATGCACTTTTATGCATATGTATATACAGAGACACACACACAAACATGAAAATGTACAAAAGGAGACACAGGGAACAATCTAGAGTGTGACCTTTAGGAAAAGTGATCAAGAGGTATTAGGGGTGAGTGTGCACTCATGTGCACACACAGTTGGGGGTGTTATGGAGGAGAGGAGGAAAAATTTTACTTTCCATTTTATACCTTCTTACAATTTTAATTTTTTTCATGAACATGTTTTACTTACATAATAAATAAGTTTAATCCCTCACCAAATCAAAAAATAGAGAAACTTATGAAGAATGTTACTTGCCTAAAAATATTCAGTGCTGTTTCTAATTTATGAATTATGATGGACCACTCTAAAAACAAATCTTTAAGGCTTAGAAGCACTCTTAATAGGGCTTACAATGCTCCCCTCCATCCCCCACCCTCCCAAATTGACCTCTTATCCCACTCCTCACAGGATACTGGGAAGCTTAGCCAACTTCCTCAGGTCTCTGAATTCATTTTGCATCCTTACGCTTTCGCCCTCATTCTCAAATGACTTACACCATGAAGACTATAGTGTTACATCCTGTGCCATCCCAACCTCCAAGTTTCTGTGTTTACTCATCCTCTCCTTTAAGACTGACTAGTCTTGTGTTCTCATCTTACCTCATCAAGAACTGGTCCATCACTTATCCTATTGCATCTTTTGACTTTCTCTCTTAACTGAGCCCATTCCCTAAAGTTTAAAAACATACTCAAGTGGGGGCCGGCCCGGTGGCACAAGCAGTTAAGTGCGCGAGCTCTGCTGCGGTGGCCCGGGGTTCACCAGTTCAGATCCCGGGCGTGCACCGAAGCACCGCTTGGCAAGCCATGCTGCGGCAGCGTCCCATATAAAGTAGAGGAAGATGGGCACGGATGGTAGCCCAGGGCCAGTCTTCCTCAGCAACAAGAGGAGGACTGGCAGATGTTAGCTCAGGGCTGATCTTCCTCACACACCCACCCACACACACACACACACACAAATAGTCAAGTCTTCCTTTCTTGAGAAAAGTTTTCCTAACCTCTATCACCTCTCCCCCAAGTCAATGTCCCATTTCTCTTTCTTTGAACCAACCAACTTCTTTCTCAAAGCAGAGATCAACATAAACCCTCCCACTGCTTAATTCTTACCCACACAACTCACTCAACTACTTGTAATCTAGCTTCCCACTCACATCAAGATGTCAAATAAAACAGTTGTTCCAATCCTCATTTTTCATGAGGTCATTACCAAATTTGACAATATTGAACCAACACCACTTAATAGCTGTGTGACCTTGAGCAAGTTACATAACTTCTCTGAGCCTGTTTTATCATCTGCAAAACTGTAAAGAATAACAACAGTAACTAGATAGCGGGAATCTTTTCACAATGTATATGTATATCAAATCACCACAATGTACACCTTAAAATATCTTACAGTTTTGTCAATTATACTTCAATAAAGCTAAAAAAAAAAAAAAAGAACAATAGTTTTAACGAGTCCAAAAAATAATGCTTGTGAAGTACTTAGCATAGGATCTGACACATAGTAGTACAAGAAGCTAACAATTATTCAACACTTTTATAAGCCAGGAACTATGTTCCTGTACATGCTCTCTATTAGAGACTTTAATCCTTACCATGCCTTCATGAGGTAGGGACTTTTATTATCCTCATTCTATAAATGAAAAAGTGAGGTTTAGAAAGATTAAGCAACTTTACCAAGTTACAAAAATGCTACATGGGGGAGCCTATGCTCTCATCCATTATGTTATACTATACAAATAATAAAGCACAATAAATATTCTAGTAAGAGGGGAATAACCTCTAGTTTACCCAAGCCTCCTGAAAGACTATTCTACACAGGCTGCTGTCTGCATTTTCACATCTCCCTTTCACTCTCCAGCAACTACAATCTGCTTTCTAGGCGCATCACCACACTGAATTCACTCTTACTAAAATCACTAAGGAGCTCCTAGCTGCCAAACCCAACAAACATTCTTTGGAGTTTATTTTATTTGACCGGTCTGGAAGATACTTCTCTCCTTGAAATACTCTCCTTCCTTGGTTCTTGGGATTCCCATGTTACACTCGGATTTAATTTGTGCGACGATGTGCAGCCACTGTGCTACCTGCTGCCCTCACCACTGACTTCACAAAACGTAAAACCGAGGGAGGAACGCAAAGAAGTGACCAGACTATCATAAAAGTACATGGACAGAACAATTATGGGTTGGAAACACAGAGTGCTGTGAGAACAGAGGACCAGGGAAGAGTTCCTAGAGAAAGATGCCATCTCAACTGAGATGCAGAGCTCGAGAGAGAGGTGACCAAATTAAAAGAGAGTGAAGTAAGGTCCAGTGGGGGATACAGAGACCTTTTGGGTGGAGGGAACATCAGATCCAAAGGTTCAATCAGGAAGAAAGGAAGACTTGAGAATTGAGCCTGGAAAGCTTCCCACGATGCTTTCCTTACTCCTAACTACTCTAGATTACCTTGGGTGATCTTTATTTCCTGTTTTTTTAAATCTGCTGATATCCACAATCTCTATTCCTAGCCCTCTCCCCTAAACTCCAGGTTCTGATTATCCCAAAGTGTACTGGCCATCTCCAATTAGATAGTTCAGAGGCACGTCAAACTCAACATGTCCAAAAGCTCAGCAACTGCTCCTTGCACCCTCTACCCAAATACACCCCACCTCCTTTAGTCCCTAGCTTGGTGAATTGCACCATCACCTACTTAGTTATCTCTGACAGAACGTTCTAAGTCTCTCATCTCTGCTGCCTATCTTCAACCTCCACCCAATTTAGAGATACTTGCTTTAATTAACATTCAGGAGTTTCCTCTCCATACACAAGTAAGGAGAATAGATACAATGTTGCCAACTGAACAAAAGCAGAAAACACGAATTAAAAAGGAGAGGAGGGGAAATAAAGAGGGACTTTTTTTCTTCTTTTTCTTATCCTTGGGCAACCTGATTGCCTGGAAGCTTGCTCTGGAGCAGGCTGACTATATCTTCAGAAAAAAGAAATGTAGTTATTTGTGGATTTTCTGAGAAACCTTGAAGTTGAGCTGTCTCTGAGTACTGTCAGCCAGTGTCGGCCCTCGGAATCTTTACCTTAGTGAAGCCCGGATTGCACTGGGTGCCTCCCAGTGCAATCCGGAGAGGCCGTGTCTCCAAGCCTGACCTTCTTAAACCCTATCTCTACCACACAAGGCTAGAACCTATTTAAACTCTCCTCTTAAAACTCCCTAAGTTCAAGGGAGTGCCTCCCCTACAGATAAAAACCAAGCCTACAGTGACGCACACAGGCTCTGCCAGGCCTCTCCACTCTTCATCTCTGACATTCTCGCCATCCTACACTTCTTATTCTTGCAAAATCTGACCTCTCATTCCTCCTGCTGCTTCACTGCTCTCTGCCCACAGGAACGGCATTCCATTACCAGTAATGTCCTATCCAAATCCTATTCATCCTTCAGTAACTTCCTCTTGGATGCCCTCCCCAACCCCACTACTCCCACCGCACATACACATCTTATCTCCCCTGTAGTGCTTCTGTTTTTGCAAAACTTTCATCACTCTATCGCCCTTTAGTGTAACTGTCTTTTAATACGTCCCGCCTCCCGATGACTGTAAACCCTTAAAAGCAAGAAACATGCCCTAGCCCAGTTCCATCACTTGAGAATTTCCCACTGTTTTGACCTGTTCCTCTCTCCACCCCCGCCCTCACACCCGGTACCGGTGCCCTCCTCCGGCCGTGAGCGCTTAATCACACCGACCCCAATCCCCTCAATCTCGCGGAGCACTGAGCCCGAGCCCTGCACTGCTCCGTCCTCGCCTGCGAGCCTACCTCCCGGCTGCCTCACCTGGGCGATCGCGCGCGGACTGCCGCCCAGGTGCTACAGCCTCGGAACCTACCTCTCGCGCCTCAGGGGTGGGGCCCAGAAGGAGAGGCTGGCTCCTCCTGCCGTTATTGGCTTGAGAGGGCTCCCGCCCCGCCTTCTCGGTGCTGTGATTGGTCCTTGCTCTTGCCGGAATCGTGTGACTCACGCCTACGAATCCCTGGCGGTGCCAACGATTGGCTCCGCGGATGGAGTGAGGATAGTGAGACCGAGGCTTCCAGCCAGTGGCCCGCGCCGCCGCGCTCCCGGAGGCGGGGCAGCACGAGGGCGCGTGACGGCGTGAGGGGGCGGGCGCGGACGGCCGCTACGTGCGGGAGCGAGGAGTCGCCTTGGCAACTGCTGTTCCCGGGGCCGTGAGCTGTTCCCGCGGCCTTCCGCGGGCGCCGTCTGAGCAGAGGGTACCAGGGTACCGTGTAGCGACCGTATCGCCAAAACCAGGAAGTGAATAATTTAAATGTTTTAAAATCTGTTTAGACTGTTTTGTGTTTACAGATAGCCCCGCCTTCCTCTGGTCTACCCTGGATTTAGATCTTCTTTGTTTCCCCAGCCCAAGTATCCTTTAATAAACCTCTACATGTAGAAGGAGCGTTTCAAATGCAGTGTAGCCCCTGCGACAATCCAGAGTTGGTTATCATTATCCCCATTTTGCAGATGAGAAAACCCAGGCTCAGAAAGGTTTAGAAAACGATTTGACGTAAGAGATGGAGATGGCTGCTCCCCAGGGGTGTTAAGGTCTTGGCCTACAGAGCAGGTGGGCTGAGAGGACGCCCGGGTGTCGGGATCCCGGCAGAGGACGAGGGAGGAGGGTTGACACACTCGTAACTTTGTAACAGCTGTTAACAGCTCTAGCCTCATCTCAGCCCTCTCTCAACACTAAAATACTGTGTACTGGGGTGTCAAAGTGCGTACAGATGGTGTAATACCATACGAATTGAAGCTTTCGCTGAAGAGTGCCTTTTTAAAATTTGCACAAGGGCACCATTTGGGCTGGTTGAAGGCACTTTCTATACGGGAGTTGCTGAGAACGGGATGCTGGTGTTTGTCTCATGGCTATGCTCAAACTGGCTCTTCTGCAGGAAGTAATCAGCCGTCTTCTCTTCTACCCCTCAGTTCAGTTGCCACCTGCTTGAGGAAGTCCCCTCGAGAGGGGTCTCTCGTGAGGTCCAGTGACCTCTACTCACTCTCCTGTCCCATGTGTCTGACACCCACATTCTTTGTAAAGTATCATAACAGGGAGGTCACATCAAATGAAAAGAAATGGGATCTGTCCCTTGGGTGGTCAGAATCAGAGCCCTGTCTTTAGGAGGCCTGTGCAGGAAGGTGAGTGGTGTCCTGGAGTGCACGCGGTGGGGCACCACCCAGGCCCTCTTCTTCAGGACTTACCCAGCCTTCAGCTGCTGAGTGTTGGCAGAGAGCACCACCTCTCCCCAGGGCAAGCTCCCTTTCCAGGGGGCAGTCTGAGTCAGGTGACTGGTTGATACAGGACTATAAAGGCCCAGCCCCTCACTCCAACTTAAGACTTCTTTGCTTGGCCAGCCCGGCTCCAGAGCTTCCTCTCCAGTTGGCCGAGGTTGTGGGTGTGAATGCACTGCAGCCCACTTTTCACTCTACCCAAACCTGCTGCCCTCTGTCAGGTAGTGGTAAGAGCATGCTCTATGGGGTCAGACTTACCAGGCTTTGTCACTTATTAGCAGTGTGCTCTTGGATAAGTTACTTCTCAAAGTCTTATGTAGTGCTTCTGTAAAATGGGTACATAATAATGCCTACATATCAAAGAGTTTATCACGATTAAATGAGATCATGGATGTAAGGCCCTTTGCACAGTATCTGGAATACAGAAGTGCTCAGTACATGTTGGTTATTATTTCTAACTCAGAATCCTACTACAGTAGATATATTTTCTAAATCAGAGCAGCTGTATGTATGTGGAGGGGTCAAATTATTATAAGTCTTGGAGATTGAGAGCTGAAAGGAAATACAGATATGGCAGCTCAACTCGTTTCCCGACAATGAAGAAATGGGAGGTTTTGAGAACAGCAACCATAGCAGTAATTTACTGAGGGCCTCTTCACTTGAAGCATATTAACATATACTATTTCTTTCAAACTCCACAAACAACCCTGTAAGTGACATAGGCACTACTGTTGCCATTTTAGAGAACACAAAATAAGGGTCAGAGATTAAGTAATGTGTTTCAAGTCACAGCTAGCAGCTGAGAGGGGCATGCAAACTCATCTGATTCCTATGCCTATGGGCTTTCCAATACACATCGCACTGCCTTTTTCCTTGAAGTGGTGAAGCCAGGGTTAGAACCCCAGAATCTTGACTCAAAGTGTGATTCCACTCTCCCATGTAGACTCCTGTCCAAAATGAGACACTGGCAGCCATAAAAGTCAGTAAGAGGCAATTTGTTCAAGACCAAACTGAAATAAGAGTCAGGCTTATTAGCACATCGCTGTGTAATGTTACATTACCCTTGTAGCTGATAAAATAAGTCTCATCAGCCACTGAGATAATAAATACCTGGGTCCTCATACTATCGCTAAGAGATGTTAATAAATACCAGGAAATCATATGCCAGAGTCCATAACGAACAGGAAGGGAACTGAAAGTCTCCTGGCAGTATATATACCATCCACCTTAACCCTAGTCGTCACTGCTTTCAGCCAAGTAGGCGTAGATCCATGCAAAGCAAGGCAGCAGAGTTGCTTCACAATGCTTCACAGGTACGTGGATCTAGCCTTGAACTTTGCTCAAACCTGGTGCTGTTTCCTTGGCAGGATTTCTAAGACACCTCTCTGCCTTAACTTCTGATCTCTCTTTTTTGTACAATAATAGAACAAACCAGGAACGGTTTAATATGCCTTAAAAAAAAAAAAAAAAAACCCAAGATGTTTCGAACTGGAAAGACAAAGGCTGGCATGAGAGAGGGGAGTATATTCAAAGCCTCTGAAATCATAGTTATGAATACAGCTACCGACAAACCTTGGCAAACTATTTTATGATACAGCTATTAAAGCTTCAAAGAAAAAGTAAAGACAAAGAGGTACTTGACATGTGAAGTACTTTAAGACTTTGTTACCCTAATAGACTATATTTTAAGAAAAGCTTAAAAAATTTTTAGATAAATCTTTAATTGATAGATTCATGGAGAGTTTCATGGAACATTAGTGTTTGGAAGTGATCAGGAAAGATAACAACACATTTTTCTCGGTGCCTCTGTCAGAAACAGCTAGCAGTGCTCCAAGGTCATTAGCCCCCAACACGTTTGTTGACAAGGGATGTGCTTGGGGCCCACTCATGCAGGAATTCATGTTTTCATAAGAGGAGCATAGGCTTTTTCTTTTTCTGATTAAATTCTTTATATTTCCACTTATAATGGAAAGTTCAACTAAGTGGTAAATATGGTTCTATGTTTAAATGTGAATACTCTATATTAACCAAATAGAAATTTTATCATAGGTATAATTCTTTCCTCTTGATTATCGACTGTTCTGGCAGCAGCTCATGCTAATCTTTTAAATTCCTCTCCTGAGGAACAGCCACCATAACCCTTTACCTCCTGCGCTTCCCTCTTGCGTGTCTAGCACCTCAGCTGTCACCCCATCCGCCCATTTCCATTTCCTCAATTTGTTTTATTTGGTATCAAAATCATAATTTATTTCTCAGTTGCTTTAGAGCAGATACTTCTTCTTTGACTTTCTTTTTGGTCCAATGCTATCTGTTTTATCTTGATCTTGTGTCTTGCCTATATTAGGGACAGAGGAATAGAAAAACGTTAAATTTCACCAATCCTTAGGAGACCTCCTTGATGGCTGAGCTAACTTCTTGGAGAACAATTTTCAGTGACTTCAATTATTGATTTAACAGACTTGCCTTAGAGGTTACTTTGGCAACAATTTAAAAATAATTTGTGAAGTCAGAAAATGGAAATTTTACAAAAGAACAGAAAAATTGCATAGGCAACTTAATATCAAATTAAATAGATAAAAAATCAAGGACAAGGTGAAACAAATAATATACAAACTTTTATTCAAAGATAATTCAAGAAAGACATGTTTTGGTCATTTTTAAAGTGAGATTAATTGAAGATCTCGGAAAAATTGTATCTGATCAACACACATCGCTACTCACAGAAAGTTCTCTCTTCTGTTAATAGCAGCTAAATTTATACACACACAAAAAATTCTTAAGACCATGCAAATTCAATTGAATTCCATACATTCATTATAATTCATCAAAACCTGCATTAATATTCATGCCAAAGTGTTACTTTAAGAAAAAATTAAAAATACACACCAAAACATGACCAAGATTAAACCAAAGAAAATAATAAATAAGCATAATTTATATTTTATTTAAAAAAGTTTGGCATCACACGTATTCAAGTGTGTTACACCATGTTCATTCCTCAGAAGTGGCATTTTAAGTGTTAAGCATTGTTAAATATCAAAAAATACAACTCTGTTTTACAATGTGTACTGGCATAATTCAAAGTACTGTGCCAATTATAAATAGTATAATCAAGTTTAAACATCTTTTCAAACATCTTTAAAGGAAAGCATATAGACACACATTTATATGCACACAATTTATTATACTCATGTAATCAAAGATATTTTATAAAAGCAAACAGTTTTATCCCTCAACTAGTTTGTATACTTAAATAGATTTTAATACCTGTTCAAAGATTTTCAGTTCCTGTGTATACAGATTTTCAGGAAAAGGAATAAAGATAAAACTAAATTTTACAAGAACACATATTACTTTATCCTCCTTCACAAAATAATCCATAGTCATTCAAGGTTGATAAGAACTAGTCTTTATGAAAACAACTGTTGTCTAAAGACTACAGAATAAGTACTGCAGTCCAGGTTGCTTATTAAAATTCAGTCAGCTGCTGCTCATTGCAGAAAAAGCCTACACAGTGCTTCTACCAAAAAATAATCTTCAGTATCTGAGGCCAAAAAGGCAGACGATCGTATCTTCTGCTGAGACTTAAAGTGCAGCTACAAGTGGAGAAGTGCTAGATTCTGGGTCACTTCAGAAATACTTGTGGAAGCCTGTTTCTCATGTGTAAATACGCTGAAAGTGTCCTTCGGGCTCATAATGGTTTATCAATAACCGTGACCCCTGATCAGACAAATGAAGAAATCAAACAGAAGTCACAGGCAGCATTCTGTATCTCTGAGGAAATACTGAATTCTTTATTATTCAAGCAACAGGGACTGAACAAATCATGATGTTTCAAAATCTCTTTCTTAAACTTTAGTACTACTATCATTTTAATCTAAATGACCGTGAAATCTCTGTTTAGTTATGAAAGAAAACTACATCACACTATATAATCCAGAACTAGTCTTTTGCTCTTTGTAGTTATAATTAAGGCAAAATACTGTTACTCAGGAAATACCAAAATCCACTTAATACTCAAAAGGACACAAAGAAACTTTTGGGAGTGACAGATATATTCATTATCTTGATTGTGGTGATGGTTTCATGACTATATACATAAGTCAAAATTAATACAATTGTACACTTTAAATATATGCTATTTATTCTGTCAGTTATATCTCAATGAAACTATTAAAAAAATTCACCTAATTTTGAGTCACATTCTTCTGGGATTCTACTGTATATAGTTCTTTTATTAGTTGTTTTGGATGATACATAAACAACAGTGATGGTTAATTAGTATAAACTTCTTTTTTCTCCACTATTGGATCAATATTAGAATGTTTCATTAACATTCTAATATTTAAAGCAATATAAAGATCTATCATCAGAATAATTAATATACAACACACAGTTTTAAAGACTCATCATTATACTTATTAAAGAGTATTACTATTTCTCTAAGAGAATGGACGAAAAATGATATTTTATAATTCAAGCAGTGGTATGCTTAAATAAGAAAAATTACTCCACAGCCTCACTATAATACTATCACATGGAACCCTGCCAGGGCAGATGTTGTAGGGGTCATAGTTCTTGGATATCTGAGTAATTAAGGACTTGACACATAACTGAACTTCACTCCACTGCATAGGAGCCATATTAAATTTTATTATACAACTCTGCACTGGAAAGATCTGGGATTTTGAATACAAATGACTGTAGAATGATAATACTAGTGCTTTCTTTCAGAATGTACACATTCAAAATTAATTATTTTAAGAATAAGAAATAAAACATACTTTGAGAAAAGATTTTCTTCTTATAACAGAAAAATATTCTTAATATAAAAATCATAATGATGTAAGTTTTGTATTATAATAGAAGACTGTAAGAAAATTACACATTACCTGCATAACTTCTCCCTGTGCTCATACAAGATGACACAACTGTCCATTTATCAGTTGTTGGGTTATAATATTCTACCGATGCCAAATTACAGGAACCATCATCCCCTCCAACTACATATAACAGACCATTAACTGCACAAACTCCTTAAAAAAAATCACAGAAAGAAAACAATTATTTAAAAAATTTAGATGAATATGAACATCCCTATACATGTTTGCAGAGGTGATCCAGAGATGTTTATTTCCTTGAAATGGAGCGAAAAGAGAAGATGGTGAACATAGAAATAATTCCTTTTATATGTGAGTCTAATACCACTTCTAAGCTCCTACTTACATCACTTATGCAGTAGTTGCTTAATAGATGCATTATTTCATTTAATCTTCATAATAACCTTTCTTATAGATTAGAAACTATTTTAATCCTCATTTTATTTAAAAAAAAAAAGGAAGAAAAAAGAAAATTAAAGGTCAAAGAAGTTTAGTAACTCTCCCCAAGTCAGCTTCCTAGGGAATCCTAAGGAAAAAAAATATATATTAGTAGAAGTATATTCAGTAGATTCTGAATTTTAATTATTACACTGAATAGTTAATTCTTTTATCTCCTTTAAAAGGGGAGAACAATATTATTTATACTCAGACATTTCTTTTTTCAATCCCAAAGAAGCTCATACTATACATGTTACATTATTACTCATCCACTCCCACCAAATAATATACCTTGGACATTTCCCCAAGTTAATAAATATAGATCTACATCATTTTTTTTTGTGTGTGTGTGAGGAGATCAGCCCTGTGCTAACATCCGCCAATCCTCCTCTTTTTTTGCTGAGGAAGACGGCCCTGGGCTAACATCTGTGCCCATCTTCCTCCACTTTATATGGGACGCCGCCACAGCACGGCTTGCCAAGCAGTGCGTCGGTGCGCGCCCGGGATCCGAACCAGCGAACCCCGGGCCGCCGCAGCGGAGCGCGCGCACCCAACCGCTTGCGCCACCGGGCCGGCCCCTAGATCTACATCATTTTTAATGTCTGCATATGATAATACAATAATTTATTTGTCTTTTACTGATGGATATTTCCTTATTTTCAGTTCTTTTGCTCTTATCAACGATGTTGCAATGAACAAGGATCCCCTTGCATAATTTTTTACATATTTTTGCAACTATTTTCTTAATATAAATTTTTAGAAAGAAAATTGCTGAGTTAAAAGGTAAACACCTTTTAAAGGCTCTTTATTCAACTTAATTTTTTAAAGCATATTTAACATCCTTAAACAAGGTTCAGGGCTATTATAAATTGGTACTAGAGAGCATCAAAGAATCTAGAAGGATACTGCCCACACACTGATTTCTGTAATGTTGTAGATAGTTTTGCTAACATGATTAACAGATGCTTGCAGATTTTTAACAAAATAATGAGACCAAACTTCTATACAGCATTTAAAAGTACACTAGCAAGAGTATCTTCTGTGCAAATGGAGTGGATCTTCTCTACTTAAATTCAATTGTGTTACTATCCTAGTCTCTTCACAGGCAGCAAACTCATACCATTTTACAGTAGTTCAAATACTTGAAAAGTAAGAGCCAAATACCGCTGCCACACAAGCTTCCTAAAGCTGCTGCTTGTATAAGTATGCAGATCTCAATTCTACTCCACTGATAGATGACAAATGACTGTGTGGAAACAGAATGCATACCACCCCCACACCGTGCCCAAAATGGCTCTGCTATCATGGAAGGGATAAGTAAGGGGGTTATGTTTTCCTAAAGAGCTTTCTCAGATCTACTAGAGGCTCCCAGACTAGAGGGCATCCCATTGCAGAGAAGGAGGCCAGTCCCCACATCCATTTGATACATATTAGATATATATTCAAAAGACTTCAACTCTATTAATCCACTGATGCACAACAACAAATTCCTTTTAGGCAGGTGGGAGCCAAATTACTCTGCCAAAAGGACCAATTTTCCCGCAGTGTTTGCTGATTCTAGTCCTTTCAGTTTAATTCATCACAAATCAGATACATATCGAGAACCTATTACAGATGTGCTAAGTATTATAAGACTGTTTATAATCTAATTCAAATTTACTCCATTTTTCCTCCACTCTTGATATAACTTATCATACTTATGAAAAATTTTGAAATCTGACTTTTAAGTTGCTTGCTATTTCAACTTTGTGTGGACGTTGTCAACTCTCTTCATTTAAAATTGAACACATATCCTCCTCTCTTTGCCAGCTTAACCCTTTCTTCCCAATTTAGGTGCTTGGATGAGGTCCTAGGACTATAAAAAGGAAGGGGTTGGATAGATCTTATCAGAAGTTTCAGATTATCAGAAATATGGAAGGAGGGTGACATTTTAAAATACTCTCTTATAAGCTTATATAAATAATTGAAAAGTAGTGTGTTCAGTAGGATTATCTTGTAAATTATAGAAGGAAATTATTCAAATTCCACTGTTTACATGGAAAATAAATATACATAACTTGTTGAGAAGGAAAAACAAACTACAGACTAAGCTTTCATATTTCCTTCTCTTCCTGATAATTACCAATGAAGAAAGCTCAATTAACTGTTGTCCTAATCAAAGTCTGAAATAACGTGCCAACAGAGACTTAGGAAAAGTCTCTTTCCTAAATCCTACCCTTTCCCACAAAATTTTCCAAAAAGCAGAACAATAGCTCTGAATATGCAAATTATCTCCTTATTCTTCTGGCTAGAAGTAATGAGCTAATTTTGATTTGAAAATAATAAAACATAGGTCCAGAAAAAAGATTATTTCAATTTTTAGGAAAATAATAATGAAAGTTCAAATTGCAAATAAATTTCCTAATCCAGGCAAGCACAAGCACATATTACTGTGGCTTTTCTAACTTACCATGTCCTGGGGTCAAGCACTTATTCTACTTGGGGCCCAGATCTGTGGGTCTTACCATGGCGCCGGACTATCCACAGCTGAGAGCTTTTTAGTACCTCACCAAATACAACTGATTGTATGAGGTGCAAAGTCGAGTAGAATTATAAATTCTGCTGTTGCTGACAGTCCTTGTAGTCCCATATACTTAGTCTCCCTTAGTAATCACATTTTAATTAAAGAGAAATTAAGAAGAGCATTGTGTGGGGGGGTGCATCTTGTAACATCTCCCATGGTGTACAGAATCATCAGGAATGTATTGTGGACTATGGGAAATGGCATGAAGATAATGGCATTTTAAAGAAGACTAGCATTTCCTGAAAGACTATCTAGCTATCCTGAATCTATTTTCCATTTGTATTTCCCTTCCATGGATCTTCTTTTCAAGCAGTTAGTTACCTAATCTTTAGGACCTCTGCTTTCTTAAAATTATTTGTTATTGTTATTGCTTTAGCTTTTCCATTTTCTAGAAATCCTGAACTGTAATAAATTAGGATTAGCTTATTCAGGCTTCCCTTTCAGATTCAGATAAACAACTAGCTTTTTAATCTGGTATAAATATTTACTCAACTAGACTAAATTCCCTGAGAACTGGGATCTCCAATAGGTGATACATGGTAGGCACTCAAAAACATTTGTGGTAAGAATGAATGAATTCAAGCATCAAATAAAGAGGGCTCTTCCTCTAATTTAGTCTCCATACTCATTACCAAAAAGTAGCCACTAGTAGAAATTATAAGTTAACTGAAGTTAATAACAATAACAAGTTGTAACACCCTGCTATATTCCACACACTATGCCAGACATTCACTATATAGGATTATTACATAAATTTCTGCCTTTAAAGAGCTAGTCTATTAGGTAACCCAGATCAGTAAAAGAACAGTGGAAATACACAGTGATACTAGTAAAACTTTAAGTACAATTCAATATAAATTTCATAATCGTAAACTAGACAGATACCTGCATTTCTTCTGCACATGTTCATATCTGCAACCTGTCTCCATGCATTGCTGGTGGGATCATACACTTCAACACTTTTTCGTACTAAAGGGCCATCATGACCCCCTACAGCATACAATAAGTTGTTTAACACACCAACACCTAGAAAACACAGAAAACCTAACTATAGTAGAGTAAAAGGGACAAGAAATTTATAACATATTAGGTTTTATTCAAATGACTTGTAATGAATAATAGTTTCAAAAATTAAGTCGATATTAAAGCATACACCTAAGAAATGGAAATGAACAGAACTGACAGACAAGAATCTCAGTAAGAACCATTATTCTAAAAAAAGAGGCACGTGTTACATTTCAAATATATTCCATTAAAAAAAGAGGCATTTCAAATATAAAAAAAGTAATATGTAGTTGAAATATAGAGAGGGGAGTCCTTTAACACAATCTTTTTGAAAACAACTTTCATGATAAAAGCATACCAGGATTAAAGCACAAAATTTGTAAGAAATGGATATGAAGAGACTTCATTATTAAGCAAGTTCCCCAATTAGCACTAAAAACAAAAAACTAAAAGGAATGCCAAATACTATAAATAATTAAATGAAACAGAGAAAAAGTTTAATATAACAGTTAGAAATTAAATTTTCAAAGTGAAATTTAAGTGCAGCTAACTAGCACTACATGTATAATTCAAGAGATATTTAAGTGTCATTAAAATCAGTATATAATACATTTTCTGATAATATAAGGAGATGCCAATGAGTCATTTCAGTTATTTAATTCTTTTCCATCGTTTTCGTGCTTCAATTGCTAAACAGCTTCCTATTTACCTGCTCCACTCCGTCTGGTGCTCATTTCCGCTATATAGGTCCACTCGTTTGCTGTAGCATTATAGCACTCCACCGTGCTGAGACACTGACGTGAAGCTCCATCATAACCCCCTACGGCATAGAGCAAACCTATACACGGAATCACAAAGAAAGCCAAATTCATAAAACGCTATTTTCTCAAGTCAGAAAATACTATATTTTCCTCCATGGTAGCAGAGTTTCCCTTTCAAGTGTTACTGATTTTTATGAACTATTAAGATCTTGCCTAATGGTGATAAGTGGAGTTACCAAATCACAGTACGAAGATCTGCAGGGTATATATAATGATATTAACATTTTCATCAATAATCTGACTGATAGAACAGAAAATACACTCATTATAGTCAAAGAAGCCAATCACAAAAGACCACATACTGTATGATTCATTAATATGAAGTGTTCAGAAGTGGGCAATTTATATAGAGAGAGAAAGTAGAGTAGTGGTTGCTGAGGGCTGGGGAGGATGGGGTTGACAGCTGAAGGGGAGCGAGGCTGGTTCTTGGGGTAATAAAAATGTTCTAGAATGAATTATGGTGATAGATGCACATTGAATTGTACACTTTAAATGGGTGACATGTATGGTGTGTGAATTATCTCTCAATAAAGCTTTTAAAAAAAAAGTGCAGAGAATTATACCCACAGTGGGGGAGGGGTGGGAACCCACAAATCTGCACAAACAAACAAAAAAAAAATCATACCAACTTATAGCTTTTCTTAAGCTCTGTTGGGGGACAAAGTAGGATAAAAATAAGTAACTGTAGCAACCCATTCCTTAAATGTTAAAGAGCCTTTCTCCAGATATAAAATCTTGCATATATGCCATATGATTTGTTCCCCAAATAACTGTAATAAGATCAGATAACAGCTCTATATAGGTTACAGAGAGAGAGAGAGAGAGAGAAAGGGGAGGGAGAGAATGAGGGAGAGAGGGAGAGTGGCAGAATGGGAGAAGGGGCCTTATATAGGTCAGTTTATATAGAAAGCTAATTTTTTTTTTTTTTTTTTTTTTTTTGTGAGGAGATCAGCCCTGAGCTAACATCCACCAATCCTCCTCTTTTTTTGCTGAGGAAGACGGCCCTGGGCTATCTTCCTCCAATTTATATGGGACACCGCCACAGCATGGCTTACCAAGCAGTGCGTCGGTGCGTGCCCGGGATCCGAACCAGCGAACCCCGGGCCGCCGCAGCGGAGCGCGCGCACTTAACCGCTTGCGCCACCGGGCCGGCCCCTAGAAAGCTAATTTTTAAAAGAGGATAACTAAAATTTTATAGTAACTACTACTTTCCCTTTTTAAATGTCATCTGCCGGCCTATTTAGAAAACCAGTGTTTAGATTATTGGAAGACACACTCCTAACAATCAAGAAGCCGTATGTACCTGGAAATGTTCACCTGAAAGAACTGTGAGCACCCACCTCCAACAACACCGACGCCAACACTGCTCCTCCTCGTGTTCATTGGAGCCACGTGAAACCACTCGTTAGACTTTATGTTATATGCTTCCACAGATGATAAACCTATAATAAAGTACAATGCTCTTCATTTCCTCCTCTAGAAAAAATTTAAGGTAATTGTCCTTTTATATACATTACTAGGGAAAAACACTTCAGGTATGTTAAATTGGGCTAACATTAAAAGGCGAAAATGATGGAATGTAAACATATCAATTACATGATAAACAGAAATAGCTTCTTTTCAAGAGGGCTCATACCCAAGCCACTGACATTTATTAGCTTTTTAAACTTGGTAAGATGATTGATACTGATGGATGAGAAAGAAATATACTTAGCACTTACATCTGGATGGAATTTTTTAACTTATCTTTATACTTGTTAAAACACTCAAGTATCTCCTAATTTTGCAAAAATTTGTTCCATAAATGTGATTAATATATTAATTCTAACAGCTATGTAAAAACGATGAAAAGAAAATTACCTGTACTCCCATCGAAGCCTCCTACAGCATATAACAATCCATTTAAAACAGCAGCCCCCAAAGTGCTTCTCCGGTCTCGCATGTTAGCAACGCTGGTCCACTGATCCTTCACAGGGTCATAGGAATCTACAGTGCGGACTCTTAAGGAGCCATTAAAGCCACCAACAGCAAAAACGAGCCCAGCCATGTAGACCATTCCTGCAAAAACAATTCAGCAGCTGATGAATATATGACTGAACCACCACCGCTATCTAAAGACTGCTTTCCATAAGTCTACAGCTGTTGTCAGAATATAGGTTACTCTTAGGAGAATCCTGACTAAATAGGTCGTAGGCAACACTATTTATTAACAAGAATATACAAAGACTACATTGTCCTCCTTTCTAAGGTTAAAAAACACAGTGGCACAGGGTGACGTACTATTTTGACTCTTGGCTTTTTCAAATACTTATTTACAGACTTAAATAATAAGCCAATACTTTCTAACTAGTTGAACCTATATATATCTCCCATGGCTTTCAATTTTGGATTTTCTAATCTATAGGTTTATACTTAATTTGCATAATGTGCTCTTAGTTGATCATGTTAGTGGGCTAAACCACTAAGGGGTAGGTAAATTGCAGTGGCTATTTTTGTAGAATCCATGAGCTAAGAATGGTTTTTACATTTTTAAATGGTTGAAAAACAAATAAAAGATCAAGAATATTTCATGACATAGAAAAATTATATGAAATTCAAATTTCAGCATCCATAAATAAAGTTTTATTGGAACATATGCCCGCCCACCCATTCATTTATGTAGTGTCTATGGTTGCTTTCGCACTAGAGTGGCACTTGAGTAGTTGTGACAGAGACCATATAACCCACAAAGGCTAAAATACTGACTCTCTTATCCTTTAAGAAAAAGTTTGCTGACCCCTGAGCTAATGAGATGTTAGGGGATCCCTGGACAGAGAAACTAGATTGCTAGACTCTAGGTTTCAACTACCTTTCTACTTTTCTGAGCTTTTTCATGCTGTTGTTCTGATATGAGAAGCTCCTCTCACCATCCACTCTGCTTTCCTCAAGTTTCAAGCCCCAATGAAAGTTCCACACTTTCTCTGATGCCTTCCCTGAACCGCTTTAGCCTGAAACGATTACCTCTAGCTCCTGAACCCCTATAGCAAATAACACCTATTTTAAGGTTAATAAATCTTACATAGTCTGCAATATCATTGCTTTCAATTGTTCAACTTTTTGTTGTTCTTAAATCCTATAGTGTTTATGTCATTGCCCCAGCTTGAGGGCACACACTGTGCCGCACGATTTTCGGAATCCCAGCAGGGAGAACAGGAATCACCAGCTCAAGTGTTTGACTAGCTCAGCATTTATACGATGTTATCAGGTGAGGCGTGCACCACTACCCCCATCTCACCCTCTGATGCTGTATCCCCTCAGCCCCCAAAATATATATGGATGTGTAGTCCTTCATATGGCATCAAGACTCTTTACAGTTCAAATGAAGCTGCCTGTGTTGGCAGCTCCCCGTCAAGGAAAGGAATGATTTTTCAGTCCCTGATTCAATCAGGAAACAAATACTTAAGCTACGAGCTGGTAAATCCAGAGTGTCTGAGGAGAGCTGTAAGAATGAAGAATTTAAATAGGCAGAGAACCAGCAAATGATTAAGGGTAACCACTAGATTTCCTGAGCATCCCCGATAGAAGCGAATGTGGTAGATTTCTTGGGAGGGCCTGGGGGCCAGTGAGCAGTGACAAAGCAGGCACATATTTCAGCATGAAAATGTCCTGTATCCAAAATCATAAGTAACACTAGGGAATGTTCACCGTGGGAATTTGGGCCATTGCAATGTTCGTTTTCTTTTCTCTACAAACACAACAAAAATCTATCATCTCGTAGTCACAGTATAGTATGCTTACCAAGTATTAGGGTATTTCAGGAGACAAGGAAGAAAAAAATAAATGAATCAGTCTGTGATCAACTATCAGTCTATAAGGTGAGATTTCTCCCAAACACTCTGGGCAGAGAGGGTTGAACTAAAAGAACTGATAACTTCCCCAAAGTTACAGGGAACCAAAGCACCCAGAAGTCTGAGTAGACTGGCCAAGATTACACAGTTAAAGGGCATCAGCTCTAATCTGAAGGAGATAGGGGGATGAGAGCACAATGAAGGAAAATTTACTCATGAACAGTACACTCTGGAATGGACCCAATCTAATGACTTCTGGTGTAATGAAAAGGAAACTACCAGGAATCAGATATGAATTAAGAAACCAGTTATAAATATCATGGAAGATTCCATTCCCAACAGTAACAGTAAAGATAAAATACCTAAGAATAAACTTGCCAAGAAACATACAGAACCATGTGAAGAAAATGTTAAAAATCTACTAGAGGACATAAAAGAAGACATGGGTTCTATCCCTAGTCCTTTAACTAGTCCTATCGCGTATTAAAACATATTATAAAGCACAGTAATTAAAACTGTTCTGTTTTGATGCATGAGGCAAGACAAATCAATAGAATAGAACAGAAAATTTAGAATAAAACCATCTAAATGTAGAAATTTAGTACATGATAAAGGCCGCATTTCAAATGAGCAGAGACAGGTAGATTAGTCGATAAAAGGTGTTAGGACAAATGGCTAGTCATTAAAAATACAAAATCCACACTTTACTTCCCATATCAAAAGAAAGCCCAAATGTTTTTGATATTAGTATAAAAACTAAAACTGTAAAGGTACTAGAAAAGTTCATATTTTTAAAATACAATTTTGTGGGCTGGCCCCGTGGCTTAGCGGTTAAGTGCGTGCGCTCTGATGCAGGCAGCCCGGGGTTCGGATCCCGGGCGCGCACCGACGCGCTGCTTCTCCAGCCATGCTGAGGCCGTGTCCCACATACAGCAACTAGAAGGATGTGCAACTATGACACACAACTATCTACTGGGGCTTTGGGGGAAAAATAAATAAATAAATAAAATTAAAAAAAAAAAAATACAATTTTGTTCCAGGGGTGAAACCTAGAAGACACCACCTTAACCAAGTGATCAAGGTTAACGTCACCAGAAATAATCATAATAGCCTCAATCTAATCATGAGAAAACATCAAACCCAAAATTGAGAGAGATTCTTCAAAACACGTGACCAAGTACTCTTCAAAAGAATCAAAGGCATGAAAGACAAGGAAGACTAAGGGAACTGTCACAGATAGAAGAGACTAAGAAAATATGACAATGAAATGCAATGTGAGATCCTGAAACAGAATAAGGACATTAATGGAAAAATTGGTAACATATGAACGAAGTCTGTAATTTAGTTAATGGTAATGTATCAATGCTAATTTCTTAGTTTTGATAATTATATCACAGTTATGTAAGATATTAATATTAGGGGAAGAATATACCAGAACTCATTGTACTATCTTTGCAACTCTTCTGTAAGTGTTAAATTATTTCAACATAGAACGTTTTTAAAAAACATAGGTATGTGTGTACACACACACAAATAATTTTGGAGTAAGGCTTTTCTACATAGGAAACAAATTCTTAAGTCCAAAGACAAAACTGATGTACAGGACTGCATAAAAAGGTAAAACTTTTACAAGGCAAAAATAACACAAGTAAAATCAAAAGATACAAGATTAATACAAATAAATATTCACACCACATTATGACAGACAAAAAGGCTACTTTCCTTAACATATAAATATATCTGTCAAATCAATAAAACACTATAATAAAAAATGGCAAAAATCATGAACTGACAATTCAGAAAGATGTTTAACTTTCTTCATAATAAAAGACATACAAAGTGAGATGAGACAGCATTTTTCACTGACCAGATTGGCAAAACTCAAAATAATCAATTACAAGGTGTTATCAGGAATATAGGGAAACTGGTACCTTCATATTTTACTGGTAGTGAAAGCAGTAATTGGTGTATCCCCTTAAGATACCCTTTGAATCAGTAATCCCAGTTCTAAAGTTTTATCCAACTAAAATATATTAGCATATGTATACAATGATGTATGTATACGGAATTCACTATAGCATTGTTTATAACATAATATTAAAAACAATTTTAACATTCAATTAAAAACTAGTAAAAATTATACTACATCCAGACTCCCCCCCAAAAAATATTAGACAGCTCTTAAAAAATGAAGTAACTCTATGCTGATATGTAACACTCTCCAAGATGTACTGTTAAAGTGCTACCATGATAGAAATGTTCCATTGCACTTAGAACTCATTTTGCTATGGGAGCTATGAATTATGGATCCACGTGTGAGTCCCAGGATGAATCCTTAGAGTTTGCAACTGCCTTCTCCCATTGCAGTTTTGACCAAATAAGGTCTATTTCAACAAATGTTTGTAAAAGGGATGCCTAGCAGAAGGCAACTGTAGCTTATAGCTAAGTCAGGAAATCTCCTAGGAGTCAGGATCCCAACTTAAATATTCTTTCTCAACACTTCAGCAAAGGTAACTAAGAAAATATCCAGCAAATCGCTAGCTCCTCCACCTGCTACTAGAGAATCCAAAAGCTACGTCAAGATGAAGGCAGAGCAGCTACTCCCATCAATGTCTTGTGACTTGTACGAGATTCATGAATCATTATTTAACCACACAGCTATTTTAATCAAAGCTTTTCCGCTAAAGATTCTTCTAATTAATAAAAGAAGACCTGAGAGAGAAGCTCCCAATGACCCAGCAGTGGGGAACTGACCATAGAGCATCATGCTTACCTGCCCTGCATCTCCTGGAAGGCAACTCTGCTACTTGGTGCCAACGCTCTTCTTTAAAGTCGTAGCATTCCACGCTTCGGATAGCCTTTGGTGCTTGGCCCCCAACCACCACCATCAACTGGAAGGGCAGAAATGTAAGCACTTGAACGAACAACTATTGCACAGTCAGGAATTTAAAATGTCTTACAAAGACACTGACGTGGAGAGTGTTAGAATGAAGATGGGAGGGTGAGCTGGGGAAACAACCACCTAATCAACATTTAATAAACATCAACAAAGGGGGCACATGTTAGAACTACAATTCTATCATCTAGCACATTTAGTCCAAAATAAGGATTTCAGAAACTAAAATAAGTTTCTGATCCTTCAAGCAAAAGCAGTATTTAAGCCAAAAAACAGCAGGCAGTCAGCACTGGCAAGGCTGCAGTATGTCATAGGGCTTGCTATAAACTGGATCCTGGCTCTATAATGACCAGGGATTGGATCTCCACAATCTAGGAGAGCAGATAGAAGTGAAATTTTAATGTTAGCGGGGAGGTGAGGTGAAAAGGACAATAAGGTATTAAAGGAAAGATGGAAGAAGAAAAAAACATCCTATTAAAAAGGAGGAGCAAATGAATTGGAGTTCACAAGAGAGCACAGATTCCTGGATCTCAAGTAAAGAGAGCTCCCTTGATGCCCCATAAATAAAACAACCTAATAGGACAGATAATGGAGATACTAGGAATCACAAGAAATAAATGCACAATAGTCTAGTGCTGAGAATAAATGAGGTCTATAAATTTCTTCAATTTGACTCAATCCAACAACTATTTACTAAGTATCATCTGTATTTGGCCAGAACTGTGCTAGGTGTTACACATAAGAAATATAAGACATGGTCTCTACCCTTCAAGAACTTACAGATCTCACTAAGGAGACAAGACCCATGAAGTAATTCAAGAACAGTATGCAATTATATATGACCAAAAAGCTATGTGATTAGTATAGACGTTAATTGCTACTGCTGATCAGAAAATATAATGTCATAATTTAGTGAAAGCTTCCTGGAGGGGGTAGAACCTTTAGAGACAGATGGAATTTATCGGTCAATGTGTTTATCTTTGACTGAGTCCAAACGGGCACTCTCTGGCAACACTGAAAACACAGCCGTCAAATCAGAAAAACATAAAAGTTAATGACGTCGTGTATGGAAAACGGTAAAGAATGACAAAGACCTTGGGGGAAAGATGAGATGATGATAGGAAAAACAGATGTTCAAAAGAAACAAAAAATCAAAACAAACAGAAGATGGAATGACTCACATATACAAAAAGGGGAGGTTTGCAACCTTGACTGAGCAATGACCTACCTGTACTTAGAACCTTAGAAAGATGGGTACATAGAAAACACGACTCTTGAATCAGAGTAAATCCCAAGTTTCCAAAAAGAAGCTTATTTTAGTAATTTATTAACTGGAAGTAGAAGTAACTTTAAAGGTCTTAAAAAGAAGACTGAACATAGACCAATTATACGATTACTTTTTCAGATCTGCTACTCTTCTAGTGTTAAATGCAAATAAATAAAAGGAAGAATTAAGAAAGAAAATATCCAATACCCTCCCCTCTTATCACCAAAGAAAACAAAGGGGATGGGGGCAAGGTTGTAAAATTATACAGGTGGAATAGACAGTAATATCAACCCTGTATCTAGGGATTTATAAAAGATTGATCTGTATTTAAACTTCTAAACTCTGCCTAGCAGTTAGACAACAGCTGAAAGAGGCTTGGTTAACATCTCTGATGAAGATTAATTAAAAAAAAATATCTGAAGGGAGCACTTTTCAAACACTCCTCGAGAAACAATACTGGTTTATTAGATTTCATTATTCTCAAACTTTGAATCTCATGATTTCCATGTAACTGTTCACTTCTGCACATCAAAACGAGGATGGAAGGGAAAACATTCTACTGAGTACAGAGAATGGCAGTAATATCTGTCCTTTCCTCACCCAAGAGAAGAAAAACAGGGTGAAAATTTGGGACTCCAGGAATCAGAGATAATGGAGACAAGGAAGAACGTACAATGGGAAGACAAGAGAGCAGGGATATTTGTAAGAGATCAAGAGACGGTGCTACTGTCACCAAAAGAGGTGCTCACGACTCTGACACCCCAGTTATTTGTAAAAGACACCTGACCTCATTTGAGAAACATCATACTAATTACGCTAATGGAAAAGAATAGAAAACTGGGAAGATCTTTTGAATGGAAAAGTTAAATGTGACATACTTAAGGCAAAGGATAGGAGTTAAACTAATTCAAGTGACCATCCTGAAGTGTAGGTCAACTAAACTTCGTTCTTTCTTTTTTTTCACCTTTTAAATATTTATTAAAAAGCTGCCTCCTGAGAAATCAAGTTTTATAATTTTCCAATTGGAAATCTCAACAAATATCTTGGGTAAAATATAGAAAAATATATACACAGAAATAACATGATAGCATTTGTAAAACTGCAGATTCCAAAGAGAAAAAGAGGCTAACAATAAAGTACAGCAACAAAATATATAGTTTTTCGTTATGATGTCCAAATCAAAGTGGCTTCCACAATCCCAGTGCTGTTTACTGAAGATGCAAAACTAATGTTTGAGATATAAAAAGAATAATGCATGCAAATTTGTATGAGTCCACAGAATCAGAGCCTAATAAAAAAGTACTAAGAAACTGTCGTGGTAGAAATGTTATCAAAACATTACAATACTTTCCTCAGCACTACTAACACATTTTGTCTCATGTCACATATCATTGTTTTCATAAAGCACATCATTACTATGAAATATGTGAGCATGAGAAATTTATCTTTGCCTTATTCTTGCCTACACACTTAGAATTAATCTTGACTATAACCACTCTAAAATGACAAACAGTGCCGTTGAAAGAGCACCCGACACAAGAGCCTTTTCAAAAATATGTGTAGATAAATAAACTTTGAGAAGGGACCACGCAAATGCAAAGTCAAAGCAACAGTGTAGCTCACTGCTATCTGCCATGTCTGCTGCCTCTCCTCCCTAGCCACCCTGATAGAGCAGAATCAACAGAACCTTCATAGATCAGCATACACACCACAAAACAAAGGCTAAAGAATTAAGAAATCCCAAGTACAATACAGTTAGAAGGGCCACTCCAAAGTCACAACCAGAGAAGCCCAGAAACAATATCAACTGAACAGATGATCACAACACTACAAAAGAGAAAATAAAATACTTGATAGGATTTTACTAAGAACTTTTCACAAGGTTTTCAAAAGTGACAGGTTTATTCCAGAAATTAGAAAAGAATTAGTTTTCACTCTAAAGGTCTCTGCAGCATAGCTCAAGACAGCAAAGCTAAAGATGCCAGAAGAGGGAATAAATAAGTTAAGAAGAGATCTTTTACAAATGTGAACTGTTTAAAAAGTGTTAAAGATAAAACTATTCAGAAGGAAGCTGAAAAGACTAGCATAAAAGAAATGGTAGTTTAAATGAGCTAAGACTAGGAACACTTTATAAATCTATTTTTTTGTAAGAACAAAAACTGACACCAAATAATATGGACAAATATGAAGTAATGAAGACTTATAAAGATGGCTACTTATAAAAGCAGGTAAAAGGGTATTTGGAAAATGTAAACATTTATAAAATCAGCAGACCCAGATGGCATGCATACTAAGGTGTTAAGGGAACTAGCTAATGTACTTACTGAGCCACTTACAATTATTTTTGAAAAATCTTGGAGAACTGAGGAGAGATCAGAAAATTTAAAAAAGGCAAATACCAATTTTCAAAACAGGATAGGAAGTGAATGCCTTGTAAATACCTTTTAAGTGATAATAATTCTCAGTAAAAATTTAGACTATGTCGAGAAAAGCATTTGAACTTCTAGAAGCCAACAAAATGATTAGTTACACGCAGAAAGATGTTTAAAAAAATCATGCCAAATTTGAATCTATCTGATCCCAAATCTCATCAGATGTTATACGCCAAATTACTTATTTTTGGCTTAGGTAATAAGCATAATCATATGGTCTGAAATTTTCTACAAATGGACAACGTCAGTGAGTATTTCTAACGAAGTGTCACCAGGGAAAGTGCTGAGGTCCATTCTAAATTATTTACTAATGATCTAGAAAAAAAGGAGTAAGTCGCACACTGGCAAAATCCACAGTTGGTTCTAAATTGAGAACCGTTGTTAACACTGGGCAAAACAGAAAAACAATACCAATACAGATTTGAAGCAATTAAAAATGTAGACTCCAAAAATAAAACTTGAAAAAACACTAAATAAAAGCATTAAAGTTAAAGAATTGAAAACACATAATTTAATGGAAAGGATAGAGTAATAACTAAAGATGATATAAGAAAACAATGGATAACAGATTCTTATTTCTTAATCCATCACTGCCCCAAACACACACAAGAGCTAAAAATAAATATGCAAATAAAAGCATTTTATTTTGGATCATTCGTATCAGACCATACACAAAATGGTGCTTAAGGTGTTGGTCGTCTAATACCATAAAGATGCAAACAGAGCAGAAGGAATTGCAAACAGAGAGACAGAAATGAGGGGTTACTCTGTAAGGAAAATTAAATCAGTAAAACATGAATGGCTTCAACTAAAAAGATAAAGATAGAATATGAACTTTCACACCGGAAAATATGAACATTGGAGATCTGGGAAGACATATGGGAAATCTACACTGAAATGGCTACATATGATGTGTGGGTAAACCATCAAATAGTGTTCAAAAGGGAAGAGGCAGGAAATGAACTGAACAAGCCAGTTATCATCCTTAGCTCTAATATGTAATTCTGCGAAACTACTCCGTTTTCAGTTATTATCTAAACATGTAGCACACAGAGAAATCTTTCCTAGTCTGATTTTCCTTTTTAAAATAACCAGAGCTAATAAAACTCAGAAGGGACAAAAACCAGTTGCCTTCTGTTCCAGAAGAGTGACGTCATGCAGTTTATAAGGATTAAACAATCCCCACTCTCCACAGACAAAATCAATCGAGAAGTTGAATTACATACACCACAATGAATTCCTAGGCACATTTTCTGTTGCAGGGAAACCAAAACAATAAAGCATGGAAATTCAGATGAGTAAAACTGTTAACAGCCTCACTAAGGGGCTTTCAGATGAGGTAATAACAAGTATGAACAACAGATCCTACTTTGGGAAGGTTCATGGGTGTCCTCAGTCGGGTCCGGACACTCTTCATTAATATACGCTGCTCTGTTGGCAGCAAATGATACTTCATAGCTTCAATGAGGTAATCTTTGCACGCACTGCTGTTCTTGACCAGTGCCTCCTCTTCAACCCTCTGTAAGACGAAACCAGACACACCTCATGAGAGGACAGTTATTTCATGATAAAACTGACAAAGAAACAGAAGTAAAGAGGAGGAAAAAAGCAATAACTAGCCTCTCCAGTTCAGTCTGCAAATTAACAGAGGAAAGTTTGTAAATATCACTAAGAGAAAAATAAATGAAGCAAAAAATGCTCAAGTATCTGGTCTGCAGAGAAAAATATATATATAAGCAGTAACGAGAAGAACTGCAATGAAAATTATATACTTCAACGTCAGCGATAGAATAATCTTTAGGTAGTATTGTATTCACCCATCTCTTATCTTTAAACATCAAGCCAAACGGTAAGTAAAGCAAGAAAAAAAATTTAGATAATGAGTCCTTCAGGTGGGGTAGGCAATACTAATAAATTAAAGACACATTTTTCAAACACAAGGCAGCAAATAAAATATCTAGAAAAGGGATTCAAAATACTTTGTAACAGTGTCCCTACACCACAAATAATTCTTGTCCTTGCTATCCCTGACCTCAAACGCAGAACAGGTTTTTTCTGTTCATTTTCTTAAGAGCAGAATACCAATGATTATACAGATGATAACAAATAATGAGGCTTTGAAAAATCCTAAAATGCTCAGATCTAATCTCTTAATAAAGAAATGTTTCCTTAGATAGTTTCAATTACAAAAATGTTGAAATGTTCCTAATAGGATGCTAATAATAAAAAAGTAAATTTAAAATTATTCAGACACTACTGAAGATCCATTAATTCCTATTTATTTTAAGTAACTCAGTTTCCCATAGCTTGGAAATAAAGACAGAAACCAAATGCATGCCACTGTGAAATTCTGAAATAGAATTACAAAGTATTTAGATAGGACGTCAAAATTCCATTTCTGTAGGGCAATCCCAAGAGGCTATGAAAAGGAAAGCAGAGAAGATGCAGAGGAGTGACATAGAGCCACAGGTGCATTTATTTTTTATTTTTATTTTTTGTGAGGAAGATCAGCCCTGAGCTAACATCTGATGCCAATCCTCCTCTTTTTTCTGAGGAAGACTGGCCCTGAGCTAACATCCGTGCCCATCTTCCTCTACTTTATATGGGACGCTGCCACAGCATGGCTCCACAGGCAGTACGTCGGTGCGTGCCCAGGATCTGAACCGGCGAACCCTGGGCCGCCACAGCAGAGCGTGCGCACTTAACCGTTTGCGCCACCAGGCCAGCCCTCACAGGTTCATTTATTTACACATACTGAAATGACCACAAATACCGCTTTGATAAGTTCTAGTACTTGCTTACCCAAATCTGAAATAGGGGGAAGCAAATTTCTAAGAATGGGGAGTAGCCTAAGAGGGAGCAGCTGCCAAGGACTGCAGGTGCCTTGACTGTCCTCTGTCCTGCGCCCCATGGATCTGTATTCCATAGCTCTCACTACTTTGTAACAGGGATCTACATATCATAAGCCCAGTGACACAGTGCTACATGCATTCGTGTGTTTTGCATTTGCTTTTACCTGAACTAAATATTCTCGAGGAAGCAATGGTAACCGTACATGTTCCATCAGCCGAGCCATAAATTCTTGCCTTACATCCTTGTCATGGTTCACCCAAGCTATTACTGCTTCAAATACCTTACAAAAAAATATGGTGAAAAGAAAAATAAGTAATAAGTTATGTACTAAAGCATCTAAATAAAATATGATGAGACTATGTTTTATACACAACTCTTGCTAAGACACCCAAGTTTAATCCATGGCTCAAATTTTTTTAAAATCCTAACTTGTGACGTTCTTAAAAAGCCATTCATTCCATTTCTTTCTTTCTTTTTTTTTTTCATCTGGTATTTGGTAAGTACTTCATTTTTTTCCAGCTTGAGATACAATTTACAGATAACATTGTGTAAGTTTAAGGTGTACAATGTGTTGATCCGATATATTTACATACCGCAAAATGATTACCATCGTATCTTTAGTTAACACCTCCATCACGTCACATAATTACCATTTCTTTTTTGTGGTGAAAACATTTAGGATATACTCTCTTAGCAACTTTCAAGTATACAATACAGTATTGTTAACTATAATCACCATGTTGTACATTAAATCCCCAGAATGTATTCATCTTATAACTGGAAGTTTGTACACTTTGACCAACATACTCCTACGTCCCCCACTCCCTAATCCCTTGTAACCACCACTCTCCTCTATGAGTTCGGCTTATTTAGTTAGATTCCACATAAGTGATATTATACAGTATTTATCTTTCTTTGTCTGATTTATTTCACTTAGCATAATGCTCTCAAGGTCCATCTATGTTGTCACAAAAGGCAGTATTTCCTTCTTTCTCATGGTTCAATAACATTCCATTGTGTGTATATATATATGTACATAATATATACATATGTACATAAATATATACCACATCTTCTTTATCCATTCATCCGTTGACAGGCACTAGGTTCTTTCCAAATCTTGGCTGTTGTGAATAATGCTGCAATGAACATGGGAGACAGATATCTCTACAGTTTTCATTTCCATTTCTTTGGATATATACCCAGAAGTGGGATTGCTGGATCACATGGTAGTTCTACTTTCATTTTTTTTGGTGAAGAAGATTAGCCCTAAGCTAACATCTGTTGCTAATCCTCCTCTTTTTGCTGAGGAAGATTGGCCCTGGGCTAACATCCATGCCCATCTTCTTCTACTTTATATGTGGGACGCCTGCTACAGCATGGCTTGATAAGCAGTGCATAAGTCCACACCCGGGATCTGAACCTGCGAACTCCGGGTCGCCAAAGCAGAGAGCACAAACTTAACCACTATGCCACTGGGCCAGCCCCTGGTAGTTTCTACTTTTAATTTCATAAGTACTTTTATGTAATTAGTAAGTACTTTTCATTTGGTATTTACTAAGCATTTCACCAAGTACATTATCTAATCTTTTTGAACTTGAGTGGTAGCTGTGATAATCTGATGATATATAATCTAATTCACTGTTGATAACCTTTCCAAATCAAATTTGGTTCTACTTACCTAGATTTAAATTTCAAGTCCCTTTGGAATAAAACACCGAAAATAATAAAGCAAAGTAATATTCTGGAATGCAAATCATGTACCCTTATGAATAACTCATTCTTGGCCTTTTCTTTCAGTTTACAAACAAATGTTGGACCATACATTTCTAAATCGAGGGTCTGCAGAATAAATTAACTCCCTTTTTTTACAATAATAGAATATATTAAAATGTAATATTTTGAATTTTTTTAAAAAAACTAAATAATAAGGGCATTACAACTGACAACATATACATACCTATGAGAAAGCCAATAAGCTAATATGAAGACTGTATCTGACCACATAATATCCTTCGAGACTAATGAATATATAACCCAATAATCTTTAAAGGGTTTGTAGAAAATGTTTGATGATATGTAAATGGATTATTGGAAGCAAAAATCAGGTTATTTTGATGCAGGAATAGAGCAAGAAACTAAAAATAATCTACATTATAATTAACATGTCTCTTTAATTCAAGCCATCAACAAGTATTTACCAACTACCTCTAGGTACCAGGTGCTAAGGATAAAGAAGATCCTGTCAATTCTATCTACTGTTTCTCGGCTCTACCTTCTCTTCCTCCATTTCTACCATCTTATATCAGCTCCTATTGCTCACTGGGTGACTTCACCATCCTCCTATCTGACCCTCATTCCACTTTTGGTCCATTCTGCACACCACCACTGTGACAGCTGGTCTCCAAAGATGGTCCCCTAGTAAACCACATCTCCCAATATCCATACCTCATGAAGTAACCTGCCACAGGGAATCTAAGCTGGCCCTGTGTAACCAATAGAATGTGGTGGCTGTAGTGCTGTGTGACTTCTGAGCTGGGTCATAAGAAGCCTTTCAGCTTCCACTCTGGCCTCTTAAAATGCTCATTTGAGGGAAGCCAGATATCATGTAAGAAGTCTGACTACTTGAGATCACCATACTATGAGAAACCGAAGCTAGCCCCAGAGGGGAAGAGAAGAGGAGGGGTGGAAGAGGGGCGGGGGAGAGGGAGAGAGAGATACCACCAACCCCCATCCCAGGAGCCAGACAAGTGTATGAAGGAGCCATCTTGGATATTCCAGACACACAAGATGCCACATGCAGAAGGACTGAAGCCCCAGATATATGGCTCTAGTAGAACCATGCCAGCTATCTCCAGCCACTGAAGCTACCCTAGCTGAAGTCCCAGACATTGTAGAGCAGAGACGAGCTGGCCCTATACACCCTACATGAATTCTACCCACAAAACTGCAAACATAATAAAATGGTTATTATTTTATGTCACTACATTTTCAGGTGGCTTGTTATGTAGCAGTAGAAAACCAGAACAGCCTTAACAACATTTCTAAAATGCAGGTATTATCATGGCATTCTTCTACCATTTAAAATCCTTTAAAGGCTCTTCACCACCAGGATAAAGTCAATTGTCTTTAATATGGCTGAGAAGACATTTTATTATGTCATCTTCCCATCTTTTCTCCTACCACTCGGCCAAACATATTCTAAACTCTAATCATACTGAACCAACTGAATGCAATTATTCGTTCACTGCTCTTTACATTTGCTTATTCTGTTCCCTCTACCTGGAGCACCCTTCCCATTCTCACTCAACCCTAGTTCCCTGGCAAACTTCATACTCATTTTTAAAAACTTGGGTCATACATCCGAGCTAAGCTGAACTCCCATTGCCATCCCAGGAAAGACTGAATGCTCCTACAGTACCCTCTAAAGCATTCTGTAATCATTTATTTACCCCACTGGTTCTCCCTGTAGTTTCGAGTAAAGAATTCGATTTCGTTAATCTTCTTATATCTAGGACTCCATGGCGGTGTCTGATTCCTGGCAGGCACTCAATACATGTCTATTAAACGTGAATAGTAATGCCTCTCTCTTCTCTATATTTCTGAAGTGCTAAGATTATACATCTCACAACTACTTTCACATATTTTTTCATATGGTAAATATTAGAGTAAATATGTCTTTCTACTCTCAAACAGAATGAATATCCTTGGGAATAGAATGCAAGTTTACACAATTTTAAATGCAAAGCACACAAAGGAAAAACTCAAGTTTCACTTCCTCCAAATGCAGCATGTTCACAAGCTTCTGAGCCCTGACTCCTACGGGCTACGAAACCCCCCCAAAGGAAGAAACCCACTAAGCAAAGCTTCTCCCTCCAACTACACGAAAGGTGTAGGTGGGTGAGAAGGGCAAGCCAAAACGTGGAGAGACAGAGGCTACACGCAGCTGCAGCAGTGGCACAGCGCTCTGGGAGGGAGGAAGGAAGCACCGGCAGGGGTGGGGGGTAAGCAGCAGGGGACAAATGTAAAGGAAGAGGACAATCAAGGATGTTCAGTCTGGAACCAGCTAAACTTTGCCCCCTGGGAAACTTCTTCCAACTGACATGATGGTGAAATCACTTTGGTCTGAGAAATATTGCATTTAGATCACAATTCTTATAAGCATCTGGCTGTGGGAAGAAATCCAGCCCCAAAGGGCACTTGCTTCAGACAGTTTAATGTTGTAAGCTCTTGCTGGGGGGTCAAGTACACAACTCATCTAACAACTTAGGGAACCTCCTAAGGAGTGAAAAAACAGTAATTTACATAGACAATCAACAAGTCAACTAGTCTTAACTTGAAGATCAAAGATTACCGGCTGTCACTAGGCATATGGGATCACAAAGCTACAAAACAACGTGAAGTAAAGAAAGGAAAAATACTACATCACTGTACACTGGGAAAAGAAAAGTACACTTACCTTCTCTTCTGAGGAAATGGTAAGTTTGTCACTTGATATTAAGCTGCACACTTGTTCAATGCCGAGATTGAGAAATTCTTCACTAAGTACGACATCTGCAAAATGTTGCTCTGTTTGGAGGTTAAAAAGAAAATCCATTAACATCAACATTCCATTATCATAGTTTCAAACTGCTTAAAAAAGAGGGGTTTTTCTTAATCTAACCTAAGAATGAGAAAATTAACTGTACTTCCTCAAGGCAAGAACTAACAAGACATGCCCAAACAAGCTCACCTGGGGAAGTGGTCTTCCACTTCCAAATATACTCCTCTAAAGGGGGAAAAAAAACCTATTAGTATAACCAATGACCTTAAAACTTAAAAAAACCTAATCAGGGCCGGCCCCGTGGCTCAGCGGTTAAGTGTGCGCTCCACCACTGGCGGCCCAGGTTCGGATTCCGGGCGCGCATGGACGCAGTGCTTCTCCGGCCATGCTGAGGCCGCGTCCCACATACAGCAACTAAAAGGATGTGCGACTATGACATACAACTATCTACTGGGGCTTTGGGGAGAAAAAAGGAGGAGGATTGGCAATAGATTAGCTCAGAGCTGGTCTTCCTCAGCAAAAAAAAAGAGAGGATTAGCATGGATGTTAGCTCAGGGCTGATATTCCTCACAAAAAAAAAAAAAAAAAACTAATCATTTACAAAGTAACCTTTCCTGAAAACCCAGCTCTTGTTTATCAAGTATGAGCTCACAAGGAAATGCGGTGGTTTGGGCTTTGGAGTCAGACATTCAGGGGTCAAATCCCAGCTTTGCCATGTGATAGCCCGTAAAACTTTGGGGAAGTTAAGTAATTTCTCTAAGCCTTGGTTTCCTTATCTATAAAATGGGAACAATAAAAACACTTTACCTAATAAAATTGTTGTGAGGCTTAAATAAACTAACGGTTTATAAAGCACCTACAACTGCGTGTGATAGAAAGTAAGGATTCAATAATTTAGCTCTTACTGCATTGTGATCCCTAAGTTCTCAAGTAAAAATTTGCCAGGAAATCTAGCTATTTTCTAGATCTTTACAATTAATCATATTCTAATAGCAATTTTTTTTAAAAGGCTTTTCTAAGGCGAAATAAAGGAATCATTTCAAGTATGTTTCAACATACCATACAAAAGATTAGTTGGCTTCCCTTCCAGAAACACTTGAAAAATAAAATCTGCATTTACATAAGCCCTATGAGTAACTATTCACTTTACAAAAGGTTCGTCACAAGATGACTTTAGAAATAACAAGCAGCTCTAGGATAATTATAAAATGATTAGATTTAGAAAAATCCCACAGACATACAATTTTTTGAAACTCAAAGTCTTGGTCAAGCAACGTACTGCACTGAAATAAATATGAAAATGAAGATAAAAATGAAAAATAATGAAAAAGACAAAAAGATCAACGGAACAGAATAGAGAGCCCAAAAATAGACCCAGACAAACACAGTCAACTGATCTTTGACAAAGGAACAAAGACAACTCAATAGAGAAAGGAAAGTCTTTTCAACAAATGGAGTTGGAACTACTGGACATCCACATGCAAAAAAATAAATCTAGACACAGACCTTACCTCCTTCACAGAAATTAACTCAAAATGGACCACAGACCTAAATGTAAAACACACAACTACAAAACTCCTCAAAGATAACATAGGAGAAAAATCTAGGCGACCTTGGGGTTGGTGATGATTTTTTAGAGAGAACACCAAAAGCATGATCCATGAAAGAAAAAACCAGTAAGTTGGACTTCCTTAAAAAGTTCTGCTCTGGAAACAACACTTATAAGAAATGAAAAGATAAGCCACAGATTGGGAGAAAATTTTTGCAAAACACGTCTCTAATAAAGGACTGGTATCCAAAAAAGTTCCACAATAAGAAAATAAACAACCCAATCTAAAAATGGGCAGAGGATCTGAACAGACACCTCACCAAAAAGACATATACATGGCAAATAAGCATATGAAAAGATGCTCAACAACATACATCATTAGGGAACTGCATTATTAACACATCAATGAGATACCACTACATACCTATCAGAATGGTTAAAATCCAAAATAATGACAACATCAAATGCTGAAAAGGATGCAGAGCAACAGGAACACTCACTCATTGCTGGTGGGGAGACAACGGGGTAGTTTCTTCCACAACTAAAAATACTCTTACCATATGACTCAGCAATCACACTCCTTGGTATTTACACAAATTTCTATGTCCACATAAAAACCTACACATATTATAGCAGCTTTATTTATAATTGCCAAAACTTTGAAGCAACCAAGATGTCCTTCAATAAGTGAATGGATAAACAAACTGTGGTACAACCATACAATGGAATATTCCTCAGTGATAAAATGAAATGAGCTCTCAAGCCATGAAAAGACATGAAGGAACCTTAAATGCATACTACTAAGTGAAAGAAGCCAATCTGAAAAGGCTATATACTGCAGAATCCCGACTATACGACATTCTGGAAAAGGCAAAACTATGGAGATACTAAAAAGATCAGTAGTTGCCAGGAGTTTGCTGGGGGAAGGGAGGAGATGAGAGAGATGAATAGGTACAGCACAGGGGATTTTTAGGGCAGTGAAACTATTTTGTAAACAGTCAATACAGACTTCCAGTTTCTGGCTGCGCAAGTAAGGAGCTTGGAAGTCGACACTCTGTCCTAACAAATAAAAAGCTGAACACACTGAAAAAACAACAACTCTTCTAGGATCCATAAGAGAGGTGAGGACACAGGGCAAACCACTGTCCTCAAGACTGGAGACATCAATAGGTGAATACAGCGAGTAGTGGCTTCCTGGAGCAGAAACTTGGGAGCAGAAACTGCAGGGGGACCTGGAGGAGGAAAACCTGAACTGTAATTCACAAACTGCTGGAGGCTCAGTGTGGACAACTCTGAGAGTTAAAAACTCTAGGGGGACCCCCACAATATTTCAAAATTTACCTCCAGGAGCTCAACCAGGTTTCCACAGCAAATATCAGAGAAAAATCCCCTCGGGCTTCTGGAGGAGAAATGGAACATTTTGAAATACCCAGAGTACTCTGTTCTTAACAAGGCCTGCCCTCAGGAAAAACTAGTTAACCAGAGCCTCACCTGCTGGGGTATTATCAGAGCCTAACTGACCTGAGGAAGGGAAGTACCCACCTTCAGCCCACTCTTGCCATCCTGTCCCACCTAAGGAAGGAGAAAGACCTAGGAAATACTTGTGAAGTTCACAGTCCAGAGGCACAGGCTCACTAATAAACTGAGACCTAATTGTAGGACTAGAGAATGCTTCCCCACCCCTACACCTCTCCACCATATTACTAAAGCCCTATTACAACAGTTCCTTTCACTGGGTACATCACATCCAGCTATCAAGAAAAAATTACAAGGTATTCCAAAAGGCAAAAAACACAATTTGAAGAGACAGAACAAGCATCAGAACCAGATATGGCAGAGATGCTGGAAATACCAGAAGGAATTCAAAACACAACTTAAACAACTATGATTAATATGCTAAGGACTCTCATGGATAGAGTATACAGCATGCAAGAATAGATGAGCAATGTAAACAGAGATGGAAATCCTAAGAAAGAACCAAAATAAATAAGTAAATAAAATGCTAGAGGTCAAAAACACTGTAACAGAAATGAAGAATGCCTTTGATAAGCTTATTAGTAAACTGGACACAGCTGAGGAAAGAATCTCCGCACTTAAGGATAATGGTGAATACACCTCATTACACGTTTGCCAAAACCCACAGAAAGAACAACAGAGAGTGAACATGAAAACACACTATGGACTTTAGTCAATAATGTATCGATACTGGCTCATATATTGTAACACATGAACCACACTAATGCAAAATGTTAACAACAGGGGAAACTGTTGGGACAGGGGGCTGAACTTGGACTTCCTGCTCAATTTTTCTGTACACCTACAACTGCTCTAACAAAGGTTATTAGTTAAAAAAGAATGCACTGGGGCTGGCCCCATGGTGTAGTGGTTAAGTTCAGCATGCTCCACTTCAGTGGCCCAGGTTCTCGGATTCAGATCCCGGGCGCAGACCTACACCACTTGTCAGCCATGCTGTGGTGGCAACCCACATACAAAATAGAGGAAGACTGGCAACAGATGTTAGCTCAGGGCAAATCTTCCTCAGTAAAAAAAAAACAAAAAAAGAACACACTAACAAAGAACAACATGAAGGACAAATTGGTAATGAAACATGTAACTGATGGAAAGTCAAACTGGTAATTGAAAAAATACAAACTAAAGATTAAACTTAAATATCGACTTTTAAGAGATATCCAGTCCTTATGGCACAATATTACTTCACAATAGTACTTCAAAACCTAGAATGAATTTTTTAATAGGGTTAGGCTTTTAAGAAACTATCATGATTAATTACAAAGGTCCTTTTTATATCTAAAATACAATCCTATTATTTCCTGACCTCACAGGAAGTTCATATAAAAAAATTATTTCAAAAATGTTTTATACATAAGGAAATAAGGAAAAACTTTTTCCAGTAATTTGCTTTTCAAAGAAGGGACATAAGAAAAGCATAAAGAGATTCTTTATATAAAAGTTCCAAAATGTTGAGAAATAAATTCATTTTAATGAAAATTTGGCAAACAGCATGTAAATTTTGAAATATGTATATACAGCAACTTGGAAATTCAACTAGGAAATAAACAGTAGCTACTCAACAAAAGAGAAGCTAATACAAACCTCTTTTTTCTAGTCATAAAAAATTTTCACCTCCAAACATATGTCTATAATGATTTTGCACCAAGCTTCTGTGAATTTTAAATCTGAATCAAAGTTAAGAGATTTCTGGCCTCCTTATGCTTTTCATTTGGGGGAAAACCTCCCCAGTGGGAACCAACAGAACAGAGAGAACACAACTTTTCTATATCACGACTACACAAGTTATTCTGCCTCTGCTTCAGAGATCAAAGAAATGGACTTGCTGAAAAACAAACTTGGTGATTTTTTTAAATCAGAAATTACATAAACTGAGACATAAGGGCATTAGTAAACTCTGCCCAAAGTCAAGTTTGGGATCTGAATTCCTTGTGTACTCTTTACTAGTGTATCAAAGGAGGTTAAGAGGGCATGGAAAATAGTCAGCTATTACAACTTTATTGCTAAAACCATAACAGCTGTTAATCAAACAAAAGAACCCCACCTCCCACACCAAGTACAAAAAAACTGATCTAAAGGAAAAGTAAAGAAAGAAATGGTCAAATAAACTTTCATTGTAGACATACACATATTTTTAAATAGTTAGAGCTCTCACATACTTTCCACTTTAATATCTGGACAACCTCTCCTCCTTAGTAAAATCTTTCAGTATCTAATGTTTACACCTCCATATGGAGGTTTCTTTGGGAAGGGTGTGGGAAATACAAAGAGCATCACTAAATATGGAGGGCAGTATTTGGCAACATCGGGGATAACTTAGTTTACTTTAGGGCCTGCCTTTCCTCTATTTATACTGTCTGATTCTTCAAATATTGCCTAACTAATAGGCAGTTTAATAGGATTGTTGCCTGTAACACACTCCCTGGGGATCCAGATGCACCAGATAACTGACTGAGTCACTGTAAGGCACTCTAAGGCACGCGTGATATTTTGAACTTCTTTGGCTACGCAATTTGTCCTATGAATAATATTCTTGATTTAATGTCACCTAACTGGAGCATTTATCAGTCTTTCCCACTCAAACTGAAGATTCTACACACTTACCTACAACAACTCACACAATTTGTATAGCTTGACTCCATCCCACAAACCAGCATGGCTCATGGATATTAGGGCCACCATCCCTGGCCCAACCCTCACTCCCTGTTTCCAGAATGGCTTGTAAGTTGATGCTGCCAACCATGTTTCTGACGCCAGGGTTTGCAGTTCCCTTTGTTCCTCATCAACCGGTGCTTGCTCCGCATGATTCTACCAACCTTAATACTTTAACCAATTCACTTAGTATCAACCTAAAAATATTAAAAATAGTATCCAAACCTATTATAGTATTTTCAAAAGCATCTATTATTTCTTCTCTTGTAACCCTTGTGCTATAAGAAAAAAGATTTAGTGAAAAACAGTTTGGTGACTTCTGGTAAACAAACACTACTGGAAACTGGGAATAGGGATGTGAATTAATTATTACTCAGTTAATGAAATATTTTTAATGAATAGCCAAGAAAATATATACAGCACAACTACACAACATATTAATAGACTCTTCTCTAAATGACATTAGAGTATTCTTTAATCTACTACCTTCACAATGGTCATTCTCAAACTTTATGCTGAACATGACAGTTCCACTGTTGCCATCAAACCACCCTGATTTTGATTTGGGGCTAGAATGGAACTACTGTGAGAAATATATAGAGTCATGTTCCAAAATGGATAAGATTCATTATCACAAGAAATAATTACACATTTGTGTACATGTACACACCCACGTGCACAGACACACGCATACAGTGGTCCCTCAGCATCCACAGGAGGATTGGCTCCAGGACCCTCCCATACCAAAATCCACAGATGCTCAAGTCCCTTATATAAAATGGTGTAGTATTAGCATATAACCAAGGCACATCCTCCTGTATACTTGAAATCATTTCTAGATTACTTATAATATGCAATACAATATAAATGCTATGTAAATAGTTATGCTATATTGTTTAGGGAATAATAACAAGAAAAAAAACTCTGTGCATGTTCAGCACAGATGCAACCACCGTAGGCCTTTCAATCTGTGGTTGGTGAAACCAATAATAGCCAAGATATGGAAACAACCTAAGTATCTATCCTTGGATGAAAGGATAAAGAAGATGTGGTAAAAACATATATATAGTAAACATATACACATACAGATTCACATACACAATGTAATATTATTCAGCCATGAGAAGGAAATCCTGCCACTTGTGACAACATAGATGGACCATGAGGACATTACGCTAAGTGAAATAAGGAAGACAGAGAAAGACAAATAATATGTGATATCACTTATAGGTAAAATCTGGAAAAGCTGAGCTCATAGAAACAGAGAGCCGAGTGGTGGTTACCAGGGTTTGGGGGGTGGGGGAAATGGGATATGTTGGTCAAAGGGCACAAACTTGCACTTACAAAATGAGTAAGTCCCGGGGATCTAATGTACAGCGTGATGATTATCATTAACCATGCTGTATTACACAGTTGAAAGTTGCTAAGAGAGTAGATCTTAAATATTCTCACCACAAAAAAGTAATGGTAATTATGTTTTGCTATTGAATTGTATGAGTTCCTTATATATTTTGAATATTAACCCCTTATCAGATATACAATTTGCAAATATTTCTCCCATTTTGTAGGCTGCCTTTTCATTTTGCTGATTGCTTCTTTTGCTGTGTACGAGCTTTTTAGTTTTATGTAGCCCCACTTATTAATTTTTGCTTTTGTTGCTTTTGCTTTTGGTGTCATATCTGAAAAATCATTACCAAGATCAATGTGAAGGAGCTTACCCTTTATGTTTCCCTTTAGGAGTTTTACAGTTTCAGGTCTTATGTTTAAGTCTTTAATCCATTTGAGTTAATTTTGGTGAGTGTTGTGAGATAGGGGTCCAATTTCATTCTTCTGCATGTGGTTATCCAGTTTTTCCAACATCATTTACTGAAGAGTCTACACTTCTCACACTGAATATTCTTTGCTCCCTTGTCAAATATTTGTTGATCGTGTATGCAGGGGGTTATTTCTGGGCTCTCAATTCTGTTCCATTCGTCTGTCTATTTTTATGTCAGTACCATCCTGTTTTCATTACTATAGCTTTGTAATATAGTCTGAACCAGATAGTGCAATGCCTACAGATTTGTTCTTCTTTCTCAGGATTCCTTGGGCTATTTGGGGTCTTTCGTAGTTCCACACAAATTTTAGGATTGTTTTTTCCATTTGTGTGAAAAACACCACTGGAATTTTGACAGGGATTGCACTGAATCTATAGATAGCTTTGGGTAGTATGGACATTTTAACAATATTAATTCTTCTAATCCATGAACATGGGATAACGTTCCATTCATTTATGTCTTTTTCAATTTCTTTCATCAGTCTTATAGTTTTCAGTGTACAGCTCTTTCACCACCTTCTCGATTAAATTCATTCCTAAGTATCTTATTGTTTTTCATGCTATTGTGAATGGGATTGTTTTATTTCTTTTTCAGATATTTCATTGTTGATGTATAAAAACTCAACTGATCTGTGTGCTGATTTTGTATCCCCTGTAACTTTACTGAATTTGTTGATTAGTTCTAACCGTTTTTCTTGGTGGAATCTTTAGGATTTTCTATATATAAGATATCATCACAAAGATAATTTTACTTCTTCCTTTCCGATTAGATGCCTTTACCTCTTTATCTTGACTTCTCTAAGACTTCCAGTACTATGCTGAATAGGAGTGCTGAGAGTTGTATTGTCTTGTCTTGTTCCTGTTCTTACAGGAAAAGCTTCAACATTTCCCTGCTGAATATGATGCTAGCTGCGGGCTTGTCATATATGGACTTTATTATGATAAGTTATGTTCCTTCTATACTCAATTTGTTGAGAATTTTTTCATGAAAGGATGCTGTATTTTGTCAAACGCTTTTCTGCATCTATTAAGATGATCATATGATTTTTATCTTTCCTTCTATTAATGTGTATACCACATTTATTGATTTGCAAATGTGGAACCACCCCTGAATCCTAGGGATAAATCCCACTTGATCATGGCATGCAATCCTTTTAATGTGCTGTTGAATTTAGTTTGCTAATATTTTGTTGAGGATTTTTGCATCTATATTCATCAGGGATACTGGCCTGTAGTTTTCTTTTCTTATAATGTCCTTATCTGGCTTTGTTATGAGGGTAATGCTGGCCTCATAAAATGAGTTTAGCAGTATTCCCACCTGTTCTGTTTTTTGGGAGAGTTTGAGAAGCATTAGTGTTAATTCTTATTTAAATGTTTGATAGAATTCACCAGTGAAGACATATGGTCCTGGATTTTTCTTTGTTGGAAGGTTTTTTATTACTAATTTAATCTCTTGTTATTGGTCTGTTCAGATTTTATATTTCTTCATGGTTATATTTCTTCTTGGTAGGTTGTATGTTTCTAGGAATTTATCCATTTCTTCTAGGTTATGTTGGCATATAAATGTTCATAGTAGGGCCGGCCCCGTGGCTCAGCGGTTAAGTGGTCGAGCTCTGCTGCTGGCGGCCCAGGTTCGGATCCTGGGCGCGCACCGACGCACCGCTTCTCCAGCCATGCCGAGGCCGCATCCCACGTACAGCAACTAGAAGGATGTGCACCTATGACATACAACTATCTCCTGGGGCTTTGGAGGATAAAATAAATTAAAAACTAAAAAATAAAAATAAATATTCATAGTAGGCTGTTACAATCCTTTGTATTTCTGTGGTATGAACTGTAATGTCTCCTCTTTCATTACTGATTTTATTTACCAGAGTTTTCTATTTTCTTAGTTAGTCTAGCCAAAGGCTTGCCAATTTTGTTTATCTGTTTAAAAAATCAGTTCTTGCTTTCAGATTGATTTTTTCTATTGTTCTTCTGGTCTCTATTTCATTTATTTCTGCTCTGACCTTTATTTCCTTCCTTCAGATAACTTTAGGCTTAGTTTGTTCTTCTTCTTCTATATCCTTGAGGTGTAAAGTTAGGTTGTTTATTTGAGATCTTTCTTTTTTCTTAATGTAGGCATTTATCACTGTAAACTTCACTCTTAGAATGCTTTTGCAAAAGCACTCCACAGGTTGTGGTATGGCGTGTTTCTGTTTTCATCTGTTTCAAAATATTTTTTTATTTCCTTTTTGATTTCTTCTTTGACCGACTGGTTGTTCAGGAGTGTGTTGTTTACTTGCCACACATTTGTGAATTTTCCTGTTTCCTCCTGTTATTGCTTTCTAGTTTCATAACATTGTGATCAGAAAAGATATTTGGTATATTCGGTATGTTGTCTTAAATTTTCTAAGACTTGCTTTATGACCTATTATATGATCTATCCTGGAGAATGTCCCTCGTGCACTTAAAAAGAAGGTGTATTCTGCTGCTGTTGGATAGAATGTTCTATATATGTCTGTTAAGTCCATTTGGTCTAAAGTGTAGTTCAAGTCCAACATTTCCTTGTTCATTTTCTGTCTGGATGACCTATCCATTGTTGAAGGTGGGGTACTGAAGTCCCCTACTACTATTTTATTGCTGTCTATTTCTTCCTCCAGATCTGTTATTATTTCTTAATATATTTATATGCTCCAATGTTGGGTGCATATATATTTATGATTGTTATATCTTCTTGATGAATTGATCCCTTTATCATTATATAATGACCTACTTTATCCTTAGTTACCATTTTTGGCTAATGTTTCTTTTGTCTGATATCAGCATAGCTACCCCTGTTCTCTTTTGATTTCCAGTTGCATGGAATTTTTTTCTATCCCTTCACTTTGAGGCTTTGTGTGCCCTTAAAGCTGAAGTGAGTCTCTTGTCCATATATTGGGTCTTGTTTCTTTAATCCATCCAGCCATTCTATGCCTTTTTATTGGAGAATTCAATCCATTTACATTTAGAGTATTATGGATAGGTAAGAACTTACTAATGCTGTCTTATTAATTGTTTTCTGGCTATTTTGTAGTTCCCTTGTTCCTTTCTTCCTCTCTTGCTGCCTTCCTTTATAAATTTCTGATTTTCCATAGTGGTATACTTTGATTCCCTTCTCTATTTTCTTTTGTGAATCTACTGTAGGTTTTTGCTTTGTGGTTACCGTGAAGCTTACATAAAACGTCTTAATAGATATAACAATCTATTTTGTGCTAATAACAACATAACTTCAACTGCATGCAAAAACTTCACCCTTTAACTCTCCCCACGTTTGATAGTTTTTGATGTCACAATTTACCTCGTTTTATATTGTGTATTCATTAACAAATTATTGTAGCTATAGTTATTTTTAATACTCTTGTCCTTTAACCTTATACTAGAGTTATTAACATCACCATATAACAGTATTATTCTTAATTTGACTATATACTTACCTTTACCAGTGTGTTGTATATTTTCATATGTTTTCATGTTACTAATTAGCATCCTTTCATTTCAACTTAGAGAATTTCTTTCACCATTTCTTGTAAGGCAGGTCTAGTGGTGATGATTCCCTCAGCTTCTGTTTGTCTGGGAAAGTCTTTCTCTCTCCTTCATTTCTGAAGGACAGCTTTGCCAGGTAAAGCATTCTTGGTTGGCACTATTTTTCTTTCAGCACTTTGAGCATATCATCCCACTCTCTCCTGGCCTCGAAGGTTTCTGCTAAGAAATCTGCTGATAACTTTATAGGAGTTCCCTTGTAAGTTACAAGCTTTTTTCCTCTTGCTGCTTTTAAGATTATCTCTTTGTCTTTGATTATTGACTGTTTATTACAATGCGTCTTGGAGAGGATTTCTTTAAGTTGATTTTGTTTGGTGACCTATAAGCTTCATGAACTTGAATATCCAAATCTTTCCCCAGACTTGGGTAGTTCTCAGCCATTATTTCTTTAAATAAGCTTTCTGCCCCCTTCTCCCTCTCCTCTCTTCTGGAACTCCAATGATTTGCAAATTGGTCCTTTTGATGGTATCCCATAGAGCACATAGTCTTTCTTCACTCTTTTTCATTCTTTTTTCCTTGTTTTCCTCTGACTGGATAGTTTCAAAGTTCCTGTCTTCAATCTCACTGATTCTTTCTTCTGCTTTATTAAGTCTGCTATTGATGCTCTCTATTGCATTTTTCATTTTCTTCATTGAATTCTTTAGCTCCAGAATTTCTGTTTGGTTCTTTTTTATGATTTCTATCTCTTCATTAAACTTCTCATTTATTCATGTATTGTTTTCCTGACTTCACTGAATTATCTTTCTGTGTTTTCTTGTAGTTCACTGAGTTTCCTTAAAACAGCTATTTTGAATTCTTTTTTTTTGGTGAGGAAGATTAGCCCTGAGCTAACACCTGTTGCCAATCCTCCTCTTTTTGCTGAGGAAGATTGGCCCTGGGCTAACATCTGTGTCCTTCTTCCTCTACTTTATATGGGGGACGTCACCATAGCATGGCTTGATAAGCGGTATGCAGGTCTGCACCCAGGATCAAAGCCTGCGAACTTCACACTGCCAAAGTGGAGCGCATGAACTTACCCACTACGCCACCACGCTAGCCCCTTGAATTCTTTTTTTTTTTTTTTCAGGTTTTTATTTAAAATTTATTGTAATTGGGTCTGCACAAAAGGAGGGGGTGAAAGGTGGGGAACATGCAGGGGACACAAGAACATGATGACATCGCCAGGGCCAGAGCTTCTGTCATGGGGCAGAAGGATGAAAAGAAAAGGCCAGGGCTGGAGCTGGGGTGGAAGAGGGAAGGGGAGACACTGCAGCTGCATTCTCCCCACCCCAGGAAGCACCTTTAGGCCCTGGATCCCCCCATTGCCCCTGGCCCCCTAGGATTCCATCTCTTGTCCTGCCTCTGGCCCTAGTGGCTCCTTTTTTTGCTCCCCTTGAATTCTTTATCATACATCTCTATGTCTTTGGGTTCAGTTACTGGAAGATTATTGTGACCTCTTGGTGGTATCATGTTACCTTGATTTTTCATGTTTCTTGGAGTTGTGTGTTGCTGTCTTCACATCTGAAGTAGCAGTCATCTCCTCCAGTTTTTACCGCCCTTTGAGGTTATCTCAAAAAAGGTGTATCTGGGCCGGCCCCGTGGCTTAGTGGTTAAGTGCGCACACTCCGCTGCTGGCGGCCAGGGTTCGGATCCCAGGCGCGCACCGACGCACCGCTTGTGCGGCCATGCTGAGGCCACGTCCCACATACAGCAACTAGAAGGACGTGCAGCTATGACATGCAACTATCTACTGGGGCTTTGGGGAAAAAAAATAAAATAAAAAAAAAGGTGTATCCTTCTATGGATACACCTCCTCCATGTGTTTTGTTCCCTTTTGTGGCAGAATTCTTAAGCTTGTATGCCTTCTCTCAATTCTGCAATGCACCAAGCAGAGTGCTGACAGCCTCTCTTTTGTTTTCTCAAAGGTGGTGCTACAGCTGAAGCTTGTGGTCTCTACCTGGCCCACAGACTCAGGCCTGCTTTTTGCACATGCTCGTTTGCCACCTTCCAAAGCTTGCTCTCACTACCACCTTTGGAAGCACACACACAGAGCTAGCTGCACAGTTGGAGTAGGGTAGGCACGTGAGGACTGGGAGTGCCCATGGGCCAGCTGAGGGGATCCATAGGTGGAGCTTTCCCCCAGCTCATGGGCAGGCTTCTTGACAGAATCCATCATGCAGTTAGTAGGATCTGTGTCCCCTTAATGCTCTCTGAAAGTCCTATGTGCCGCTTTTCCAGACTATTCCTGTTCCCCAGTCATGGAGCTCTCGATTTAGTACTTTGGATGGGGCCAGAGAGAACTGAGCCTCTTTGGCAGCATCCACACACCTGGGGAAACTGGTTGATCACTCATATACTCTCTCTTTCCCCCATAAGAGGAATCACAGGCTGAGAAAGATCTCTCTTGGTCCCATGCTATGCCGCCTTGGGGGAGGGGCAGTGCAGGTCAAGTCAAAGTGTTCCTCTTACCCACTTCAATGTGTCCCAACTCATATATACATATGTGTGTGTGTGTGTGTGTGTGTGTGTATATATATATATTTTTTTTGCTTAAATGAAGTACTGGATCTTATCCTCTAGAAACCTAGACTCCTACAAAGGCTCTCTAGTCCATGGGTGATTGTCTAGGTCAGTGCTCTCCAGGGGCTCCTAGACTGCAGTCAAGAGGAGCTGGAACTGGTTCATGGGTCACTTCAGGGTCCTCAGCTGGGACTGAGGTCTGTCTCCCTTTATCCAATGCATGGGTGGGCAAAGCTCCTTCCAAGTCTCTTGGCACATGGTGCTGGATCTCACAGCTCCCACAAAGGCACTTTGTTCACAGATGGATGCAAAGTATTTGTTGATGGCAGGAGGGGACAAAAACGAGGGACATCTTATGCCGCCATGATCAAAACAATGTTTTTAACCATATGAAAACAGCAATTAAAATTTTAAAAGCAAAGAAAAAATAACAAAACTGGGCCAACTAGTTTCCTTCGCAATAAGAAAGAAAAATGTTGCTATAGAAAGTCAATGCATTTTATTGTCTTGATTTCAGTGGACAAATATCTGCTACGCTAGAAAAGAAAAGACCAATGGTTTACCCTCCCCATCTTGGGCCACTGATCTAACTTGCTGGTCTTCACACCAAACTTCTTTAGGGTAGATCTTAATACTGAAGCTTCTGCATTTTGATGCACACCCACATCTTTATCTGTCATAACATAGCCTCTGGCCTACCTATCCCCTGAAATTGTTCTTTGGAAGTCCTTTTCTTAGGATTAGTACTTCTCAATCCCTGTGCAGTGTTTAACTCTGATGACACCCTCTCCTAGTTTGGATTCTATAATACTTTTTTCTACCTTTCTAACCACTCAGCCTGCCTCCTTCAGCTCCCTAAAACTGTGTATTTCCTATGGTCCTGCCTGCCCTGAGCCTCCTTTTTATTTTCTGCTTGTTCATCCTTAACTATCTCATTCACATTCATGTGTCCCCAGTTATCTTCAACTATCACCCCAGTGTGGTTGCTCCTAGACCCAACCTCTCTCCCAAACCCCAATACTTGGATTTCCAGCTATCTGTTAGTCTCCCTATGATCTAACCATCATGGATTTCTTGAACAGACAGATCTACCCCCACACCATGCACCAGTAACACATACAAGCAGTCCTCTAGAACCCTCACATTGTTCACGGTCTTAGGCCACTTACCGTGGCCTGTTTTGAGCTCTATGGTCTGATTTTTTTTTCATCATTGTGCATTTTTTCAAAGATGGCTTGCTTCACTCCTTGGCTCGATACTTGACAAAGATTCTCTGGATGTGTCTGCTGATTATCTCCTTAAAATGAATCAAGTTCTTCCTCTGGCCAAGCTATCTTTGGCTATTGCTCATCATCTTGTCCAGCCTGAGAATCCCTAAATTGATACTGCACTTCACTGCTGGTTCTCCCTTGAGCAATCAAGACTAAGACTCACCCACAACCCAAATAGCGTCAGTGCCTTCCTCCAGACAACTGCTTGACCTCCTGTGTTCCTTTTTTGTCTTAATGGTTCTACTATCCACGCTGATTTCAAGGCTAAATGAAGTCTTAGCCACAGCTGATTCTTTACTCCTTCCCTCTTTTTTGTTACTGTGGTAAAAACATACAACATAAAATTTACCACCTTAACTATTTTTAAGTATACAGTTTAGTAGCATTAAGAATAATTCACTGTTGAGAAACAGATCTCCAGAACTTTTTCATCTTGCAAATCTGAAATTTTAGACCCATTAAACAACTGCCTTTTTAAACTCCCTCCATCCCTTCCTTTCTAATAACTTCCTAAAATAAACTGTTTCACAAATCCTGTTGATTCGTTCTCAGTAATGCCATAGGAAATCATAAGATTTAGTGATGTAAGGGATCTAAAAGGTCATCTAACACAACTTTTATCATATATAAGAGCAACCTCTAAAATTTTCATATCCAGTAGATATCTGGCTGCAGTTTGCACACATCAACAGATAGCAAGGCAGTCACATCATTCTTGAACACTCACTGTAAGTTCCTCCTTATGTTGCACTAAAATCTTTCTTCCTCTTATTTTGTAGCATTGATGCTACTTCTGTCCACCACAGAACAAGATTAATCTCTCTCTCTCATGAAATTCCTTCAAACTTTTACAGAGAGCGATTATATTCTCCCGAATTTTCCTTCTGTGGTCTATAAACTAAGTCTTTCAACCACTCCTTGTACAACTTGCTTTGAGGTTTTCATCATTATCATGGCTCTGAATTCATGGCTTCAGTTCATCAGTCTCTCTCAAAACCTGTAACCCGAAAATGAACTCAAATTCATAGATACGGTCTAACCAGGGCAGAAAAGAATGAGATAATCACCTTACATCTTTCTAGACACAATTATATTATTGATTGCTATTAAATATACTATCAACTAAAACACTAACATCTTTGGATTGGTTTGGCCAAGAGAAGCCTAATATTTGTCACAAAGCCAAGATGAAAAATTCTTCCTTTTCACTAAATGCTTATTCAGCTTACTGTACCTCACTAAGGTACCGTAAAAATTAGCAGCTACTGCACACTGGCAATAAATATGCACACACTAAAATGTACCTACTAAGCATTTACCTAAAATGTAATGCTAAAGGGCAGATCATCTCAGAGTGTGTTTCCTCTACTCACATCCAGGGTCAGTTCCCATATCCACAATCTTGCTTCAGTCACTCCCTCTCTATCTTCATTTCCCTAGTCCTCATTCTGTTACCAACCTCAACTATTGTTTCCAATCCTTCCATCACATGTTGACAGATTATTCTGTTTATAGCACAGAGCTTTCATTGTGACACCAGTAATTTGCCTTTACTAGTTTACCACTGCCACTGAGTAAAGCCAACCTGGTTATACTGGCATTCAATAATCAGTTCCTTCTCTCTGAATAAATCCCATAAGTGCAATAGGGCATAATTCCCAGTAGTAGAGACTATGCCATGAATATGCAATACACATTAAACACATATATTTTACATATATACTATACAGATGCATTCTTCCTTGTATATAAGGATTCTCTTCACTCTCTAGAGCAGCTGAACTTTCCTGTTTGCTTCTCTTCTGCAAATAAAATGACCTTATCAAGAAATGAAAAACAATCCCTAGAATTTGTAACGCCAGGTCGACAGAGTTCATCAGCTCAGGTCCTCATCCCAACTTAAGTCCAATGAAATCAACAAGAGAAGTCCAAAGTTTCACTTGTTTTGTTTTGAGCCCTGTGATAAGGTACAAAGTACCCTTTACATTTGATTTCTAAACACTAAGCACCTTTTTGATCAAACCTGAATGCCAGAGGGGTTCCTGTAACTCCTCTATCTAGTGCAGAATCCCGTCTGAGAGTGACGGTGAGTGCATGAATAACAACAGTATTTTAGACCCACAAACAGCTCATCTATGAGAAACAAAGTATTTTTGGGAAAATAAAAATATCTCTAGTCTTCATTTCCCTAATTAATAAAATGAAAGAGTTAGATGAGATAACTGGTAAGGTTCCCTACAAGTACTAACACTGTGATTCTTTGATTTTGAATACTATTAGTCTCCAGGAAAAAATAACTTCACACATATATCTCCAGCAGTTCCATTAACACAGACAGTTTTGGTGAAACCAGAAAACATCTAACTCATGTCAGCTACAAAAACCATCAAAAACGCAGAGCAGAGATTACATGTAGTTTACTAGGTCATAAATGAGGACCATAATGAGTGCAAGAACATAAAAATGATTAATTCTTTTAACAAGTGTCATTTAAGGCGACATGAATTCAATCAGGAAGCGCTATACATAAATGCTTTCACAGTGCTCCAAAGGAAGAATCTTTTGTATCAGTAAATTAACATTGCAATAGACCCTTGAATAATCAGCATCTATTCTTTAGTATGCATATCACATAGTCAAGGCCAGTAATACCATTATTAAAACCACCCTCTCAACATAAGTTTCTTTCAAGAGGGCAGCTTTCAAAATCATGGGCTTATTTTGACAGATGTTTACCCCAAGCAGTGATTCCTAGCCTAAATTATAGAAGGGTGAGCAAATGATTGAAGTAAATTGATTGCAGAAGAAAATGTTATGGGAACTGCTTTTACAGAGAATAAGCCATAATCTGGATACGCGAAATTTGGATGTGAGTTAATTATTACTGCCTATAAACTCCTTGTAAGCAGGGGTTAAGTTGTATTGAGCCTGTTGTCACCCAAGCAGTTTGGGGAATGCCAGGCAGATAAAGACGGTAGCTTTAAAATGACTGACCACTGACTCTAAGGTGAACAGCCAACAGATGGCTGGGAGAACCAAGACCAGAGAGCACAGACTTATGAGGAAATACAAGAGCATGAGAAGGCAGGAATATGGTCAGCACCAAGGTTGAGACCTTGGAGTTTCAAATACCAACAAGGTCCAACATGCCCTAGAATTGTGTTCTAAGGTGGCAAGTAGGTTTATGGAAGAAAGATGGTGGTCACAAGGAACTATGAACAGAGTCTCAAAGGAGCCAACAGTTACAGATTTTGAAATCGCTGATGGCAGAAGAAACAAAGTATAGAGGGAAAAGACAATCTAGGTGTTCAAGACAGAAGTATGCCTGGAGGCCTAGAGAGAAAATGGGCTGCAGAGAGAACGCTACAGACTGACAGCCAGCCAATGCAGAATCAAGCACGGTGACTGTGACTGAACAATAATCTGGAAGTCGTACCTTTCCATCCACCTTTCCAGTGAGTCAGGGGGAGTGGCCCCTTAAAAAGAAGTTTGCCCCCAACATGCAGGTTTGGGGGAAAAGCAAAGTAAGACAAAGGGAGATGGGACACACATGAAAACAGCTGGGCATATAAAAAAGTTTGACCATTGTACAAGCATAGAGGAAAGGCTAAAAGTAGGGCAGTGTCAGGGGCCTGGATAGGCCTAGGATGCATTGACAGATAACAGTTAAGAGCAAGAAGAGAATGAGAAATAAACTGAAAGCACATCAGTGGCTGGAGAGGAGGACTTCTTCACAGGCAGTCCTGTTACTAAGAATGCTGAGTGTTTACCAGTCCCACAATTTCAGTAAGCACGGGCTTCAAATGACACTGCAAATTTCCCCAAAGGTCAGTTAGAACTGATATTAACAAGCTTCTTAGGGGCCGGCCCTGTGGCTTAGCAGTTAAGTGCGTGCACTCCGCTACTGGCGGCCCAGGTTCGGATCACGGGCGCGCACCGACGCACCGCTTCTCCGGCCATGCTGAGGTGGCGTCCCACATACAGCAACTAGAAGGATGTGCAACTATGACTACAACTGTCTACTGGGGCTTTGGGGAAAAACAGGGGGAGGACTGGCAATAGATGTTAGCTCAGAGCCGGTCTTCCTCAGCAAAAACAGGAGGATTGGCATGGATGTTAGCTCAGGGCTGACCTTCCTCATAAAAAAAAAAAAAAAAGAAGCTTCTTAAATTTTTAGTGTGGGGAGTGGTGAGATGTAGGAATGACTAAGAATCTGACACCACTGTCTCCTTTAATTTGTTTGAAATTCTTGCACTTCAACCACTGACAACTCTTGGTTATCTATAAGGAAGGATAAATAAAATTTATATTTCAAGTTATAATTAAAATCTAACTTCCAAAAGAGTCTTTTGCTGGGACTATTAAAATGCATCTAAACTGATAAGTTTAGTTTTTATCTCCTCTATATTTTTAGCCTGGTGAAAATGCTAAAAACAGAGGTCTTAATGATTTGGGAAATGGTTAAAATATGGACACTACTCAAAACATGAGAAGGGAGAGAGTCCACAAACCAGCATTCTCCAAACAAGCCATCCACTTGGAGTCAAGTGTGAAAAATTTTACCTTTAGGTATGAGGCAAAAAATACTTTCATACAACTTTTTAGCTACGAAAATAATCATTCAAGAGCATAATAAAGACTGACTACAGTCCAGAACACCATGCCTCAACACGCAAGTCATTTAACCTGGTTGGTCTGGTCGCCCTCAGTTGTCACTGATTTGAAGCTGTTCACTACAGGCCCTGGAGAAGCAGTGTGGGCCGGTGTACAGGCTGTGACTGCCAGCACCACGCTGCTGAAGCCACGAAAACACTCCCGGATGAGCAGCATGGATTCCATGTGCTCCCTGCTCAGACTCTCTACCCTCCCCACTTGGTTTCTCACAATTTTACATTCTCTAAAGATGCTGATATTATGAAAAATAAGGACGAGTTCACAAAAGAAATTCCCATGGAATACCTTAATTCTCTGACTGCACCTGTACAATTTAATTTACTTGTAATGAATACTAGAGAGCTCATTTCCAATCTGCAAGAGAAAGGAATGAAGCAGATCTCATGTCCAGAATCTCGGGTGAGTTTTCAAAGGATAAGGAGTGCTCTAGTCTCTTAAGCACAGCCATACCTTGGATCAGGAAGTAGCCTGAGGTTATGCAAGCCTTCTTCCCTTTCCCATGCTTTCTCTCCCTCAGCCCCTCTTTCTCCCTCCCTTCTTCCCATGTATGTATGTACGTGCGTGTGTGTACTAACTCTTCTATTACTATTTATTTCTTCCTTTCCTTCTTCCTTGCCTAAATAGGCCTGTCACAGGTCCTACTCAGCCCATTGCCTATGACAGCGAAAAGAAAAAGTAAAATATTAACTTTCTCTATCGCCACTGTCCCCCCTCACTTTCCCAGATCTTTTCACATGCTATATGATTTAAACTTGAAAGTAATTTAGGAGTTTGGGTAGATTTTTCTGGAAACATAAAGTGCTTGAATTGTAAAAACACAGAGAAAAAAGGGTGAGGAGACAAAAATAAAATTATTTGTTTACAGCAGAAAAACAGAGCTATAGACATCTTCTTGCATGGACTCCTCACCTCTCCACCTGTTATTTGCTTAAGATAAAAACAACAATCAGGGCCGGTCCCGTGGCTTAGCGGTTAAGTGCGGGCGCTCCGCTGCTGGCGGCCCGGGTTCGGATCCCGGGCGCGCACCGACACACTGCTTCTCTGGCCATGTTGAGGCCGCGTCCCACATACAGCAGCTAGAAGGATGTCCAGCTATGACATACAACTATCTACTGGGGCTTTGGGGGAAAAATTTAAAAAAAAAAAAATTAAAAAAAAACAACAATCAGATATTTTCACTATGAAGAACAATTTTTTTTTAGTATTATACTAGGTTATTTATTTTAGAAAGTTTGTTGGAACTAGTTATCAATGCAACAAAGATATGGAAATACCTTCATTACATGAGGGTTGGTCACCATAATTTTATTTATTTAAAATTATAAGGATGAAATATACAGATAAAATATTACGACAGAGTTGCTTCAAAATATTACAAGCGGATACAAAACTTCATTAAGCTGCAGACTTATGATTTGTGCACTATATGTAAATTAGACTTCATTAAAAAGTTTACATACAAAAAATAATAACAGAGGAGGGGGAAGTAAAGAGGGTCTAATTGAAACTAGATTATCCATGAGTTGACAATTCTTAAAGTTGGATGATTAGTATTATTCTGTGTGTTCAATTTTCCATAATAAAAGATGTAAAATGTTACTTAAAAACTTAAAAAACTCAAGCAAATAAAAGATTTAGAAGCATAGTATAAAAGCAGTGCATCCTTTAAAACCAGACTTTGATTTAAAATACAGTGCATTAAAAATGAAAACCAATTTTTCTTTATAATTTTGCTGAAAGTGACAATAATTTTTCCATGAAAAATTCTTGGCGTAATTATGAAAACAGACTCTACAAACTAAGATATAGAGGTGTTTTAATTCCGGTGGAAAATTCTTCATATTTTGTAGTATACTACAATAAATTTAAGATTTTAAGAGAAAGAAAAAATCTGATTATCTCCTAAAAACACAGTAAATGAGCTAGTTCTGATATGAGTAAAACTAAGAGTTCTAGTACCTCATGTGAACTATGCATGAACAACTTTTGCACTAATCTTGCTTTATTCATTCTCTCCCTAGCCCCTCTCTCTTAAGAGTCAGTAACATTTATCAAGTACTATGGAGACAAGTAGCAGCCCAAGAAAAATCTGTTAAATAGTGATTGCTTCATGCAGAAAAAAACTATCAAAAAATATACAAGCCTCCTTGGTTTTCCTAATATAAATCACTTATAACAGGCACATTATGTCTAGCAGTTAACGATCTTATGGATTTAGAAGGAATATTTTCTATTTAGCTGAAGAACAGAATTAGTTGCACTGGATCCAAATTTCTCTTTGGTTTTTCCTAAAATACTTCATCCCCCTCAAAAGGATTACCTGAATATCATTACACATTATAGGCATTCCCAACTTACAGAAAGGTTGTGTTCTAAAAGTTCATCCGTAAATTAGCTTTTGGGAACTCAGATCACATTTTCCCACTGAAACAATTTCATAAAGGGTAGTTAGGCCAATCAGGTGGCCCCAGAGAAATCTATGAAGCTCAAATTTACTGGACCTATTACATTTTACTGCAACACTGTGGGTTTTTTTTTTTTTCCAACTAGCCATCTTGTACCATTATTTCTTTGATAAATGCAATAGGGATTCTAGGAATGCTTCTCCTCTTTAACGCTCTGTGTGTGTGTGCATGTGCACACAGACGCGCACACACACCTCGCTTACCCAGGTCCATGTGCCAATGCAGCAGAGTTTAGACGAAGGACTCTCGCATTTGAAGGCTGGAGGAAGATGGGATTCCAGAGCTTTTTAAGGGGCAGTGGTCATGGAAAGTTCTATAGTAACTGTTCCTATTGGGTCTCACAAATACAGGACAGAGACAGTGGATTATAACTTCCACCAGGTTTATCTTCCAGAAAGATAGTATTAAAAACTATAAACGTCCTAATAATCACTTTTAATCTGTATTTTTTAAATGTTCATAAACTCAGAGCAAAATAAATTATAGGTTACTTTTGTGTACTTTAGCTACATCCAAAGTTATAACAAGAATCTCTCCTCCCCAACTGGAGAGATGGGGGATCTGAGGGTCCTAAGGAGCAACCAAAGTGATGGCTTCCTTAGCAACAGCAGCAGGCCCTCCCTCTTCCACAGGGAGAGGATGCCAGCAGGAGGTGCCAGAACCCAGTGTCTAAGGAAAGGGCTGCCTATATTTGGGATCTACTTTTCTACTCCACCCAAAGGCATCTAGATTTCATTGCTTTGAAGATTTTTAAGCCACAAGATCGTTTTCATGGATGCAAGAAAAGGGTATAAAAAGCCACAAAGATAAAATGACAATTTCATATGCAAACACTTTCTCATATGCCTATTAATTTGGCAATTTGAAAGAAAAATACATAGGAATCCAATACTTGCATAAAACTACCTATTGGCCTAATACCCATTTATAGTTGTTTTTTTAAGTTTAGAACTTTATAAGCATGCTTTAACTATGCAGTGTTACCACTGTAAGACTGTAAATGTATCTTTATAAAGTCCAGATCCAGAAACATGACATGACTTCCAGAAATCACTATAGAATCATACCAGAACTCAAGAGTTCCAGATTCCTCCCTGTCTCAAACTCGGCCGAGGTCAATTCCACTTGCCTGCATAGGTGTTGGCCTTGTTCAGGAGGTCTGTGCATGCGTGCATATCAGCGAAAGCACGGATTCCTAAGCAGTTGACAGGGTGAAGCTGAGATTCCAAAAATTCACAGCAAGTCTTCTTCACATCCTGTAACTGTAACAGACCAGCCGCTGGGAGAAGTACCTGCAACATATCAGTAGGCAGGGTGAGGCAACTGGTTGGAAAAACACTGTCACTACTGACTGGTCTACATAGGGCACAAGAGGTCCAGCCATAGCTTAAGATCTGCATCCAGACCCAAACATTCCATAGAAAAGTAATATGACAATTATTCAAGAAAAGAGTAATGCCTTCTCCCATTCCCCATAATCTCTGTGGAATCTTGCAAAGGTCTCTCCTTGATCACAAGAATGTAATAGTTATCAGATCATATCAGATTAATGGTTCTTCTACAAGCATAAACAAAATGTTCCTTTGAATTTTAAGAACATGAATTATTCTATAGGTGCTATGGTTCAGTGAAAATGATTTTGTTCCTTTAGTTAAAGGAGTCGTAAGCTTCGATGATTTGTGGGGGAAGGGTGAGCCCAGAGTAATATGTACCACAACAAAGGCTCATTTTGTTCTTCCACTGTCTCAATAACACAACAAACTGCTTTCCTCAGGAGGTAGAACAATTTCAAATTCAATAGTCTGTAGCTATACGTAGATAGTTTCTCTAAAATACAATATATGTGCTAAAAAGAAAAGCAAAAGGTACCTGCCTAATAATAATTTTAAATAACTTTTTAAGTTATATTTTTATTAGAATAACTCCAAGAAATTTTGTATTAATTATGGGTTATTCTCTGGAATTTAACCAGTATCTTCACTATAAATACCACGTCCAACACTACAACTGCTTTTCAAATTGGTAAATAATGGAAACATTTTTGCTTGTGAGTGCATTAGTACGATGCTATGTTAAGGACCATATTTGAAAGTCAAATTAAGGAGGAAAACTTGATAAAAAAGAAGTTCTCAAACATCTGCTGTTCTTTTATACAAGCTAAAAGAAAAAAAAAAAAACCTCAACTATTAGAACTATGGTCAATTTTAGAAAAGATTACATCAGCATAAAAAAATAAATAAAGCCTAATTTCCTTCAGGAATTGACTTTCACATACGCCACGCTGTAGCCCAGAGAAAAGAGACAAGAAATAGTAGTTTTAAGTCTCTTTTACAATTTTTCTAAATCTCTATATAAGTCCTAAATGCAGAAGAGAAGGAGCATTCATGTCTTTCTGTAACACAAACTACTCTATTTTCTTAGAGGAACCACAGAAGCTGTAACTCTCAGATCTAAAGCTGTGTGCATATGCGCCCACATGTACACAATCAAATGGTCATGAATTAAGGACTAAGAGGATAACTTTTGGGGTTTTAGTCCAACTCCACCAATTAATATTAGTTTTCACTGAAAACATGGAAACGGTATCTAGAGATAAGGCGTTTTCCTTCTGAATTCAAGAAAAATAAAGTGCAAATAATGCTGTTTATAGCCAAACCTTTTGTTTAATATGGATAGCGTGTTTCATTATGTTATGAGAATGAATCTCCATGGAAGGCTTTAGTTGTTGATAATTTGCAAATTGGAGGTTTCTCTACACTGCTATAATTGTGCTCTAAAGTAATGTAAAGTACATTCCAAGATGCTTAACAGTGCAGCCATTTAATTCAGCAAATATATATAGTTAGAAAAGTGGTCTTCAGTGTAAGACTCAATCTCTGGGAAATTGTGCACAAATAGTAACGATCATCCACCTAATCAGCATTTTCCCAGAGACAACATAGTGTAGGATAGTAGTATTCAAATCAGTAAAACAGAAAGATAGGGATCCTTGGGGGAAAAAAATGGCTGAGCAGAAACAGCCTCACTCATGCATTGCTGGTGGGAGTGGATACTGGTTCAACCTCCATGCAGAGCAATCTGTCGACTTCAATCAAAATTATAAATGCACATATCCTCTGACCCAGAAATTTAACCTATAGATACACTAACATATGCACAAAATCTCACACGTACAAGACATTCATTAGAGCATTATTGTGGATAATAGCAGAAGTTAGAAAAAAGCCTCAATGTCCATCATGAGACTGGTTAAATATTTATAAGCATTCATTCAATGGAATACTCTGTGTCATTCAAAAGAATGAGGGAACTATATGAATGCAACAATTTCTAAGATATATTCTTAAGTGAAAAAAATCAGTGACTGGGTCATACTATGCTAACATACACACTTGTGTACACATCCATCTAAAAAAGCAGCGACAGCAGACTTTAAAATTTTATTTTGCTTCATTGATTTCAACTTCATCACTACCAAGTCCAGATCTACCTTGTCAGGAGACTGAAACTCATAAAAATGTAGACTCTCAGACTTGGAACGAATATAACAAGTCATGTAGGCCAGGGATATAAAAGTTACTTCAATTGTAGGCCATGTGGCTAGAAATTCACATATAATTTTTTAATGATGTAATGATGAGTCAAGTGGTTCCATGCTTGGCAAACATATATTAAATATACCTTAGATATTAGTCAAATGTATAAAACGAATTTATTCATATTTTCCTTTTGTCAGCAAATCCTTCAAAAATGCCTTGGTTTTATGATGTAACTTTACTAGGACTAAACTTCAATAGCTCATAATTATGTAATTGACTACATACAGCTTCAAAAACAATTAATAATTGGCCCAGGCTTACTAACATGACCCCTGGTGACCATCAGTCACTCATGGTGAAAACAGAAAAGCAGCTGGGGCCACACCTGTCTAGATTACTTTGTGTATTAGTTAGATAGCCAGCTAAAACAAAGCGAAATAAAAACTGCTCAAATTTCAGATGAACCGTATCCCACAATCAGAACCACTAAACAGCTGGAAGCCTATGAGCTAGATGCCTTGGGATCTAATCAAATCAAACTTCCTAATTTGTCTGATGAAGAAACCAAATCCTAGAGAGGCGAAAAGACTTGACCAAGTCCTATAGCTGGTCAGTGGAGAGCTAGGGATATAATCAAATTCGCCAACTCTGGTCTATTGTTCTTTCCACTACCTTGAGCCCCATCTCTAGGTGCAGAACGAGGTGTCCGTCTGATTTCTAAATCTCCAATACTGTTCTTTTCAGCAAGAGTAATAAAGACAATAATCACTTCAACAGCGCATTCTTGTAGTTGCTTCCATTTACTGAGTAATTACCACATGAGGCACTGTGCTAAGCACTTGGCAGGCAATAATATCTCATTATCTTCATCATACACAAGTGAATACAGAGGCTAGAGAAGATGAGTAACTTGCCCAAGATTACACACCTGGTATGGGATAAGTCGAGTCTGCTATGAGCACAGAATTAACCAAAGTGGGTATAACGCTTTTAGATGGCACACAAACATTCTCACGTTAATAGTTAGCAATATGTTTTTAAGTTACCTTCTATTTATTTCAATAATATAAATTCTTTCTTAAGTAAATTTATTTAAGAAAAAATTGAGTCAATGTAGAGAAAAACATTCAATATTCCACAGTATCAGCGGTACAGAATACAGCAAAATCATACAGGTGCCACACAAATTACTAAACTTGAGAAAACCCCGATTTGGGAGATCAGATTTATTATTCTAATCTTTCAATATTTGATATCATTCTGATTCCTGTGGTTTTTATATATATCACTGAAAAGAAAGAATGTGCTTTCATCTGGGGCTATCACAATCCCACGGCTTATTTTCTACAAGGTGGATAAACTGAACTACTAGTAACAAATGTGGGAAACACCTAGAAATGTAAAGAGGTAGTTTCTTAATTTGTTATTTAGGTCACTAAAATATCTTGGGCATTGTAATTAAGAGGTCTGAAGAATAAATTTGTGTCTTTAAAACTAATTTTTCTGTGCTCTCTAGAGCAAACGAGCAGTTGAATGGTGCTGTTTCTTGTATGAAGAGCAATTCTATTGATACAATAACCCCCCAGCCACATTTCCATTTGCTTCATTTTCCATATGCTTCACCAGTATTAACCCTGAGATTGATGAAAATAACCCTAAGGCACTCTAAGATCCTGAAGTGTATTCCAAAACATCAAAGAAAAAGCAATTATATCTGCTATATATTCTGAATGTTAATGATATATTCTAAGAATCTAAAAGTGATCAATTCCTACATAGTGTATATACTGAGGGAGGGCCACATTCCAAAAGCTAAAACATCTCTCTTGGGCATTTTGAGCCCTAAAAAATACATAAAGCAGGCAATTTGTCTGGGGGCCTCACCTCTCCTTTCTGCAGCCTCCTCCCTACATGTTTCTCCTCTAGTTCTATTCCATCAACCCCGAGCTTCTCCACTCAGACCCGAGTGTTCTCACCATGGTCTCGGTCCCTTTCAGGTCACTACTAACAGCATCGCTCCATTTCATTTGTTCATAACACTCACCACCATCAGAATCGATCTTATGTATCTGCCCCCATATTTACTGTCTCTCTCCCTGCTAAAGAATATTTGCTCTATAACAGTAGGATCACATCTGTTTTACCCCCTGTTGAATCCTCAAGTACTAGAAGACTATGTAGGTACCCAATAAATGAATCAACCTGAATGTAAATTGATTTGTTACTCTCGCGACTATATATATTTTAAACAAGATACAATTTTGGATGTCCTTTGACCCAGAAATACAAACTCTATTTCTAGAATGTGTCTGCACGGGACACTCGTGTCCTACTGCAAATCCTCTCAGCCTCACCTCTTGCTCAAACCTGCCACTGCAGCGACTAGATCCCAGCAGGCTTTGGTCACCTTGTGAAGATGTAATTTAACAGCACCTCACCCCAACCCCTACCATAATCTCTCTCTGGCTTCCTATGCCGGGAATGCACTCACACCTGCACAATCTGCAAGCACAGGGGGAACAACACCTGTGGGGACACCTTGCCCAATGGAGAATGGTCCAAAGGAAGATGATGGATAAATGTTTCCCACTTTTGTTCCCCAAGCAGACAGCTCGAAGACACATTTCATAAGTCTCCTCAAAAGGTCCTTGTGAGAATTAACATGTCACATTTAGCTGTGGCCAGATCTATACCACATTTTGAATGGGTTTTCCCTCCTTTCCAGTTCAATTCCCCATTCACTCATTGTTGCTCCCTTAAAGGGAGCACTTTCCAAATAAAGTAACTGCATGAAAGCCTTGCTTTCAGGAGAACCCCAGGCTACTATATTACACATGGAACAAACTGTGAATGTGAATATAGTTAGTTATAAGAAAATTAATTATAGTGCTGCTTATAATAAAAATGGAAAAGAATTTAAATGTCCAATAACAAGAGATAGATGAAGTAAATTTTATATTATCAATAAAATTAAATGCTTTGTATAAGTATTAAAAGAGATATAGTAGATAAATATTTAATGACTTAGAAAAGTATTCCTAATACACTTAGTATAAAAAGGTAATTTCTAAACAGAATATACAGTACGATCTCCTTTTTTGTAAATACACATACACATAAACAGAGACAGTACTAGAGAAGTATACCACAATTGTTAATAGAGATTATCTCTGGTTAGTGGTACTACGGAGGCTTTTTATTTGTATTTTCTAAATTTTCAATAATGAATATGCACCATTTAAATGGTCACATATTATTTAAAAGAAAGTCAGGGAGAAGCAAGTAAAGGAATGCCTTTGTGGATCTTTAGAATTCTAGCCAAGATAGCAATGGGTAAGGGGAGGCTATTTATTTAGTGACTATCGCCCACCACTCACCAGAGACCCCCTCAGTTGGGCCTGTCCTCTGAGTACCACGAGTCTGAAAGGCCTTTGATCATCAAGCTAGTGTTCTGTAGAACTTAAGACTCTACACGTTACTCTTCTTGTTCATGTGAATAGCAATATCTTTAAATGTCTGGAGAAACATGAAGTAAAAGAACATGGCCAGCTGATTAAATAAACTTAACTTCAAATGCTATCATTTTGTTAAGTAGAAACAAAATACCTACATCTAGATATCTTGGTTTCCAACATATGGAAACACATAAAAGCCTCACCATACTGTGATGTTTTCTGCAATAAACAAACAAGTGGGGGGAAGCTACCACTGATGAGCAAAGACAAGTAGAACACTAGACATGGAAGACACCCAAACCAAACAATTAGCATCCATATGACACTCTTACACCAGCTGCACATTTTAAAGTAAGATGCTTTCATCCCACTTCACGTTGTTTGACAAGCCAAATTACATGTAAGATGTTTCGCTTAGACAAGTACACTCCTTCTGCTTGGCTATTAGGATCTGTAGTTTATTTTCAGTTTGGGCATTTACTCCATAAGAGGAAATAATTTATGTAGTAAGCCTTTTAAATACCAAGCCACTAGCAGTGTGTTTGTTAGAAGAGACTACCAAGGGGTCTGACTGCTCCATACTCAACATTTCCAGATGTCTGCGAAAACATGCAAACATGAAATTCACACCTCAGTCACTGTTAACTTTACAGTAAGTGTACTGCTAAAAAGCAGATTTTTATTAACTTCCCAGACATTTTACATTCACGGCAGAAACACCTGTTTATTAAAGTGCAAGAGGCTTGTGCGCCAGGAATGACATGAAAACAAAGAAACAGCTGTTCAAAGGGCATGGGCAGATGGAAGAAATTATTCCCAAACTTAAAGAAGCTGTATGCTGTTGGACTAAAAAAGTCTCATTATGAAATATAACCTATAACTTTCATTAACATACATCTTCTAAAATCTGCATTTAGTCCCCAATTTATAAATAAGTCACGTTCTACAAGTTTATTTTATTCAATTGGCTGCTTGATACTCATTGCACTTTATGCATAGAAATAGTAATAAATTATATTACTAAATTATTATACATAATATTACTACTTGACTGCTGTGAACTCAGGGGGTATTGGGTGCAGGAAAGAAGGAGGAAGAAGGCTTCCTTCCTCTTTCTGGGATGTAGGCCTGGCCCGGTACAGAGTTTTGAAACAGGAAATGTCTGTCCTTGGCATCCTGCCACCTCATTCGAACTTCTACCTCAAAGCCCTAGGCCTTGGCGACGGGGAGTCAGCCTTCTGCTCTGTGCACCCGGCTATGATTCTCCATCCAGATCTGCCTTTCTTGATTGCTAAGTGTTTCATCCTCTAAATACACCTATGTCACCTCCCTCCTCCCAACACACCCCTAACTCAAGCTCCATCCCTCAGGATAGCTACTGCCAGCAGGGTCAAAAGGAAAGCCATCTTTTTATTAACTCACATTAATGGTTAATAACACAAGACTTTCCAGGACAAATCCTTCCAGAAGTATTTAAAGTTTTAAGAGAGGCTGACTCTTAAGCAGAATACATCTGTAATTAACATCATTTCCAATGGTATAATAAACGGAGTGCAAAGCAAAGGTAGTACGGAAGAAGACATCTGGGGCCAATGTGACTGTTTGAGGCAGGCTGAAAGCCACCTCTCCTATACTATCCTTTTTACAGCCTCTTCTTCCATTATTTTTAACCCAAGGTTTCTCTAAAATTTGCAACTTATTCAACAGTGGCTCAAATGTATAATGAAGCAGCATCTACCTTGTAGAATTGTTGAAAAAATGAAGTAAGTTGGTCAACCAATCAACACAGTGCCTGGCACATGACTAGAGTAGCACATTAGCTCTAATTCAAGGCTGAACATTCAACCCCATTACAACAGAATGCCAGGATTTCCTCTCTCCCTCACAAGATGACGTTCTACACTGGATCATTCACAATAAGCCTGAGGTTGCTTTCTTCTTTGATCAAATATTCCAAAAGTAAAAGACATAATCAGGGACAATTTGGAAAAGAACAAACACCGCATACAAAAATGCGAAATATATTTGATACTTCACTAGTTATCAAATATAAATTAATGAGAGAGCACATTTTATGACTACTGATACAATTTTTTTTTTAACAACAAAGATTTGGGTCAAGGTATAGTAAGCCTTGACCCCTAACATATTTTCTGCTGTCACTGTATACTAGTCAACTCTCTCAGAAAGCAGATAGGCAACATTCATCAAGAGCTACCAAAAATATAAATTTTAAAGCCTTTGATTCTGGAAGTATGTTTCTCGGAATCTACCCCAAGAAAATAGTGTAAAAAATCGAATAGGCCACGTGAATTTTACTTTAGTATTATTTATAAGATAAGGAAAAAACAGAAACAACTAAAGAGTGAACAATATGGCAACAATTAAGTAAATTATGTTAAGCCCACATGATGAAAAATTATAACCAATGACAAGGAAGACTAATAATGGTTTAAAAAACCCAGTATTTCTAAAATATTTGCAATAACATACAATATTATAAAATTAGACACACAGCTATAATCTATAATCATATTAGAAAAACTTAATAGACATGAGACATCTCAAAAAACTCAGAGTAAGGCAATATTGACAGAGACAGAAACAACTAAATGTTTCCATACGATTTATTTTTTCTAACACATAGTGGACGCAAATAAAGAAAGTAGTCCACTGGTCTTAATGACAGCTTGGCTCCCTGCCCTTGCATCCATCAGTTTCCTAGCTGGTAGCACTGGGTCTGGATCTAATCCTGTCTTTAATCAGAGAGAATGTCAGAGCCTTAACTAAGCAGCTCAACCCAGCTGACTTCATGCCAATGCTGATGCGACCTCGGGCACTGCGATCCTCTGTTCCCCAGACCAAAATTCCAGCCCACTTGCCCCTTGCTGCCACTAACTAGGGCCCTTCTCCTAGTGGGCATCAGTAACCTGGCCCTACTTTGCTGTGCCCTGACCAGTTTTCCCAGAGGCTGAAATCCTGCCCCTGGTCCCTGCCCAGAAGATGTAGGGTGCTTGTTCCCAGGCTCCTCTCCTTCTGTCCCATTCCTGCCAGGAACTCCTACCCGGCTCAGCTTCATCAAACAGGGCCTGCCTATCCTATGAGTGTTCCTCTATTATTTACTTAACAAATATTTATTGAGTGTCTAACGACTACCAATCACCAGTCTAGGTTCTAGGGATATGGCCATGAACAAAATGGACAAATATACCAGCCATCCTATAGCCTAGATTCTAAGAGGTGGCACTTCTATTTAGGAGGGCCATGTGCGGTTCCCATCATGCCAGCACTCCTGCCTTTCAAAGTGGTCTTGGGATCTCTAAGTCTAAAGTCCACAGGCACTGAAGGACTCAGGAGCTGTAGATATTAATCCCCGATCTGTCACCAAGTTCCTATAAAACCTCTGAGACAGAATAGAGTTAGTATGAAAAAACTGGAGAATGGAAACCATACCACAAGCTCTAGAGTCAGAAAATTCTGGCCTTGAATCCTGGATATGCTCCATGCTAGCTGTGTGACCCTAGAAAATCACTTAGCCCCTCTGAGCTGCAATTCTCTAATTTGTAAAAAAACAACCCTCTGTCCAGGATGTTGTGAAAACTAAATGAGGTCAGTACTTAGCAAAGTGACTGAAACACGGAAGGCAGGCAGGCCTTTCTTCCCAAATGAATACTTTATTCTATTTCTACTATCATTTATCAGAATTAATCCACCCTAATCTCTTCCCCTTTAGTACCTCCTCTTGAAAATCACCACAAATCAAAAACATGACTGCTAGTCTCTAGACTAACTGAACATGCCCTTTACGCCTATAGATCAAAATTTCCTTCAGCATCTCCACTGGATCCTCCAGGATTTTTCCTTTCCACAACCTCAGATTTTCATGAATAAAGAACTGACTAACACACTATCACTGACCCAACACCCACCTTCCAAAAACAGAACTTAAACTGGTTAGATCAGGGTGGTGAGACCAAGTCATCAACCCACTGTCTAAAGAAGAAAACTGGGACCAACAAGTACCTTCGTAGGCTTCAAAAATATTTTTTAAAAAATTAAAATATAAGCAAGCAAGTTTAATGGGCCAAGATTATCAGTGAACTTAAAGAACAGAGGTAAGATGTAAGTCTCTTCACACAAGGGACTAACGACAGCTCTGGCTTTGCAAAGGTACTGTGTGGATATATTTACAACTGTGGATGATAATCACCAAATCAACTGACAAATATAATTGTCAAAATAATTTATCATTGTCTCCTTTGTGTGGCAGTCAGTCCCTAGACTAGGGGAAGTCATGCAAACAGCTCCCCGGGGCACTGCATCCCTTTATCCCATACAACTCCCTCCTCTTCCTCTCCTCCCCTCGTGCTTTCCTCTCTTCTCTCTCCCTACCTCTTGCCTTTCTTTCTATGCCTCCTCCTTTTTCATCTTCTTTCTAAATTGATTTATATTGTGCAGAGGCCCCCACAGATTACCAAGTTTATTTCAATGGAGTTTTTTCAAGGCTGAGCAGGTTGCAAATAATTTTTAAAGGTTTTTTTTGTTCTCTTAAATATAATGCCAAATCAAAACACACAGACAGGCATGCACGCACACACACACTCTCACACAGTTAACACATTCTTATGTCTTGGACAAATAGCTCTTTTTCAGTTGCATGTTATTTTTCACCAGAAATTATTTTATATTCTCTCCATCCAACTCTGTCTGTAATCAATATTCATACACTATCTCCTAACTTTGTTTCTCAAAGCCTAGGTTTGACATGAAAAAAAAAAAGCAATTAGAAGATAAGATCAAATTATTGCTGGAGAATAAAAAGTGAGAAAATACATGATAAGAAAGCACAGCTTAAGCAAAATAACAGTAAAATAAAATCATATTTAAAAAACAATTAAATAACTTCATCCATCTTACTTCTCATCTATCAAGCCTCTCCCTGACCCCAACTAGAGCTTAATTATAAAATATGTCTTGTTCTCAATGATCCTTATCAAAGTGCTTTAAGTCTTATTCATAACAGCCAAAAACTTTAAACACATGTCCATCAACAGGCTAAATCCACACAATGGAATACTCAGCAATAAAGAGGAACGAACTACTGAAACATGCTACAACACAGATGAATCTCAAAAACATTATGTTGTGCCAAAGAAGTCAGCCTCAAAAGAATACATTCTGCATGATTCTATTTATATGAATCTCAACAACAGGCAAAACTCATCTATTTAATAGAAATCATATCAGTGGTTGCATGGAGTAAGGCATGAGCGATTTATTGGGAAGAGGCTTGAAGTTATAAACGCTGTTTCTTGATTTGGGTGTGGGTCAACGCGTGTATCCCTTGTTAAAACTTAGCAAACAAAACAGCTAAGATCTCTGGTATGTAAATTATACTCTACCAGGAAAAAAGAAAAATGAGTGCTTTAAGCCTACACTAAGAGATTAACCAGGGGCTGGCCCCGTGGCTTAGTGGTTAGGTGCATGCGTTCCACTACTGGCAGCCCGGGTTCGGATCCGGGCACGCACGGATGCACCGCTTGTCCGGCCATGCTGAGGCGGCATCCCACATAGAGCAACTAGAAGGAAGTGCAACTATGACATACAACTATCTACTGCGGCTTTGGGGAGAAAAAGGGAAAAAAAAAAGAGGAGGAGGATTCGCAACAGATGTTAGCTCAGGGCCGGTCTTCCTCAGCAAAAAAAGAGGAGGATTGGCATGAATGTTAGCTCAGGGCTGATCTTCCTCACAAAAAAAAAAAAAAAGAGAGAGAGAGAGAGAGAGATTAACCAGAGGTCAGAGGAAGGCATTTATAAATTAGCAAACAAATTTTTTTAATGGAAAATAATTCTATCTGATAGAATCCAAAATAAGAAAGCAAATCAAAAAAAATCAAAGGTATTTACACGGCCAAATTTCTACAGTAGTATGCATAAAGTTAATTTAAAATAGCAGCTTGTGAATATATGTCAATGATATAGCTATACTCTATTTCCACAAGAAATAGAGTTTTCATAAATTATATATCCTGTGGAAAGGCACAAGTACACTTAAACCAGATGATCAGAAGCACATAAATTTCACTAACCTGAAAATGGGATTAAAACATCAAGGTCCAAAATGTAATAATATTTTTAAATTGTATGTGGATAACGTTAGGGTTTATAAAACCTTTGGCTTATGTCAAACCAAATATGCCAGAACCACAGATAATTTAACAACTCTAGGCTCTCATCACCTAAACTGGTGTGGAGAGACAGACCCTCAACACTGGCAACAAGCCTGATGCAAACGTGCTACCCCCTACACAGGCTCCAGACCTCAACAACAGGAGGCAAAGACCTAAGATGAAGAAAATAAATCCACCTAATAAGGACTTTGATTTATTTCTAACTTTTCTCATCCCTGCCCAAATTACTACAAAGTTGCTTTTAAGATGCTAAGTCATAATCAGGAAAGAGTCATTTTTTGTTCATCGAGATAAATGCCTTTTATGTACCACATGAAGCTACTTAAAACATGAATTGCAAAAGGACTCAACCATGTGGACATCTTCAAAGATTTTATATTTTAATAATATAAAGCCACAACAAGTAACATAATTACCAATGCTTCTGGAGTACCTAGCTTTTCTCCAAACAAGAATTTAAAAAACCACTTCAAGTGTGATATTCATCCAGTTTTATTAGATGTTCTTATAATAAAGCTTCTAGATTTTCTTAAACTAGCTAACTTCAATGGCTTCTTCCATACTAAACTTTAAATAAGCTTTTCATCTGTTTTGTACTTTTAACTTATATAGAGTAAAACATAAGTAAGGCATGAGTGGAAAACGGATGTTCTATTCGGTCAAATATTTTGATTAAAATTATGAGGATTACCAAGTTCAGACTTAAAAATATAATAAAATACAATTAACATCAAAACTCAATTGCAAATAATTTAAAATTTTACAGTAATTATTAATGTAAAAGAAATTCATCATTTTGTGCCTCTGGATAATAATGATAAACTAAAATTATCACTATTCTGGTAAAGTGATAAAATACTAGGGTTAACAGATTTCTAGGTATTAGAATGTCAGATAAATTCACTCCAATGATAGGATTTCCCATTGCTATGCCATAAACACCACTAATCCTAAAGGTTTGAGTCAAGGCATTTTAATGTGTTTTTTTTAAGTTTTTACCTACTTTCCAAGCACATCATCTGCCAAACCCTTTTAGTTACAAAGGACTTACTCTCTGTCTCATAAAACAAACAGAACACGAATGGAAAAACGATAAGCCTTCCATAGACTCTGCTGGGAGAAATATCACTTTTCCTCCAGCCATCACGTGTCAAACCAATGGAAAAGGATGATTATAAATCAAAGATATAAAATGGTACAGTAATCACCCCAGAGCACTGTCTCCACACTGACCCAAATACACAAGACTTGTTGGTTGCTGGGTGGAAAGAAATCTATAGCAAACTAAGAATCTTTTCTGTTTTTTTTTGGTCACAAATATATATCCTGATTCAGAATATGAAGAGTGAGGGAAAGGTTACATGAACCACTTTTTACCTAGGGATCCCAAACAATCTCCAGGAGGTCTTTTCTTCCTCATGCCCTCAAGTCTTTTTACACTGCCCCACTTCCTATTCCTGCCTAATACTCATAAGGGCACTTTAATATTTTTACAAGCTTTAACTGGTATATTTCACAGCATTTCTATGAGGTATCAAAGCATTACTAGCCTCAGATAATAGCTGCAAAATAGACAGCAAGGTTAATGTCTTCTCAAGGCCATTCTTGAAGTCAATGGTAAATTCAAGATTTGAGCTCTGAATTCTAATATGGTAACTAGCCAGAGTCCACGGGACCATGAGGTTTTCTAGCAGACAGCCAATCTCAGGGCTCCTCATTACTTTCTGAGTTAACAGTAATTTAAATATGCAGCATTATACTCAAATAATTTTATCCTAAGATGCCACTAAAAACATTTACAAAACCGCTCAGTAGATATTTTTGTTCACCTTGAAAATGAGCCTTCTACTGAACTCCTTTGGTACTCAGGCAACTTCTAAATGTGTGGTTGAGAATGGAAAATGGTCATTCAATCAAGACAACTAAAAGGTAGATCTAGAACATGACTGTAACTAAGCTTAAAACATAATCAAGTGTATAGTTATAGTCTGTCAGAGAAATTATTTTTAATACAAGGTACGAAATGGTCCTATATTAATTCAATTTCCATATGGAGTTGGCTAAGAATTCAAAATACTCGGGCGCCCTGCCCTCTGCTTGAGAATCCTGGCCTCAACGAGCCACTGTGGCTGGTAGAGTTTTTCACATCCTCAACTGCTTGAAGGCAGAAAAAGACAACTACCAAATTATAAAATGTTCAGAAATGGGTTATCTGAAGAGAAATTATTTGTCAGAGCTTTCCTGGGTACCACGCGGGGTGGACACATTGGATTTGATGGCACTCAATCAATATTCTGGTCACTAGAAATGTATGTTTTGTAGTAGGATGATAGTTCATTAGGCCCTTCCTTATCCAGTTGAAGTAAACTCCCCTTCTCTGTGATTCTATGCTCACCAAATGATCCTCTGATTACTAATTCTATCACTTAGGTACCTAGATCCTGGGAATGATGCACACTGGATAATGTATACAAATAAATAGTCACTAGAAACACTTATTACCCTGTAAAGGTAATAGGCTGTGAAAGCTCTCAGGAAAGGGTTGCCTGTCTTGCTTGATACTGCATCACCACTGGCTCTAACATCGCCTGGTATATAATAGATGCTCCATAAATTTTTAATGAACTATTACTGAAAACTGGAATTCATCAGAAGCAATACCAGCAGTGGAAAAATGAGAAAGCTCAACAGCTCAGAAGTAGCAAAGGGAAAGAGCAAGCCATGTATAAAAAGCAGTAAGATGGTTATTAATCCTTACCTGATCTGGCCTGGTCTAGCTGCAGATCTTGAAAGGCTTAGATCTTCAAGTTCAGTCCAGTTCAGTCCTAAACTAATCCTGATCAAGACTGCAAAGTTCATTAGGAGCTAACCAGCATTTATAGTCTGTCATTAATCTTGCTGCCCTAATGTGGTGTGCTCCTCGAAGCACCCTCATGATTACCAACCCACAAGGTGAGCCCTAAAGCCCCACAGGACTGGGCATGGCCCCAGATCCTGGGTTTGCTGTCCAGTCCCTAATGGGAATATAGACTCTCCACGATCCCAAACTTACTTGGCTGTGTGCATTGCAATCACTTAGCCCTTACCAAGTGTCTTTCTAGACAAGCTAAAACATAGGAGCTGTAGACCTGAATCACTGTTCACTCAGGGAAGCTCTTCATGGATCAAAGACACTGTCATAAGCCCAAGAGCAGGCACCACCACCACCACCATGAGACTCCTGCTGCCATACCCTCTGCAGCACCTCATTCAGGCCTGAATTTGTCACTCATCCTTGAACATTTACAGTTGGACTACAAGCTACCCTCAGTTTAAAAAATATTTACTGAGTGCTTGCTCTCCCATATCAGTATCCCTGGCCCCATTCATTTCTGGCTCAAGCCTCAACTCCAAGCCGGCTTTCAGTGAGGTCCCAGCATGTCGCACTTCCACATGACTGATGTTCCACCAGCTCTTTTATAAGCAGAACTATCCCCCTTTTATAGACAAGAAAATGTAACTCAGAGAAGTTAAGGAATTTGGACAAGGTCACATGGTATTTAAATAGCAAAGCCAAGTTTCAAATCCAGTCTAAGTCTATACTCCATTATGCTTTGTTCCTTGTTCCCTTTTTGTAGCATCAGACCTAGCACGGGACCAAGAACTCAGCAGATCCTCCATCAATGTCTGTTGAACTGACAGATTATCTTCAATATCCATTTTTAAAATAAACATCCACCTAATGGGAATCTTATTTCAATGTTTATCTACCCAATGCAGAAATACACGCAGTAAAAGCTCTCTTTACCAACCTCTGCTTACCTACTCACCTGATTAACCAACTCTCCCCATGCTCAACCTCTGTAAAGTGGACTCGCTAAAATCCTTGCACACTTCTGCCCCTCCAGCTGAGCTAAATTTTATCAACTCATACATGTTGGATTTGCTCCCAAATTTGTTTATGACAGATGTTAGTGAAATTACATAATTTAAATAAATATATGTAATCCAATGAAACGTGAGTGTAAAAAGAGAGCTGTCTCTACGAAAACTAACTTGATTGCTTTAGAATAACTTGATCAATGTGTTACTGCAAAAAGAAATTTTTTTATCAAATATGACGTGGGAAGAATGAAAGAGAAATTGTATAACTCAAAGATGACTTGCATTGAAATTTCTTTTCAAGTGCCTCAGTTCTTGCTGCACTTAAAAAATAAAACTGGAAAATTAGAATTGATGCATCCTTAGGGCATGGTATGTGCAAGAACGAGCATGTGGCTCTCCAGGCAGCTGACCATACTTATTTTTACAACAAAAGATGGGCGTACAATTGCACAGTTACATGTTTTAGGTTAAAATAAAATATTTAGGGTATATATGTATTCTTTTTTAATGGTTTCTCCACTTTAACAGCCTTTTTTGGATTAAGTGGTCAACCATATCAAATAGGCCTCTCACTGTGGAAGCCCCTCCCTTTAATGCCCTCCTTTTAGGAACACTTTATGGGTAAAGGATACAACAGCATACTGCCAGCCCTTCTGGTTTAAAACAAACAAAAACAACCTGCCCTATACCACCAATAAAATGGACACACTATATTGAATTTTCTACAGTACTGAGACCGTATTAAACAAACACTCCAGTGTGTTTATTACCAATAATTACTTTTAAATGTCTCTTGAAAAACTCTTATTTAAATTCAGTTCCTTTTCTAAAAGGATGAGATTTTCTATCTTAAATAATATCAATTTATGCAACATAGAAGTTTCATGAACTGTTTAAAACTCATCCATTCAAAATTATCAGATGCTTCTTAAATTCTTCTGAGATAATAAAAGTTCTAATGGAGACAGAATCTGTGAAAGAACACTCATAATATTAATTTTGGAATAAGAGCATTTACTTACATTAGCACTGACTATTAACATCCTTACCTTTGTTTTTCACACTTAGATCAAACGAAAAACTCTTATTTACTTTTAGCAAGCCAAAACAAATACCCAAAAGCTGAGAAGTCAAAATGTATGTAACAACTACAAATTTAGCAAAGAAGTAAATGTTCTCAAATATTCAAAATCCCTAAGATTCTCCAAAGATGTTAATCAACACATCAAAGAAGAGTAAACCTTCAATAATTTTTGGATAATGAAAAAAATATTTTTTGGTTATAAAGATATTTTTATTTTCAAATTTATAAACTCTTTTTAAGCAACACTAGTTAATGATAACTTAATAGTTGCTGTGTGATGTTAAACTGATTACTTAACCTTCCTGAGCTTCCTCATTTGCAAAATGGAGTAACACCTATCTAATATGGTGGTGAATATCATATAAGAAATATGCAAAATGCCCAGCACATAGCTGAAAATAAACCCATGTGAAAACCCTACATATATATAAAGCAAAGTATTCTTAATTGTGAGGGAGAGATTAAGTACATGAATTCTCTGAAAGTGTATGCAAAACTTGGTGCATATATGCTTACATGTACTTTACTTGGGAAAGGGTCCACAGTTTTTCATCAGATTCTCAAAAGGAGTCCAGGACCCCCAAAAGTTTAAAAATCTACTTTATGGTAGCTTTTGGCTTTCTTTTCTCTGTTTCCAGATTTATATGGTTTATAAAATTTGATTGGAAACTCTGGACACAAGTCAAATTTAAATTACTCAACAGCAACAACAAAAAAGTTCAATTAAAAGCATGGTCATGATAGGACATGTATTCTCCTTTTATTTCTCTTTAAAAACAATAAACAAATATAAATTTATTTGGCTCAAATTATTCTCCAACCTTGCCATAAATAAAAGCAAATACCCAAACTCTAAACCAAAGTTTAAAAACTTAAACAAAAAAAACAACAGTAACATACACACACACACAAAAGAAAAATCAGAGAAACCTTAAACAGCCAAGAATTAAAGCCCTATTACTTGTATAATACAGTAGCAATTGTTCCTCCTTGGGAGTTAATTTTTCAAATTACTTCATTCCTTCATTCTGACTCAAAGTGAACAACCTTCACTTCAATTAAGCTACTACATATTTTTTAAATTTATGTAATAATGAGACTGTGTGGTATCACAGAAGGGACCCTAAATTATGAATCAAGGAAACTGGGATTATGGTCCTCTTCTATCACCAACTGACTCTTAAGACAGCTGGACCTCAGCATTCTATGGCACTGCTTCTACACAAAAACACGCAATCCCAAAGAAAAGACTAAGATACCTGCTGTCATAAAATTGTACTTTATTACTAAAACAGAAACTTGCAAAAGGGGGGGTCACCTGACAAGAGATTTGATTTGATTTGATTCTAGGTCTAATAAGAAAATATACCTACAACAATAAACCTTTGAATGACAGAAAGTTCTGTCCCCAGGGTCAGCACTCTCAAGGCAGACAGACTCAGAGCAGGGCTTCCAGTTAGGGCCATTTAAAACTTCAGCTTAACATTAAGAAGACGACCAGATACCTCTACCATACTGCTTCTTTCCTTAAGGTGAACAGCACTTACAAGAAAGATTTAACAAAGTATAGACAGACAAAAATACACAAAACAGAGGAAAGGGCAGTTTGGTGTATCTTGAAAGGTAAACCTTTATTTTGTATTTCATTGAAAAATACTTGCTATGGAAAAGGTAGCTTATTTTAATCAATTTTATTTCCAAACTGCCTTTTCCAAAACAAGTATTTTTCAATGGAATATAAAATAAGGCTTTATATACCAAAATATTCCTACGTTGAAGAGACATCCCTCTTCCAAAAAAAAAACTATACAAACGTTGAGCATTTAATAAGTCTGCCAAACACAGCTCTTTGAATGTATTCCTGTAAGAGCTGAGCAATATACACAAAAGGCAAATTAGCATGGCAAGAGGTTTTCTGAAAGGCTGTAATGACTAATATTTCAGGACTGGAACACAATAGTTATTAAAAGAAACATAAGAGGCATTCTCTTAGTTCCTCATAGGCCAATGTCTCCACCACAAGAACTACTACAAAGAGCATTCAGGGCTGAATTCACACAGTCTAGTCTCTTAGGCCTAAATCATCTTTTGCAACTTTCCACCATGTGACACAGTGTGTGAATCAAAGAAACCAATCAGTAATTCACTTGTTGAAGGTCAGAGATAGGGCACAATAAGGCCCACGCACTCAAATGAATAAAACGAAGAAGCAAAAAGAAACCAAGATAAGGTCTTGTTGAGAACAATGCCCCAGAATCCAGCAAACAGCCCCACTATACAAAGAAGACCAGAATGAGATGACATGTAGGTTCTGTTATCTTATGACACATACTAAACACCGTGCTCCATGGTAAAAAAACGTTCACCTAGCATCTGATTCATACCTTTATACACAATTTCAATATCAACTAGGATTTTTCTAATGCCTTACCTCATAAACGGGACTTCCAAGCAAAGGCTCATGAGGCCATCCGAGAAAGATCACAAGGAGGCCTTACTACTGCCAATATTTCAGATTTAATAATAGTATGTCTTAAAGTGCAAAGATTTCAGTCTCTAAATTCAAATGTTTTATAGCATATTTCAACCAATTACAAGGGACAAGAGATTGAACCCCTAATTTCCTATTTGTGCAAGCAGAATTTAGAGATTATTTCTTAAGAAGTTAGTCCTAATTCTTTTTGTTGTCCTCAAAACAGTTTACCTGTTGGAAGGAGTATAAATAAACAAAAACTTTCAGATGGCCATTTGGCATATCTACCAAAAATTAAACCATGCATGTATCCTTTGATCCATCAATTACATTTTGAGGAATGTATCCCATCAAACTTTTGGATGCAAATATAAAAATGTTCATTTGCTGCAGCACTTTTGTAAAGGTGAAAAATCATATATGCTGATTAACATACAGGATACCACACAAAAGAATGAGCTAGGCCCATATGCTCTGACAGATAAAGAACTCCAAGACACTGTGTTCAGTGAGAAAAGCAAGTTGCAGAACAGGTATAGTAAAAATACACTTATGTCATGAAAACTGTGTGCGTGTGTGTCTAACTGCATAGAAGATGGTCTGAAAGGATTCACAACAAACAGAAAACAGAGGCTAACCCTCTGGGGAAGGAGAGTGGATCAAATGTATGTGGGTTGGGGTAGGCATGAAGGGAAGGGCAGTTTTAAAGAGGGACTTTCCCTTTCTATTCCATATATTGTCCATCTATACTATTTAAACATTTATGTCATATATATAAAACTTTTGTTCTTTACAGAAAGTAAAAAAGACGCAATGTCAAATTTTAGCTAAACTTCAGAATCACTTAGAGAGGATGCTGAAATAGTAAAAGAAGTAAAGGCTCTTGGCAGTCAAAAACATCCTTTGTAGACTTCAACCTTCAAGAGAATAAAGAAAAATGTGGGCAGCATCAATCAGTAGTTATAAATGAATACGACAGTGTTTTCATAAAAGAACAAGCAACATTCAGAGAACTAAAGGATTTGTATCTTAGAACTTTAAGAATATAAAAGATCCTGAAATCAGAAACATTATTAAAAAGATATAATCATTCCAAACGTCTCTTGGAAATGCAGTTTTAACAAGGAATTCTATTACTTTGGTACAAAATGTATACTGTGTGGGTACGCTCTTTTGATTTAAAAAACTGGCATGTATAAAGAGCTAAATGGTATGAGGTAACTGTTTACTCTTACCTGTACGTTTTCTTCTGTAACCTGAATTTCTGCAGTGTAAACATAATCAATTAGCATTCTCAGGGTCCAGCCGTCTACCTCTTTTATTCGAACTCTCTTTGCTCGGCTCTCACTCATCTCACCTAAAACACAAAGGAGTAAGAGTGACGCTACAGCAAGACACTGCTGCGGAAATACCAACGCCAAGACAGACCGATCCATTTTTTTTGCCACTCACTGTATTCAGTAGGCAAATGATCAGCCACTTTTTGCAGGTCTAAAACATTCCCCTACCTCCACTAAAGGCTTACCTGAGCAAATCATAACATGTACTTTTGTTACTCCATGTACCTGACAATCACATCACAAGAGATGCGCCATGTGTCCAACTGCATGAACTACAATACCTGTGGCATTCAATGTCCAATGCTGTCCACGCTTTTTTTTGGTCCATGCTTTTGAGCAGTTTGCCTTCTTTGTGGATTGCTACTCCTGACTAGAAGAGCCACAACATTAACCCCTCTGGCTAATAGCAAGCAGCACTTAACGCAAAGGACCCACTTGGTCAGCAGCATTCATTCAACAAGCACACCAGCGCCTGCCATGGACAGGCGTGGCCCACGCTGGACACAGAGGCTCTGCCCTCAGGAGGAGGACACAACCCTCCAGCAGGCGACAATTAGAACACAAACTACATAAGATGCTGAGGAAATGCAAGACAAAAGAGGGATCATAAAAGGGTTAGGCAAAGGCAAAGGCTTGAACAGAGATCTTCTAGCCCAGTTCCGCTCCTCTTTGTCATATGTGGGAAGGGGACTTCATCCTGAAGTCATTTCCATACCAGCACTTATTACTAAACCAGGTAACTCTTCCACGTCACTGCCTGCTAAAAAGTGGTACAAGACCTCCCTCTTAATACCCACTGAACTAACGAAGCATTCAGGGATCACAAATGATATCCTCTCTTGTAGAAAGAAACATGGAAGCAGAAAAGAGAAGCGATGTCCCCTAAACCAAGGGGACTTGGGGAGAGCAAGAAGCAGGTTTGAGCCCTCATGCGTGGACAACAGAAAATGACGCAAGAAATAGGGAGACATTAGCAATGGAATGGTAGGGAAAGAAAACTTCAATAAAAAATGAAGAAAGTCTAAAAATAATGTTGAGCACTATGGGAGACCTTAGCAAAAACGTTTCATTCTAGAGTTCATTAGGTGTTAGAGATAAAAGAAGCATGAGAAAAAAATGCCGCCATCCCTCACCTTCACCTTCATCCAGCTTCTCCTGTTAGAAAAACAACACAATGGCCTCAAGATTTCTTGAAAATTCATTTCTTTTTCAGATACAGTGAGCTGTCAGCAATTGTAAACGATCAGAAAAGCCTATGGGAATCCATAATTACACAATATCCTTTGCAAACACAAACCCTGGGAGGAGAGAAATAATAATAGTGATGTACATTTAACTGCATGCTTCCCTGGAGATTATCTCTGACAAGATCTCAGAAAGAAGCTGTTCTCCTAAGAGCTGAAATATCTCAAAAACTACCCTGCTACTTCCCAGGGGGAAAAACAATCATCGGTATTATAAGGGAAGGCAGATAGTTAATGAGAAAGAGGTTCATACGCCTATATAGCAGGAAGACAGTGGACTGAGTTACGTGTCTGCTGCCTCAGCACGTTTTTTTCCTCCCCTCAAAGAAAAGGGGGGAAAAAAGGAAGGTTGAGGAACATGGAAATATAATTCTCCATCTGTATATAAGGCACCTTCCTCTATCCTACTCTCTTTCTGGATCTTGTAGATAGATGGGATTTGTATCATCTGGAACTCTTTTGTGCCCAAAGTGAAGCACTTGGACTTGGACTTTAGACAAAGGTCACATCTAATTCATCCACAGGGCCCCTGCGATGTGAGAAGCCCTGCAGGGTCCGGGGCCACACAACCATAAAGCCATGGACTTAGCTCTCAAGGAGTGAACTCACCCTTCAAGACTCAGGCACGACTCAGCTTAGACAAAAACCAGTCCGACTTTAATTTACGTATACGACTGAAAATAATTAATCCTCTGCCAAGCGGTTTTTAATATTATAGTTTTTAAGGTATTGCTATAAGATGCACTTTGCTAATTCATATATTCCTTATGTGTCAGTTTTTTTTGAGGAAGATTGGCCCTGAGCTAACATCTGTTGCCAATCTTCCTCCTTTCTTCCTTTTTCTCCCCAAAGCCCCAGTGGATAGTTGTATGTCATAGGTGTACATCCTTCCAGTTGTTCTATGTGGGACGCTGCCTCAGCACAGCTTGATGAGCGGTGTGTAGGTCCGAGCCCAGGATCAGAACTGGTAAACCCTCGGCTGCCGAAGCGGAGCGCACCAACTTAACCACTACACCACCGAGCCAGCCCCTTATGTGTCATTTTTAATATTAATTGTTTCTCTCCCCAGAAAATTGTATCAATCTACTTTCAACAAATTCAATCTCCATCATATACTGCTTTAGAAACGTTTTAATCTTTATTTTTCATATTAATTTACAAAAACAGTAACAAATCACTTGCCACAGATTGCATTTAATAGCTTACAAATTCCAGTAACTACTAATAATCAAAACACATACTACAGAGACCTGTAAAAGCTATTTAGATCTAATTCTAGTTGTTTTGTATTACCTTAGCTACTGCCCTTTGCTGTGTTTATAGAGGAAATCTTTAAACAGTGGTTTTGTGAGATTTTTGATAATACATTTTAAAAAAATATCCAATGATACTGTACAGAGTTTATCTTGTATCATTTTTAACTTCCCATAGTCTCTTTGGATGCCAGTATTTTGTCTCTGTGTTTTGATCACGTAGAACTCTGAAGCTATATTAGGATAGCCACACAGACATCATCACTAAAAACCTGAGAGTCATCTTTGACTCTCCCCTCTTCCTTACCCACCCATTCCATCATTCACTAAAACCTGCAGAATTAACCTTGAACAGATCTCCAACCAACCCCCTCACTCCTCTCCATCCCTTCTGCCACTGTGCCACTGGGGCTCCCATCACCTCTTGCTAACAGCACCGCAGTAATCTCCTAATGCTTTCCCTACCTCCAGGATGGACTCCACAGATCTGACCATGGCACTCAAAAGCCTTCAGCTGCTCCCAGTTCAAGCATGCAAGCCCCTTCCACATGCCCACCCCTGCCTCGCTATCCAATCTCCTCTCTCTCCTCCACTTCTAGTCTTAAAATATATCAAGAAAGAACTTTTCACAGTTTTCCACACACATCGAGCAATGTTCTACCTTGATGCCTCTGTTGGGCTTTGTCCTCTTTGTCTCCCCATGCCCTCGTTCCCCAGGCTAATCCCCGCACATACGTCAAGATTCAGCTGGAACCTCTCCAGGCAGCCTTACCTGGTGGTGACCCAAGGCTGGGTTAGGCTCTCATCCTGGGGACACTTGGGCACCTCCTGCAAATCCACTCTCATAATAATACCTACTTCTCCCCACCTGGACTCTTGAGCTCCCTGAGAACAGGGATGACGTCTTTCCTATTTCTGTAGCCCACAATGCCTGACATATGGTAGATACCCAATAAATATTTGTTGGATGAATGAATGACTAGAAGAATGAAAAGTAAAACAGGTGCCAATTCAAAATCTAGCATCTTTACTTAACATAATTAATAACACTTAAATTAGTTTTGAACATGGGTATTCTACCTATGAAGGATTTCGGTCAACAAACATTTATTGAACATTCACTACACATTCCAGGCCGAGCTAAGCACTTTCAGTAGTGAACAGTGCACCATTTCTACTTTTTTTTGAGAAAAGAAATGAAGTGTTCCAAATTGTAAATGCTTACAGACATACATATGGATACAAACATTTCCACCTCAAGGACCTTTAATCAGGACCCAGCACAAACTGGTAATTTTTATTTATCCATTATGAGGTTCTAAAAAGTGAACTGGTTTAAGAGGGCAAACCCTAAGATCCATTTCAATTAAAAAATCTTATGACTCTAATTTCAGTTACTGTTTAGCATATAAAAATATGTGGGAAAAAAACATACAAGTATAATACAGAAGCTTTTACTATGCTGAAATCCTAAGAAGCAAATGACAAGTTTACAGCCTCATTTAATAAACAAATTTTATTCCATTACTCCACTTGACATGATTCCACATGACAAGTTTCACTTGTCATCTACTCGAATCATTATTGCCCTTTTGTTTGTTATTAGTCTTGGGTTACAAAGAAGCTACTGACACCCACTGATTTTCATTCCAGCCAGCTGACCCAGATGTCCCTGCCAGCCACTCTCTACGGTGGTCATGATACATAACTACCCAATTCTACAACTAATTTAAGGGAAACACAGTAACTGCGTTCCCCTGCCAGTTTTGGTCTAGTTTGAGTAACTTCTGGAAAACGTCTCCTAGCTCCTAAAAAGAAAGAAAAAAAGAGAATCCTCCTCCTTCCTCTATATGTTGGGTCCACTCTGGTGGACATCTTGTATTCAGGAAGGGAAGGAACCTTAGGATAAAATTTTTATTGAGGACAGCAGGGTGGAGAGACAGAACGAAGTGGATTCCTGATGAAATTCTCAAGCTGCAGATCCAATCATGATGATGCCCAGCCTACTTTCCAGTTATGAGACAATACATTTCCTTACTATTTAAACCAGTTTAAGTAGAGCTCCCTGTTCTGTGAAGACTAAAGCATTCTAACTTAGGCTCATTATATACAACATCCTATTTAATTTTCTTCACAGCAGTCAGTGATATCAGAAATTATCTTTTCTTTATGTTCACTCTGTCTGATCTTTCCTCCTCTCCCCGAGAATCATGAGAACAGAGATTTGCCTGTCTTGTTCATCTCTATGGTCCCCAAAGCCTAGGATAATACCTAGTACACAGAAGATGCTCAATAAACATTCCTTGATGAATGAAAGCATGACTCTTAGACAAATATAACCGTTCAATTTTTAAAAAAATATCACTTCTTAATCATTCAAATGATAATCGATCTTTTCCTAATTTACTTTACTGAATCAAATTCAATATGACAAAAGAAATCATCAAAAAGTACAAAAAAGGGGTAAAAATAAAAATTCAATATTTCCTACTAGATTTCAGATATTTTAGCCTGTGGCATCAAATAAGCCTCAAATGTCTTTGTAAGAGAAACAGCCTTTTAAATGCCACATTTGTAACAAACAAGTAATTTAGAAACACAAGAACCCAATTTGATATATTCTTTCCTAAGTGACAGTTAAACAACCTGGTCTCGCTCTATATAGGCCCACACTTCGCAAAGTATAAATTTGTGACTGTATCACAGAATTGCTTTTTACCTTTCTACTCTACCCTAATACTTGGAACTACGATGAGCAATAATTCTTTTTTAGGTGATATAATTTGAATGAAAAATTCACCTGCCGTTTATGGTAGATTAAAAACAAGGGCCAAGAAAGCACATCTGTATATTCCCCATTTCCTAAGAGGTGAGTCACAGAAAACAAAAGAAGAGTCGGGGGTAACGCCCTGTGACACCACAAACATCCCCCCCCCCACAAGCCCCAGTAGATAGTTGCATGTCATAGTTGCACATCCTTCCATCTGCTGCATGTGGGACACGGCCCCAGCATGGCCGGAGAAGCGGTGCGTCAGTGCACGCCCGGAATTCGAACCCAGGCCGCCAGCAGCAGAGCGCACGCACCCAACCGCTAAGCCACGGGGCCCGCCCACCACAAACAAGTCTGATCATCCACTGAGCACAAGAAGATAAACAGACAGGGTGTAGGAGGGGATGGAAGCAGGCAAAGTTCTACTTGGCCTCACTATATTTTCTATAATAGAGTTTAACAGAGCTTCAGACCAAGAAAATAGATAAAGAAACACTGGACTCATATTCTAGAAAATCTTAAATGAATGTATGCACACTAAACCACCTAGACCAAATTTCCGTATCTTCTTTACCAAATCTCTGCCAAACTGTTGACTATTCAGTGGACTCAAAAAAAGAAAACATACAAAGATTGCAAGAAAGGTAAATAGCACCTATTGCTGAAGAACCATAAAAGTTTAGACTTATTAGCATAAAAAGATGCTCAACATCATTAATCATTAGGGAAGTGCAAATTAAAACTACAAGAGATGCCATTTCACACCTAATAGAATGATTACAATTGAAAAAAAAGACAGAGAGCAACAAGTGTTGACAAGATGTGGAGAAGTGGGAACCTTCATACATTGCTGACTAGAATGAAAAATGATGCAGCCACTTTGGAAAACAGCATAGCAGCTTTTTATAAGGTAAATTACAAATTTACCATATGACCCAGCAATTCCACTCCTAGGTATCTACCCCCATGAGATATAAAAATATTTGTCTGCACAAAGAATTGCGCATGAATGTTCATAGCAGTAGCATTCGTAATAGTCCAAAACTGGAAAAAACCCAGATGTCCATCAACTAGTGAATGGATAGTCAAAATGTGGCACATTCATACAATGGAATCTATTTAGCAATAAAAAGGAACAAACCGATGATATATACTATGACATGGATGAGCCTCAAAAACACTATGTGGGAATAAAAATGTTCTAAAATTGATTTATGGTGATGGCAGTACCACTCAGTAAATTTACTGAAAATCATTGAACTCTACACTTGAAATGAGTAAGTTTCATGTAAAATATGCATCAGTCAAGTTGTTAAAAAAAACACAATTGAGGTACTCAATGCACATTTTATATGTGCCAGAAATTAACATAGTATCCCTACTTTGCATCTATATTAGCACATAACAACCTAAAATTTGACCAAGTATTCTCAGGCAGAAACAGGCTGAACTGCAAGAGGTATCCACCTACCAGTTAACTGAGATACACTAGGAATACTTATACAATCAAAATGTCTTCAGGGCCTCATTCCGATCATTAGGCAAAGCTCACATATTCATAGATTGCACATCAGCTAAAACATGAAGAGTTGAGAACCATTAGACAAAAAAAAAAAAAAAAAAAGAGGGAAACTGAAACATAGTTTAGATTATAAAGTAAACAGAGAAGAAAGATAAAGATATAATAAGATCTCCCATCTCTAGCATCCACGTCTCTGAATGTCTAAGGCTCAGGGAGTTTGGAGATTCTACGTATTGCCTTTTGAGGGGAAAGGAAACCGACCTTGATCCTATAGTTTTAAGTTAATCACTATATTTTTGTAACTGTGGAAAATAAAAAAAATAAAAATAAATAAAAAATTTTTTTAAAAGTCTAAGACTTTCTCAATCTTTTATTCTGACAGTATATAAAGTAAGACATTTAGGAATTGAGAGTGAAAAATGATGACGACTGTGATAATTAGTGCCAACATTAATGGAGCATTTTATATGCGCCAAGTAAAGTGCTAACAAATTCACATATATGATCTCATTTAATCTTTAAAAAAATCCTAGGAAGTGAGTAATATCATCATCCCCCTCTTCCAGATGGGGAAACTGAAGCACAGACTGATGAAGTTATCAGTGATCCCAAAAGTCCAAGGAATTCCAACCAGGAAGTGGCACTAGCAGTGTCATCTGAAGGAAGGCCACTTACAGGAGACAGCACTTTACTAGTGAATTTCTAAATTAGGCCAACACATTCTGGACTGAACCGTCCTCTTACAAGCCTAGAGATTCTGTTTAGAAAAGTGTCCAGGAATAATAAATAAAATATATACCAAGAGACTAATGTGAACCTCAGGATATAAGAATTTGACTAGTCCCACTTCATTAGTATTGACTTTTCAAATCGCCTTCAGCTAAAGGCACCCTCCAAAATCACTTCTCCAACTTGGCTCACAGCCCCTCTGCTATCCTTCCTACATTCTTGATTATTTAACTGAGTTCAGGAACAGAAAGACTGCAATAGGCTGAAAAGTGAAGCAGCCTCCAGACTCCTCTCTACTCCCAAAAACACACGCCCATTCTCTCCACACGGCCTTCTGCACTCATCTTCATCTGTGTAAGCCCTTCACAGCCATTAGGTCTCAGGAAATGTCAGCTCGGCTTCTCTCAATGCTGCCCATCACAGTCCTCACCATCTGTGTGTCTGCCCTGGGCACACAGATCTTCCAAACACTATTCTCTATTTCAAGTGTGCACATCTCACCTCCCCAGTGACTGAATAAACTACTGGGTGGGAAGCACACTTACAGTGTTTTGTATTCCATAAAGTATCTGGCAAAATACTTAATAGTTTTTAAAGTATGAAAGGCTTTGTATTTGTGTTTTGTTGTAGAACTCTTTGTATTTATAAATATTTTGTTTGTCTTACCAGTACTCTAAGATTATAAGCTCATTGTTGGAAAAGAGAATAACTTCATTTCTTTGTATAGGATTATATATTTAAAAAGTTTTTTTAAAGAATGAGGTTGAAGACTTCAAATGTAGCAAGCACAAATTACTTTTTTTCCAGAAGTACTCAAATCATTCTATACATTTTTACAGTTGCCTAAGTATCCACCCTATTTTCTTATATTTCTGAATCAAAGGACATTAAACATCTTTTTGTTCACTGTAAACACTGGATGAAGCAAATGTGAAAATCATTTGAAAAAATGTAAAATATAGTGAAAGCACTTTTCTTTTGCCAAAATAATAAAGTGCCAAAAGCTATTATAAATGCCAAGAAAGTAAACTGAGCCAGTATATGTAAATATAAACGTAAAGGGGGAAAACTGAGCATAAAATTGTATGTGTATGTGATGCACACATACACACAACATGATTACAATAATGAAAACCAAAGATGAGGAGGAATTTAGAACAGAGCAAGAGCACTTGCTTCCATCACAATGCTTAATTTCATAAAAGTAGAATGTTAATATGGACAGAAAAGCCCAGATCCGTATACATTTAAAAAATACAACTAAAATATTTCATACCTGTAAACATGGCGTGAAAATAAGGACTACAGGCGGCCAGCACCACTCTATGAGCAGAGATTTCCATGTCTTCAGCCACAATTGTGACATCGCACAGCAAATTTTGACTGTTTACAAAGCAGAGAGAGGAAAAAATTTTAATGATACTAATGATAAATGTACTGAGCATCCTATGCAAAAATACCACAGTAAAAGGTCACTTTTCTTAAGTTGAGACTAACTAGAAACTGCTATCCTTTAAAACAGGATTCCTAAACATGAAGTACATTGAAAACAGTCATGGGCACACGTGTACGGTGACGGATGGCAACTAGACTTTTGGTGGTGAACACAACGCGGTCTACTCAGAAGTCAAAATATAATGATGTATACTTGAAATTTACATAACGTTATAAACTGATGTCATTTCAACAACAAAAAAAAAATTATAAGACAAAAAAAAAAAGAAAATAGTCATGACAAAGGCCCAACATGCCTTGGGACCTCACTCAGATTCTTGCCTTTGTCTAACAGAGAAATATTTCCAACCTTGATTACTGATTTTTCAACCTATAGGAAATTACTGGAAGCAAACCATCAACGGGCTGTATAAGAGAAAGATGTTTGAATGAAGAACAGCATCAGCAGGAGTGGCAGACGGCAGTCTGACATTGAGATGAAGACAAAATAAAACATATGTAGAAAACTAAATTGGGTCAAAGTATCCAAAAAAAAAGACATTTAAAATGACCCTGGGTCATCAAGCAAAGGTAAAATTATATTCAAGTCCCCCTGCTGCTTAAAAGGCATTTGGGTATTTGAAGCTTAACTTAGATCGTTTTACCAAGGCAAAATATCTCATTCCTCAAGTCCAGAAAATATTACCACATACAAAATTAAAAAGCATTTTGTTACCTTAAAACAAACCATTATTCAGCAAACATAATTATACCTTTAATTCTAAAATATTCATTTTAATTCATTCCAAAACATGTAGTGAACACTTTTTATATGCTATATAAGCTGCTAAATGAGACTCTCCAACTAAATAAAAATGTCACAGAATATCTTTTTGGCAAAAAACGTTGCTGACGCTTATTCCGGAACAAGCAAGAAGGCTCCAACCCTAAAACTGAGCTTACTGGTAGTCATATCATTAATGATTGAAACAGGTGTGGTGAAACCAAGTCCCTTCCGCACCTCAAATACCCGAGCCACTTACTTTATGTGCATAGTGTACACAGGCCACACTTGGCACCTCCTCCATTAGTCTGCCTATTTCCTACAAGAGTGGTCTGTCTGCTTCTGTAATTTTCTAGTAGCTTACAAGCAACATTTTCTCAGGAGATTAACCAAGTCCTTGAAGTTTTCTACTTTTCTACACTGCTTACAAATTTGTTTCTGTGGAGTTCACACCAAAACTTTTAGAGACTCTATTGGCATCTATTTTCCCTCCAGTCTAGGAGAAACTGTAAGGAAAAGGAGTACCACAGCACAAAGCATGGTGCTGCATTCCAGGGCCTCACTGGGGTGAGCCTGCCACACCCTTTAGACTGAAGCACAGCTCATGGGTAGTGCCGATTTAACGGCTCACGATGCTGTCTGCGACATCAGGCAGGTCTCACAGTAGAGGCATAAAAGGTGACTCCATGTCACTAACTTATGATTCCTCCAGATCAGTGTGGAAAGAAAACTGACCAAGTCCACTGCCTGCTCTGACACTATAAAACCATTCTGCAATTCCATGAATTCCGTGGGTTCACAAATCACCAGGGCGGGAAAAGTCAGTGGTGTTTTCAGGAGGGGACTATGCAAGAGCTTTACCTGCATGCATTATCTCATTTAGACCCCACCATAATCTTATGAAGTGTTATTATGATCTTTACTCCCAAAATGTATAGCTGGGGAAGCCAAGGTTGAAGATGAATAACCAGCCCAAAGTCCCCACGAGTGGCAATGCCAAGATTCCAACCCACAGAGTCCAGCTCCAGAGCCTCTTCACTACTGCACAAAACGACCTAAGCTGTGTGGTTTTAAGACTTGTTAACACTTGAATAAAACAAGGAATAGAAAATATAAATTATAAATAACACCAGTTTATTATTTGACGTACTATATACCAGAAACTATTTTCTAAAGTTCTACATATAGTTTACAAAAGGCCCAATTTAGTGGGCTAAAATTTTTAGCACTAGCTCTACAAGGATATTTAGAAAAATCAAATTCAACAAAGCTCTCTCAGATCATCTCTGCCCTTAAGGAGACTAGCAGAAAGGACTAACAATGTAAAAATTACAGGATAAAGTGGAAAGATGCTATGGGAATAGGGGAGAATCCAAAGCAGACTGGGGGTCAGAACAGGCTTCCTGCAGCTACCGACCTGAAGCTGAGTTCTAAAAACAAGTAAGCTTAGCTGGATGGAGACGGAGCAAGAGAACTCCACACAGAGAACAGTATGTGCTGTTGCAGGGAGGCCTGGAGCAAAGCACAATGAGGAGCTGTGGAACAAGAAGAGCGGGGAGAGAGAGAAGGGCGTAAGCGAAGGAGAGGAGAGCGGGTGGGACAGGGGTCAGCAGAGCTGCTCATCGTGTCTCCAAAATAGGGCCATCTGGGTTTTCTCACCACGACCAGAGGATCTGGACACAATCAAACATGAGTCAAGTGCATCTTTATGCCTATTTTTCTTTTGTCAGTAATCCTTCTTAGTGCTCTAGTTTCAAGATGGAACTTAAATGGAATTACACTTGAATACCTCAAAATCACGTAATTAATTACATTCAGCTTCAATTACAATTATTAATCGATCCACGCCTTCTCGCACAACACCTGCTGGTTGTCACTTACATAATTAGCTCGGCCTTACTGGCTTATTAGTTGATTAGTTAACTAATAAGGTAAAAACACTGCCAAACTAGTATACAGCCACACCTTGGGCTGAGTCACATGGAGTCTCAGGGCCACGTTACAAATCAAGGACATATTTAGTTTTAGTGTTCAATTTATTATCTTTTTGTCTCCAGTAAGAACATATTTTAAAACAGCACTCAAAGACGAGAGGGAGCTGACTAGCCTTCTTATCTTTCAGCCAGTGTGTGTCTACTGAGTCTGGCCCTTACCTCTTTCCAAACGTGCATGCTCATAAAAGGCTGGATGACTTGTGGGTGAGGACAAGAGAGTTATAAATGAAAAGTCTGGCAATAAAAATAAGAGAAACTTGTTGTAGCAGCTCATACCCAGAGTCTACATGGTGAGTTTCTAAGTTTATGTTCCTATTATTTGAAATCTAATGAGGGAATGGTCTGTAGAAGGAAAGGGCTTTCAGAATGAGTTGCTACTTAGCAAAATTTGCATTTACTCATTCATTCATTCATCACATATCCAGAGCAGCTACTGTGTGCCAAGCACTACGTCATTTACCACAATAAACAAGATCATGTCTTTGATAGCAAGGGGTTTACAGTTGAGCAGCAGAAACAGACAAGCTAACAGGTAATTACAAAATGAACTTATGACTATTATGATGGGGCAGGTGTGGGGTGTTTGAGAACAAGACACAAGAGAGGCCAGGCCCAACCTTACGGAAGCTTTGGAAAAGAAGTCGCTTCCAACTCAAATCTGGAAAAGAACAGGAGTTACACAGGCCTTATGCAAAACTCAGTGGCACAGAAAAATGAAAGGCACTCCATCTCCTAAAAGAAACATCATAAAAATTGGTCCTTCTCAGGAAAAAAATCTGCTTTGAAAATTAACGAAACATGCCTGAACACACCAAGATATCCTTTGGTATTCTGAGACAAAATGAATGAATTCCTAAGACTAGAAAAACCAATCACTGCTGGGTATACATCTTCTTGAAGTAAAATGTGCCATGAGGCTCTAAGATATCAAAAATAATTAGTAGTCACATGAAACACGAATTTACTTTCTACTGTAAGTGGGGGTGGTGGGGAGAGGACACGGCATCTGTCCACCTCTAATCCTCAGGTGCCAGGGAAAATGTGGAGGCACTTCCTGCCACATGGAGTGGATTTGGAAAAACAGCCAAGGTGCCAGGATGGTGAGATGAGCTGTTAGCCAGAGTTCATGGGGCAAACACAAACCACGGCCTAGGAACACGCCCAAAGCCATCTCTGGAAAAGCATCAGGTTTTAGGACAAAGAAACAAGAGCAAGACATAAAAACAACAAGGCAAGAGGTCAGAAGCCGAGGAAATTAAAAACTGGACGGGAAGCAGAAGGTAAGCCAGACATGGTGCTGCTATTCACTGAGTATGGGCTACTTGGCACGTAGGGAGGTGGGGTAGGAAGACAAGCTGTTTTAAAGGTGAAAGGCTTCCTGACTGCTGACCTAAATTAGTCATATTTAACTAAACCTAATATAATTGACAATGTCATTTAACAGACAAAGCAGATGCAACTTGGCTAAAATGTCAATAATCTTAAAGAACAACAGAACTCCACAAGTATCACCATTGTCTTCCTTCTTTTTCTTCTTAAACCAAGATGGCTTGAACTTGAATTTCTGTGGGAGTTAAGGACAGGGAAATCCTAGATGTTGGGTTTAATAAGACTCACCACCACAATAAGAGTCCTGAAGAACAGCACAGTCTCCTCAACAGATCTGCACTCACTGAGATTTTTACACAGGAAGCAGGAAGTAGTGAAGACAACTTAGAAAGTCAGAAAAAAACCTACTACAGTCAGTGATTTAGAAACTGCTTTAAACTAGTAAAGGGTCCTCGAAAGAGAATCTATCATTCTTTCCAGATAGAATTGAGATAGAAGAATGACAGGTAAAAATGACAAAACAGAGCCACAAGAAGACATGCGGGAAGGCATGTTACTAATGCTTATCTGTAGGGAAGCGAAGGGAATGTCTCTAGATTTGAGGACTTGCAAGAACACTTGGTCACAGTTGAGAGGAGAAGATGAAAAGAACAATTAGAAATAAAGTGAAAGAAGATATGAGGGAAAGAGAAAGGGCGGTAGGGAGCGGCAAGGGTAGAGAGGTGAGGAAGTTAAAGGATTTCAGAGGGGAAACAGTAATGCAGAGGTGAGTTTTGGAATGTGTGGGTGAAAAGCTTGACGACATGGTAAAAAATGTAAAACAGGTACAAAGCAAACTTCCTCATTAAAAGTTTTTTTGGAAAAAACCTGGTAAAATAAATCACAAGGTAGATACTCTCAGCTATAATAACGTAAAAGAAATAAGCCCAAGTCAGATCTGATTTAAGAGGGGCTACTGAAGGCAAACGCTGAAGCAGCGCGGTGTCTCACACGGGCTAAGTATTCAGCAACGTGGAAAAAGAAAAAACCAAAGTTGGGTTAGTAAATTCATTTACTACCATCCATTCATCACCTTTTAAAAGTTTAATGATTCTATCCACGCTCAATAAACACCACTTAAAAAGAGATCCATCACAAATGCTTAAGGAACACTGTAGAAGACTACCAGTTAAATTGAGACTGTAAGCTTCAAAATCTCTCTTAAATTTTCTCAACAAAAAAGTTGGCTTGATTTGGGGGCTCTTCCAAACTGCTCTGTCCTTCAAGAAATGGTTTATATTCTACTCTAGTGCAACATGAAAACAAAAGAACCTGATGATGTTTTATCATAGAAAAATATATGTACTGTATAAACTAGTGATAAGAAAATTCACATCCTATCTAATTTCCTAAAAATCTCTTTGAAAGCAGTGATATAAAGCTATGAAGAGAAAGGCAGATTCACTTCAGCGTGTTGTTTAATTCACTTGCCATCTAAACAACAAAGTACAAATAACCAAAGAAGAGCCACAACTCAAACGTTTCACAGATGCACAGCAGATAATCTAATCCTAGTGGTGATCTGGGTCCACCAAGTCTAAAAGTCCTGGGGGAAAAATACAATAAGCACTCCTTTGAGAGAGAGCTGCAGGCTCCTTGGTTTAAATTATCTTCTGGAATGTAAGAACTGCTCTTACAACTGAATGACAAAATATTTATGACTTTTGTACAATATATAGGTGAACATTTGAATTGCTTCATATGATTTATCCCTACTGAAAACTTTCAACTCCTAAATATAACTTAAGGATCAAAATGATCTTCCTTCTAAACAAATAAGAGGTTAGCCCCCACTAATACTCACTGAAATTTTTAAAGCTCAAGTACAGTCTTAACCCATATTCTAGAAAATAGAAGTTTTGGGGGTTTTTCTTAATTTATTTTAAAGGCAAAATGCTACCTTTTGACAGTTCCTGTTTTGGTATTTCAAAAAGCTCACAGTCTAATGTTCTCAATAAAACTTGTGTCTGGGATTTAGTCTGCTTCTTTGTCTCTTCCATAAACCCAATACGGTGTGTTGCACATAACAAGCACTCTGTAAAGATCTACTGGTTTGATTTTGAATATGTTAGTGTTTTGAAAAAATCCTCCCCTCTCCAGCCCAGGTTTGGGAAATCTAAACAAAGATGCGTTGCTGTCTAGACCTGTCCTTTTACTACACTGCCAGGTTGTTCCTCCATCATCATTAATCTTACAATGCCACTCTGTTTCTCAAAAGTCTTCACTGACTCCCACTGCCCACACGATTAAGTCCAAATTCATCGCGCTATTTAAACGTGCCACAATTCTGTCCTCTCACTTCCTAACCTTTCTACACAGACTAGCCAGAATGAACTCTTTTTTTCTGAGGTAACAGTGGTTTATAACATTATATAAATTTCAGGTGTACATCATATTTCGACTTCTGTATAGACTGCACCGTGTTCACCGCCAAAAGTCTAGTTGCCATCTGTCACGGTACACATGTGCCCCTTTTCCCTTCTCCCCATGAACTCTTGATTCACTTTATCCAATAGGTTACGTTTATCCCCTCCCTAGCTCGTGCAATTATCCAGACCAGGAACTGCCTTTCCTCTCCCATCCCTTGTATGAATCCTACTGCACCCCCGTCAGGCCCAGCTGAAACCACCTCCGTGGACCGTGGTGGATTTCTCCTGTGACAATCCTCTTCAGCACCCACATTTTGCACACAATCTTCCTCCACCTCATCCTCTTCTCTGTACATCTCCTGCAGCAATCGAGAGACACTCAAAGGGCATGGGCCAAGTCTGATACTATTTTTGGCTCCCACACAGCCTTTTGGGCATGCTAGCTGATTTCAAAGGAGAACCAGGTGCTTACAAACACTTGCTGAATACACTGCCTAGAAGTGACCACAGGGTTTTAAACCAAATAATTTAAGTTATTCAAACTGATACTGGGCTGGGACATAGAGCTATAGCTTGGTCTTCTGTTTAAAAAACATCAAAAAACTAGTTTAAAGAAAATTTCACACTCGTTTTCTGAAAACCATATTAATTCTATAACTTAAACCTTACAAAACTCCTGTCCTCCCACTCCCACCACACCTTACACCAACTATAACTGGAAAAAAAGTGACTTTTATTCCTAAAATTTCACTTCCATCAGCCAAAGGTTCATAAAAACACTCTCTAATGTACAGCTGTTAATGTACCAATTAGAGGTGACAGCCCGAGAGCAGAGTGGTGAGAACAAGGAAGTTCTTGAACAGAGAAGTCATGAAACCACTCTCAGCTACCTTTTCCTGGCAGCAGGAAGTTGATACAAGGACAGGAAACAATAAATGATTTTCAGCTGTACAAGGAGGAGGTCGCTTCAGAGATTTTTTTTTTTTTTTTTAAAGAATTACTCAAATTGGCTCTAAGGGGTAAAAGAGAAAGGAATGACATTAAAAACAAACAAAAAAAGGTTCTGATGAAGCCCAAAGACAGTTCATTTCTTAAAACACTATTGATTAGTGACTTCATTAAAACATCCTGGTTGTAGACCTGGCAGCCAACACTCTCTTGCTATTCAAAGGCCATTCTCTGTTCTCAAAGTCAGCATCAACTACCAGCCTGGTGACACACAAGCTCTTGAAATGGTGCAACGCAAAGAACAAGAAGGTACTATTTCACAGCCGTACAGCTCACACCCAAAATAAGCCAAACAGGTGAATGAAGGCCGGAGCTAAATAACCCTAGCACAAGGACACCACAGGACATGCAGCAGGTAAACAGGAAAAAGTCTCACAGGCTCAGAGAATGTCAAAGCAGCAACGAACCTGAGACACTCCTCACATTTTACAGTGAAGGCTCAAAGATGTAAAACAATTGGCCCAAGGCCAAAGAGTCTGTCCCAAAACTCAGGTCATTTACCTCAGGGGAAGGAGCCCTACATGTTACCTTCCCTGCAGTTCAGGGAGTCACGGCTGGATCCACAGAGATCCACTCACACACCCCCAGTGGAAGGCCACTGCTACTGAAACCCACAGGAGTGGAGGGGAAAGGAAATGTGAACAGGCCTATTAAAAGTAAGTCTTTCTAGGGACCGGCCCAGTGGCATAATGGTCAAGTTTGCACTCTCCGCTTCGGCGCACCAAGGTTCGCAGGTTTGAATCCCAGGTGCAGACCAACACACTGCTCATCAAGCCATGCTGTGGCAGCGTCTCACGTACAAAATAGAGGAAGATGGGCACAGATGTTAGCTCAGAGCCAATCTTCCTCGGCAAAAGAGAGATCTCACAGGAAAAAAAAAACCAAGTCTTTCCAGACTTTTCCAAGAAAAAGAAAAGTCATTAAAGATCTCAGTTTTAAAATAACCAGATTGTTTTTCTTACTTTTCTTTCAGTTCCACTTAGTACTCACTGCACTTTACATTCTAATAACTACTGTTGCAATAGGATTAAATCAACTGAAACAACACAGCCAGACCTGCTGGATTATCCCAGCTATACAGTCTCTCAAAGACTAAATGAAAACCCACTTATTGAAAAAGTTGTCAGAGCAGGACTAGGAAGCAAATCAGACCTCCAATATTCAGTTTAAGTTTCTCTCGTCCCTCTCCAATTCACTCTCCATCCAGAATCCAGTGCGTTCTTTTCAAAATGAAAATCTGATCATGTCACAACCCTGCTTAAAACTCTCCAGTGGCTTCCTCCCATGACAACTCCTGCTAAAGACCAAAATACATAAGGCCCAAAGTAAACTGGCCCCTACCTGCCCACTCAGCCTCCTCTATTGCCGTGACCCCCTGGCCATCTTCATTCCAGCCACCCCTCAGTTCCTCCAATGAAGCCAGCACTCTCCACCACATGCTTGGGAACTGCCATTCCCTGTGCCTGCAACGCTGTTCTCTAATCTCTCCCACCCCCACCCTGACTTCATTTCCTTACCTCTATTTTGCTTTCAGATCTCAGCACTACTACTCCTGTCTTCTCAAGGAAGCCTTCCCTGACCACTGTCATCCACCTTCATAGCACCAAGCAGCCCCCCTTTGGAGCACTTACTGCCATGAAAATTTACAGTGAATTATATGTGTGATTCTTTGATTAATGCCTGCTTACTGCAGTCAACCATAAGCCCATGTCTATTTTTGCTCATCACTGTATCTCCAGGATCCAGCAGATAAACATTTATTGAATCTTTAATTTAAGTAAAGAAGAACCAAGCAAATGATGGACCTGAAGGGTGGGCTTTTAGGAAGACATAGCACAGAGAGGTTAAGGGAAAGTTTAAATCTCTTCCTCCTTCTTAGCCCAAGCTTTTATATATATGAAAAGACCTTCACAAATCCAACAATGGGAAAAAAAATACATGTCTTTCACAAAATGCTAAGAAAATAAAACCAATACTGTTAATACATACATTAGTCTGGTTTTATTTTTTGTTTTGCTTGAGGAAGATTTGCCCTGAGCTAATATCTGTGCCAATTTTCCTCCATTTTACATGTGGGACACTGCCACAGCATGGCTCAACGAGCAGTGTGTAGGTCCACACCCGAGATCCAAACCTGCAAACCCCGGGCCACCAAAGCAGAGTGCATGAACTCAACTACCACGCCACCAGGCCAGCCCCTACATTAGTCTTTTCATTTTTAAAAAAAAAAGCTACTCATTCTTCAATCAAGTTTTAAAGTCACTCTTTTCATTGCAGCGACTCTTAACATACTTGAGAATTACCTCACAATGGGCAGATTACTACTCCTCAAAACTACTACCACTACCACCACCACCACCAAAAAGAGTTAGATTTTTCTCTAAAAGTGTTCTTTCTATATTCTTTGCAATGATAAGTTAGAAACCCTAGACAAGCACTGTTCAATAAAAATATAATGCAAGTCACAATATTCTATTAATCGCAGTAAAAAAATAAAAACTAGTGAAATTACTTTCAATAATATATTCTATTTAACCCAAAATAGCCACTATATTATCATCTCAAAATGTAATCAATATTTTTAAAACAATAAAATATTTTACATTCTTTTTTAGTACTGTCTTGGAAATCCATTATGTATTTTCTACTTACAGAATATCTCAATTCAGACCAGCCATATGTGGCTAGTGGCTACCATACTGAAGAGAGCAGCCTTATACCACTCGCACTTCTGCCAAATTATTTGCTCTCTTCCTCCTCTACAAAACTTGCAGGAAAAGGTTTTAATGTTCTCTGAATCACACGAAGCAACAATGATGGGTGGAGAGTAGATTCACTATAAACAACTGAAAAACAAAGGGAAGCGACCCATGGTTACGTGTATATTAATGTAATGATACCTTCTTAATTCGTTCATGACTTTAAAAGCTTTCTTCATATGCCAAGGATTCACTGTCACAGGGCAGTGTTTTTCGGTATTATCATCTTTTGAATCGAGAGACTTCTGATGACTCTGCTTTGTGCATCTGTACATAAAAGAAAAAAACAAAAAAGAGAAAAAGATCTTATTAAAGATAATTCAGTTCAGGCTTATCACGTGACAAGAGATACAATGAATGCCGCCCACCCACTCATTTAAAGGAAGTCTCACAGTATATCCCAATGTAAGATTAAGACACAATTTAGAACACTTTCTGATGGTCACTAGGATTTTAACAAAAAAGTGAGGAACTACTCCCTGGTGTCCAAGTTCTGTCAAAAATAAGCAGAGAAAACTCACTAAGAGTGGTTCAGCAGATACCTCCAAATAAAAATGCTGAGAAATGATCTTCTCTGTTAGAAATTAAACTGCTTTTACAATCTGCTGTAGTCATACATTATTTACAAACCAAGACAGGAACAGGATCATATTTTACACAACCTTCAGAAACTTAGAATCTGATTTGAATTTTGCTCTCTACCTATGTATTCTGGACCGACTCTAACCAAGAGATTAATCACGTTAGCTAATCTTTACCAAGTATTTACTATATAGCAGCCACTGTGCTAAGGGGTTTACTTTCATTATTTGCTTAATCTTCTCAACAATTCTGTGAGCTAATTAATTATTATTATCCCCATTTAACAGATGAAGAGATTAAGGCAAAAAAACAATTGGGTAACTTCATAAATGGTAGAGCTTGGTAAAAGTGAAGCCACTCTGATTCTTGAGCTCATTCTTTTCACTAATGCTCAACACTATTTCCTACATTAAGCAATAGATATTTAATTTCATACTTAAATTTATAATTTTTAAGAGTACAAGGCTATATTATATATATTCCTGCATGAATTAGTCTTTTCAGGCTTGGGGGCCAAAAAATTAAGAAAATCAGGGTACCATGTGGGGGGGGCGATTAACTGCTAATGGACAGAAGGAAACTTTTTGCTTTTTATTTTGTTTTGTTTTGGTTTGGTTTTTTTGTGAGGAAGATTAGCCCTGAGCTAACATCCGTTGACAATCCTCCTCTTTTTGCTCAGGCAGACTGGCCCTGGGCTAACATCTGTGCCCATCTACCTCTACTTTATATGGGACGCCGCCACAGCATGGCTTGACAAGCGGTGTGTTGGTACGCAGCCCAGGATCCGAACCTGCAAACCCTGGGCCGCCGAAGCAGAGCGTGCTCACTTAACCGCCAAGCCACCGGGCCGGCCCCGTTTGTTTTTGTTTTTGTTTTTGTTTTTGTTTTTGGTGAGGAAGACTGGCCCTGAGCTAACACTTGTTGCCAACCTTCCTCTTTTTGCTTGAGGAAGAGTGGCCCTGAGCTAACATCTCTGCCCATCTTCCTCTATTCTCTATGTGGGTCGCCACCACAGCATGGCTTGATGAGTGGTATAGGTCTGCACCCGAGATCCAAACCTGCGAACCCTGGGCCGCCAAAGTGGACTGTGCTGAACTTAACCACTGGGCCATGGGGCCAACCCCACAAGAGAACTTTTTAAGGAGATGGCTGCACAACTAGAAATTTACTAAAAATCACTAAATTGTACAATTATAATGGGTGAATTTTATGGCATGTAAATTATATCTCAATAAAGCTATTAAATAAAAAAATCGGGATACCAAATGAAGCCTAGAAAAATCATACATGTATATAATACATCTCACAAAGAACAACAGGCAAACATCATTAGCTACTGCTGCACTCTTTGCCACATCTCTTCCTTTCCTGACCCACTTCTCAAAGGATGATTCATTTTTAAAATGTTATACTTCATTAATTCATTCAGCGAATATTTTTTGAGTGCCAACTACGTACCAAGCACTATTCTAGGCACTTGGGATACATCAATGAACAAAACAAAGATCCCTGTTGTCACAGAGCTTGGAGTCCAGTGGGGAGGGAGGGAGAGGAGACAATACACACAAATCAGTAAAGTAGGCGGCGCATTTAAGACCTGTGGAAAAAAGAAAAAGGGCAAGGTAAAGGGAGTCAGGAGTATGGAGTGATGTAATTTGCACTATTAAACAAGGTGATTGAGGCAGGCTGAATTGAGGATCAAGATTTGAACCAGGACTAGGAGGTGACAGAAGGTCCAGACGGAAGAAACAGCCAGAGCAAAGGCCAGTATGTGCCTGGTGTGAATTGTGAGACCAGGGCTGGGGCGGGGCAGGGGGGAGTGCCAATCACATAGGGCCTTTGGCTTTTACCCTGAGTGAAATGGGGAGGCACTGCAGAAGAGTACACAATCCAACTTAGATTTTCAAAGGATCCCTTTTGGCTGCTGGTTGAGAAGAGTCTATGCGGGTCAAAGACGCAAGGGGGGAAACAATTTAGGGGAGTAATGCAGGAGGAGATGACAGTGGCCAGAGCAGGGTAGTAGCAGTGGAGGTAGGAGCAGTGATGAGAAGTGACTGGGTTCTGGATATTTTTTAAAGGTAATGCCAACAAGATTTGTTGACAGAATGCATGTGGCATACCAAAGAAAGTCAGAATGACTCCAAGTTTTTTGGCCTAAGCAACTGGAAGGATTGAGTCTCTGTTCCTTGAGATGGGAAGGCTGCAAGTGGAACTGGTTTGGAGGTAGAAAGATCAAGAGCTCTGTTTTTATACACGTTGGTTTTAAGATATTAGACATCCAAGTGAAGATGTCAAATCAGCAGATGAATATTGGAGTCTAGAGTTGGAAAGAAAAATCTAGCTGGAGATAGAAATGTGGGAATCACTGATTACACAGATAGTACGTGAAATTCAGACACTTGAACATTAAGGTAACCTCCAACATTAAGCATAGAAGTTATCCTTGCTCGCTCCCCCACCCCCAGAATCAACACTAGTTGAGGCACCGGATTCTTCAAGGGCTTGCCTACTAGAAGTGGACATCAGTCCCACTTTCCCACCACTTGAGTTTTTAAAGAGACCGACAAATGAATTAGTGCAAGACACTGCCTCCAGTGGGTGAGTCCACAGCTGGAGTAGGAGAATGGGATGCCGCACTCTATTCCCTGTGGCCTCTTCTGTGTATGTGTGTATGTGTGTGTGTGTGTGTGTGTGTGTGTGTGTGTGTACGTGTGTGCGTGCGCGTATTTAGAGGGATGAGTTACACCTGGCCTAAGAATAAAAGCTAGTAAGTCTAGGGGCCAAAAGATGAAAGAACAACCAGATCTGGTGAAGGAGACTCGGGAAACAATTTATAGTATAAGACATATTCTCATAATGCCATTTCCCACCATCCTTTCATAAAGAAAACAGTAGGAAAAGGGGGAAATTAGGTAGATATATGCAAACTTTCTCACCATGTAACACTGAATGTCCACACATATAGCAAGTTAATAATGTTTATATCTGCTTCTGGTTTAATAACTTAAGAGTTTACAACAGAGGGAAAACATAATATTGAGGATTGGCAGAACTATCATAGAAGGCTTTCCAATGCTCAGAATGGAAGCAAAAGCAACTATGCCATACAATGAGTATCATTAAGAGTCTGGGGTATTTATATTTGCTTAAGAAATTAGGAATTAAAACTTTCTGCACTAGAGAATTAACTTTAAGACAGTTATACAACAATCAATGTCTATATTGGTGTTTTCTGAGAGCTATTTTCAGCTTTTGCTTTTTCTGATGTACTCTTGAAACTCTGCAAAGAGAAGACTTTATTCAAAGGCTTAAAGGAATAAGTAAGAAATAACACTGGATTTTTTTAAAGTGTTCTCTTACTGAGAGCCACTTAGAAATACAGCACCCTGCCACACAGGTCTACATTTTCAACAGTGAAGTCCTTTCCATAATTTTCCATTTCCTATGTGGTTTTGCATTAGATGGTCTTTCATTCAGAAGTAGAACTGAGTAACAGAAAATGACACAAGGTGTGGAAAATGAACATGGAAGCAGCTAAATGGGAGAGAAAGGTTTACCCTTTAAGTTACACCAGTTAAGTGCAGAGTTACACCTTCTCCCTGCTTCCCTTCTGAAGCAAAGAGCTAGTCTTTTCCAGAAAAGCTCCTCATTCTGAGAACTCTCTTCTTTAAAATATCTGGAGGAGATACTTTCTCAAGTTTCTTTCACTTTTAAGTCTTTCCCCAACTCTACACTCCATAACCAGTCTTAAAATTATCCAATAGCCTATTGTCACAAAACATACTCTAGAACAGTTGAGGTTTCCAAGGGTTTGGATCCCATCACATGACTATGCTTTATAATAGATAATCCTAAAGCCTTCCTTCAATGACTGACTCTTCTGCAAATTTCCAGCTGTGGGCAAGGTTGGCTTCTCAGACCAGGTAACTTTCTAACTCTGCCTAAGAACATACTACTGACAATACCTGAATTCTCAGTGGAGGAAGCAAATAAAAAGTCTAACGAGGGCTGTCTCCCTCAAACAGTTGCGATTCCATAACCAGGCAAAGGTTTAAACCTACTGCAAAAATTTTGAGGACATCTTAGAAATGAGGTTCAATTTCTTTAGATGTATATTATTTGCTTTGGACAGTGATTTCCAATAGAGGGGACAGAAGGATCAAAATGACCCAAGTAATTTTTTCAAACTACATAGAACCATCCCTCTTCACGTGAGAATTCAGGCAAGCCCTTTATATAGGACTAGGTATATCAGAATGACATCATCTCCAGCAGGAGGGGTGAAAAGCAGCTATTTATAATTAAAAAAAAAAAAGGAGGATCTAACATGCCCCACCACCCACTTACCTCCCACCCCAGGGCAATCATCTCAAATTGAGAACAAACACTTTAGAAAATATGGGTTGTTTATGTTTTTAGGGTTTTCTGGTAGAAACAATGCTATAATCCATGTAAATGATGCAGCTGCAAAATTTAACAGGGGACCAGACATTTTCACATTCAGGACACAAATACTTAGCCCCTGGGTGGCCACCATCTCTGCTCTCCCCTCTGCCTGTACACCTCAAAAGCTGCAAGACTCCCCTGCTTGCGATGAGTCACCCACCACTACTCAGAAATTTCTGCCAAGTTCACGTCAGCAGCTGTTGTTTTCAAAGTCACCATCCATGCCATCCTGCTCTGAAGTTTCTCTATTACTTTATAATGTCTCTTCTATTTTCTCTGCTGTCTTCCTAGCTAAACTTGCATTCAGAAGCTAGTTATCGCACCAACATTGCTCCCATACACGAGCCCAGGATATCAGAAGTAGAGACTCAACCATAACTAATATTTTAACTAATATTTGTTATATCACTCTACAGTTTCCCAACAAAATGCTCTCACAACCTTCAACTCACCCAAATAACCACCATATTACTTACAGGTTGTCAAAGTAGAGGACTTGCTCCATCGAAAACATGTTTTGGTTTGTGGTAAAGCTGTGGTTTCGGTTTTTGCAAGTAGCTAAAGGCAAAGAGGCATGCTCTGCAAATTTTCTTCAAGTGTTTGGAATTGAAACTCTTATTAGGTACAGAGCCAGCAGACTAACTGTAATCTATGAACATATGGTCATATTACCAAATAAATATAGTTTTAAAAAAATGTTAACGTGTGCCCTATAAATATGTAAGAACTTGTATTATACCTTCAGTATGTGGACCTTTAGAACTGAATATGAAGCATCTTGTGAGATAAACTATCTCCTATCCAGTTACAGAACACTTTACAGACAACATCATAATAATGCCATAAATACATTAGTATAGTATATATATTGCTAAAAGTTATGTTTCCAACTTCCCAGAGCTGGAAAGGAAATGTCTAGAAAAGCTGGAATGCCCAATTTTACCAAAATGGATTAGCAGTGAAAAAGCAGAGCACTGAACCTATTGGAGGACAGATGGAGGTACCACATACCACCCCTTTTCTCCCCTAGGCCTTGGTTGTGTGGCTTTATGTTAAGTGTGTGGGGAAGCACTGGCAGGAGGAGGTGGTTGGCATGTCTGAGGTGGAGAGGTTGATGGAAGTTGGAGTATAACTGCTCTCTGATAGTAGAACAATAGAGCTGTAAAAAGCTCTGCTTCAGTTCAACTGAGCTCGCACTCCCTCGTTCCCTCCCACCTACATGACAAACAGCACAATCAAGCACTTTCTGTCCCTGACAGCGACTATTACCAGGAAAGGGACCAGGGTAAAAGCCTGTCTTAACACAAGATCAATCTTATTTTAAAGAATATGCTATAAACAATTAACAAAGCACTGCCAGAGTGAGATATTTGTGAAGTGTTAAAATAGGGTGAAGGAGGTTGATGATCCATTTCAAACATTTCCATGTCTTTTATCATTCATATTTCTAAACTTTCTTTTGCCACTTTTCCTAGCTGGTGAGAGAGCGCAGCAATATGACTTGGCAATTCAGTTGACTGGGCTACATTTTCTAACACTTGAGTGAAAAGGGCCAGAATCAGGTGGAAGACCTGAACTGTAGTCCCGGCTATGCGAAATACTAACCAAGCGACCTTGGATCGGTCACTTGGCCTCTCTGGGCTTCACACTGTTTACTTACAAAATAAGTTTTTGTTATTCCACAAATATGTGTAATATGGAATGTAATATGAAAGTCCAAGACAATAATAACACTTCACCTTCTTGCCTCAGGGAGCTGTACAAGCAGTAAATACTATATAAATGTAAACACAGAGTTAAGAAGAAAAATGTTGAGGTTAGGAGCTAAACTGAATATGGAGATATATTTTTATACATTTTATTGGCCTTCCTCATTTTTATTTGGAACATTCAATTAAAAGTTATTAGCGATACTCCAGACACCATCGCTGTTAATAAATCAAGCAGGTAAGCACTGACTAGATGCCTGCTGCATGCCCTATACTAAGCGGGGTGAGGGATATAAAGCAGGCTGAACACAGGAGCCTTCTCCAGTTACTATCTAACTGGGGAGGCACATCTGAAACCACCGGGGAACGGCACAAGTCAATACACAGGTGCAAGATTCCGAGTGACCAATTACAAATACTACAGGAATGCAAAGAGGAGCTGGAATGAGTTGGAGTAAACAGGGAAGACTGTGAAGGAGATGGGGCTCCAACTGGGCCTTGGAGGAATTCCAAGTTGTTTTAAGTGGGGGCAGGATAAGGAAAGGCTGGAGACTCCTGGCTTATGATAAGGCAGTTTACCCTAGGAGGTTAAAGCACATAATGATTTTGAACATTAAGATAAGGCCAAAATGCTAGAGGGCTGTGACTACCTGGCTGAGATATCTGGTTTTGCTAAGTCCTTTGACCCGACTCTAAGATGCTGGGGGGTCAAAACAGTAGGTGGACTGAAAGGTGAGGAGAGAATACATAGAGTTCAACAAGAGAAAAAATTCAGGTATCGAGTGATGAACTTTGTTGATCAGAATAGTAGCAGTCAGAATGGACACTTGAAACCAAGACTCTACAGTTTCTGGGAGCTGATAAGATGTGGAAGATGATTAAAGAGAAAGAAATCAAAGGCCATTCCAAGACTTGGGGTATCCGAGACCAGAAGAATGATTACTCCATTGAATAAGTGGAGATGTTATAAAGGGAAATCCATTCAAGAACAAAGATTATGAACTCAGTTTTAGACATGTTGAATCTGAGGTCTGAGCTAGGAGTAGATGTTCTGTACGAAGCTCAAAATTCAAGACTGAAGCAGAGATCTAGAGCTCAGGCTTAAGACACAGATGGAGCCACAACTTAGTGATTAATAGCTGACTGAAAAGAAGAATTGGCCAAGGCCTGTATCTGGGAGGAACAGCTACTGTCAAAGAACAGTAATAGAAGAAAAGCCATGTAAGACAAAAAAGTGATCAGCAGAGAGAGGTTCGAGTCCCAGTTTCTCCTCTACTTGATAAGCTTGGGAAAATAATTTAACCTCTGAAAAAAGATAATAATAACAGACCTACACTATAAGGTAGGTTGTTGACAAGATTAAACAAGATAAAGTAAATCACATTTAACAACCTAAAAACTAGAGGAGGAAACCAAGAAAAAGTAGTGTCATGGAAAGCAAGATTGTTTCTCAAGGAAGGATCAGTGAAAAGAACTGGCCCAAAAATACTTCAGCAAATGCCAATAGTCTGAAACATAAGAAAGAAAAGTGCATCACACACATATTGACCCACCCACTCCAGTAATTGTATTATCTATTTGTTTACTATCAGTTTCGACCATGAGGAAGAGGACTTTGTTTTGTTTTCTGAGATATCCCCAAAGCCTGATCATAGTAGGCACCCAGTAAATACGAATAAAAAATCCTGAACTCCCTTATTATAAACAGTAAATACATTTGGAATTTGGTAGAATTCTATAGAAGAGCATCCGAAAGGCAATTTCATTCTCTGTGTCACCATGAAAACACCTTCCGCCTGATTTTAAGAAAAAAGTTCAGTTGTTTTCATAAACATTCCTGGTGCAGTTCCATAAGAGCCACAGATGAGTAAAAGTAAAATGTGCCACAAAAGCACATTTATTAATATTTATTGAATGCCTACTGTGTGCATTAGAAAATGTAAATTAGAAACAAGAGGTTTGGGGCTATTTGGTGGGAAGGCGAGGAGTGATTTCCCAGCATCAGAAAACTGTAACACTATTTCACAAATGCTACCTGTTTCCAGAATCTTGGAATCCTATTTCCAGATCAGGAAATCAGGCACTTTACAAGTTCCCAAATGCACCTCAAAATTTTCCTTATATATGACATTTCTTTCAATGCACATTGATTCATACGTTTTCTTTCAACATTACCTTGTGGGCCATTACTGCTCCTAAATATTTTAAACATCTTTGTCTATCACTGAGGAGATTCACCTATGAGCTGAGAGATGCCCAATTTACATTTATGACTAGTTACACAAAAACAAGAATACGTTCTAATGGGCTAGAAAAGACAAACAAATGAATATTGGGGTAACCCACGGAAAAGTTCCAAATTCATAGTAATTGAATCTTAGACTTAGAACACTAAAGGTTATCTGGTCCAGTGGATTGCAAATGTCAGGCCTCATTAAACTTTTTACTGGTCTGTGACAAAACGAGGACAATGTAGTAAGTTTTCATATAACTAAATTACTTGAATTTAAGGATTAGCCTTTAGTCTGAGAGTATGTCCTTTGTATTTGGGGAGGGATATTAAAATGGGCTTTCTTTTACAAAAATATGGTAACATCTTTGATAATTATTACGTTATCAATTTTTTTTTTTTACTTGGCAAAACAAAAAACTTAGCAATTCTATGTTGGACTTTAATTTTTTTTTAATTTTACAGGTTCTTGAAATCCAAAAATCTGAGAACCTCTGCTCTAATACAACCAATCTTGTGCCACCTGAATCCCTTAGAACACGGTCCACACGATGTTTGTCTGCTGATGCCTGAACAACTCCGATGACAAGAGTCTCCAGTGATGCGGAATCATCAACTGAAAAAAGATATGGTTGTTTCTGAGGCATGTTTACTTAGTTTTGTGAAGGAAAAGCAAAAAATTAAGGCCTGTAGCGAGAAAGCCAACTCATGAAAGAGAAGCCAGTAAGAAAACAAGGGCCAAGAGAACTGTTGAGTGAGGGGTGGTGAAAGGGATGAACTTCATCCTATACCTCATAGGCTTCCCTCAACTTAATCATGATGAAAATCCTTTACATAAATAACTATAAAAGCTAGAATGTGTAAAACATTTCTGAGGTCAGGGCTGATCAATTTACATTTCCTTTTGCATATCTCAGTTTACTGCCTGAAATTCCTTTACTACTCGACATCTAATTCTTAGTTGTACACCTTTTAGGTTGGATCGGAGGCAAACGTCCCACGACATTTGTTACCCAGACCCTAAAATGCAACAGAATCTAAATGCCACATATAAGATGCAAAAAAAACAATAAGCAGAGCTATGATGCCCAATGACAATCAATATGAGAATTAAAAAGGATGAGGAGAACTTGGAGGCAAGGAGTGGAAAGAGCACAAGAGATCAAAACCTAATTTCAACGAGCCCATCCTGAAGGAACTAGGGAGCGGGGGCACAGTCGCCTCTATCCCTCCAAGACAATAAGCTAATAGGCTGAAGGGGAGCAAAGTGAGACTTGAAAACAAAGTAAAACGGGCTGTTAAAAAAGAAGCATACGCCAAGAGCACCACACACAGCGCCAGGCACAGACAGGCATTCAAATATTTGCAGAATTAATGAATTAATAAACAGACACTCGCACAAAGAGGATCTGAGTCCCTGCTTCCAATCACATCATCCAAGGCACTTTAAGGCCACATCAAACATTTTTCTTTGCCTTAAAGCTCAGGCTAAAAATCTAACCTTATGAAAAGCTGAGCCCTCCCAATAACTTCCACTGGCCTCTGTCCTCGCCCAGCTCTAGCCCAGTGAGGTCCAATGATGTTGCTTCCCAAAGACACTGCCTGCATTTCTCAAATCCGGCCCCCATGATTCAGGTGGAAGGAAAACACAAGTTCATGGGAGTGGAGGCAAACAGGCCGAGGGGTGGCAGGGAAAACTATTTCTGATCTACAGAAAGGTAAGTGACGCTCCAAAGAGCTCTGGAATAAGAGTTAATCCTAGACAGACCAAAGGAAAATAAAACTTATTTGTATTTATTATTAAATGAACAGAAACAATAAAAAGTCTCACCATCTTTAGCCACCCACAATTAAAAGAAGTTTTAACAATTCTTTTCTGCCTGCTGGCATTCCACGCTTTCCAGTACATCTCAGCCTGTCATTGTTTCAGCATTATTGATGGAGTATCAATACCAAAGAATTGTGCTAGACGCCAAAATCATGATTAGTTGATCTGTCCAAGATTCAGTTTATCAATATTTGCATGCACACATCTATTTCACTTTTAATTATTTCCATTTAAATCATTTTCTATGTCTCTACGCCCTCCCTCCAGAGCCTGCTTTCCCACACCTTTTTTTCACCTGCATTCTAAGATCCCCTTGTTCTTTGCTTTAGTTCCCTCTGCTCCCAAAGTAAAAAGAGACTGCAGAGAACTGATAACAAGGGGGCAGGTTTACCATAGATAACATGCCTACCTGGTATATTCTATACACTATGTGCTGTCTATATACAGGTAGCATTTCCTGTCTTCAGTGCCTCTGAGCCTGGACTGAACTCCTGTGCTGTGCTGTGCTCAGGCTGCTGATGCTAACAATCCACCATCACGTTTCCTAGGGGTTCAGGAGCCTTCCCGAACCTGCTGAAGAACCAGACCAGATCACAAAGCCCTCAAGGCCACAGCAATCACAAAGCAACTGAGCCCCTTGCTTCTACCAGCCCAGGACGATCAATTCAAGAGTCTTATCATCTACTCCTTAGAGCCCCATGACCTGTTCCACTCAAGCTAAAAATTCTGTAAGGCACTTTTGGAAAATGTAGTTCCCAGGATCCTATTAGCTCTCCTAAAAGGACCCAACATCAAAAAATTATTCCACCCAAGCCAAATATCCATATTTTGGCTGGAATCCCGCCAAACAACCACAAGAGGCTGGTGCAGTACAACTGCCATGGACTGAAGCTGGCCAAATCCAAGTGAAAAAGGATAAAGCTCCATGAATAAGCTCTCGCGAAAAGGTACACCACTCTTCAGAATGAGGTTTGTTCACGGTCTGAAAAGTCAGATGCAAAGGGCTCTCGTTCCTTCATAAAGGTTAAACTAAGAAAAGCCAATCAAAATTGAAATTGTCAAAACTCCTGGGGATTTATAGCCCACTTTTACCAAATACTAAAAAAAAATATATTGCACTGAATAATGTAAATTTTCAATATCTCCCACAAAATTCAGCTGTTATTATTTCTGGAGGGTAATTTTGTTGCAGGTGATCTTGAAGGTATGTGGGTACCAAGGAAAAGCCACCTGTGCCTGGCAAGTCGCTATACTCCTAATGTGCCCAGGGTACCAAGGAAACATAAGATGCTCTGATTTCTGGACACAATTTTCTGCAGTGCCAGGTAAAAGAGGTCACATGCCCTGAACAGCCGCGGCTCATTTAGAGTGATGTAAAAGCTTCGGATATTAATTTTGCTAGAAATTCGGAGAAGCAAGCAACGTAAAATCAATTCATATAGACACCGGGCGTCTAGTACTTTCCAGCTGCTTTTTTTTTCCAACAGACTCCCGTGCACCATATCTCCATCCCTTAGAAAGGGGTGGACAAGCTGGGCACCAGCAGCCCATGCATTTCAGAGGGGTACACACAGGACAGAGTGCCCAAGCACAGCCCATCCCGAAGCTTCTATTCGCCTGGGATGGGGCAGACCCTTCCTGGAAATCATGGGCAGCGTTTTAAGTCGCTGCCTGGCCAGGCTGAGTTTCCGTCCGCGTCCGCCTCAGGACTGCGGGAACCGCGCCTCGTCACGCCCCGCAGCTCCCACCTCCCGCCGCCCCCGGTGGCTCCGGGCGTCCTCCGCCGGCGGGCACCGGGCGGCCGTCCCCGAGCAGCGCCCACGGCCGGCGACAAGCGCCGCAGCGGCACAGCCCGCCCGGCCGCTCACTCACGCGGGAGGCAGCGGCGGCGTCTCCATTGTGGCTCCTCTCGGGCTTCAGAACGCAGGCACCGACCGCCGCCGCCAGCACCATTCCAGCCGCGGACGCCGGCACTGCCCGCCCGCCGAGCCGCGTTCCATCCGCCCCGGGGGGGGCGCCGCGCTCGCCTCACCGCGCGCCACCAGCCGCGGCGGCGGCCCCCGCGGCCATGGCCCGCTCGGCCGGGCGCGCTCCGTGTGCCTGCGCGGCTCCCGCGCTCGCCCGAGTGCGGGGCGGCGGCGGCGGCGGCAGCAGCGGCGGCGGGACGGACGGGCGCGCCGGCTCAGCCACTTCCGGGTTCGGCCCCGGCCGGCGCCGACGCCGTGACCGGACGGCGCTGCGGCCTCCCGCGGCGGCCCGGGACCCCTCCCTCGGCGCCTCCCTCTTTCTCTGCTGCCGCCGCTCAGGCTCAGGCTCAGGCTGCTGTTGCTGCTGGAGGCGGGCGGGCGCGTCCAGACGCGGGCGGCGCGGCGGGACGGGGGCGACGGCCGCCCGCGGCGGGGACTGTGGGTCACCCGGGCGGGGGAGCTAGAAAATGGGAAGGGGTGCTGTCTGTGCGGGAAGAGGGCGCCCGAAAGCACAGCAGTCGCGCTCGCGTTGACTTATTGCTCTGCTTCACAAGCGTGTTCACATTATTCTCTTAGATTTGAGCCTGTGCCCAGGGAGATGGGAAGGGTAGGCAGAACCAACCACTTCCTCTACAAATGGTGAAACTGAGGCAAGAAGAAATGAATTTGCCTGGCCCGTGTCCCAAGCAAGAACCTGGGCCTCCCTCCTCAGTATGTGATCCGTTTGTTGGACAAGTGAAGTGAGCACCTAGTAGGCAAGGTTTTGGTACTGGGTGGAGGATAGAGAGCAAAACCAGGTCTCTACTTGTGCAGCTGTCGATCTAGACGGGCTAAGAAACTATAAACGAACGATGCCTGCAATGAGGAAAATCAGGGTGAGGAGATGGGCTGCTATTTTAGGAATGGTCAGGGAAGGCCTCTCAAATGAAGTCATTTACACAGAGATGGCATAAAATGAATCTTGAGTAAAGCAGAGAGTTCTCAGGGCAAGGGAAGAGTAGTGCAGGGACGCTTATGCAAAATCTTGCCTGGCTTGTTGAGGAACAGGAAGGAGAACAGTGTAGCTGGTGGTTCTCCAAGTATGCCCACTGGACAGCAGTAGCATCTGGGACTTTGTTAGAAATGCAGATTCTCCAGGCCTGCTTCAAATCTAATGAATCAGAAACTCTGAGGGTGGGGCCCAGCAGTGTTGCTGTGACAAGCCCTCCAGATGATGCTAAGGTTGAGAACCTCTGGTGTAGCTGAAGCAGAGTGAGGAGAGGATATAGTGAGCTGAGATGGGGGGGAGTAGTGACATCACATAGGCCTTGTAGGTCATCATAAGGGATTTGGCTTTTGCTGAGAAGATAAGCAACTAGAAAGTCATGAGCAGCTTAATCAGATAATTAAAAGGAGGACTTGGCTGGGATTTGTTTTAAAATACTCCACCAGGCTCCAGCCCAGTGGCACAGCCGATAAGTTCTCGCTGTCAGCTTTGGTTGGGCGTTCGCGGTTTGGTTCCTGGGCGCGGACCTACTCACCACTCATGAAGCCGTGCTGAGGTGGTGTCCCACATAGAAGAACTAAAAGGACCTATAACTAGGATATACAACTATGTACTGGGGCTTTGGGGAGAAATAAGAAAAAGGGGAAGATTGGCAACAGATGTTAGCTCAGGGCCAGTCTTCCTCAAAAAGAAAAAAAGAATACTCCACCAAAAAAGAGAGGATGGGGAATAGAAGGAAGAAGATGGGCAAAATGTTAGTTTTTGATGCTGAGTGATGGGTACATGAAGGTGGTCATCATTTATGTGTATTTATGTGTAAGTTTTAAAAGGTTAAAAAAATTTTTTTTAAAAAAGATGACTGGTTGCTATAGGAACAATATATGAAGGGAAGCAGGAGAGCCAGCAAGGAGATTAGCCTAGCTGGGATGAAAAATAAGGATGGCCTGGACTAAAGTCAGAGTGATGGAGAGAAGTGGTCAGATTCTGATTCTATTTAGAAGATAAAGCACGCAGGAATTGCTGATAGATTAGATGTGAGTATAAGAGAAAGAGCCGAGTCAAAGATGACCCCAAGTGTTTTGGTCTAGGCTCTTGGGAGAGTGGAATTGCCATTTACTGAAATTGAGGGGATAGAAAAGAAACAGATCTGGCGGGGAGAGGGGAGTATTTGTAGTCTCTGATTTAGACGTGGTAAGATTGAGGCGTCTGTTAAATATCCACGTGAAAATAGGTGTAGACAACTAGATATATGTATCTGGGGTGAACATAGTGTGGAGGTTGTGAGCATATACATGGTATTTAAAATCATGGGACTGGTTGAGATCAACTAGATAATGTAGCTAGAGAAAAGAGGAGGACCAAGAAGTGAGCCCTGGGGCACTCCAACATTAAGCCGGTAAGATGAAGAGGATTCAGCAAAGGAGACAGAAGGAGCAGGAGAAGTGTCTTGGTAGCCTAGTGAAATGTTCCGGGAAAAGGCAATAACTTAGTATGCCTTAGCACGAGCTATCCTCTCTGTAACCTCATGGCGTTATTGATCCACCATGAGTAGGGCATATATGATGAGTTATTTCTCTAGTGTTATTGTTGGATTAGTTCAGATCCATAATAAAACTTCCTACTTTATATGAAGTTGTTATAAGACCTAGATGAAATAATCTATATGAAGCAAATAGCAGTAAGTGTATAATGGAAGCACTGAATAAATGTTAATTGCTATTATTATTTCTACACATTTCCATGACCATCAGTTATACCTAACTCAGCTAGGAGTTGAGGTTAAGTGCTGGACCCAAGAGATACACGCTAACTTAGGTTTGACCAAACCTTTGGCCTGACTTCCTTCTTCTGCATGCAAGTTGAGTGAGCAGGGCTGTTTGATTAGCCATTTTAGGAGTTCTTTTGGAAAAAAGCAAAAAACCCTTCTATTGCTTTTGTAACTTAGTGTTACATGTACAAGTACAGAAAGTAAAATAGTGTTATCTATACAAGTAAATACTAAAATGTGAGGATGTATCAATCTGACAAATGGACACACAACTCCAAACCATAGCCCGTTTCACATCTTCCTCTAGATTCGTTTTATCTGTTACAGTTCTCTGCTTCTTAAGGGATCCTGGTTATCTAGCATGCTAAATGTCTAACCAAACCTTTTCTTTTCCACACCCATCCCTAAATTTGTAGGCTTTACAAGTGGACTGTAGAAAAGAGGCCGTAGAAAAAAAAAGAGTATTTTTTTACCCACAGCTTGCTAAGAATTCAGTGTCAGCCCACAGCTCTAGTATCCTAGTGTGGTGGCCACCAGGTAGATTTGAAGACAGTCTATGTTCCTAATCCAAGTCTCTGTCTTGGACCCCATTCCCTGCAGAGAAGAGGAAGAGCTGAACCCACGACTCAGACCCTGGAATTTCGATTAGGCTCAGATTTAATCAAGCATCTCATCTAAGAATCTTGAAGCAATTTGAAAATATTAGTTAATCAGCACTGAACCTTTGTTGTTTTCTAAAGAGACAATGATGGGACCCTTGGCTTTCAGACATTAGCGGACCTGCCTAAGATCGGTAGCAATTTAAGAGGCCAAAGTTTCCATTTTCATCTTTGTGTGGGCCAAGGAACCTCACAGAACTGGTCCTCGGCCAGATGCAGTCTCAACGCTTAACTCTGTCTCACTATTCACAAGAAAAGTAAACAAAAATGTTTGATGGACACAAATCCATCACTACTATGGGGAAAAAACTTTTAATATGTCTTCCTTTGTTTGCCAGTTTCACCATTTTCTTAAGTAAAGTTCACAAAGGATTAGGAGTACCTACCCAAGATCACCAAGGACTTCTCGTTTCCATTTCCCTTGGCATAAGAACTGACCGGGTATGCAGAGGTGTTTGACCTCTCCTTGCTTAGGTTACTAGCTCCACCCATCTATTGATTATTCTGTGGATGAATTCTTCACTCCCCACAGAGAGGTGAGATCTTACAAAAGTCCATGCATTTGTTACACTGTTGAAATAGAACAATTCCTTAACTGTATTAGTAACCATAACCTAAAGCTAATGTAAGTGATCAGAATACATCAATTGTAATGAAGATGGAAACGTGCAGAGGAATAAGTCCACGACAGTCACTGGTGGCAAAAATTACTTCGATTGAGTTGAAATCAGATGTTGCAGTAGAACTAATGACATGACATGGCAGGCACAAACACATCACATGGCGAGAATCTGGGAACTGAGAATTGCTCTTGTAAAGAAAAGACTTAATTTCACCAAAGAGTATAAAACTATAAGATCCTGTTTTTGTAATTCCTTCCAGTGTAAAGAGAACAAGTGTAAAAAGTGTCCCTCATTCAAAAATAGGATGCTAAAGAAGATGAACTTCTAAAAAGTCTTATTTTCTGTCTCAAAGAGTTAGTCTAAAATACATTACTTGACTTGTTTTTCTAATTTTAAATTAGAGTTTTTGCTTTTATTCTTTTGATTTGGAAGCAGCTTAGGGTATGTAATATATTATGAAACATTTCAAAGTATTCTTGTGAGACTTTGCTGTTTAGCAAATGGATTTGTCAATACATGAAGGTATTTATTACAGGCTTTGTGGTGTTAAATGGGGTGATGTGAGCCTTCTGCTCGAGACCAACAGAAAATCTTTAATTGAAGGAGTCTTTCATTTCTGAGTCCAGTTTACTCTACAAATGCTTGCTTCCTTGTTTTCATAGTCTTTAAGGTACCAACCTTACTTCCAACACAGCACACCTGCCCGTTATCCTGTATTGGAGGTTCCTGGAGAAATTAAAGCAAATTGTTTGCTGCAAAGTCTAATTGGAAATCTGTTGCAATAGGTACAGGAAGTATCCAAAAATAGGCTTCACGCTAATGTATATCAGGTAAGCAGTTTCTCTGTGCTTTTTTAAGAAAAGGAAATTTATTTTTACTTGCATATAGTTATATGGTATCTATTTATGTAGTCTGGTGATGTAATACCTCATTGTAGAATTATCTAGGACTAAACATCTTTCTACAGAGTCAGCAATGCTGGGGAGAGGAAAAAGGAATTAAAAATTCTTGATAAATTATGCAAAGCATTACTAGCTTGTTGTCATTCATCTCAAGTTATACACATGCACACACAAACTCCTATCCACAGCTCCTGATGGTCCATCACAGCTAACTGTTAATAGCACGGACCCTAGGTGAAATTGTGAAATAAGTTTGGTTTTGGCATTCTCATTTTCCTCATTCTGTTCCCTTTTTTCCTTTTGGCATCAATACATCTACTACCTCTGACCCTAACCCCCTGCACGTATCTGGTGTCCTCTCCATCCCTAATCCAACTTAGAAATTGTCTGTTATCAGTTAACAGAATGATTAGTAGATTACATTTCAATATAATGGCTTTAATAGAGTAGAGTAACTTCATATTAGTACTATTTTAGCCAAATAATAAATTCATGCTCTATCCTCTAGTCTCCTTCCTCCTAGAATGCATTCCAGTGCCTTCTGTATTATTTTAATCACCACATTTTTGACGACAAAGTGTGACATTGAAGTGTGTCTTTTTCATTAATAGAGGTATTACTGTATAATACTGGGAAAGAAATGCTTGAATAAAGGACAATGCTGAGCGAGGAGATGAAAAATATTCTTCTTAAACTCTAGACCTTTTGAGACCAAACCTCTGGGAGTTTGTATTACTTGTTCAAGTTATTCACATGGTAATGTGAAAAGATGTCTTGAATCTCCACATAAATCCTAAAATTTGAGCTCAGCCCAAGTCTTGGAATTATTTTTGTAAGTAAGGATCCTTTGCCAAGAAATCCTTTCTAGTTCTTAATCTGGTACTAGTCAGCTTCTGGATGCAGGGAAGCATGTTTAATGCAGGATATAAGTGGTTAGTCAATTCCTGAGGCATCCATATTTCTTCATTTTCCTTGTTAAGATCTTGGTAATAATCCAACCCAAGAAATAGAATTGAATGCAGGCTGCATATGTATGAGAACTATTCTTCACTGAACTAAAAATTAACCTAAGCTGCCATTTTGAAGTCTTTGTTAAAAGCCAACTAAAATTAAATCAGAAGAAAAATATTCCTAGTCATATTTTCTGAGGCAAACTGATTCAAGCCAATCTTAATTGTATTATATCAGCTTTTTTCTATGCCATATAGGGAAAATACTGATCACCCTATTTTAAGTTGCAGCTACCCCCTGCACCCACGAAACTCCCTAAACTCCTTTTCTGATTTATTTTTCCCCAAAGCACTTACCACAATTTGACAAACTATGTGCTTTACTTATTTATTTCATTTATTGTCTCTCTTCTCCCTTGGAATGTAACCTCCAGGAAGGCATGGATTTTAGTCTGTTTGGTCACTGCCGTATCCCCAGGGCTTGGAAAAGTTCTGGCATATAGTATGTACACAATAAATACTGTTGAATGAACACACTGGCTTGATTCATTGTATACACTAGCCAAAACGTTTACCTCCAGGAACATACGTTCTAACTTGCATGCAATGTGCATTTTAACAGCTATATATTAATTTTTATTCTTTTTTACTCTTGGAAGCATAAAATCAATGCTCCCCAGAAATAAAAAAGGCACAGAGAAACTTTCTTTGATTTCAGTCAATCAGCCAACATTTATTGAATGCCGTCTTTGGTGAATATGCAGTGATAGGTGGGGAGTGTGAGGGTAGAAATAATAAAGAGCTTAAGGCAAAAATTCTGCCTTTAAGAAACCTATAATTGGGGCCAGCCCGGTGGCATAGTGGTTAAGTTTGCACACTCTGCTTCGGCAGCCTGGGGTTTGTGGGCTCAGATCCCAGGCTCAGACCTACACACCGCTCATCAAGCTATGCTGTGGCGACATCCCACGTACAAAATAGCGGAAGACTGGCACAGATGTTAGCTCAGGGATAACCTTCCTCAAGCAAAAAGGGGAAGAATAGCAACAGATGTTAGCTCAGGGCCAATCTTCCTCACCAAAAAAAAAAGAAGAGAAAAACCTAGGCCGGCCCGGTGGCTTAGCAGTTAAGTGCGTGCGCTCCGCTACTGGCGGCTGGGGTTCGGATCCCAGGCACGCACCGAGGCACCGCTTCTCCGGCCATGCTGAGGCCGCGTCCCACATACAGCAACTAGAAAGACGTGCAACTATGACATACAACTATCTACTGGGGCTTTGGGGGAGAAAAGGAAGAGGATTGGCAATAGATGTTAGCTCAGAGCCCTTCTTCCTCAGCAAAAAGAGGAGGATTAGCACGGATGTTAGCTCAGGGCTGATCTTCCTCACAAAAAAAAAAGAGAGAGAGAGGAAAAACCTATAATTTAACTTCAGATGTAAGAAATAAATCCAATGTACTAAACCAAATTAATTAAACAAAAATACCAGACAACAAGGTCTTCGCAAATAAGATGAATACTGACTCCAGCACTAAAGAAAGAGAAAAGCACATAGTGGGAAAAGAGATTGTGTTCAGTGGACAGCAAAGGGGAATTTTAGAAAAATGATTCCAAGATTGGGGTAATAAGGAATAAAGCTGAGGGCCGGCCCTGTGGCTTAGCGGTTAAGTGCGTGCGCTCCACTACTGGCGGCCCGGGGTTCGGATTCCAGGTGCGCACCATCAAACCGCTTCTCCGGCCATGCTGAGGCTGCGTCCCACATACAGCAACTAGAAGGATGTGCAACTATGACATACAACTATCCACTGGGGCTTTGGGGGCAAACAAAAAAAGGAGGAGGATTGGCAATAGATGTTAGCTCAGAGCTGGTCTTCCTCAGCAAAAAGAGGAGGATTAGCATGGATATTAGCTCAGGGCTGATCTTCCTCACAAAAAAAAAAAAAAAGAAAGAAAGAAAAGAAAAGGAATAAAGCCAAGATGTTAATGTTAAGGTCAGATTCTAGGGCCGGCCCCGTGGCTTAGCGTTTATGTGCGCGTGCTCCACTACTGGCGGCCCGGGTTCGGGTCCCAGGTGCACACAGTCACACCACTTCTCTGGCCATGCTGAGGCCGCGTCCCACATACAGCAACTAGAAGGATGTTCAACTATGACATACAACTATTTACTGGGGCTTGGGGGGGGGGGGGAGGAGGAGGATTGGCAGTGGATGTTAGCTCAGGGGTGATCTTCCTCACAAAAAAAAAAAAAAAAAGGTCAGATTCTAGGGATCCTTGAATGGATTTTAGGCTTTCTGTGAAGTAAGTAGACAAGTACTGGAGGATTGTGTCTGTCTGTCTGTGTGTGTGTGTTTGGCCAAGCAGTAGAATAAATAAACTCTACTGTAAGTCTTTTGATCTGGCATTGGTGTGCAAAATTAAAGACAGGTAAGAGAGACTGAAAGCAGGAAGATTAGTTGGGAAACCATTACAAGAGTTATGTGTGAGATGATAAACTTGAAGTCGTGTAGTGTGCTATCAATGAAAAGGAAAAGCCAAATGGCAAGGATGGAATAAGCGTGATTTGATGACTAATTTGCTGTGGGAGCAAGGAAGATGAGGTGTCAAATATCCCAACATTTTGAACCTGAGAATAGGGTGATAGAATTGCTAAAAAGAAGAAAGTCACATGGGGTGGATGATGCTGTGTCTGGTTTTAGGCCTGCAGAGTTTGCAATAATGGCAAGATATCGAAGTGAAGTGTCCAGCAGGAAGTTGTAGAGACGCCAGGATGAGGACGCTTGGTACAAGATAGAATCACTGGTAAAGTTCTTTGCCCTTGAAGAAACTGATCATGCAACTTTCTGTGGCGAGTTACTTTGTTACAAGATGCAAACTCTCCTGCATGTTCTCCACATTTCTCTCTGCATAGGTGGACATCCCAGTGTTGCTTTCTTAATTTTAAGTTTTAATATTGGGCAAATAATACATGATTACGTTCTTAGAGTGAAAAATCACACCATAAAGTGAAAGTACCCGCTGACCTCTCCCCTAGTCCCCTCTCCAAAGATAACACATTTTAGTGGTTTCATATCTGTTCTTCCAAACATTTTTCTATGCAATTACACACATATGTGGTTCATATAGAAATACATGGGTTCGTATTTGTTTGTTTTACATAAGTGGAATCATGCTGTATGGTACCATCAGCCCATTAGCATCTGCTAAGGAAGCCTTACTGCCAATTTGCTGTAGCCATGGGAAACCTAGGCAGGGAGAACGCAGCTGCCAGTTGCCAGTACATGCAGGATTTTAACCGATACTAATTCCAGGGAAGATTTTGAACGTCAGAAGTTTGGCTGATGCATTAGATTAAATAGTACCCTGCCAGACAATTACTCCATTGCATCCTAGTACCACAGACAATTTTTCCCTCCCCTCTCACCAAAACACACACTCTCTTTTGGAAATCTTATTTTTCCTCTAATCCTTAGGGAGCAAGATTCAAAGTCACTACTTCTCCAGGAAAAATTCATTTTTTAAATTGGATTTACATCACCAGAAATCCTTAGTATTTCTAAATTCTGTTTTTCTGTTTTTTCATATCTTTTGTTCCAATCTGTATTTTTTATCTCCATAATTTTTCCTTCCAATTACCTTGCCTAAAACAAAGGCTTTCTCTTCAAAACTCAGGGTATGAGGAAGATCGTGAAAAGCTGAGTTATGGTGGATATCTGTTCACTGTATGTTGGTCAAAAGCTACTGAAATTTTATTCTTTTCTGTTTCAGTTCCTGGTTAAACCTTCCTAAAACCATAGTAATTACATGCCTACTTATAATGATTTACTTTAAAGCATGTTTAAATATTGCAGCAACGTGCATTTATTTAGCACAATCCATTTTTAAAGTTCTAACTGTGGGAAGCTATATAAGTTCATAATCACAGTTTATTTGCATGTGTAGTATTTTTGGAACAGTGAAGTACCATACTTTGGGGGGGTGGAATGAAAATAATTTATGTATTTTTAAATGAACTAAAGTTTTTTGTTAATGTTCAGTGTCTAGGGTAATTTTTAAATTCATTGGTTCTATTTTATATCATAAGCTATAAATAAAAATATCTTTAGACAGTGGAATCTCACTAACGTGGTTTTCAAAATCCATGTCATGTGGCCACACTAAGTACTTCTGTAATTGTGGTGATCAAATTATCTTTGAAAGCTTTTTCCCTTATACTGAATTCCATACAAAATAATTTTCATAATTAAGTGGAGGTGTCTTTCAAAGGATCTGCTGAAAATTGTATTTCATCAATAACTAATTATAGTCATGTTATTGGAAAGTATAGCTGAAGCCGCTTTGGAAACTTTTCCATTCCTTTCACCTGATTTCATATGGGAGTATGACCAATTCTAAAGGCATTCAGGGAATATTTCAGACCTTTCTGCAGTAACTCATTCCACACTTTTACAGTCCTTTTCAAGATTTAGTACCTAGCTCTGTGTTTACCTTGGGGAGACATTCAAAAAATAACCTGCCTGGTAATAGCTCGCCCACCATGATAAAATGAGATACACATACTGAAAATTATAGGGGAATATGATTCATGAGTGAAAAGATAATTTGGAGGTGGGATTATCCCAGAAACACTATCTGGAAAAGGTATAATTTTATCTGGGCTTTGGGGAACATATGGGATTTAGATCAGTAGAGAAGAAAATGGAGCAGTTCCTCATATAGGGAAGGAAAAGAACAAATAGTGGACCTGGCAGAAATTATAAGTCTGCCCTAACTGAAATTCAAAGTAGTAAGTAAGATTGGACAGGTAAGACAAGGTGTTTTCCCAGGGGACCCCCAAAGCCTGGTTGAGAGGTGGTTTGAAATTGATCTAATAAGCTGGAAGACTGAAGCTTTTTAACAAAGGAGTAAAATATGCAAGCAGTACTTCATTGAGATTTATCTGGCTGAAGTGGACAGACTGAGTTGGGAGTTGGAAGATTTTAGAAGGAAGAACATTGATTAAGGAGACCTTACACATGCATCAAAACTTTTAAAAAATAGATGTGTCCTGTGACACAGCGATTCCACTTCTAGGAATTTATCCTAAAGATGTAATTATAGATGCATATAATGAGTCAGCTACCAGAATATTTAATGCAATATATTTATATAACAATAAATTGGAAACTTAAATTGACCAATAGATGACTGGTCAAAAATTATTATAATACCACCATATACTGGACTATTATGGGACCATTAAAACTGATAGGATATAAGACTACTTGCTGTCATAAAAAGATGATATAATGTTAAAAGGAAAAAGAAGTTACAAAATACTTCGTATATCATGATCCTATGTATGTAAAAGGGAAAAAAAAAGGGGTGTGTGTGTGTGTACATCTCTGTGTGTAATTGGTAATTTGAGCAAATATGACATATTTTGATTGTGTAGAAAATGGAATTTTTGTCTTCCATTGTCCTTTTAAACTTGTATTCGTTGGTGTTCCTGCCTTAAGATGAAGTGAGGAACAGGCCCATCACTCTCAGATAACAAAAAGTCCTTCAGCCAATTATAGTCCTGAAAAGCCCCAACTCAGTCTCAAGTAATAGTCAAAATTCCAAACGTAACTTTGTGTTAATTTTTCTTCCCTCGCCAATCTTTGACTACTTCAGTCTAAAATCTTGTGGGGGGAAAGTTGGAGAGGGGGTGAGATCCCTCTGCAATATTCTTTAGACTTAGGATGGCTATACAGGACATTTGAATTCTAGAACAACCTCTGCACCTCAAACTGGTACATTAACCACTCCAATTTTTCATTACCTCCTATGAAGAATGGAACTAATAATACTTTGCCTACCTACATCTTAGATTTATTATGAACATCAACATCAAATTGTACCATGGAAGCAGAATTATTTTGCAGAGTTAAAAAGTGCTTTAGCAGTGTATTATCAAATACAACCCACTAGACTAGAGATCCAAAACCAAATGCCTACAGGGGGTCAGGAAGGTAACCTAAATGACTAAATCAGGCCAGGTGTAAGATGATAAATAGCAACTGGCATCTGACCTTAATGTTGGGGAAGCAATACATAGTGGTAGGGAAGATGGCGACTAGAGATGGAGAGCTCGTGCCCAGTGACAGGCAGCAGCTGCTCCTCAAATCCGAAATATGTAGAAATATAGGCCATGTTGCTAGATCCTCTGATATTTCAAGGGAAGCTAGAAATTCTGATTTTTATGTGAAATCTAATTTTCCAATGTTGAAACTGATTTAAATATCAACCACCACATAGACTAACAATGTACGAGTTGAACTAATAATGAATAAAGGCTAGAATCAGTCCCCAGGATATCATTTCATAATTCTGCACTAGACTATAAACAACTTGAAGGCAGAAACCTTGACTTGTATCTCTGTGGTCTCAGTATCTTACACAACGTCTGACGTATTTGGTGCTTAATAAATGCTGGTAAAATGATGGAAGCATGATGCTAAATTGAAAGACTATTTCTGCTGGTGAAGACATCAAACAACTCAACACTTCCTTTGTGTAAAGGTTCTTTTTATACATAGTTTAATTGTAACAATCCTTCCTTTTATTTTTCCCGACCAATCAAAGTAGAGTAGGGGGAAAAAGGAGAAGAAAGCTTAAAAGAATAGTCACGAAATAAGAGACTAATGTGAGCAAAGAGATAAGTTAAATAAATAAAATCATATGATGTTTAGTTATTCCTGGTGCTCTACTTAATCTCCTTAAGGAGGTTAGATGGGTCTGATCCAAGTGGGTGGATTTAGCTAACTGAAAAGATAGGTGAGAAGAAGAGCACCATCTAACTTAGGAGATGGGGGTGTTGTAGGGACAGTGGGTAGTCAGAGAAGACTTCCTGAGGATGTGATGTTATTTAACTCAACAAGTGATTTAGTTCAACAAATACCTATTGAGTGTTTACTATGGAATATATCAGCAAACAAAAACAAAGACCTCCAACTCTCGTGGAACTTATATTTTAGTGGGGGTGACAGACAATGGACATAATAAATTAGAAAATTACATAGTATGTTAGAAGGTGTGATAGTCAATCTTATGTGCCAGTTGGCTAGGCTGTAGCCCTTAGTTAGTCAATCAAACACTGATCTAGGTGTTGCTGTGAAGGTTACCCTAGATAATCTGGGTGGGCCTGATTCAGTCAGTTGAAAGACCTTAAGAGTAGAACTGAAGTTTCTCTAAAGAACAAGAAATTCTGCCTGTGTACTGCAACTTTAGCTCATGCAGGCAAGTTCTAGCCTGCCCTTCCTGACAGCCTGCCCTGTGGATTTTGGATATGCCTAGCTAGCTCCCACAGCTGCATAAGCCAGTTCCTTGCAATATATATATTGCAGTGCCAGACACTTTTCTAAATACTTTCCATGTACCATATAAAAACTCATTTGTTTTTGTATCAGTTAACTATTGATAAGTAACAAACCACCCCCAAATTTAATGACTCAATCACAATTTATTTGCTAAAGATTCTATGCGTTGGCAATTTGGGTTTAGCTGGGAAAGTTCATCTTTGCTCCATGTAGTGTCAGCTGGAATCACTCATATGTTTGCCGTCACTTGGCAAGTTAGCCAGGCTTCTTAGTCCTGAATGACCTCATTCACATGTTTAGCAGTCAACTGAGGGGGTGGGGTCTTCTCATCACCAGCCCACCAACCCAGGCTTCTTCGGATGGTGACTGGATTCAAAAAAGCAGCAAGTAAGACAATGCAAAAACTCAATGTGCAAGCACTTGTCAAGCCGCAGCTTCTGCCATTGGCCAAAGCAGATCACACGGCCAATCCCAAAATCAGTGTGGGAGCGACTTCACGAGGGCGTGGTTTCAGGGAGGCATGATTTACTGGGTTTGCCATTACTTCAACAATCCACCACAGTCTTTATAAAAACCCTATGAGGTTGGTACTGTTAATGTCCCCATTTTTTTAGAGAAGGAAACTGAGGCCCAACAAGGTGTTAAGTAACCCATACCTAGTATGAGGCAAGGCCAAGATTTAAACCAAATCTGGCTCCAGAGACTGCGCTCTTAACCACTAAGCTCTTCATGAGGAAAAGCCATGGGAGTGAGACCAGAGGGCTGAGTAGGCGCAGATCATGATGGGCCTTCAACACCGTCAAGACCCCATCCTCCAGGTCAGTGCAGACTGCGATGGCAGTGGGTGGAGAACTTGTGCGTTAGGATTCCTGGAAAAAGAAGAGAGAGAGGCTTTAACCAAGAAACGGAGTCACAGTCATAGGCTGGGAGAAAACAAACCCTGAACCAAACTACAGAAAGCGTGAGGAGGCATAAAGAGATGTCAGCATCTGGAAATCAACCCTGAAGAAGGTCGAGAGAATGGAGTGAGAACAATGTGTTCTGCACATTGCGTGGACAAACTACAAGTTAATTTTGCATCTTTGGGGGTGAGGTACACCTAGGAAATGATATCTACTTTTGTAAGAATTTGTCTGGAATCATGGTCATCATAGCAGAAATAAAATTCAGTCTTACTCCTTTTTTGTGAGGGTGCGGGTGTAATGTAAAAACCAGGAATAGTGGATGTGCTGAAATAACAGTGAGCAGCTTTGAGCAGCCTCTGAGTGTATTTATAGACATCAAGCACACGAAACACGCCCACATCATACACCCTCTCCCCAGGAATCCAGGATGTATGAAGAATAGTACAAGGTGTACATTTGGCAGTCTGTACCACACACGAGGCATGCTAGGCATAATAACTTAAAAATCCTTTATAGTAGCTGACCAGTGTTTTATCAAAGCTGTAAAATGAATGATTGGAAGGCTCGTAGACAGAATTGTTTCAAATGTAAGATTTTTCTTTTTTCAAACATTGGCACTAACATCATCTGTCTGAATCTCTCAAGGTCAAGACATTTTAGTTGTGGGGGCCGGTCCCGTGGCTTAGCGGTTAAGTGCGCGCACTCCGCTACTGGCGGCCGGGGTTCGGATCCCGATCACGCACCGACGCACTGCTACTCCGGCCATGCTGAGGCCGCCTACCACATACAGCAACTAGAAGGATGTGCAACTATGACATGCAACTATCTACTGGGGCTTTGGGGAGAAAAAGGAGGAAGACTGGCAATAGATGTTAGCTCAGAGCTGGTCTTCCTCAGCAAAAAGAGGAGGATTGGCATGGATGTTAGCTCAGGGCTGATCTTCCTCGGAAAAAAAAAAAAAAGACATTTTAGTTGTGACCTCAAGTGAATGGATTGAGAATAGGAAGGCGAAAGTTTGGAGCTCTTCCTTTTTACTCCCTACAGTTCTCTACCATCACTTTTAACAATAAAATATATTGCTTTTATGATCATGAAAACTTAATTTTTTAAAAGAATACTAGTATACTAGTCTCTCTAGACAGAATTGTCTGGCTCTGTCAGTGTGACACAAAGAGGACTAAAGGGTGAACAGGAAGGACAGGCACTTCGGTCAGAGGGGCACTCTCCCAATGCCCCATGCCCCAAAGATTTACAAATGAAATTGTTAAACTCTAGGACCAAATTCCGACCGATAATAGTCTCTAGGCATGAAAAATAGGGGCCCAGTGGCCTTTTGATTTGTCATCTTTAGAGGCAATGGAGACATACATCATTTACCAGAAAAGTCCTCACTTCTTCACTCACCAGAAAAAAAAGGGAAAGAAATTACTGAGACCCAGGCTTAGAACAGATAGTACAAAAGACTGAGGGCATCTGCTTTCCTGTCACCAATTTAGTGAAGTGCAAAGAACAGAAGAGATTGGCAGAGACTCAGAAATGCTAAATATGAGAGAGAACATAGGCACATGCCTGCCTTTTCTATACGAAGGATGCCTCCAAGTTTTTAATGCAGCAAACATTTGCTGAGCACCTACTCTGTGTCGCTGAGCACTACAGGGAAGTCACGGGTAAATAAAACCCAGCTTCTGCCCTCAAGGAGTTGATAACTTGACCATCCATCGCCTTTGTTTTCCAGGACTTTGCAGCAACTAAAACGCACTTCGCTATTTCTTGGAATTGGATTCGCTTATTGGTTTTATTTTATTTTGGTCTATCTCTGTTTCTACCACTAGTTTCTCCAGATATTTGATGGGTGGTGGACTTTATTTTTTACTTCAAGTCTCTCACATTTGATTTTCTGGGAGAAGAAAAGACAGATTAACAATATGTTATCTGTTGGGATGTTTTCAGTGACTCACTCCTCAAGGTTTCTAAATCCGCAAAAGCCCACTGACAGCAGAAAACATCTTTCTCAGAGCTGTTAATTCCTCCTTTAGGTATGAACCGTCTTTTCCCTTTTAATGTAAGTTCATAGTGAGTTTTCCCTTACCATAATAATAATAGCAGAAGTTATAAAGCCATTCTTTCTTACTTTTAAATTGTCAGCTAGTTACTCTACCTCTGACTACTTTGGCTCTGTGACACCTAGCAACCTCACATGAAAGGTTTCAGTTGCATCTCTTACTATCTGGCTAACTGGGAAACAGAAAAGCTGAAGTCGTCTGGTTTCTGGTCTACCACAGGTCCCTAGAATTTCTTTTCTTTTCTTCTTCTTTTTTTTTTTTTTTTTTTTTTTTTATCTTTTTGAATCATAGCAGGGAGCTAATAGAATGCTCTGAGGGGAAACCTTAAATAATCTAGTGCCTGGATTCATAGGAACAGAGAGAAAGAAAACAAGTAGAATTTATGAAGGTCATTTATTGCAAAGAAGGAAGAAGGGATGAGACAACGGCCCATTTCATTTTTTATCTGCTCTTTTCCCTCCAGCAAGAGAACACTCTATGTAGAACACCCTTCCCAGCCTGCATGTATGTCAGTGGTGCCCTTCAGGGTGAGCCTCCCTCTCTTCAAGCTCAAGGAGGCCTTTGCTGAGAAGCAGCCCAGGACAGGATAGTAAGCCAGGACAAACAAACAAACAAAACAACACAAAACTGTTGTTCTGTTAAATTCAGACAGAGTTCAGAAATCTGTGGAAATTCAGAGGTGAAAGAGACCACTTTCAGTAAGGAAAAACAAGGATGGAGTAACAGAGAGGGTGGCTTTGAGTTGAGCCTTGAAAGATGACTAAGATTTCCATGGCAGAGATGGTGGATGGGGAAAGATAACGAGCTTCTCTGCCATGGTGCGAGCTTGTAACTCCATGTCCCTGGGATCCAATATCTTCCTTTCTAAAATGAAGATTTGAGGATCTGGAAGGTTTCCTCCCAATTCATATCTTGTTCTGGCATGCAATTCAGATTCCAATTGAACTTTGGCTAATATTTGCCTGGAGATCTTTCCCACTCACCTTCTCTTTTACTCTACTTTTTGTCTTTCTCCATTTCCTCCTGTTTATCCTCTTTAAGTTAATAATGAAAAGATCATAGGGCCCGGCCCCGTGGCTTAGTGGTTAAGTGCGCGCGTTCCGCTGCTGGTGGCCCGGGTTCGATCCCGGGCGCCCACCGACGCACCGCTTCTCCAGCCATGCTGAGGCCGCGTCCCACATACAGCAACTAGAAGGATGTGCAGCTATGACCTACAACTATCTGCTGGGGCTTTGGGGGGAAAAATAAATAAATAAAATTAAAAAAATAATAATAATGAAAAGATCACAGTTTATATAAGTGTATTTGTTAGCCATTGCCATGGTTATGCTGTGTATAAACCGCCCCACAGTTTAGCGGCTTTGACATTAATTCTCAGGCTCACAGGTTTCCGGGGTACCTGCTCCAGCCTGAACTTTGCTGGGCGGTTCTGCTTCATCCTCCAACCTTAGTAGGTTCTACTTTGTTCTCATTATCACTTTCAAAGAAGGTTTTGGATCCTTACCTTTGTCTACACCATCTTCCAACACATTGCTTATGTGGGAAAAGATACAGATAAATATTCATTAGCTAAATCAACACAAAAAACACAAAATTTTCCAGAATCTTGTTTAATGTTGAAATGAAAGTTCTAGAAATAGCTAAAATCAAACCATAAGGAACTGCCGTCTGGACTGTTTTCCACAAGGTTTATACACATGACATGATTACCATTCTTGTGTGATAAAAGTAATTATGAGGGTTCCAGTAATATCTCATTAAATAAACCTAGTATTTAAGAAGATGGGATAATTCTAGTGTGGCAAGATCACGACCTTTGTACTTTTTCTGAAGAAAGTGTTTACTAAGTAAATTACTAATGGAAAAGAAAATCCAGAGGGAACTATCAGCCTTCCTCAGGAAGTCCTCTTGAGCACTCTTGAAATTCTATGGCGGCTTCTATTTGCATGCGAAAGATGAACAAATTAAAAATGATTTTTATCTGTTTGTTAGAACAGGTTCAAAAGAAGCTCTCCTTGGAAATTTTGTGGGAATTAGCCCATATTCCAGGAGAGCTTTAAAATACAAACTTGTAGATCTCAAAAAGAACTTTGTAAATCAGACTTTAATTCACTTGACTCTTCCAGATAATTATGCTGAATTAGAGTTTTCACTGTGTTAAGCAATTTTACCCACCTACTGATGACTTGCAACAAAGCATTTTGGGAGGGATAGCAAATGGAGAATTGCTTTGGATATTTTTAACCCAGATAAGTCAGTCTGGACAAACTTCATTGCATAGTGATCTAACTATACCACTCTATGCCACACTGGGACCCAGCTGTACCACACTGCCTGAAAAGAAAGGTCATGAGAAACACAAAAAGGTACTAGCATTATCATTCCAGAAGTGACTCTGCTTATATCTTAAATCTTCCTCCATTGGCTAGAGGTGGAATGTCCCTGTTTGTTCTCCTGGGAACATATTTCTCTAACATGTCAGTGTATACTATCGTGCAGCTATGCTATTTGCCTCCAAATAACATATGCTTTTGATTACTCTTTGTAATTCCAGTTTCTGGCAGCAATAGATTTGTTACCTTACAATGTTAAATCCCTGTGCGTTAGAGTGAACAGCATTTTAAATTTATTACTATACATTCAATTTTATGATGATTTATTGTTAATGATCCTGTGTTTCTTTATAAACTTAAAAATCAAGTAAATTGTTCTTAATTTTCTCTCTTTCCCTTTCTTCCTGAGCTCATTCACTCTCTCTCTCTTTTATTTTCATTTTTCTTGTCTTTCTTTCTTTTTTTTTTTTTTTTGAGGAAGATCAGCCCTGAGCTAACATCCATGCCAATCCTCCTCTTTTTGCTGACGAAGACCGGCTCTGAGCTAACATCTATTGCCAATCCTCCTCCTTTTTTTCCCCAAAGCCCCAGTAGATAGTTGTATGTCATCGTTGCACATCCTTCTAGTTGCTGTATGTGGGACGCTGCCTCAGCATGGCTGGAGAAACGGTGCTTTGGTGCGTGCCCGGGATCCGAACCCGGGGCCGCCAGCAGCAGAGCGCGCGCACTTAACCGCTAAGCCACAGGGCCAGCCCCTTGTTTGTTTCTTATTACCAAATCTTTCTCACTTTACTTTTCCAATCACCTCTAGGCCCAATCAAAAACTTTAACCTTTTAGAATTGCCGCTTGGCAAAGGTTATGTTTTATCTGTTTCAGTTCTGAAATGCAGTGCCAAAGGTTTCAACTGAACTCAGCCTTTAATCAAGCTAATCAAGTCACAGATTAAGCTTTCCAAATTCACAGCTTGCTCATGAACTAGACAAGTATGGGAGGGGGAGGAAACTGGAACACTCTGGGTACTGCATAATCCTCCCCGTCCCTCTGTCACCTCTTCTACCAAGAAAATTTTCTTAAGCTCCTCGCTAAATGACCAACTCTTTTTAACTCTCCCTCCTTTACAATAATCTACAATATTAGAGCATTTCAAACTTTTTTAACCTATAGCAGTTTTTTCCAGAGTTGTACCTTTTGTAGTTGTTTTTTTTTTTATAATTTTATTTATTTTTATTTTTCCCCCAAAACCCCAGTACATAGCTGTATGTCCTAGTTGCACATCCTTCTAGTTGCTGTATGTGGGATGCGGCCTCAGCATGGCTGGAGAAGCGGTGTGTCGGTGCGCGCCCGGGATCCGAACCCTGGGCCGCCAGCAGCGGAGTGCACACACTTAACCGCTAAGCCACGGGGCCGGCCCTACCTTTTGTAGTTTTATTATAAAAATCAGAGTGTTTCCCTCAACATATAAAATTATAGTATTGAATTCTTTTCCACTTACACCCACCTAGAGATTCTCATCCATCCCTGACTGAGGAGTGGAGGGGCTGGGGTTTGTCTCTGTACCCTCCCACATGGCCCTCTTTGAGAATCACTGATCCAACAGTACTGCTGCTTAAAGCTTGGTTAGTAAATCTGCCAAAATTGAAAAAGAAATTCCGGAGAGTAAGTCATTATTGTTGTACATATTCCAAATTGCATTAAACTAAGAGTTAGGGCTATAAATAGTGAATTAATTGGTCCCTGGGGAATATGTTCAGGCTTCTATGAGGTTCTACAGTGGGTGCTAAACCTTGCAATAATGACTTTAGATTTTGCAGCTAATAAAAACTAGCAGCCCGCAATAATCCTTGTGTTTCCAATCGTGCTAAAGGGAACTTAAAGAGCTGTTTGCCTAGTCTGAACAAGTTTTCAATCCTTTTTCCAAAATACATGGTTCTGCATTTCAGTTTTATACTAAATTGACTTATGCACATTCTTGAAAAAATGAGATCCAGAAGTTAGTGATTAACTGATAAGGCCGAACAACATCGGAACAATGTCGTAAGCTTACCTTCTGTCAGCGTTTCTCTGACCTTGGGAACTTTGGTGTTTCCAAAACTGAGGTGTTTTTTTTACCCTCCTTGGCAAGACATTGAGGTAGAATTTGTCTATGAATATGAAACATCGAAAATATTCAAGTTTACACATGCGTTTCATTTGTGGGACTATATTTTTCCTTTTAGTTATCAATATGCAATAAGCATATCCATAGCATTTCTTTCCTTTTTCCTAAAAATGGTTTATCAATATTATCTCATTAACCCTTACTGCCCCCATGTGGAGTAAGGCAATGTTCTCTCTCTCTTTTTAAAATTGAGCTCATCAAATCTTCTAGAAATCAAAAGGTTTGTCTAAACTAAGCAGTGTAACAATGTTGCAACTGGAAATAGAAGTCAAGACAGCAGAGTCTAAAATTTCTCAATCAACTTATAGTAGAATATAAAATTTAACTCAATATGTATATAGTGTCAAGGAAGCTTATTTAAGACAAAATTTTCTTTAGAGAATGCCTGTTGGCATCATGATATGAAAAAAATAACTTCTAAGTAAGTATATGTGAAAATTTATAAGAAATATAAAGCGTACGTTTGTTGCCTCCAATATCATGGAGATCTTGCCTAATAGTTCTAGTGTTCAGAAATGCTTCAGGTCAGGGAAGGGAAGACTAAATCTATTTCTAAATTTGTTCCATTCCTTCTGGAACATAATACCATCTTGAAATATATTTGATATTTCAATTACCAATCCTTGTTTCTTTGCCAGAAGTGTGTTTCTGGCAATGGTGTGCGATGTACTTGGCCTTGCCCTAATACTATCTTCTGCCTGTAAATGTAGGTTTCCTTCATGGCAGTCAATGATGCTTTACAGTGATGCTTTTCCTGGCCTTGTGAGATATCATTTTTATATATTTTACCACAGGAACATGTGCAAATTCAAGGGATTTAAGTTTCTGAACAATGAATGTCACTTTTGAGTATAAGTGTAATATTTTTGGTGGTAGAATGTTTAAAGGGATACATGGACACTATGGGGAACTCTCTGAGGCCACATTGTTTGGTATGGAGTTATCTGATTCTATATGAACCACCCTGTTTCTAGTGTACTAAATACCTCCCAATAACTCCTCTAGCCACTGAGCTTTTTTATGTTTTTCTTTAGGACTGAGGGTGTTTTAGTGGAGGAGTATCCTTAACGTGATTGCTACTCCCATTTCTATGCCGGACTGCTAACACATGCATTGCCATGCTGAAAGGAGCTGCATTTAGGGCATTGTGTTAAAACTACCTTACTGTTTTAAAAATATAATGTATGATCATTATAAATAAAATTCTAACATGACAGAAAAGTACAAAGAAGAAAGTAACAATATACCTAGATCTCATCACCAGAGGAAAAGTCTGACAGTGTGGTGGACATCCTCCAGACATTTCTCTATGCATATCTACACATTTGTAGACAAATGCAATTTTACATAAATGAAATCACACTGTATATGCGATTCTGAAACATGCTTCTTTTCAGTCAGTCATTTGTCCCAGACATTTTTCCATGCCCATCAATACAGAGCTATTTTTTAGTTTTATGGGCTGCAGTATAGGCCACTGAACCCATGTACCATAGTTTATTTAATTATCTAGGCTGTTTCTAAATTTCTACTATTATAAACAAAGAACAATGAGTATCCTTTGGTTACCTCTGTTTTCACTTATTCATTTAGTTCTTTTGGATAAATTCCTATATGTGTGGTTTTTGGTCATTTTTATGCATGTTGCCAAAGTATCCTCTAGAAATATTGTACCAATTTATATTACCACCAATAGGCGTGAAAGTACTGTATCATTTCCTGAAACCATCTCCAACTCTAAATGTTATTAACCTTTTTAATATTCGTCAATTGGACCAAAAAATGATATTTCATTGATATTTTATTTGGCTAGTCTTTGATTCCTAACAAGGTTAAACATATCCTATGCTTATTGGTCATTTGAAATTCTTCTTTTTGTAAATTTTCTGTGTATATTCTTTTATCTTTCTTTTGTTTTTTTCTCCCTACATATGATTTTTTTTATTTTTAGCCCTTTGTTATGCATTGTGTTGCAAAACATTTTCCCAATTTATCATCTGTCTTCTTCCGTTCTTTATAGTGTGAGTTGTGAGTTTGTTTTTTGTTTGGTTGTTTGCAACACAAAAGTTTAAAAAGTCAGAGTTACCAATCTTATCCTTTTTGGTTTCTGAGTTTTTGGGACATAATTTAAAAAGACCTGCCATATCCCAAAGGGAAAAATATTTATCCATTTTTTTCTTCTAGTACTTCTCACATTTCATCTGCCTCACTTACATCTAGATCCATCTAAAAGGTATTTATGTGTAAGGAGATGAAATTTTGATCTGTTTTGTTTTTTCCAAATGACTGACTTATTGTCCCAAACTCTTACTGAATAATCTTTTTTTAACCATTTATTTGGAATGCTACCTTTATCATATAAATTAATATTTATGAATGTATTCAGCATAGTGATTAAAGCATTGTATTTGGAGTTAGACAGATCTCAATAAAGTTGGAATATTTTCTTCATATAGCGCTTCTTGTTAAGGTTTTCTTATGTAATTTACATTTTGATTGCTATTGAAATTGACGTGTTATCTGTCAATATATTTTATAACTAGGTATTTTTCGTATGTAAGCCAACTATTAATTTTGTATATATAGTTTAAAATCACCTGCAAAAATGATAATTTTGCTGCTTTCTTTCCAGCTCTTATTTGACTCTTTGGCTTAATTTATTAGTGGCACTTCTATTTTACTTCAGACTGTAATGAGTTAAGGAAATATTCATCTAATTTTACTTTACTAAGTGTATTCATTAAAAAATGGATGTTATATTTTTTTAAATGCATTTTTGGCATCAATCAAGATGATCATACAGTTTCTCTCCTTTGACTTATTAATATGGTGAACAATATTAATAGTTTTTAAAGCTATAAGCTACATTTGCATTTCTGGAATAAATCCCACCTGGCCATGGTGTATCAGTCTTTTAATGTACTTTTGGATTCTGTTCAAGATATGCAAGATTATTTTTGTGTTTATTTTTTAATTTTTTTTGTGAGGAAGATTAGCCCTGAGCTAACATCAGTTGCCAATCCTTCTCTTTTTGCCGAGGAAGATTGACCCTGGGCTAACATCTGTGCCCATCTTCCTCTACTTTATATGTAGGACGCCTGCCACAGCATGGCTTGGAAAGTGGTGCATATGTCCGTGCCCAGGATCCAAACCTGCGAACCCTGGGCAGCCGAAGCGGAGCATGCGAACTTAACCACTAGACCACCAGGCCAGCCCCTGTGTTTATAATTTGATTGTAAACAATGTATTTTTACAGTCCCACCATTTTTTTTGGTCCTGCCTCAAGTAGTAACTTTGAAGTCAATCAATTTAACATATTATATGTGTTATAAAATGGAACTACTCTCACGTGTAAATTCACATCTATGAGTGAAATAGTCTATGTGAATTTGCTTAAACAATAGTTTAATTAAATTAAAACTTTGAAGTCACAGGTATAATCCCAAGAGAATTGAGACAAATGGCCACACAAAATGTGTACACAAATGTCCATAGTATTATTCATAATATCAAAAACTGGAAACAATCCAAATGTCCACCAATTGGATAAACAAAATGTGATATATCCATACAATGGAATATTATTCAGCAATAAAAAGAAATGAAGTATTGATACATGCTGCAACATAGACGAAAATCTTGAAAACATGTTAAATGAAAGAAGCCAGTCGCAAAAGGCCATATATTGCATAATTCCATTTGTATGAAATGTCCAGAATAGGCAAATCCATACAGACAGAAAGTAGATTAGTGGTTGCCAAGGACTGTGGGGAGTGGGGAATGGGGAGTGACTACTAATGGTACAAGGTTTCTTTTTAGGGTGATGAAAATGTTCTGAAATTAGATAGTGGAGACAGTTTCACAACTCTGTGAATACACTAAATATCTCTGAACTGTACACTTTAAAAGGCTGAATTTCCTTATATGTGAATTGTATCTTAACAAAATTTTTATATATATAAGAAAGAATAAGCCATAAGAAACGATGAAATCCAGCCATTTTTGACAACACAGATGGACATTGAGGGTATTATGCTAAGCAAAATAGGTCAGAGGGAGAAGGTCAAATACTGTATGATCTCACTTACAAGCAGAAGATAAAAACAACAACAAACACATAGAGACAGAGATTGGATTACCACCAGAGGGGAAGGGGGCAGGGAGGAGGGCAACAGGGATGATTAGGACATGTGTGTGGTGATGGATAGTAATTAGTCTTTGGGTGGTGAACATGATGTAATCTATGCAGAAACAGAAGTATAACAATGTATACCTGAAATTTATAAAATGTTATAAACCAATGTTAATGCATTAAAAAAATAAATAAAGAAGCTAAACCAGGGGAAAACAAAAAAGAATTATATGGAGGAAAAGTATTGAAGCCACAGATGGGAAGCAATTATTTACTCCTTTTTTTTTTTCTCTTTCCGAAGGCTAGCCTAGGAATTTTGAAAACTCCTGTTGAAAACTGAAGCTTTGCTGCAAGAGAAACAAAGAATGCTCTAAATCTCTTGACTAATGCAGACCGGGAAATTTATAAGATTCCCAACCACCAAGGATAGTTTAATTTTTCTGGTCTATAAAATTTTGCTAACAAAGGGCTGTACATTTTAGAAGCTACAAATTTAAAACACATTTGCACAAATCCAGATGATTTTCTGTATGTTTCTGCTCTTATTACAAAGGTAATGATAAATCTGTTGGGAGAGGGTTGGCTGTGGAAGGTAGGTAGGAAGGATCTACAAAGAGTAAAAAGGAGGGGGGAGTGTAGGAGAACCATGGTGTGTGTGTTAGAGAAGAGTGCTCTAATCCATAAACATTTTCTCCAGGCATTATTCCTTCTTGGAAAGGCTACAGTCCCTGCTGTCAGACCCCAGAACCATCCTGAGGCACCTGGACCTCACTGCAATCCTAAAAGCTCACATCAACTCATGCAAGTCATCAGTCAAGACCCAAGGCATCGTTTTGTTGTTGTTGTTTCCTAAAGGGTCATGTCGCTTCACACAATCAGTCAGAGTCTGGTCTAGTGATCTTTTAGGAAAATGTAATCAACTCTGTGTTTAATACTTAATTCCCAATTCAGTAGGGTGTGTTAATGAACACTGACTAACTTGGAAATTATAATACTAGAGGGTGCAGTAGCACTGATTTCAATTCTCACACAGGAAAAATGCTACCTCTATGTTTGCCTTCACCTGCAATCACTGTAGATGCAGCCAGATGTCATTGAGAAACTTGGATTTAATTTTTGAAATACCATTTTAAAGGCTTTTATTATCGAATAGCTGTTAAGGCTGGGTATCTGTGTTACAGGCATGCTTTGGGAAACGACACTTGGAAAATGTGTGTTGTTTATAAACAGTACAGTACTACACTACTAACACTTCCACTACTCCTACTAGTAGCAGTAGAATAATAATTATGTAGGGCTAGACATGTCCTTGTCCAATATATTTGGAATCTATTATTTAAATAATAAAGAGGGATAGGATTCCTGGTAATCAATCTAATAAAGGATAGCTGGAGCATTTATTATGATGACAAGTATCCCAGAGGGGGAAAATGTTATCAAAATATGCCTTCAAGGATGAAGATGTCACTATTTATTCAATTAGTGGGCAAAAATTTTAAGATTTCTCCTGTAGTGATGATGAATTCGTACTGACCTGTTACTACTTTCTTGCCAAGATTCTCTCATAAGGGAAATAATTGTGTGACTATGTGACAGCTGAAACATCATACCTCATTAGCCAGAAGTGGGTCACACGGACGCCCCTACATGGAGGAGATTGGCTGGGAAGATCACAGCTGTGGTTGGGGTTGGGTCAGCCAACCAACAATGTTGGCTCCACCATCCCTTCCTCACACTTTCCAAACCTCGCTGAACTCAGTGAAGCTCAATGATAGGGAAAAGCACAGAGATAGTTGGAGGCTCACATAAAAGGAAGAGTACCAGGGCCAGCTCGGTGGTGCAAGCTCCGCTGTGGTGGCCTGGGGTTCGCCAGTTTGGATCCCGGGTACGCACCGGCGCGCTGCTTGTCAAGCCATGCTGTGGCGGCGTCCCATATAAAGTGGAGGAAGATGGGCATGGATGTTAGCCCAGGGCCAGTCTTCCTCAGCAAAAAGAAGAGGATTGGCAGATGTTAGCTCAAGGCCAATCTTCCTCACACACACAAAAAAATAAATTAAAAATAAAAGGAAGAGTACCTATTTCACAAATTACCTAATAATCAATTTTTACTTATAAAAGCTTAATGGTTTTGTTACTGCACAAAAGTGGAGTTCCCCTACCCAATGCACATAAAAAAAGCCAATTATGGGGTGGGACCCCTGGCTTAGTGGTTAAGTGTGGGTGCTCCACTACTGGCGGCCCGGGGTTCGGATCCTGGGTGCGCACAGACGCACCACTTCTCCAGCCATGCTGAGGCCGCATCACACATATAGCAACTAGAAGGATGTGCAACTATGACATACAACTCTCTATTGGGGCTTTGGGGAAAAAAAAAAAAAGGAGGAGGATTGGCAATAGATGTTAGCTCAGAGCCGGTCTTCCTCAGCAAAAAGAGGAGGATAAGCATGGATGTTAGCTCAGGGCTGATCTTCCTCACCAAAAAAAAAAAAAAAAAAAGCCAATTATTGGGCCCGCCCAGTGGCATAACAGTTAAGTGCATGTGCTCTGCTGCAGCGGCCTGGGGTTCGCAGGTTCGGATCCCTGGCGCACACCAATGCACCACTTGTCAAGCCATGCTGTGTCAGTGTCCCATATAAAGTGGAGGAAGATGGGCACAAATGTTAGCTCAGGGCCAATCTTCCTCAGCAAAAAGAGGAGGATTGGCATCAGATGTTAGCTCAGAGCTGGTCTTCTTCACATACACACACACACACACACACGAAAAAGCCAATTATTACAATGAAATCTGGCCATTTTTGACAACACGGATGGACATTGAGGGTATTATGCTAGGCAAAATAAGTCAGAGGGAGAAAGTCGAATACTGTGTGATCTCAATTATAAGTAGAAGATGAAAACAACAACAAACAAACACATAGAGACAGAGATTGGATTACCACCAGAGGGGAAGAGGGCAGGGGAAGGGAGCAGGAGGGCGACAGGGATGATTAGGACATGTGTGTGGTGATGGATTGTAATTAGTCTTTGGGTGGTGAACATGATGTAATCTATGCAGAAACAGAAGTATAATGATGTACACCTGAAATTTATACAATGTTATAAACCAATGTTAGTGCATTAAAAAAATAAAGAAGCTAAACCAGGAGAAATTAAAAAAGAATTATATGAGGGAAAAGTATTGAAACCACAGATGGGAAGCAATTACTTACTCCTTTTTTTCTCTTTCCGAAGGCTAGCCTAGGGCCAATTATTACGGCATCAGCTTTTGGGAAAAGAAAACAGCTTTATTGCTAGATCTATCTGCAAGAAGACAGGGGACATATGCCCTCTGATCTGTCTCCTCAATCCAGGGCTTGTGGCAAAATTAATGGGATGAAGGGCAGGGCAGTCTGAAGTGTGGAGATAGGTGATTGGAGATCAGGAGAAGTGAGGTAACAGATGATCTGCACAAGCGTAGTCAAGCTTCATGGCTCTTCGTAGGACACATGTTCACAAAATGGCAGCGTTACCATGACCTGAGGGTGAAGTTTTTAACTTCTTGACATCAAAGAGGTCACTTTTCGAGCATTTGTGCAGCCCCAGTTGATGGGTTAGTGGTCGCAACTGGCCTGAACTGGACAAGGGGTCTCAGTTCCTGAAAAAACACTCTTAATTATTCTATTGATAAGATGGAGTCAATTGAACTGGTCCTAGAGGGCCCATGGTTATGGTTTGAAGAATGAAGTTAAGGATTTATACTACCTGATTTCAAGACTTTCTATAATGCTACAGTAATCAAGAGAGTATGGTATTGAAATAAGGAGAAACATATGGATATAGATTAATGGAACAGAATAGAAAGTCTCGAAATAGATCCACATATATATGGGTAAGTGATGATCAACAAAGATGTCAAGGCTGATTAATCAAGAAAGAATGGTCTTTTCAACAAACAGTACTGGAACAATTGGACCTCCATGTGGGAAAAAAAGGAACTATATACGCTATAAACAAACATTAACTTGAATTAATGTAAAAGCTAAAACTTCTCGGGCCGGCCCCGTGGCTTAGCGGTTGGGTGCGCACGCTCGGCTGCTGGCGGCCCGGGTTCGGATCCCGGGCGCGCACTGATGCACCGCTTCTCCAGCCATGCTGAGGCCGCGTCCCACATACAGCAACTAGAAGGATGTGCAGCTATGACATACAACTATCTACTGGGGCTTTGAGGGGAAAATAAATAAATAAATCTTTTAAAAAAAAAAAGCTAAAACTTCTGGAAAAAACAAGAGAAAATCTCTGTGATCTTGCATTAGGCAGGTCACAGTACAAACCATAAAAGAAAAAAATTGATAAATTGAACTTCATCATAATTAAAAACTTTTGATCTTTAAAAGACACAGTTAAGAAAATAAAAAGGCAAGACAGAGAAATTCTGAGTTTCATTTCTTGCAGGTGCCCTGGAGGCTATGATTTGAAGAGATTGTAGGACTAAGGAAGCACTCATGCACTATGGATGGGAGGTAGATTCGTGCACATTCTGAAGAGCAATCTGGCAGTACTTGGTCAAATTAAGTACATGTGTAACCTGTGACCCAGCAATCTGCCTCCTAGGTATTGTGGGAGATCAAGATTTGGCCATCCTAAAATATATCTCTTTACCTTGATTGTTTTCTCTGAGGGACAGTTGACCTCCCCCACTAACTGCCTAAAGAATTTGACATGGTGGCTCCTTCCTGGAACAGATCTTCTATCATGATGGCTGGAAAGATAATGTAGGATAAATGTTACAATAGGAAAGGCACCAACAAGCCCATGTTATCGGAAGTTCTGTCTCTCTGGCCACATTCTCTGGATGGCCCTGCAAGGAGTTGCCAGACAATCATTTACATTTATAAGGGAAATCTCCATTTGTGAAGGTATCTCCCTCTCTGTATTGGGAAAAGGGGGGATGGCCTCATTTCTAGAGACTTATCAATGTGGAAGGTGAGGCCTTAAATCTGCATAATAACCTTACTCTTGTTTACTGTGCTTTAGTGGTAATCTCCTGTAACTGACTCCCCCCAACCCCAACATCCTCCTCTGTCAGGCTGAACATGGTATTTAAGATGAGAATTTCTGCTATTGTGTTGAGAAACGCAGTGTCCCTGCTTTCTCCCATGTATACATGTTATTAAACTTGGTATTATTTTCTCCTGCTAACCTGTCTAGTTAATTATTTGGCCAGCCATAAGAACGTTAAGGGAAAGGGCAGAGGGAGATTCTCCCTCTTCCCCCGACAGTATCTACCCTAAAGACATTCTCACAGGCCCGTGAAGGGGCACGTATAACTACTTTCATTGCAGTACTGATGGTGGCAGAGGTGGTTGGAAGCCACCTGAGTATGGGGGTGGGGATTAGCAAACTGAGGTGGATGCATAACTTGAAGTATCCCAGTTAGAAGTAAAGGACCAGATAACACATAACAATATGGATTGTCCCAACAACTAGTGCTGACTGAAAAGAGCAAGAAACAGAATGAGATATATTATACATACCACTACGTAAATCAAAAATACATGCATGCAAAACACGTGATCTCATACAAATGAAAGGACATCCCTTAAACATATTAGAAAGTCTGCAGGAATGGAGGCAGGGAATAGGTGTGGAAAATCAGCATAAAGGGGTGTTAAAAAGAAAACCACAGACCCAAAGTGGCATCACTCATGCTAACGCCCCTGGTACCAAACCTAGATTTAATGCCTGATCTCATTGCAGTTTCAAACTCTCCCAGAAATGTAATCTTAATCGACCAGTCTGGAATTTTCTGGTCGAGGACCAGTCAAGTAATCTGTGAGGTGGGCCCTCTCCCTCCCCCCAGAGGACGCAGAGGTAATCTGTATAATAAAACCTGTGCCAGTTCCCTTCCCCCCAAAAAGAAGATATCCTGACACAAAGTAACTCTTTCTTTTCTTTCGCTAATAGCTCACTTGCCCCACCCTTCTTCCCATAAAAACTTCCACTTTGTACAACCCCTCCGAGTGCCGTTCTAGTTACCAGATGGGGTGCTGCCTTATTCATGAATCACCTAATAAAGCCAATCAGATCTTCAAATTTACTCAGTTGAATTTTGTTTTTTAACAGGAAATAAATAAAACAAAGAGGGGTAGAATGAAATGAAACAGTGTATATGAAAGCAGATTGTGAATAGAGGAGGAAAAATAATTTTCACTCTCTCCTTCTAGGTTCTTGGCTGAGATCCCCTATAATAAAAAGACAGATTAACAGGAGAAAAACAAATTTAATTTCATATGGAGCCCCACAAAGGAATGAGCCTCAAAGACGTCACCAAAGCAGGAAACTTTTATAGTGACAAGAGATTTTCACATATTGAAGTATAAGGAGTAACTATTCAGGTTCAAAACTGATTTGGCCTGAACTAAAAAGCCTGACTTATGGCCTATCAAACATACATTGTACATCTGCTTAACCATTAAAGTAAAGAGTACACTCTCTTAAGACAAGAATGCATACTTCCCCTCCTACACCCTATTGTTAGCGCTCTGTTGGTAACCCCTGGATTAGTCCATTTCCTGACATCACGGTCACATTGACCTGTTAATTTGCAATTGAATACCTCTTTGAAACTTTGATGAAAATGTATCCTGGGTGTGTTTAATGTATATTCTTTGTTCTAAAATGATGTAAGACTGGACTGTAAACCATGCTTCTCCGGAACGGTGTCTAAGGACTTCCCGGGTTATAATCCTCACTCTGGCTAGAGTAAACTCACCTTATTTCTCTTATCTATAGAACGGTTATTGGTTATTTTGCATCAACAATACCTTTTAGACAAAGAAAGAATAAATTTGTAAAGAATTGACAAGACAAAGGGGTTTAGGTTAGGAGTAGTAAAATGCTGAAGAAGTAACAAGGTTTGTTTACGTAGTCTTGGCCCTGTTCCCTGTCTCTGATGATAAGGGTGCCTTCTAGCCTCCTGGTACAGGGAGAGTATCTTTCACATGGGAGATTTATCTTCTGCTTTCAGGGGAGAAGGGCAAAGCAGGGGTGGTGTCAGAAGGACCTTCCTGCTTCTGCTGTTTTCTCAAACTCCTTGAGCTTAAGATATTTAATATGCCAAGGTGCCATATTATGGGGTAACGTGTCCTGAACCCCATCAATACTTACTTGGCGCAGAGTAGGCAGCTCAATAAATGTTAGTTTTCCTCCTTTCCTACATTCGTTTGTGCGTACTGAGGCACAAAAGTAGTAATTAGGGATGGGAGAAAATTGAAAAACCCAAACATGTGATAGGGGTGCAAATAAATACAACCACCACATTGGAGAATAATTTGCCAATTCTTAGTAAAGTTGAAAATGGGCATACTCTATAACCCTTCCGTTTCACCTCTAGATAGAATATCCTAAAGAAATTCTTACACATGTGTGTCAGACGTGTTCAAGGATATTAATTACAATATTGCTTGCAATGATGAAAAACTGGAAATATCCCAAATGTTCATTAGCACGTAAATAGATAAGTTTTGAGATTGTGGTATAAGAAACATTTAATCCTTTGTCCCTTGTTCCAGGCACAGAGCTCCTAAAACCTTTGGAATTTCCTGAGCGATAGAAGTGTCTTTTGGAACTCATAAGGAGCCCCTTTTGAGCGCACCTGAGTTCATGCTAATGCAGTGACTTAGGATAGGGCCCCTAAATAGCCTCCAGATGGGGCTGGTCACCAGAAAGACCAGTGATTAGAGAGTTGGAGCTTTCAGCCCCACCCACCGACCTCGGGGGAGGGAAGAGGTACAGGAGATTGAGCTCTATAAAAATTCTTGAACAAGGAAATTCAGAGAGCTTCTGGGTTGGTGAATAGACACATCAAAGTGGTAGGAGGGTGACGTACCCTGGGAGGGCATGGAAGCAAATCATATATACATATATATATCTCTCATCAATTACAATCTTCAAATCTGAAAACAACTCATCCTGATAGATTCTATTTTCTTTATTTGACAGAAGAGAAAATGACCATTTTGCACCCATTAGGATGGCTATTTTTTTTTTAAAAAAAAAGGAAAATAACACGTGTTGGCAAGGATGTGGAGAAATTGGAACTCTTGTGCATTGCTGGTGGGAATGTAAAACACTGCAGCTGCTGTGAAAAACAGGTTGGCAGTTCCTCAAAAAGTTCAACATAGAAATACCATATGACCCAGCAATTCCACTCCTAGGTATATATCCAAAGGAATTGAAAACAAGGACTCAGACAGATACTTGTATACAAATGTTCACAGTAGTGTTACTCACAACAGGCAAAAGTGAAAACAACCCAAATGTTCACGTGAATGGATAAACAAAATATTCCTCTGTAACAAGGAATGAAATTCTGATACATGCTACAACCTGGATGCAAGTTGAAAATATGCTAAGTGAAATAAACCAGACACAGAGAGACAACTATTAATTACAACATTGCTTGTAATTAATATTTTATTACATTTTATATTTGGTTCCTAGAAGGTTCCTAGAAGAGGCAAATTCATAGAGACCGAAAGTAGAATAGAGGTTATCAGGGGCTGAGGACAGGGATGGGGTATTATTGTTTAATGGAGATGGTGCTTCTGTTTGGGATGATGAAAAAGTTTTTGAAATGGATAGTGGTCATGATTGCAGAACACTGTGAATGTACTTAATACCACTTAAAATGGTAAATTTTATGTTATATCTATTTTATCACAATAAAAAAAATTCAAGAAAGAGTGCGAATGAGGTTCAGAAGAGTTAACTGACTTGCCTGAGGCTGCCTCACTCACAGCTGTCAGAGTTGAGATTCAAACCCCCTCCAACTGGCCCCAGAGCAGGAGCTTCCTGCACTCCACTGCGCCCTACAGCCTCCATCCTCTGGTCGTCTCAGCATGGGAGCTGAAACAGCGCAGAGAGGCGCCTCTGCCACCTCAGCTGAGAACATGCGCATCAGGCAACTCAAATTTTCAAGGCTCTGCACATGTTCACGAATGACCACGGAAGTGCCATGAGTGTTGATTTGGGGCTTAAAAACACATTTTAGCAAGTAGGCCGATTCGCAAATACGGAATCTGTGAATAATGAGGGTCGACACCATTTACTAAACAGTGTTTTTAAACTTGGCAGGTTTTGAAAGTGATTTCCAACAGATGGGTACAGATTTGGGTAAGGTGCAGAATCTCGTCCTGGCTTTACTTGGATGGACACTTCTTCAGCCATGAGAAAAACATCCAACTGGTATTTACGCTCTTTTATGCACTCGTAAGAATCACCTGGGGATCTTGTTAAAATGCAGATCTTGGGCCTCAGCAGAGGTTCAGGTGATCTAAGATTGAGCCCAGGAATCTTCATTTCTAAAAGCAGGCACAGGTGATTCTGACACATTTTGAAAAGAAAATATACAGAAATTCTAAATCTAGCCCCGCCTATTGTAGATGCAGTGAAGCCTAAGGCCAGCAGTAACACATCTGTAGTCAAACAAATTTGGGTTTATTGGCTAGGCTCGTTGCCACCACGGAGACCACACACCGTGAGAGAACTATAAGTCTATCTCATTATGAAAGAGAAGGAACTTTCTATGGGAATTTGGCTTGTGTTAAACGTTTTGAGGGAGGATTCAAAAAACTAGGCATTTGCTGTGGATTGGGTGTGTCACAGACTAGGTGCCTCAAGATACTCAAAGGTGGGTTTGGAAGCAATTAACTGTTTTTCCAAGTTGTTTTTTTCCTTTTGTGTGTTAAGGAGCTGTAACCACCAGCCATCCTGAAACCGACCAAGCCTCACCACAAGAGCTATGCCCCTGACCTTTGCCTTATTTTTAATGCAAAGATCTCTCCAGGAGGAGCTTAGGCCTCATTAAGTGGAAGCATGTTCTCCAACTGAGCCTGTGCAAGCGAATACCCACCTCTCCCTTTTGAATATTCATTCCCCTACCAAATAAAAGTTCCTGCTTTCCTTTGTTCCCGGACGCCATGACTTTGGAAATGATTCTTCATGGTCCTCTATTTGCTGCAAATACACTTTACTTTGTGAGACAACTTCCGCTGGTGTAGAGTCTTATTTAACTCACCAGGAGGCAAGCCCACTTGGTTCGGTATCAGGTGCTGTTGGGAAGTAAGAACAATTCTGTGACTGGGTATCTTAGTCTTTTTTAATCCAGAAGGCAGGAGAAATGAGGGGCTAAATCTGCAATTTGTCGAGAACCAGGAGTTACTCTGCTAGGAAAGAGGGCATTTGATCATTTTTACGGTTTCACAACGACCTTGTTTTTTGTTGAGCTCAGACACAATTACAGAGTGATCTTGCTTTTGTTTCTCTTCATCACTGACACTGGATGACCTCATCTAATACTGGTGCTCTAAGAGCTTGTTTATACTCAACAGGTGAGCATCTTGGCCTGGCTGTGAGAGACATCAACCGTAAGGCCCCGTTGGTAGTACCAGGCCAGGTCCCAGCTGTTAAGGGTTGGTTTTTGCTTTTTATCTTCTTGGACACTGGTTGTTTGTCCCGTTCCCTCCTTCTTCCATGGTCCTGTCACTCTCCCTTGTCTCCTTTTTGCCAATGTCTTACCAGATTCAAGTTCAGACACTGGGAGGAATAGTCCTCGCTCACTGTTCATTTCACAATCAGCTTGTCTAATATACACATAAAATTTTCCATGCTCAGGTGGACACCAGCTCCCATGTTTCCTGCTAGTACATTTACACTCAACAGAGAAAAATGCTCCCCAAACACTTACTTGAAGTAAGTGATATCACTTAAAGCGAGGTGATACTTTAAGTTGCTGTCTTAAGGGCAGAAATTTTGTCTTTTATATAGTTCTTGGCATATCGTAAATGTTAAGCAAATATGAAATTGGGTATGGTGGTGATCTCGGGGAGAAAAAAGAGGAAGCAGCGATGTTAAAAGGAGTCAGAGGTGTTTAATTTCATTTTAAATCCTCAGAGAAACTATAACCACCTCTAACAAACACCTCTATATGAATTGTAGTAAAAAGATGTGGATTTAGTGATCGTAAGGTCATTAAGAAAACCAAAACATATAGTTTAGATTTTTTTAGAAATACAGAATCTACTACTTTTTAGGAATCTTAGGATAGCCAAATTCAATTTTCCATTGGTTCTGTCTGCCTTGCTAATGGGTTTGCATGGTGATGCAAATGGATGGTGAAACCTAGGTCTTTGTAAATGAAGTGATGGTTACCATAAATATGCTAATTATCAATAACTATAAATGCTTAAATTTAGGCATTCTCAATATGCTTTTACTTGCTCAGAATCTGGAGAGTAGAAATGTCAAGTGTTTACATCATAAAAAAATCTGATTTTCTCATTGAAAATATCTGTGTCCTTAACATATATTTAGGCAACATTCCCCATAAAAATTTTCTTTCTTCGTGTGTGAGAAAGATCAGCCCTGAGCTAACATCTGTCACCAATCCTCCTCTTTTTGCTGAAGAAGACTGGCCCTGGGCTAACATCCATGCCCATCTTCCTCCACTTTATGTGGGACGCTGCCAGAGCATGGCCTGACAAGCGGTGCATTGGTGAGCGCTTGGGACCTGAACCCCAGGCCGCTGCAGCGGAGTGCACACACTTAACCACTACGCCAGGGGGCCGGCCCCTCCCCCCAAAAAATTTTAATAAAAACTTTTGAATTATTACCCCTGTAAACCAAGTCTCTGAGAATTCAAAGTAATGAACTGTTTTAGTGCCTGAAGCAGAAAATCTACTTTTACCAAAAAGGAAAAGTAAACAATTGGGATGAAACTAGCACAGGGGAATAAGACAAATCAGATCAACCTGGCAAATGAAGTAGCTCTGGATAATCTATTCATAGCAGCTCTTCAAATTCCAGGTGATCTTAGTTCCTCTCTGAAACAATACACACTTACAAAACTCTACTTTAAAAGGAAAAAATCATGTTACCAAATGTAGAATATCTCATTACTCCCTTACTATCTTTACCTCTTAATTTCTCCATATGTTGTCTGGAAAGAGAAATATCATAACATATAAAGAATCTTCTCTTTTTTTTGAGGTTAGATTTATTTCAATCTTGACAGTCACATTGAAGCACGTGGTTACTCTACAAACGATCCAAGTAAAATATGTATTTTAAGATCTTTACTGGTGTGTCGACAATATATACCAGTTCAATAAAACAGTTTTATAAAAGGAAAGCCATATGAAGTAGACCAGTATGGGACAAATGTAAGTGTATTTTAGTTTTGATGAAAAACTAAAATGATAGACTTGACTGCTTACAACATATAAAATTGAAGTGTCTACCACATAATTATTTGCCAGTCTTCTCCATAAGAGTCCGAAGATTGGAAGTATGTTCTTTTCATTCCATTTGCCTTTAGTCCCATTTTAGAGAAGTACAGGACAAGTAAGAAATTTAGTCACCAAGCTTAGATCTTAAGAGAAACAAGTTTAAAGAGAGTCTAGGTGGATCTAGATATGAATGTGCAGAGCCAACTAGGCTAGGGTACACAGAAGTAGGGTTTGTGGATACATTGGAAGGTGTGGGAGATCAAGATTTGGCCATCCTAAAATATATCTCTTTACCTTGATTGTTTTCTCTGAGGGACATTTGACCTCCCACACTAACTGCCTAAAGAATTTGACATGGTGGCTCCTTCCTGGAACAGATCTATCATGATGGCTGTAAAGATAATGTAGGATAAATGTTACAATAGGAAAGGCACCAACAAGCCCATCTTATCGGATGTTCTGTCTCTCTGGCCACATTCTCTGGATGGCCCTGTGAGGAGTTGCCAGACAATCATTTACATTTATAAGGGAAATCTCCATTTGTAAAGGTATCTCCCTCTCTGTTTTGGGAAGAGGGGGAGATGGCCTCATTTCTAGAGGCTTATCAATGTGGAAGGTGAGGCCTTAAATCTGCATAATAACCTTACTCTTGTTTACTGTGCTTTAGTGGTAATCTCCTGTAACTGACTCCCCCCAACCCCAACATCCTCCTTGTCTTTGGTTGAACATGGTATTTAAGACGAGAATTTCTGCTATTGTGTTGAGAAACGCAGTGTCCCTGCTTTCTCCCATGTATACATGTTATTAAACTTGGTATTATTTTCTCCTGCTAACCTGTCTTGTTAATTATTTGGCCAGCCATAAGAACCTTAAGGGAAAGGGCAGAGGGAGATTCTCCCTCTTCCCCCGACAAAGGCATAGTTCTCTGTGGCCTCTGCCCAGTTTTCCAGCCATACTTGGACTTTGGGGCCTCCGAGCCTTCAAGGTCCTGGGCCTCTTAACTTTCATACAACAAACTATAGTTCAGGTACTTTGTTGTTAAAATATACGTAAACCTGTGACTCTGATCTACAACCCTTATTTTCCTGGCTTTTAAAGCCAGATGAATTGCTTATGTAATAATTAAAAACAGCAACATCTCTGTTGAGTTTACTTGGTGAACAATAACCAAGAATAATACAAAAGGAAAAATATCCTAATTAGGGGATGGAATGAAAAAATGCTTGAATTTCATGAGTGTATCATTGGAATTTATATGTAAGTAGATGACTTACGTATGTTTATGAAATTAAAGCGCTTTTTCTGCAAGACGCACATCTGCAACAACTTTTGAGAGCAGACATGTTATGAAATAGCCCCATCGCGGTAACGGCATTTAGGTGTGTTCTCTTTCAGGGTTAATACACTATAATTTTACTGAGTCTGTTCATGTGTTTAATTGCCTTCTGTTATTATTTGTTATGCAAGAAATCTAGCCAGAGACAAGTGAATTGGAGCAATTATGTTTGGCTTGCATTCCTTCAAATGAGAACAGAGCCTACTAATTGCAATGAAGTTCACCCTTCACCTGCGCCTTCAATAATCTGCCTCAGACCATATTTGCAGGCAGAATAGAGGGCTTGGGACATTGTTCAGGTAAACCAGCCACCCAAAAATAATTTGGAGGAAAAAATGTATTTTCTAAAATACATTATGGCTACTAATTTACACTGATTGGTTTTAGATATGCATTTTATTCATCAATTGTTTATAAACAATTGCTCAGCTCCTCTCTTAGGTAGTTAATATTCATGTGATGATACGTATGTGATACTAGTTATAAAAATGAAAACAATGGTTAGAACTACGTGGAAAAGACTGAATCAAATTGAACTGAGTCTTAATATTTAGAGAATCATTGTCACGGTATCTGAGCAGCAGGACGACTATCTTCATGTGATTGCTCAATAGATGGAGATGTCAATATACTGCAGCCAGACTTACAAAAGAAACATTTTTGTGTTTGCGATTTTATCATGTTTACACAGCAGCAGCTTTGGTGGGGAAAACTAGAATGTAGATCACTTCCCCACGTCCTTGTCAAGACTAGATATTCTCCTCTCTTTCTTCAGTTTTTAATGTTGATAGTTATAAAGTAACGCTGGCTTTCCTTCTGCCTTTCCACACCGGGTCCCCGCTGTGGTTCGCCCAATAGGCTGCTCAGTTCAGCTCACAAGGGGCTTGGAAAGTGGTTCTAGGTGGGCTTAGAAAATGCACAGAACTTCTAATGGGTCAGAGTGTCTACTCTGCAGTAATGCTGGTTTTATTTTTATTTTCTCACTGTTTTTCCTCAGTAGTTAGGTATATTTATTTCTAAAATATTTCTTATACATTTTACTGTCAGTTTTAGCCCTATCATTTAATTCCTCTTCTATTACCAATTCCTAAATTTAGTTGTTTGATGTAATTGTTAAATTTAATCTCTTTGTAAAAAAGGATCTATTTTGGATTTACATTATGTTTAACTTTTTTTCTCCTTATATTTATTTTAGACTTACTTTCCCATTCTCCAATACATTTTTCTTAGTTTAATAGTATCTTAGTTTTCTGACCAAGAGCTACTTTGAATTTGGTGTTACTAGGGTCAGAGTTAATCTTTGGCTTATCAATAAATATAATTTTAACTACAAAAAAAGTGTCTTAGCAAGTTTTCTGTTCAGTTCCATCCATTTAGTATTGTCTCTCTTTCTATAGTATATTCTCTCTTTTTACGTGTATGTTCATACATTTTTTTATCCCTTTAAGGAAAGAAGTTCACATTTGTAGTTTTAACCTGGAAGTTAAAAAATCTCACATAATTTGAATGCTCAGTCCTCAGCATTTTTTGTAGACAAGATTGGAACGATGACTGCATTACAATGACCTTTTAGCATGCTTTGTGTTACCTTGATCTTTTTAAATATCAACAGAGAGTCAAGGTTTTTCTACCAAACTTGGCTCATGGAATTGGAATTTAGCCTTAAAACTGCCTTGAAATAAACGAATAGGCAAACAGTGGCATAAAAGTAATGTATAAATGTGTAAGGAAAAATCGGTTCAAAAGGAGAAGGCTAGAGAAGCATTGTTTAAAAAAAAACTTTGGAAACCAATAATTTGCTTATCTGATATTATTATCTTTAATTAAGTTTCTGTTGATTCCACTTATCATACTGACTGCCCGTGTTGGATTTGTGGTTTTGTTCCTGATCGAGGCTCGTCTTGACCTGCATATCTTGGAGGCAGTTCCGGAATGCCTGGGCTGAAGATCAAAAATAAAATAAAATAAAATAATTGCAAGAATTCAAAATCTTAGGGAAGAACGCAATAATTAAGACACATGGTAACTGATGTTAATTGTTGCTTCGCTTCCTGATCCTCAAGTGTCACTAAGATCTCTGTTTTTTGGCTGGCCTCTTTACCTAGTTAATACCCAGGTGCCTCTGAGAGTATCTTTGCTTTCTGGAAAAAAAGGTTCCAGGCTCATCTTGATTTTTCCTGCCACAAGACATAGGATCAAATATTTTGAAAAATTCTGGTTCTTTTTTGACTGAGAACAATATTGGAGAAAAAAGAAAAAACAAAATTGGGCGCTGGAATGTACGTTAGATTTTCTACATGACTGCTGGAGGGAGGCAGGATGACATCAGAGAAGACACTCCTCAAATGACTGTGGTTACAGCAATAATTTCCTAAAAAGAACAAACAATGAATTCATGTCAATATTTTCATTTTATCTCTGCTTAAGTCCCTTTTGTCTTGTTCTGTTAAGAGAGCTTATTCTTCCACTTTAGTTAATGGAGTTCTTCTATTTTACACTAACTTTAACATGCCATCTTATAGACTGTCACACCTAACCATGTGTCTTAATTATTGTGTTATCCCCTAGCATTTCAAATTCTTCTGTTTTTTTTGATCCTTAGCCCCGGAATACTGGAATTGCCTCCAATGTATGCAAGTCCAGAGAGCTCTCTCTGTTCTCTTATCGGTATCACCAGAAACTCCAACTATCTTAAAAACGTAAAGAAACCCCCATCCTCCCTCAGGAACAGAACCACAAATCTGACCCAGCCTGATAAATAGAATAAATACACACTTAATTGAAGAAAATAATATCCGAGGGACCAATTGGTTCTCCAAGTTTGTTTGTTTTAACGATGCTTCTCCAACTTTCTCCTTTTAAGCTGATTTTTCCTTTATGCTTTTTTCCTTATGCTTGTGCCATTGTTTATTTCTTTACATATTCATTTATTTTTAAGGCTGTCTTAGGGCTGAATTCTAATTTCAGAAGCCCTTGAATACATGAACGTTATCTCAGTGTTGCACAACCCCAATGATCCACGCCAGGCAAAAAATAATCTGAAAATAAAACTAAATTATAGCTAGAATCATTGGAAAACCATATTAAATGTGATAGAGGATTCTCTTAGAAAGTTTATTTTGAACAACTTAGGTTTTATTTATTGTTGACTATGCTGTACTCCACAAGAACCATTTTATAAAAGACAAAAATTCAGTTGAATTATATCGTGTTTCCATATTCAAATAACTTTTAGATATTTCCCTAATAAAATTACATGCAATTCCCAGATGCCTTGACCCATCTACAGAAACTTGTAGTCCAAGAATTTTTTAACTCAGAAAATTATCTATAGAAAGTTTTAGCGCAACATATCCAGATTCTTGATGGATTGAAACATTCCATGCCTATACCCCAATACTGCTGTGTATGATAATTGCCCAGTCGCCACAGAGATAAATAATCCAATTACGCTAAAAAACTTTTTAAAGAAAGAAAAGAGGAAAAACATGGTTTTCATTCAATTAGAAACATATACAGAGAAATCTCACAACTAAGAAATATTAACTTCTTCAATTTTATTGTACCATACATGTCAATCATTTTTTTGATGCTAGGAGGAGGGAGGTTTACTCCATTGTAACCAGATGGAAAAAAGAAAAAATGGGAGTCCAAATATGCAGGTTTGTAGTTTTGGTGTCAGGAGGATAAAGAAGTTGAGGTCTGATGGTTTCTATTTTCTCAATGAATTTATTTTCACAAAGAAGTATGAGGTGACAGCATCACCTTGAGAATGAGTATGCAGGAGGGGGTGCAGGAAGTTTGAGGAAAGAGTAGGAGGTATAAAATAATCATCTCAAGGAGTGGGAAAATTGACCAATAGGGAACATGATGGGATTGAAGGCAGAACCAAATGTCTGTATGAGGTCTGTGACTTTGAATTTAAAGTGAAAGTGTTTACCTGGGTTGTGTGGTCCAAAAATGTTCAACTGGGCAGGTGGCAAAAGAAAACTTTCAACCAGAATAATTCCCTGACACTTCCCCCAACCCCAGATGAATACAAAGGATGGGGAGGGGGAAAGGGAGGTGAGATTATCTTCAAGGGAGCTATTAAAATTCTAGACCACAGAATCTAGACCAGCAAGGATGGAAGTAAGATGAGAGGGACTTGAGACTGTGGTATGGTCAAGGGACTGGATGCCTCCATGAGCTTGAAGAGTGGTGGTTACTTGAGCAACTGAGCTAAAAGAATAGGAGGTGGTAGTTGGAGAAATGAGTATTTGAAAATTTCAGAAATGGAGATTTTTTTTAGGTTGATATCTTGGTTGCGACCATGGGAAGTGGTTGCCAGGGAACAAGTAGAGGAAAAAGTCATTAGAGATGTCTTGGAGCCTTTTCAGCCTTACATTTTCAATTTTTTTTAATGGTATATAGAACAATGTTTGTTTTGTATTTGTATCTTGTATCTGATGACCTTACTAAACAATCTAATTGGTTCTAATTATTTTAAAGCTGATTTCTCTTGGATTGTCTAGGGAGATAATCATATTACTGGCAAATAACGACAGGTTCGTCTCTTCCTTTCTAATAATTTTACCTAACTTATTCTTCTTGTCTCAGTGAGTTGGCTAGAATATCCAGTAAAATGTTGAATAGTACTAGTGATTACCGGGGTCCTCTTTGGTTCTTGACCTTAACAAGAATACTTCTACTATTTCATCATTAAATGTAGTGTTGGCTATGGCTTTCCAATATATTTTCTTTATCAAACTAAGAAGTTTTCTTTTATTCCTAGTGTATTAAGGTTTTTGTTTTACTTCTTGCTTCAAAACCAGAAATATGTCTTACATTTTATCTTTTTATGCTTTTTCATCATTTATGAAAGTAAATGTTTTTCTCTGTTAATCTCTTAATATAATGGGTCTCATTATATTAAAAATGCAGACATTATTTCTATCCAATTCAATAAATATTTTTTGAGTGCTTACTATATGCCACACCCTAATTTACACACGGGTATTCAGTGGCAAGTAAAATATATATATATTTTTTAAAATCCTTCCTGTCATCAAGTTTACGTTCTTTTTTTGTGTGTGTGAGGAAGATTAGCCCTGAGCTAACATCTGTTGCCAATCCCCCTCTTTTGCTGAGGAAGATTGGCCCTGGGCTAACATCCGTGCCCATCTTCCTCTCCTTTATATGGGACGCCGCCACAACATGGCTTGTCAAGCTGTGAGTAGGTCCACGCCTGAGATCAGAACCTGAGAACCCAGGGCTGCTGAAGCGGAGCTCGCACTTAACCACTACGCCACCCAGCCGGACCCCAAGTTTACGTTCTAATGGATCCACCTAACTTAGCACTCCTGCTTCTAGGGATTTATTCCTCCGATATATGCTTAAATGTATGTAGGTTCAAGAATATTTACCGGAACAGTTTTCTATGTTGAAGATTCAACTATAGATGATGATAAAGGAATGATGGCATATTTATATATAGAACACTGTGCAACTATTAGAAGAATGAGGTAGACACATATGTACTAACATGAAAAGTTTGTTAAGATTATTAATTTTTTAAAAAAGTGCATCATAGATCCGTTGTGTAAAAGACAGATATGTCCATGATATACATGTATAGAAAGAGAAGTGAAGGATACTGTGATGGTTAACTTTGTGTGTCAACTTGTCTGGGCTAAGGCGTGCCCAGATAACTGCTACAATTATTTCTAGATGTGTCTGTGAGGATGTCTCTGGAAGAGATTAGCATTTGAATCAGTAGACTGTGTAAAACAGGTCACCCTCACCAATGCAGGTGGGCATCATCCAATCCATTGAGGATCTGAATAGAACAAAAAGGTAGAGGAAGAGTACATTCAGTCTCTCTGCTTGAGCTGAGACATCCATTTTCTCCTGCCCTCAGACATTGGTGCTCCTGGTTCTTGGGCTTTTGGACTCAGACTGGGCTTACGCCAAGACCTCCCGACCCCCCATTCTCAGGCCTTCAGACTTGGACTGAATTATAACACCAGCTTTCCTGCTTCTCCAGCTTGCAGATGGCAGATTTTGGCACATCTTGGCCTCCATAACCATGTAAGCCAATTCCTATAATAAATCTCTTATATCTATATCTATATCTATATCTATATCTATATCTATATCTATATCTATATCTGTATATATACGATTGGTTCTGTTTCTCTGGAGAACCCTGACTAATACAGATACCCTTCAAACTGTAACAGTGGCAGTTACCTCTGGGAGGGAATTAGGAATGGGAGTGGGGTAAAAAGGAACACCAATATGTTACTCTATAGAATTCTGTATTGTTTGTACCATTTGAAATGAGAATTTGTGTATTATTTGTACAATTTTAAAAAGAGGCAGAGACAAAAACCCACCATGAAACTGCTGTGAAACCAGCAAAATTTTGACAGATGGTCTGTCAGAACTACCATGAAAAAAAATGCAAGCATTGGGAAAATAACAGAGAAAAAAATATCAGGGAAATATCCTCAGTTAATTAACACCAAGAAAGAAAAGGAAGGGAAAGGTAGAAAAACAATCTGAATAATTAGAATCTAAAACTAAAGTAGAAGATCTGCGAGATCTTGAAGAGCTGTTAACTATGACCACAGCCGATTACATCCGTGATTTCTGAAGATCATTTGGTCAAAATGCAAACCTCACAAGTCTTGCTTGCAGCTCTATTTCGGAAAGACTGGAAAGCATCATTTCACTTCGACACCCAAGAGGAAACCCTCATGAGCCAAGAAAGATTTAAATATCCTCAGAGACAAGAGTTTTGCTTGCCAACTTTTAAGGAGCCAAGATTTACTTGTCATGATGAACCAAGATGCTGAGCAGAGAACAGATTCTCGAGTAAAAGGCAGGGACCAAGCAGAGTGACATCTGGAAGTCAGATGTATTTATTCAAGTGTTTTTTTTTTTTTAATTTTTAAAAATTTTAAATGAAAAAATTATTTGATATATGCTTCTCCAGTCAAAATCAGATGACATCAAAGGGGAGACTGCAGCAGCCTTCTGGATATTTAGCTGTGCATGTGACTGAGCCTCTTATTCTTGCACATTGCCTAGCAGTTTATAAAACACTTCCCCAGACTGTATTTCAGGGGGTTCTCACAACAAGTCTAGGGCTGGTACTATTGATCTTATGTTATAGGTGGGGAAACAGCTCAAAGGAGTAGCTTTAATAAGGTCACATCAGTGAACAGACAGCTGGGGTGCAAATCTATGACTGATTGCTCCAGTGTTCTCCACAGTGATTGCTCAGGCAGAGATAATGTATTCGATCTTTCCTTGAACAATATTTGTGTATTAGTACAAGAGAAGGAAAGCAGATAGTTTTAGATGGAACAGAAGAACTGGCATAGGAAATAATACAAAATAAACTTGGGGAAGCATATAAAGGAGGACGTGAATGAGCAGTCTTGATTTAGCTGGAGGGTTTTTTATCTGTTTTGATTAGGCAAACCAAATGCTACTGTAGAACTTTGAAAAGGGAAACACCATGATGAAAACTGTGTTTAAGGAAAATTATTTGAAGAATTCAGCATAAGAGGAAACAGAAAAAAATGATATATTAGAAACAGAGAGACTGGGGCTGTACAGCATCTCATCTGATTATGAGAATCAGAAATATCAAGCACAGGAAGATTCTCAAGACTCTGGAAAGAAGAACCATTTGGACTGTGAATGAAGAATGAAGAGTGAGTCAAAAGATATATGCCAAGATTTTATATCAAGTGTACCAGACTAATGGTGATGCTAGTAACTAGCGGAAATGTTGAGAGGATGGATAAAGATGACCCAGCCAATTGCATGCTGATATGTAAAGCTTCAAGTGTCAATAATCAAGGGAAACTCTTTATAAGGAGATGGTGGTCTAAATCTGGAGAAAACTGAGAAATGAGTGCTAGACTTTTATATCTGGAAGCCATTTATTTAGCTTGGTGATCATGACAATCTGGAGAGTAGAGTTGCCCATGCATATGAAGCACTGGAGAGGGCCACCCAGCAGTAGCCAGAAAGGGAACTCTAGCCAGGCAGGAGGGATCGAGAAGATAGTGAAGGTTTCAGCAAGCAGAGCATCAGCCAAAGTAGGAAGGAGAACTAGGAATCATTAATCTACCCAACAAGAGCTACAAATACAGCCTCATGGAACATGCCCAGTAAACTCTGGTTTCACAGCAGACACCCTCCTTGCTTTTGCTGACTTTTTATTGAATGGAAGCAATCCTAGGCTTAAAAGCACTCATTGTGGCTATGAAGAGGTTATTGGAGAAAGGCAGGTGTTGGAATTACTTCATTCTAAAGGTGATCATAAAAGAGAGAAAAGCCAAAGTCAAAGACCAAGTTTCAGAGATAGCCCACAATTAAAGAACAGGAGAAATGTTAGTGAAGGAGAAAGACAGAGGAAGAGAATAAGAGAGGGAAAGGAAAAAATAAAGGCATGCCAGATCTCAGGCTAAGGTAAAGCAAAAAGACAGAAGTGCTGTTAAACATAGCTAAAAGATCAAAAAGGATGAGAACATGCCAAAAAAAAGATTTCAATGATATGATAATCAGAAAATCATTGGTGATGAGACAGGATAATTATAGTGACGACGTAACGATGGATGGTAAATTGCTGGGAAGAAAAGGTGGTTAGTAAGGCCATAGGGAAAGAGTAACCCTGGAAGACAGTAAAATAATGGAATCACAATTGTTAGGGAAGGAATGTTGAATTTGATTGAAGAAACATTTTTGTTGTTAGTGCCCTCGAGTTGATTTCATCTCCTAGCAACTCAGTGTACAGCAGAGTGGAACCCGGCCTCTCTTTTTGTGCCATCCTCTCACCTTCCGGCACTATATCAGACCATGCTCTGCTGCTACTCATAGGTTTTTTTTTTTTATAATTTTATTTATTTATTTCCCCCAAAGCCCCAGTAGATAGTTATATGTCATAGATGCACATCCTTCTAGTTGCTGTACGTGGGACGTGGCCTCAGCATGGCCAGAGAAGCGGTGGGTCGGTGCGCGCCCAGGATCCGAACCCGGGCCGCCAGCAGCAGAGTGCGTGCACTTAACCGCTAAGCCATGGCACCGGCCCAACTCATAGGCTTTTTTTTTTTTTTATAATTTTATTTATTTATTTAGTTTTTTCCTCCAAAGCTCCAGTAGATAGTTGTGTGTCATAGGTGCACATCCTTCTAGTTGCTGTATGTGGGACGCGGCCCCAGCATGGCCGGAGAAGCGGTGTGTCGGTGCGCACCCGGGACCCGAACCCGGGTCCCCAGCAGCAGAGCGCACGCACTTAACGGCCAAACCACGGGGCCGGCCCCACCAACTCATAGGCTTTTCATGGACAGTTTTTTTGGAAGTGAGTGGCCAGGTCCTTCTTTCCAGTCTGCCTAGTCTGGAAGCTCCGCTGAAAACTGTCTACTGTGGGTCACCCTGCTGGTATTTGAAATACCAGTGGCATAGCTTTTAGCATCACAGCAACACGCAGCCGCCACAGTATGACAACTGATAGGTGTGTGGCATGGTTCCTTGACCACGGGAAAGCCGAATCTTAACCACTAGACCACCAGGGCTGGCTGAAGAAACATTTAAGGAACATTTATTATATGCATAACATCATGTCAGGTGGGAAAAAAAAAGTGTTTCACATGAAACAGTTAAAGGAAAGTAAGAAAAGGTAGCAACGTGGTCCCCGAAAGGCTGCCAGAAAGAACCCAGAAGGAATAATAATCTGTCAGCGAGGTGCTCAGGTATCATGGAGGCAGCGTGCAGGGCAAGCTGGGGTAAGTGAGCAGCACGAGCAGAGAGAAACTCAGGGTAGAAGTGGCCTTAAAAGGGGATTTGGTAATTACTAATCTAGTACAAGATGGGCAACTCCAGTCAAAGTGTAGGTAAATGTAAGGCTGGAGCGGGGGGCAGGGAAGTGAGGAGGAAGTGATCTTATGAGGGGTATGCAAGAAGGGGTCCGATGTGTAGGGCAGACCAGATGATTTACAATGGCACATTGCCTTTGAAGTCAAAACAGATCTGGATAGGAAATCTGGTCCTGTTACCCTCTAGCTGTGTGACCTTAGGGAAGTTACTTAACTTTTTGAAGCTCTAGTTTTCCCCTCTCTCTATAAATAGCTATCTCATAGTGTTAATGTAAGAATTATATGATATAATGCCTGTAAAAGCAAGTGCCTGACATTCATTAAGTGTTTAATAGATAGCCAATATTATTAACAGGAAGTGCATAAGGAGAGAAACAAGGGTGTGGGGGTACAGAACTGGATTGCATCCGGGCACTAAGGCACCATAGTTCTGAGGGAATGAGGTAAGGAAAGGAGGAATGAAGAAAACTCAGAACTCAACATTCAGGCAGAAGAGAGCTAGAGAGATAGCTTTCAATACTTTCTAGAAGATACTGTCAATAGTGCTATCAAACAAGACCCTCTGAGAGCAGTTGAATAGCATTTCAATTTTAACATATTTATTATAAAGCTAATAAATGTGATCTATATAAAAAATTAGAAAATCCAGAGAACATAAAAAATGAACTTAAAAAGTTATGTAATTCCATATGCGGGAGACAATTACTATTAAAATAGGGGGGTAATTCCTTAGTTTTGTTATCTATAGGTATGTGCTTATGGGGGTAACAAACTGAATCCTACATTTTCACTTAACGTTATATCATAGCTTTTCTCCATACTCCATCTTATAGACATACTATACTTTATGTATCAAATAGCTTACTATTTTTTTTTTTTTTGTGAGGAAGATCAGTCCTGAGCTAACATTCATGTCAATCCTCCTCTTTTTGCTGAGGAAGACCAGCTCTGAGCTAACTTCTATTGCCAATCCTCCTCCTTTTTTTCCCCAAAGCCCCAAATAGATAGTTGTATGTCATAGTTGCACATCCTTCTGGTTACTGTATGTAGGATGCCGCCTCAGCATGGCCAGACAAGCGGTGCTTCGGTTCGCACCCGGGATCAGAACCCAGGCCACCAGTAGCAGAGTGCGTGCACTTAACCACTAAGCCACGGGGCCAGCCCCCAAATAGCTTACTATTAAACATTTGAGTATTTTCAATTTTCTCTAATATGAGTACTGGGTTGATATTAACATCTTTTCATCATTTAAAACAGTTGCATAGTATTCTATTGTGTTGCTAAACCTTAACTTACTTAGCTATTTAATCCTTTCATACTCGATATTTTAATTTTTTTTCTTTCACTTTGATCTTTGTTATTGAAATAATGTTATAACAAACATACTTGTACGTATTTGTGTGCTTCAGGGATAAATTCCTTTTTTAAAAAACTTAAAGAAAAACAAAACACTTGATACAGATAGCCAAACTTACCTCTAGAAAGTTTGTGCCAATTTTTACCCAATCAGCAGAGCCTGACAGTGCCTATTTCAACACATTCACATCAATAATGAACAATGATCAATTTCTTAAATTTATTGCCACATTGCTGCCCAAACCAATGGTTTTTGCTTTATTTTTTATTTATTTTATTATTAACGATATTGCACACATAAATTTTTTATTGGCCATGTACTTTTCATAGAGTACTTTGTAAAACCTTTTTAATGACAAAATATGACAATCACAGAAGTCTATTTTTAAGTACCATTACTAGAACCCCCAAAATAATGCTTTCTGCAAAATCTTAAGGGGGCTTTGTTCTGCTTCCTTTCAAGCTTATAGCTGAGTAACAGAAGCATTTGGCTTCGACTCCCAATAGCTCTTCATTATTTAAACGATAGGATGGAAAACTCTACTGGGTATCCGAGACTATGTCAGTAACAGAGCCTTTGTTATCTTCTCCTGAGTGCTATTTCCTATTCAGTCTTCACTGCAGTTCATTGAAAGGCTAGATTGAATAGACTATATATTGTATATTTTTCTACCATGTCTGATTAAGCTCCACCACTCTCTTCAAATTGGAAATAAGACATTGGACAATGAATGTGTTGACTGGAATCAATTTTCAAACATGGCAGTGGGTATATTTCTTTTCTCATAGCTAGTGATGGTAAGGGTAGGGAACCATAGGAATTTCAAACAGAAGCAATCTTATTTAGAGGGATGAGACCACAGACATCACTATAGTGAAAACCTATTTGATTGCCCAAATTTCTCTTGTTATGGGAACTCTTTTTTTTTTTTTTTTGTGAGGAAGATCAGTCCTGAGCTACCATCCGTGCTAATCCTTCTTTTTTTGCTGAGGAAGACCTGCTCTGAGCTAACATCTATTGCCAATCCTCCTCCTTTTTTTCCCCCAAAGCCCCAGTAGATAGTTGTGTGTCATAGTTGCACATCCTTCTAGTTGTTGTATGTGGGACGCGGCCTCAGCATGGCCGGAGAAGCGGTGCGTCAGTGCGCACCTGGGATCCGAACCTGGGCTGCCAGTAGCGGAGTGCGCACTTAACCACTAAGCCACAGGGCCGGCCCTCTTCTGGGAACTCTTTCCTGCTCTTCTTATCCCTGAAGTCTGTCTAAATTATTACCAGCAGATTGGTTCTGCTGTGGACAACTGTCCAAAACTGGACCAATCCCAATCCTTGGGAACTGGAAAATTCTCTCACCAGGTGGCTGGACCTGTAGGCTAACAAAAATTTGGGAAGTTTGGAAGCCCGGTTTTCTGCCATGTGGCTTGGAAAACAGAGAAAGTTGGTCACCAAGTAGAGAGAAGGTAGCAGATGAGAAATGGTGCAAAATATTTTCTTGGTTCATTAGGATGCTGCAGGCTATAGTTCCAGTCCACTGGCATATGTCCCTGCCTAGATCTTTATAATAAATTCTCACAAATTCTTATTCTTTCTCTCTCTCTCTCCATCTCTCTTCTTAGTGCTGGCTGGTGTTGGTTTCTACTGCTTGCAGACAAGAGAATTCTAAATAATACAACCACCACATCCTTTTTCCTACCACTTTACCTGAAAATAAACAAGATGTTAATTGTTTTAAACTGATGAGGAATGGATCTATTTTATCCCCTACTGCCCTTATCTCATCTGCTCTCTTTTCTTTAGCAGAGTAAAATACTTGCAAACTATTTATTATCACAGTGTTCTTGGAAATGTAATCAATTTAATTGTAAATGTGACCAATTCAATTAGTAAATGTAATCAATTTAATTGTAGGAAGATGTTATTGTAGGATTACCTTGGATATTCCTCTTACTCAAAAGAATTTTAAATCTTGTAAAGGGCATTCCAATTAATTATTTTTCTAGGAACAGTCTTATAAAGTAAAGTAGGCATTTTTTTTTTTTAAGATTTTATTTATTTATTTTCTCCCCCTAAAGCCGCAGTAGATAGTTGTCTGTCATAGCGGCACATCCTTCTAGTTGCTGTATGTGGGACGCGGCCTCAGCATGGCTGGAGAAGCAGTGCGTCGGTGCGTGCCCGGGATCCGAACCCAGGCCGCCAGCAGCAGAGCATGCACACTTAACTACTAAGCCACGGGGCCGGCCCTAAAGTAGGCACGTTTTGAAACATACTTTCTTGAAAGATTTTCCTATTCAAAAATATTTCCCCATTTGGGGTGATAGAGACATTCTGGAATTAGAAAGTGGTGATGGTTGCACAACCTTGTAAATGTATTTTATGTGTGTGTGTGTGAGGGAGATCAGCCCTGAGCTAACATCCGATGTTGATCTTCCTCTTTTTTGCCAAGGAAAATTGGCCCTGAGCGAACATCTGTGCCCATCATCCTCTACTTTATATGGGACGCTGGCACAGCATAGCTTGACAAGTGGTGCTTCGGGTGTGTGCCCAGGATCTGAACCCGCAAACCCTGGGCCGCCAAAGCAAAGCGCGCGCACTTAACCACTTGCGCCACCGGGCCAGCCCCTAAACGTATTTTTTAAAACCACTGAACTGTACACTTTAAATGATGAATTTTATGGCATGTAAATTAAATCTCAATAAAAATTAATAAAAGAAAACAACAAAACCCTGGCCACAGTGAGTAATACGTGTTTAAATTGAACATGATGTAATAAAATTAAATTTGTTGATGATACAATACAGAAAAAAGAAATCTCTCACCAATTGCCATACCAAAATGTCTCTAATTCTGTTACTGGAGAAACTGGTCCTTTAGTTAAGGCATTGCCACTTCTGGAAACCTCTATTAATAAGCGAATACATTTAGCAAGATTGTATAAAAACCCAATATTGGCTGTTCACTCATTTAGTTAATTTATCCCGTGAGCAGCAGTCACTTATCAGGACCTTGAGGAAAAAAATATGATAGAAAGCGTAAGTTCTTTTCAATGTGGATAGTTATGGAGGGAGGCATAGTGGTGAGAAGGTGGGCAATGGCAAAGAATGGACTCTGTCCTGCTAGGTGCTGAATAACTAGAAGGTAGCATTAGTGTTGGGGGTCTATGATAGCTTAGTAGGGGTCAGATTGTGGGGCAGGGAGAAGAAAGAAGAGGAAAGAGGAATGTCAAAAAGGACAGAAGTCCTCAGGGAAGTAGGAAAGTAATTAAGCCACACGTGACCTCCCTTATAACTGCCCCAGAGTTGATCCAGCCTGTCCTCCTCCTTCCTAGAATCCTGTGCTTTCCATGGAAATTGATGATAAAGACAAATCTCAGAACAAAACTGAATTATTCATGGTCCCTAAAACAGAATTTTATCCCCCTGACAACATACTTGTTCTCCTTTGCTTGTTAACTTCTGATCACACAGCTTATATTTCTCTTTGTTCTCCAAGTGGTACATGAACTTTTTGAATTCTTGCCATATTACAGAATGACAGGATGGGGTTTCCTAAATAAAGTGTGATGGGTAAGTCTTAGTTACACAGGCAGCCAAGCACTCAAGTTTTCACTGAGTCAGACCCTATTCCAAACAAAGATTCTTTTAAGAAAACACAATGAAAATGAATTCTTTAAAAAGAGTACTTACTAATCTTTGAAAAATAATTAAAATAGTATCAAAGTTCCCATCCAAAATTAAAGTGAACCTACAGGTAGAGAATTAAGTAATGACTTTGTAATTCAGTACATACATAGTGAGTTTAGATAATGCTCCTTTCTCATCAAAATGTTTAGGGATAAATTTGTCCTAGACTTTATCTTTGCCCATGTAAATAGCTGCCTATGGGCCATGATAAGTAAATGGAATTAGCTACTGCTTAAGAGAAGACCAATTATGTTACATGAATGCAGTGATTATGGTTAGGTACTAAGACAGAATTGTTCTGATAATAACAGCTAAAATTTACTGAGGACTTACTATGTACCAGGATTTGTTTTCAGCATTTCACACATACTAACTCATTTAAGTTTTACCACAACCCTATGAGATAGGTACTATTAGTACCTCCATTTACAAAATAAGGAAAAGAAGGTACCAGCCTGGTGGTGGCAGCAGTAAAACAAATTGCAGGGAGATCCCACATTTAAAGTAAAATTCAAGACAGCAAGTGGATTTGGCTAGTTACTCCCCTCTCTCTAGAAATTCTGCTTCCAATGTTAAAATTTGGAGGTTTTGAGTCTGGTCTCATTGTGTCAATTCTAAGGTATGTTACCTTGAATGCCTTGTTTAAATCCTCTAGGACCATCATGATTCCGTATGAATTCTGTGGGTAGAGATCTAGAATCTCTCAGACTCAAGTGAGCTCTGATGCTTTGCTCTCCTTACCTGAAAGCCATGGTAAGGACTTCTGACTTTATTCAGAATGAGATGGCCAGCCATTTGAGCATTTTGAGCATAGAGTGTCATGATTTTATTTTTGCTTTTCACAGATCACTGTGGCTGATGTGTAGAAAATAGATTGTAATGAGGGTAAGGATTGAAACAGAGAAACTAATTACAAAGCCATTGAAATAGTCCAGGTGAGAAGTAATAATGGTTTAGATTAGGGAGGTGGTAGAGAAGGTAGTGGGAAATAGATTTTTAAGTATATTTTACATTTAGAGCCAACAGGATTCGATGATGGCTTGATTTGGGCTATCTCCAAGTTTCTTGGCCTTAGAAACTGATTGAAAGGTAGCTTTTCCATTCAATAATATGAAGAAGTCCATGGAAGAGAAAGGCGGAAAATCAAAAGTTCTTTTTTTGGATATTTTAAGTTTGAGATGGCCTTTAGATGTTTAAGTGGCAATATGAAGTAGGCATTTATATTAAGTCTGTAATTTAGAGGAGAGGTATCTTCATTTTTGTTCTTCCTCCTCCCACCATGTTCTCAGGCAAAGATTTAACTCATATCAAGCTACAAATTCTGATGGAAATTTTCTACATTCCCCCCTTAGAAATAGGCTGAATAAAAATGGCATCTAAGAGCTTCTTGGGCCATAAGACATAAGTAGGTATTTATAGAACTTTATAGCCAGTCTTCATGATAATTTCAATGTTCAAGAAGCAGACATTATTACAGAAATGTCAATGAGTATCTTGACATTTTACCACTTTGCAAAAGAAATTTCTTGGATTAAATATGTTCTTAGGTTAAACAGATAGTTGGTAAAATTGTACTTAAAATAAACTCACTTCCTTTTGCTCAATGAATGATGGTAGCTTTTTAATATGGATGAAGAGAGAGGCAGCTAATATTTTTACAGGCTAACGCTTACCAGGAAATACATAAAGACACAAAAATTGTAGCAAGGTATTAGAATGTGTGAGAAAAGCACAGCATATAAAAAATGTTTTAAAGTCAGACTCTTTTACATGCAAAAAAGCCACAAATTTTCTTTGTAAAGTGCACTTAAAGTTAACTGTATTTCTCAATAGCTAAATTAAATTTCTTTAATTGGATTTATACCAGGAAAAAAAAGGAACTTGCTCCAAAATGGCCCAACAGAAAACATTGCTGAAACCACTCATTTTATTTTTATGTTGTTTGTTATTCCCAAATATTCTTCAAAATAAAAACCCTTATCTTATTATATCTTGCACTAAATTTGGAGTGTTGTGTTTAACATGTCTAAGGCATAATACTTTACAAAATACACTTACGCATACATTATATTTATCTAGTTGATCTCCACAACAACCTTTTGAAGCGAGTGTTATTAATATCACCATTTTGCAAGTGAGAAAATTTTTGGCTCAGAAAAGTTAAATGGTATGCCTAAGATAATATAATCAGTTCATGGTTGTAAACGAGGCTATAGTCTAGTTCTTCAGATTCCATATCATGGTGCTTCTTTGCATTTTTACTCCTCCCAGCCCACAATCCCCATTCAAATTTGACTCATTTTTCTCTACCTTGAAATAGTAACTTTTCTATTGATAGAGGCTTTTTAAAGAAAATACACATTGCCCTTGCCACGATACTTACTCTTGCCAAGGGTGAAAGGTCAATCAAATGCTTTCTGTGAGCCTGACAGAGGAAAGGGAAGAACTCGTTTGTGTATGTCATTTGCCCCTATTTCTTCCATATTTCCTCTTCTGCCTACAAATCCTATCCAGATCTCTGTTTTGGGCATATTTTCATTTATCTCATTGAACATAGTTAAAATAGAAGTTTTAAAGTCCTTTTAATTCCAACATCTGGGTCATCTCACAGTTGACCTCTCTTGGTTATCTTTCCCTTGAGAATAGCTCAAATTTTTCTAGTTCTTTGTATGTCAAGTAATTTTGGGTTGTACCCTGGATATTGTGGATGTTATGTTGTAGAGACTCTGGATTCTATTATATTTCTCTGAAGATTGTTGACTGTTTTGTTTTAGCAGACAATTCTTTGGACTCAGTGCAAACTTTGTCTCATCTGTGGTGAGTCGCAGCTCAAATATCAGTTCTGTTCTTTTATCTTTAGCTTCACTGCTTTCATTCTGGCATCATGGATAGTTCAAGAGTCAGCCAGTCTTGGACAAAGTTTATACACAAAATTTTTGGCTCCCTTCTCTGGCTTTTTCCTTTCTGGGATTCCCCTCTCATGCTCTGGCTGCTCCCTATTTGTTCCACGCTTATTATTCAGACCAGAATTATGGCTAGTTTTCTATTGGAGTTTTAGCTGCTCTGTACCTTGCTGTGGCTGTGTCCTATACTCAGGGAAAAGCTGCAAGGAACCAGGGAACTCACTCTGTCATAGTCCCTTCCTCCAAGTTTCAACTCTTCTACAAATACTTATTACTTTTGTCCACTCTTCATAGCCCTCAAGTAGTTGTTTTTTACATTTTTTCCAGAGTCTATAATTGTTATCTGCAGGAAGTTTGATCTGTTAGCTTACTCTGTCATACAAGAAGCATAACTCCCCATTTCAGTTATCTGTTGCTATTGTAATGAACCACTCAAAACTTGGTGGCTTAAAATAACAACATTTATTTGCTCACAATTCTGCAATTTGGGCTGGACTTAACTGGGTGGTTCTTCTCCACATGGTGTTGGATGCAGCCATCTGGAGGCTTGAATGGGGCCGAAAGTCCAAAATAGCTTCACTCATGTGCCTGACACCTCAGATGGAATGGCTAGAACAGCTTGGGGCCTGATCAGATGGCTTTCTTTTTATGTTGTCTTTCCAGCAGGATAGCTGGACCTCTTTATGTAGTGGCTTGATGCTTCGAAAGGAAGTGTTCCAAGAGCACAAGTCCCAATGTACAAATACTTATAAAGCCTCTGCTTGTATCCCACTTGCTAATGTACCATTGGCCAAAACAAATCACATATCTAAGCTAAGAGTTAATACGGGAAGGGACCACATAAGAATGACGTGGCTCATTGGGGCCACCAATGTAATAGTCTACCATAATCTCTCAGCACCTCTCCCACATTTGAGTTATAGGTTGCCACTTCTCCCTCTTTTTATCTCAAGGATCTTTCTCTATCCGTTATTCCTCCATTTCCTATATCCTTAACCTTTCTCCCCCCATTGCTTCTTTTCATCAGCATGTAGGTGATCTCCATATCTTCTTTCTTAAAATAACAACAACTTGACTTCAACCTAGTACCCTATCTCTATCATCTCTCACAACCAAAATTAAACTAGTTGTCCCACTCAACTGTCTCCAGTTTTCCATCTTGTGACTATTTTACTCCATCAGTGATGTAGCTTTCACTCACACAACAAACAGGATTGCTCTTGTCAAGGTCACTCACAACTTCTTATTGTTAAATAGAACAGATGTGGCTTGGTTCTTTTCATAAAATTTCAGCAGCATTGAACAATGTAGACCAATCCCTCCTTGAAATACTGTCTTACTTGGACTCACCTTACTTTATCTTGATTTCCTTGACAGCACAGTTCCTTGCTGCTCCATTTATTCCATGACCATTTTTAAAGTGTTGTCATTCCTAAGGTTTTATCTTGAGCCCTCTTTTTTTTTTTACTGTAAAGATTCTCTCTTGTCATCTCACCCTTTCCAATGACTTTAGTTATCATCTCTATGTTGATACCTCCTGAACCTAAATCTCTGGCCCAGAACTCTCTCCATTAGCTCCAGAAGTGTACCTCCAACTGCCTACTCAACATCTTTGCTTGATTATCCCACAGGTAACCCAAACTGAAGTCATTTCCACTCTCCCAAAACTATTTCTCTTTTCATGATCTCTTTCTTCATGACTGACACCATCAATGGCCCCACTCAGATACTTGAGTATCACTTTACCTCTTTTTTACCCACTCTCACCCCCATCCAACCAATGGTGCTCCATCCCAAGTAGATCAGCCACTATCATCTCTCATTTGGATTTCTGCCAGACTTCTGTTTGATTTCCCTGAATACAATGTCAAGTTTCCTGCCACACTCCATCCACATCCCACTCCCCCCCCCCCCCACACAAACAAAATCTATTTATCACGGTAAATCCAGAGTGATCTTTCTATGTGAAATTTATTTACCTGTTTTAAATCCTTCAGTGAGCACCCATCACCTGTAAAATAAAATCCCAGCTCTTAATTTGGGTGACAAGGTTCTCACCACCTGGCACCTACATCTCAAAACTCCTTTCTTGCCTCTCTTTGACCTCCTCTCAAGTCTTCCCCCTTCACCCTTTCTCCCTCTGCTGCTTCCCCAGTTACACACAATCTCATTCACCCTGGCATGGAAATTCAATATGTTACCTCTGAAGTCAGACTAATTGGCTGGTCTGCCACTCACTTAGATGTGTGACCTTGAGCAATTTACATAACCTCTCTGTGCTTCAGGTTTCTGTTTTTTTTTTTTTTTTTAATTTTATTTATTTATTATTTTCCCCCAGAGCCCCAGTAGATAGTTGTATGTCATAGATGCACATCCTTCTAGTTGCTGTATGTGGGACGCCGCCTCAGCACAGCCCCAGAAGCAGTGCGTCAGTGCACGCCTGGGATCCGAACCCGGGCCGCCAGTAGCGGAGCACGCGCACTTAACCGCTAAGCCACGGGGCCGGCCCTGTGCTTCAGTTTCTCATCTGTAATATCAGAATAGTAATAGTATCTACTTCACAAATAAGTTCTCACAAATTGTGAGAATAAACTGAGATAATATATGCAAACTCCTTAGCATAGTTTCCAGTATGTGATAAACACTCAATTAACAGTATACCTTTTATTATTATTCTCCAGTCACACTGCTACTTTTAGTTCTAACAGCCTCTCCTTTCCCTTCCTTCTGAGACTTTTGTAGGATGTTCCTTTAGCCTAGAACATTCTCCTTCCCCCCAACATTCCCTCCAACCTTTACCCCACCAACCTCTACCATTTGCCAGGGCAGCTCCTACTCATACTTCAGGTCTTAGTTTAGATATCACTTCCAACTAGAAGACTCCCTTTCATACTTCTGTATTTCTTTCTGTTATGGTATTTATCACACTGAATCATCATCTCCTATCTATTTCTTTTTTTTTATTTTAACACTTTTTTTTTTTTTGTGAGAGAGATCAGCCCTGAGCTAACATCCGTGCTAATCCTCCTCTTTTTGCTGAGGAAGACCAGCTCTGAGCTAACATCTATTGCCAATCCTCCTCCTTTTTTTCCCTTCCCCAAAGCCTCACTAGACAGTTGTATGTCATAGTTGCACATCCTTCTAGTTGCTGTGTGTGGGACGCGGCCTCAGCATCGCCGGAGAAGCGGTGCGTCGGTGCGCACCAGGGATCCCAACCCGGGCTGCCAGTAGCAGAGCGTGCGTACTTAACCGCTAAGCCACTGGGCCAGCCCTCCCATCTATTTCTTTGCATCTCCACTAGATTGGAAATTCTGTAAGTATCAGGGTGATAGCTTTCTTGCTCATTTATTCTCTTTCTATTGTGGACTGAATTATGTCCCCTCAAAATTCATATGTTGAAGTCCTAACCCTCAATATCTCAGAATGTAGTTGTATTTGAAGATAATGTCTTAAAAAGGTAATTAAGTTAAAATGAGGTCATTAAAGTGGGCCCTAATCCAATATGACTGGTGTCCTTATAAGAAGAGGAAATTTGGACACAGACTTGTATGCACACAGAGGAAAGGCTGTGTAAGGACAGGAGGAGAAGATGGCCGTCTATGTCTTCCAAACTAAGGAGAAAAGCTTCAGAAGGAGTCAACCCTGCCAACACCTTGATCTCAGATTTCTAACCTCCAGAACTGTGAGAAAATAAATTTCTATTGTTGAAGCCATCCAGTCTGTGGTACTTTGTTATGGCAGCCCTAGCAAGCTGATACACTTCCTCATGTAGCATCTAGCAACATGCCTTGCAAACAAAAGGAGCTCAAAAATATTTGTTTTATGAAACCAAATCATCCCATGTTCCTCCAATCCTATTAGAAAATGCCCCAATGAATTTAAGCAACAGCAAGTAGCTAAGCCTTCTTTCCCAGACTGAAGATACCACAGGAATGTGAGATCAAACCAAAATCCAAACACCATGTTTCAAATACTTGCAAATCATTTCCCTTTCCTTCCCCTTTCAGAAACAGAAGGCAGGAAATCTTACAAGTTGTTTATAAACAGCTGAAGCAAAAGAAAACATTTGCAATACCTATGTTCCAATCAACTTTGTTTTTTTTTGTGTGTGTGTGAGGAGATCAGCCCTGAGCTAACATCCGCCAATCCTCCTCTTTTTTTGCTGAGGAAGACGGCCCTGGGCTAACATCTGTGCCCATCTTCCTCCACTTTATATGGGACGCCGCCACAGCATGGCTTACCAAGCAGTGCGTCGGTGCGTGCCCGAACCCCGGGCCGCCGCAGCGGAGCGCGCTCACTTAACCGCGTGCGCCACCGGGCCGGCCCCAATCAACTTTGTTTTTGATTGATTTCATCTCTGTTGTTTAGTTAATGAGGATGTGTACTTGCAAAAGTCGCCAAAATTGCGAAGAATGTCTGCAACAAGCATCAGATACCCTCAAGTCCTTCGGGCACCCAGATAGCATGAAAACAGTGGGGGGAGAATATTCTAATAATCAGTCAGATTCTCTTGCTAGGAAACAACTTTCATTCTCTCCTTGACTTTGTCTTGATAGGCTGAGGACAACCTGAAGCAGAGAACCAAACGAAACAATTCCTCTATCTTTATTATGCTGCTGTGTCAGTACGTAAACGTCATTTAACCTCTCTCTAGAGCAAAAAAATGAAGCTCCTTAAAATTTATGGAGTCCATTTGAATATAATGTCTGCTGAAAAATCAGAAGAATGAACTAGAACTTAAAATCGGCAATGAAATTGTTTTGTATTGCTTCACACAATTTAAAATCCTCAATTATCTAAGATTCCTATAAAGGCAATATCGAAGAAATTGGTTAAAAAAACAGAATGAATGTGCAACATTGATTTCTAGACAACACAGCAACCTTATTCAAGTTTCTTAATCTTGCAATTTTAAAATAATTTCAGAAAACTGAAAACATTCTCTCCCATCAGAAACATTTGCCTTCTGTTTGTCGTCGTTGTTGTTGTGTGTATGGTGTGTGTATGGTGTATGGTGAAAAACCACGACTTTGGTGTCACATATACTTCAATTTACACCTTGATGTAGCTGTGTGACATTGGTCAAGTCATTATCTTATCTGAGCCTTGGTTTCCTTTTCTGTAAAATGAGCATAATATCACTTACCTCATAAGGTTATGAGGTTTAATGAGACAACATTTATAAAACAGCAACCTAATACCTAATGTATGGTGGGCATTTAATAAATATCAGTCTTCTTTCCCTGCTCTCCTCCTTGAGAAAGGGAAAATAAAGGCACCCAGAGTGTCCCTTTTCAAACTCACAGTTAAAGAATTGCAATTATGTTATCTAGCTTCATCCTCCTGCCACCTGCGCAAAGAAGAGAGTATCCAGGCACATAGCAACAGCTTCATGTAGTACTTAAGAATCTGGCCTTAGTGATGGTGATGCTTATGATGGTGATGGTAATCATAGTTGAGGCACATTAGTTAGGATCTCACATTTTAAAATTCTATCTTTAGATATTTAGGTATGTCAATCTCCTAACACAAGGCGTGACCCACACTAAATGCTATTCAAATAAAATAACATGCTCATTTTACTTGTTTAATATCCGCTAAAGAGCCTCTTCATACATGTCAGTAAAAGGGAACAAATATCTGTCTTCAAGAGCTTAGCCAGAAACACTAAATATTTGCCCCAATGATGAGAAAGATTACCCTTCTAAGAGTCCACTGTCTCCATCTCACTTATAAAGGAACAGCACTGCTCAGTGGGCTGGATGAGAACTGCACCTCTACATGCAAGAGTGGTTTAGGGGAACTGAAAAATGAAATTTTTAGCTATTATGAAGCAAGTCAGTTCCTGAAAGCTTCTAGAAAGCTTTCAATCCCAAAAGCATTGGGATGGGCATTTCATCCTGCCCAAACCTCTTGCTTGCTTCTAGGGAGCAGCTGCCAAAGCAGTGTAGGGGATGTGGTGTGGAGTAGAAGAGGAGGAGGAAGGGGCGATGAGGTGGAGAAGGTTTCATACCACAAAATTTCTCCTAGGGAGAGCTCTGAGTTTGCAAGAAATACTTTGAGAAGCTACTTCTCAGGGAGGACAGTAGGGTCAGAGCCCTGCTCAGGCAACAAAAGATGTAAGCTAAATTGATATGCATGAAGCAAGGAGAAACAATTAGTTTGCTCCTGAGAAGAAGGAGGCAAAAGCAGAGGAGAGGAAAAGGGCTGAGCCAGTAGGATGGCAGAAAGCCCTACGCTTCCCTGAATCTTCAGAAAACCTACAGAATCCACCAACACCTGGTGTAAATAGTTTTTTGTAATTAGCGAAAGACGAAGGGCAAGGAGACCCTGGCTAACGTCTGGGTTCCTTCTGAAAGCGTCATCGCCCTAGCTGACCCTCTTTTCCTGAGCTTTGAAGGAGTGGGTGATGCTAACGAATGACAAACCACTCCACTAGTGGCTCTGATTAGCCCCTCGGCTTACCCTCTTGGCCTCTATGTTAGATAGCTATGTTAATGACCAAAAGGCAGGCCCTCAGATTCTAGATATCTGACTGTCCAATGGCATAGAGGCAAAGTTGTGAGACAGGTGTGAGAATTATCATCCCATCTTGGGGAGAAATGAATTGAAGTATCATTATGTGATTTGCCAAAACAACACTCTGAATTCAGCGCTGGTGCCATCTGAACTTCTGCCAACAAAAAACATCTAATCAGGGTGATTGAGCAAAGTGCTTTTCGCCTGCTATAATGATGCTGAACTTAATCAAAAAGCATTTATTAAGTACTTAATCACACGCAGTGCTGTGCTGGAGGCCCACGGAGAACTCTGTGCACCGGGCCCCTCCTCTCTAGCTGTTGACAATATAGAGAAGTGGAGGGGTGGAGGCAGAGGCAGGAAGGAAGCTGACATTTCGTGAGTTCCTCAGATGGCCCAAGTCCCATGTAGGGATTCGACAGGTGATTTAATCCTTACTGTCACCTTATGCGATAAGTATCATTTTGTCCATTTTATAGATAAGGAAAGTGAGGCTCAGAGGCGTAAGTTGTAGAGCTGGAATTCAAGCTGAGTTTTCTGACTCCAAGGCTCTTTTGTCTACACCACATTGCCTCTGGGAGGAGGACAGCCGACATGGGAAAGTGTGCTCAAAATAAAAGGACTCCTTAAAATGATAAGATGACTTCTAAGCATTTAGGGATGGAAGGCAGAGATATATATGTCATATATGACTTGGGATCAAAAAAAGTATGTCCTGTAGACATTTTTTCAGACCCTCAAGTTTGAGATGAAAACACTTTGTTTATTATCTCAGGTTTGAGGGGCACCATAAAGCAGTGGCCTAAGAAGTAGCTGCCCCTTTCTCTGCCACCCCTCCAGGCTATTTAAGAGATTCTGAGATGGCCTTTGGGGTTTAATGCTTATACTCTGGACAGTGAATGTGCCACAGACCCAGGGGGATTCTGGGAGTAAAGCTGCAAGCCTACGGCAGGAGCCACAGCAAACCTACTCGAAGGAGAAATCCACTTCTGTTGGCCCAGCAATGCGCCAAGATGCCCAGCTGAGGTCACTGTCACCCATGTAGCCATTCGCTCACCGCCTGGCATCAGTCTGCCTCTCACTGTCAGCTTGTAATGTTTGAGTGTGTGTTTGGTGCCTCCCCTTCCCTGCCTCCGTCTCCATACACTGTTTATTTCCTTGTGCCCGGTACCAGCCCTTCGGGCGTTTCACATGGATCTTCTTACCCATATCTTGATCTAATTAGTAAAGAGGATGGGTGACTCCCCAGTTCAGTGCCCCTTAGACCTCTCCTCACTGCTTTTCCATACCTCTTCTCCACTTTTACAAGTGCTCTTTTCTCTTCCACTATTTCGCTCATCTCTCCTCCCCCTCCCCATACCTCTCCCTGTAACCTATCCTTCTGGCTCTATTTATCCCCACCTTCCATTAGTAACTTATTTTTATCCCTTTCCCCCTCATTTCTCTTTGACTGAGTTCCGTTCAACCACCCTGTGTTGCGTGGTCAGTTCTGGGCTCTCTGTGATGGATCACACCTTAGATCATCTGAAGTTTAGTTGGGGGGATAAGATATAACCGTGAAACTCTTTAGTGATGACAGAAAATAATTATTATTGGGAGTCAGACAGAAAAATAGTGTGAACTAGGATCTAAGAGATGAGAAAGGCTATCTTCTTTTTGACCATCTAAACTCTGAATCCTTGGCTTAAACTTTGCTAATTTCACACTCACTAAGGGTAATGGTCAATTAAAAATGTGAAGTATGAGAAAAAGATACCGGTTTTTTTTGATTCAGGTTTGTTACTTTGAATTGGCTAGAGAAAGGCTGCTATTAGGGAAAGAAGAGGGAGCTGGCGTGTTGCCGCCCTTGTGAGCGTGTTATGGAGTGGACAGGCATTATTTCTGATGAACAAGTTCAGTCTTTCTTGTTGAGTCACAGTCTGCTCAGGGCTGAGGAAACTTTTACTCTCTGACTTCCCCTCCTCTGCAGTCCCGAAGAACTCCTCCCCACATTTCTGTTTGTTTTTTTTCCCCTTATTTGTTTATTTATCTTGCTTTCTTCAGTTACAATTCACCAACTTTGATTTAAATATATAGAATTCAAAAACCAACTATCTTTCAGGCATATAGATTCTGAGGTGGGTTTTTTTTTTTTGAAAGTATGTTTATTTCACCCTCAATTTACATAATAGATTAGAAGGTACTAACCTAATTAGTTTCCTTTGTAGTCCTCTGAAGTTTATTGTATTCATTTAAAGACATTATTCTAAACGATCTGTTGGCTTCACCAAGCTACTAAATGGGTTGGTGGCAGAAAAAAAAATATTAAGAGCCCAGAAGATAGCTAGAGTTTTGTCAGTTTCTCCCAGCTCGCTGGAGATTTTCTTCTGCCCTCTGTGTTCGTTTTGTTGTTGAGAAGTTTGCTGTCGTTACAACTGTCATTATTTTCAGATAGCCTGTCTTTTTTTCTTTAGTTGACTTTAAAGTACTTTATCTTTGGTGTTCCATGGTCTCACCAGAATGTGACTAGTGTGGACTTTGATTCTTATTTATCCTTCTCTAACTTGTGCTTCCTGTATTTGGAAAATGTCTTGTTCATTAATTTTGGAAAAGTCAGCTTATATCTCTTCAAATATTTCGTTTCTTCCATTCTTTTTATTTCCTCCTTTCTAGAACTTTTATTAGATCTACATAGGACATTATCATGATTTCTTCCCAACTCTTGACCTTTTCTCATATTTTCCATCTCTTTGTCACTGTGCTACCCCTGAGAACAATCTCAAGTCTACTTTCTTTAATTCACTCTTTGGTTTTTTCAAATCAACTGTTTAACCCATCTACTGAGTTTCTGATACATTTTGATATTGAGTTTTGAATCATTTTTTGTGTTTCTATTGCTTCTTCTTTAAAATCATCTGTTCTTTTTCATAACGTCTTTTTTCTCTCTTTTTATTTTGTTTCATTTTATAGAGGTCATATTGGCTTTTAACATTGTGTAAATTTCAGGTGTACATGATTATATTTCAGTTTCTGTATAGACTGCATTGTCTATACAACAGTCTACTTTTTATCCATCACCATACACATGTGCCCCTTTACCCTTTTCAACCTCCCCACATGCTCCTTTCCTCTGGTAACTACTAATCTGTTCTCCTTATCTATGTGTTTATCTTCCACATAGGAGTAAAATCGTATGGTATTTGTCTTTCTCTGTCTGACTTATTTTCCTTAGCATAATACCCTCAAGGTTCATCTATGTTGCCACAAATGGCATGATTTTCTCTTTTTTTTATGGCTGAGTAGTATTCCGTTATATATATTTACCACATCTTCTTTATCCATTTATCTGTTGTTGGGCACATGGGTTACTTCCATGTCTTGGCTATTGTGAATAATGCTGCAGTGAACATAAGGATGCATAAATCTTTTGAATTGTTGATTTTGTGTTCTTTGGATAAATATCCAATAGTGGAATAGCTAGATCATGTGATATTTCTATTTTTAGTTTTTTGGGAAATTTCCATATTATTTTCCATAGTAGCTGTACCAGTTTGCATTCCTACTGGCAATGTATGAGGGTTCCCTTTTCTCTACATCGTCTCCAACACTTGTCATTTCTTGTCTTGTTAATTATAGCCATTCTGACGGGTGTGAGGTGATATCTCATTGTAGTTTTGATTTGCATTTCCCTAATAATTAGTGATATTGAACATCTTTTCATGTGCCTGTTGGCTATCTGTATGTCTGCTTTGTAAAAATGTCTGTTAATATAGTCTGCCCATTTTTTGATCGGGTTGTTTGTTTTTGTGTCGTTGAGTTGTATGTGTTCTTTATCTGTTTTGGAAATTAACCCCTTGTCAGATGTATGACTTGCAAATATTTTCTCCCTGTTGGTGGGTTGTCTTTTTGTTTTGTTCATGGTTTCCCTTGCTGTGCAGAAGCTTTTTAATCTGATGTAGTCCCATTCATTCACTTTTTTCTTTTGTTTCCCTTGCCTGAGTAGACATGGTATTTGAAAATATACTGCTAAGACCATGTCAAAGAGTGTACTGCCTATATTTTCTTCTAAGAGTTTTACATTTTTAGGTCTAACATTCAAGTCTTTAATCCATTTTGAGTTAATTTTTGCATATGGTATAAGATAATGGTCTATTTTCATTCTTTTGCTTGTGGCTGTCCAGTTTTCTCAACACCATTTATTGAAGAGACTTTCCTTTCTCCATTATATGTTCTTGGCTCCTTTGTCAAAGATTAGCTGTCCATAGCTGTGCAGTTTTATTTTCAGGCTTTCAATTCTGTTCTGTTGATCTCTGTGTCAGTTTTTCTGCCAGTACTTTGCTGTTTTGATTAGTATAGCTTTGTAATATAATTTGAATTCAGGGAGTGTGTGATACCTCCAGCTTTGTTCTTTTTTCTCAGGATTGTTTTGGCTATTTGGGGTCTTTTGTTGTTTCATATAAATTTGGGGATTCTTTGTTCTATTTCTGTGAAGAATGTTATTGGGATTCTGACTGGAATTGCATTGAATCTGTAGATTGCTTTAGGTCATATGGGCATTTTAACTATGTTTATTCTTCCAATCCATGAGCATGGCATATCTTTCCATTTCTTTATGTCATCTTCAATTTCTTTCAATAATGTCTTAAAGCTTTCACTGTATAGGTCTTTCACCTCCTTGGTTAAATTTATTCCTAGGTATTTCATTCTTTTTGTTGCAATTCTAAATGGGATAGTATTCTTGACTTCTCTTTCTGCTAGTTCACTATTAGTGCGTAGAAATTCAACTGATTTTTGTATGTTGGTTTTGTATCTTGCAAGTTTATTGTACTTCTTGATTATTTCTAATAGTTTTCTTGGTGGATTCTTTAGAGTTTTCTATATACAGAATCATAGAATCAATTTCTGTATATAGAATCAACAAATAGTGAGAGTTTCACTTCTTGCTTTCCAGTTTTTATCCTTTTATCCTTTTTATTTCTTTTTCTTGCCTAACTGCTCTGGCTAAAACTTCCAGTACTATGTTGAATAAAAGTGGCAAGAGTGGGCATCCTTATCTTGTTCCTGTTCTCACAGGAATAGCTTTCAGCTTTTCTCCATTGAGTGTGATGTTGGCTTTGGGTTTGTCATATATGACCTTTATTATGTTGAAGTACTTTCCTTCTATGCCCATTTTGTTGAGAGTTTTTATCAAAAATATATGTGGATCTTGTCAAATGCTTTCTCTACATCTATTGAGATGATCATGTGATTTTTATTCTTCATTTTGTTAATGTGATGTATCACATTGATTGATTTGCAGATGTTGAACCATCCCTGCATCCCTGGAATAAATCCCACTTGATCGTGGTGCATGATGCTTTTAATGTATTGTTGTATTTGATTTGCTAACATTTGTTGAGGATTTTTGCATCTATGTTCATCAGTGATATTGGCCTGTAATTTTCCTTTTTTTGTGTTGTCTTTATCTAGTTTTGGTATTAGGGTAATGTTGGCCCAGTAAAATGAGTTAGGAGGTGTCCTGTCCTCTTAAATTTTTTGGAATAATTTGAAAAGTATAGGAATTAAATCTTCTTTGAATGTTTGGTAGAATTCACCAGAGGAGTTATCTGGTCATGGACTTCTGTTTTTTGGGAGGTTTTTGATTTCTGTCTCAATCTCTTTTGTTGTGATTGGTCTATTCAGATGCTCTATTTCTTCTTGATTCAGTTTTGGGAGATTGTATGATTCTAAGAATTTATCCATTTCTTCTAGGTTATACATTTTGCTGGCCCATAGCTTTTCATAGTACTTTCTTATAATCCTTTGTATTTCTGTGGTATCTGTTACAATTTCTCCTCTTTCATTTCTGACTTTATTTGAGTCTTCTCTCTTTTTTTCTTAGTGAGTCTGGCTAAGGATTTGTCAATTTTGTTTATTTTCTCAAAGAACCAGCTCTTATATTCATTGATCCTTTCTATTGTTTTTTTAGTCTCTATTTTGTTTATTTCTGCTCTGATTTTTATTTCTTCCTTCTAATGACTTTGGGCATTATTTGTTCTTTTTCTAGTTCTTTTAAGTATAGGGTAAGCTTGTTTATTTGAGATTTTTCTTGTTTGTTGAGGTAGCCTGTATTGATGAAAATTTCCCTCTTAGTACTGCTTTTGCTGCATTGCTTGAGTTGGCATGTTGTGTTTTCATTTTCATTTGTCTCCAGGTATTTTTTGATTTCTCTGTTGATTTCTTCATTCATCGAATGGTTGTTCAGTAGTAAGTTGTTTAGTCTCCACATATTTGTGACTTTCTCAGCTTTTTTCTTGTAGTTGATTTGTAGCTTCATACCATTGTGATCAGAAAAGATGTTTGATGTGATTTCAATCTTCTTAAATTTATTGAGGGCTACCTTGTTTCCCAACCTATGGTCTATCTTTGAGAATGTTCCATGTGCACTTGAGAAGAATGTGTATTCTGCTGGTTTTGGTTGGAATGTTCTCTATATATCTATGAAGTCCATTGGGTCTAGTGTTTCACTTAAGGCTACTGTTTCCTTGTTGACTTTCTGTCTGGGTGATCTATCCATTAGCATCATTGGGTTGTTAAAGTCCCCTATTACTATTGTATTGCTGTTAGTCTCACCCTTTAGGTCTGTTAATAGTTGCTTTATATACTTTGGTGCTCCTGTGTTAGGTACATATATATTAATAAGTGTTATGTCTTCTTGGTGGAATGTCCCTTTTATCATTATATAATGCCCACTTTTGTCTCTCATTGTCTTTTTTATCTTGAAGTGTGCTTTGTCTGATATAAGTATAGCTACACCCACTTTCTTGTGCTTGCCATTTGCTTGGCATATCATCTTTCATCCTTTCACTCTCAGCCTGTGTTTGTCTTTAGAGCTGAGATGTATTTCCTGGAGGCAGCATATTGTTGTATCTTGTTTTTTAATCTACCCAGGCACTCTGTGTCTTTTGATTGGAGAATTCAATCCATTTACATTTAGAGTGATTATTGATAGATGATGGCTTAATACTGCCATTTTATCTTTTGTTTTCCGGTTGTTCTATATTTCCATTATTTCTTTTCACTTGTATTTCTGTCTGCCATTTCAGTTTGTTGTTTTTCTGTGATGGTTTTCTCTTTATGATTTGTGACTCTGCTCAGGTTTTTTGTTTTGTGGTTACCATCAGGCTTGTATAAAGGATCTGAAAGACGAGGTAGTCCATTTTCTGATAGCCTCTTATCTCCATTAGCCTATGCAGGTTCTATCCCTTTCCTCTTCTCCTTCTATGTTTTTGTTGTCACAATTTTTTTGTATGTGTGTTATGAATTTGTGTTGTGAAATTGAAGTGTTTATAATCATTTTTGATGCTTTCTTTCTCTTTATCCTTTATTTTATAATATAGTGTTTGCTAACCTATTCTGATATAGAGCTGAAATTTTCTGATTTTGTCCATCTATTTATCTCTTTGCTCAAAGCTTTGTAAACCTTTGCCTTTTTGTTTCACGTGGGAGGGCTCCCTTCACCATTTCTTCTAAGGCAGGTCTAGTGGTGATAAACTCCCTCAACTTTTGTTTCTCTGGGAATGCTTTTATTTCTCCAGGATGATTTCACCAGATAGAGTATTCTTGGCTGATAATTTTTGTTTTTCAGTACTTTGAACATATTTTTCCACTTTCTCCTAGCCTGTAAGGTTCCTGCTGAGAAATCTGCTGAAAGCCTGATGGGAGTTCCTTTGTAGGTTATTTTCTTCCCCCTTGCTGTCCTTAATACTCTGTCATTGACTTTTGACAATTTTAGTATTATATGCCTCAAAGGTCTTTTTACATTGATATAATTAGGAGTTATATTAGCTTCATGTACTTGTATGTCCAGTTCCTTCCAGAGGTTTGGGAAGTTCTCAGCTATTATTTCTTTGAATAAGCTCTCTTCTCCTTTCTCCCTCTCTTCTCTCCCTGGGATATCTATAATCCTTATGACACTTTTCCTAATTGGGTCAGATATTTCCCCAAATTTCTCCATTTTTTAAAAACTTTTGTTCTCTCTCCTTCTCCACCTGAATCATTTCTAGGTTTCTATCTTTGAGCTCATTGATTCTTTCCTCCATAAAGTCTACTCTATTTTTTATGGATTCCAGATTATTTTTTATCTCATTAATTATGTTCTTCATATCCAGAATTTCTGTTTGGTTTTTATAGAGCTTCAATCTGTTCCTTAAGTTTATTCCTAAGCTCATTGAATTATCTTTCTGAGTTTTCTTGTAGGTTGTTGAATTTCTTCATGACAGCTATTTTGAATTTTCTGTCAGTCAGATTATAATCTTCTGTGACTTCCGGTTTGGTTTCTGGAGAGTTGCCATTCTCTTTCTGTTCTGCCGTGTTACTGTAGTTCTTCATGGTGTTTGATGAATTGATCCTCTGTTGGTGCATTTGTGGTAGTAACCACCTTTCTTATTTGGGTATGGCTTTTCTTACTTTGGTTCTGAGCTGCTTCTGGTTGTATTTGAGATCCTGCACTTTCCCCCCTCCACTGCCTCTGCTAGAGGTGTCGTCAGTGCCCTCCTTGTGCCACTTGTGCCTCTGAGATTGCTGGTGCCTTGCTGCTTTTGATTTCATTGCAGTCTCACGTGTTGCCACCAAGGTCACCAGGCTATGAGCACTTTTACTGCTTCTGAGGTTGCCTGGGTCTCATGTTCCCCCACTGGCTTTCCACGGGCTCGGGTGCTGCTGACCAGTGCACCACCTGTGCTGCTGCTCCTGGGTTATCTGGGGGTGCTGGCGCTACTGCTGCCAGGGCACTGGGCTCACGGGTGTTGCTGTTGCTGTCAGGGGCCCAGGTCCTTGTATGCAGCCCTCCCTGCTGGTAGAGCCAGTGTTGGGGGTGCTGCCACTGGGGGCTGGATCTCAGGTTCTGCTGTGGTTCCTGAAGCTCAGGTCATAGGTGCCACCTGCCACTGCTGGGGGAGGAGTAGGGGCCAAGCTGCAAGTGTTGTTGCTGGCCCTGCCATCTCTGGTCACTGGCACCTGCCAGCGTGCTTTTTGAAATCTTGGGTCAGGGCACCCTGTTCCTGCTGGTGAAATCCACATTTTAGTTGCTGACCTACTGCTGGAGAGACCAGCACCACTGCCAGGAGATGAGGAGGGGGCTGGGTCACCAGCACAGCTCTGTGTCCTGAAGCCTCAGGACATGTGTGCCAACCGCCACCGCTGAGCAGGACCAAGGGCCGTAGCCTCTGGTAGCTGGCACTGGTGCGTGCTGGTGATCTGCTCTAATACATCATATCAGGGCACTCTGCCCCTGCCAGGGAAATTCACACCTTGGATGTAGTCCCCACTGCTGGAAACACTGGTGCCATTGCCTGGGGAGGGGGAGGGGGCCAGGTTGCCTCCTCTGCTCTGTGTCCTGGAGCCTCAGGACACGTGTGCTACCCACCACCACTGGGGGGGATGGTCCAAGCCATGAGTGCTCTGTTTGCCCTTGCAGCCTGTGGTCACTGGTGTGCACACTGGTGTGAGGATCCAAGTTTTAGATTGCCACCACCAGGGAAGAAAGGGGTTGCTCCCCTAGTTCCACTGCCTTCTGGAGGTCCAGTCCACTCACCTTCAGATGTATAGATGCATGGATCATTCAGACGTTCTGGTGTGCTGTGCAGGGAGTCCTTTCTTTGTCACTGGATGTCTGACTGGTTGTAACTTAGAGGCAAGAGACAAAGGGAACGACTCACTCCACCATGATGCTGTTGTCACTCCTCCTGAGGTGGGTTTTTAAGTCATTTTCCCCACATTTTATTTCTCTTGGCTACTTTCTAATGACAGAGAGATAACTTCATCTTTAAAATATGTTCTATTTAGATTGTTGGATATTTATGTCTAAAAGAAAATTTTCAACTAACTTTCCAAAGCATGATTCTTTTCCAAATTATTTTTTATTGTAAAAATAACATAAGTGTTCTAGAAAAATACTTTCACATATGCACAAAGAGGGACAGGTGTACATTAAAAAGGAAGTAGAAGAATGTTCATTTATAGCATTGTTTGAAATATCAAATAACCAAAAGCAAGCTAAATATTCATTATCTGAGGACTGGTTAAATAAACTATGGTATTCATAATTAGAATACTATACATATAGAAATTTAAAAAAATGAAATGGATCTATGTCAGCAAAAAATACCCAGCTGTACAATGTAGAAAAAAATAGTTATTATATAATTTTCTCCATGACAAAAATGCATGTGTAATAGAAAACCAACTATTTTAATATGCAAATATATGCTATAAAAGTGTACAGAAAAATATCTGGAGGAATACACACACCAAACTGTTCACTGTGTTATCATGAATAACCTGTTTAATTAAAAATTTATAAATTAAGTTTAAAAAGTCATAAATAGTAAAAATTTCAGAGTGCAGAAAAATTTAAACTGGAAAGAACACATTCTTCTACATCCTCAGTCCTACTCAGTAGAGGTAACCATGAATGATTCTTCTGTATTCTTGCAGAAAATTTTCATAAGTATTCAAAAGCAAATACACAAGTAGCTATTTTCTCACAGATGGAAACATATATATAACTGCAAATTGGAATTTTTTACTTAGCTACATCATTGTGCATCACATATAGATCAGTGCATATAGATCTACCCCTATATTTTTAATGGCTAGTTTCATTGGTACAATATTTTATTTAACTAGTCCCCTATTGATGGATATTTAGATTGTTACTGTTTTTAATAAAGAGGAGATTTTAGAAACAATGTTGCAATAAATGTCCATAAACAAATATCTTTCTCACTTTTTCTAGTACAACTGCAGGAAAAATTCCTAGAGTCAGAAGGATAAATATTTAAAACTTGGGTAAATGTTGATTTGACAGATTTGACCAAACTGTTCTCAAAATGTTGCAATAATTTACACTATTTCTAACAGTGTGTGAATGTTTCTCATGCTCTCATCAATATTTTTCATCTTTGTCAATCTGATAAGTAAAATGGCATCTTTTGTTGTTTTAATTTGCATTTCTAACACTATGAGTGAAGTTAAACCTACTTTTCCTATGCTATTTATGTTTCTATTTCTGTGAACTACTTGTTCTTCTCATTGCCCCTCTTTTACTTTTTTTATTTAACATCGAATTGAGGCACACTTTGTATAATAAAGAAATTAGCTCTTTAGCATGTGAGGTAGAGTTAGGATCACGCAATGATTCATAACTACCTGGTAAGCAGTTTTGTGTGTATTCAGACTTTTTTTAACTATGTTTTTATTGTGGTCAAATATTTATAACATATTTGCCATGTTACCCATTTTTAAGTTTACAATTCAGTGGTATTAATTACATTTACAATATTATACAATCATCACCACTATTTATTTCCCAAAATTTTCATCACCCCAAACAGAAGTCTTTCTGTTTACCCATTGCACAATAATTCCTCACTTTCTCCTTTTCCCAGCCCATGGTAACCTCTAATCTACTTTGTGTCTCTATGAACTTGCCTATTCTAGATATTTCATGTAAGTGGAATCATGCAATATCTGTTCTTTTGTATCTGGCTCATTTCACTTAGCATAATATTTTCAAGGTTCATCCATGTTGCACCACGTATCAGAACTTCATTCCTTTTTGTGGCTAGACGATATTCCATTGTATGTGTATACTACACTTTGTTTATCTAGCCATCTGTTGATGGACACTTGGGTTGTGAGTGAGGGGAGGGGCTGGAAGGGAGAGGCCTGGCCCTCACACCCTGCACCCCTGCAAGATAGGCTAGTGCCCCTGAGATACCCAAGGAGTTCAGGCCAGGTGCCAGGGGCTGGACTGGCACAGGAATTGCTAAAAATAGAGTTGTAAATAGGAGACGTCACAGATAATTATGTGCACGTTGTGACTGCCCCATGTATCTTGCTATGCACCGAGGAACAACTCAGCACTACAGCTCTTGGTTCCATCCATTTAATTTGTGGTGACGGGCCAGCCCTGGTTAAGTTTGCTGCATTCCACTTCGGCGGCCCGGGTTCAGTTCCCAGACGTGGACATATGCCACTTGTCTGTCAGTGGCCATGCTGGCAGCAGCTCACATACAAAAAGAGGAAGATTGACAACAGACGTTAGCTCGGGGTGAATCTCCCTCAGCAAAAAGAGGAAGATTGGCAACAGATGTTAGCTCAGGGTGAATCTTCTCAGCAAAAAAATAAAAAAAAATTGTGGTGTTTTCAGAGCCTCATCTGTCAGCCTTCCTAATTTCAGTGGCAAGAAATCATAACTCCAGCTGAAAAATTACAGAAGATTAAAGTTTCCTGACTCCCTTCATACATAATGTCTATCCTATGTGTACATATACAGTATAAATATATATATAAGCACATATAACCATTATTTGCCTTTAACCAGAATGCTATTATTTCTACACACCCTATGTAATTATGTTTATATTTCCTGTCTGTAATTCCAAAATAAACATGGAGAATGGCAAAAAAAAAAAAAAAAAAGAAAGTTCCCCTTTTGGCTATTGTGAATTGGCTATTGTGAACAATGCTGCAATGGACGTTATAGTACAAGTACCTGTCTGAGTGCCTGCTTTGAGCATATATCAAGGAGTGGAATTGCTGGGTCTTATGGTAATTCTATGTTTAGCTTTTTTAGGAACTGCCAAACTGTTTTTGGCTGCATCATTTCACATTCCTACCAGCAATGTGTGAGGGTTCCAATTTTCCCACATTGTCACCAACATTTATTTTCCATTTTCTGAGTATAACCATCCTAGTAGGTGTTAAGGTGAGATCTCTCTGTAGTTTTGATCTGCATTTCCCTTATGATTAATGATGTTGAGCATCTTTTCATGTGCTTATTGTCCATTTGTATATCTTCTTTGGAGAAATGTCTGTTCAAGTCCTTTGCCCATTTTCTAATTGGGTTGTTTGGGATTTTTTTTGTTGTTGTTGAGTTGTAGGAGTTCTTTATATGTTCTGGATATTAAATTCTTATCAGATGTATGATTTACAAATATTTTCTCATTCCATGGATTATCTTTTCACTTTCTTGATAGCATCTTATGATGCACCAAAGTTTTTCATTTTACTGAAGTCCAATTAATCTATTTTTTCTTTTGTTGCCTGTGCTTTTGGAGTCATATTTAAAAAACCACTGTCAAATCCAAGGTCATGCAGATTTGACTTTATACTTTCTTCTAGTAGTTTTATAGTTTTACCTCTTAAATTTAGATCTTGAATCCATTTTGAGTAATTTTTGTATACCGTGTGGATATTCAATTTTCTCAGCACAATGTGTTGAGATCATTGTTTCCCCCATTGAACGATCTTAGCACCCTTGTTGAAAATCAATTGACATAGATGTATGGGTTTATTTCTAGGATCAGTTCTATTCCACTGATCCGTATGTCTAACATTATGCTAGTATCACAATGTTTTGATTACCATAGCTTTGTAGCCAGTTTTGAAAGCAGGAAGGATGAGTCTTCTAAATTTGTTCTTCTTTTGCAAGATTATTTGGGCTATTCTGGGTCCCTTAAAATTCCATGATTTTTAGGATGGGTTTTTCCATTTCTGAAAAAAATACTGTTAAGATTTACACAGTGATTGCATCGAATCTGTTTATCACTTTGGATAGTATTGTCATATTAACAATATTAAATATGGAAATCCATGACCATGGGATGTCTTTCTATTTATATAAGTCTTCTTTAATATTTTTCCTGCAATGTTTTTTAGTTTTCAGTGTACAAGTCTTGCACCTCCTTGGTTAAATTTATCCCTAAGTATTTTATTCTTTTTGATGCTAGTGCAAATGAAATTATTTTCTTAATTTCTTTTATGTTGGAGTGTTCATTGCTAGTGTATGGAAATGCAACTCATTTTTGTGAGTCAATTTTGTAACCTGAAACTTTGCTGAATTTGTTTATTAGCCTTAATGACGTTTTTGTGGATTCTTTAAGCTTTTCTAGATATAATATCTTGTCTTCTGTGAAAAGAGATAGTTTTACTTCTTTCTTTCCAATTTGAATGCCTTCTAGCTCTGTATACTTTTTATCCTAATTTCTCTAGCTCTGTATACTTTCATAGTGAATACCTGCATATAAAAATATTTGTTTTTTTGCATTATGTGTGTATTCTTTTTTCATGAATAAAATTATAGCATGACTGTTATTTTGCAACTTGCTTTTATGCCACACTATATTTATAGAGCTACTTTTTTGGCCAACATATATAGATCTACCTCATTTTTTAAACTGTTGAATAGTATTCTAATTATAGATACCATAGTTTATTTAACCATTCCACAAATAATGAATGTTTAGGTTGTTTCCAGTTATTTGGCATTTAGCATTTATATTTTAACTTTATATTGTCTTTTTTTCCCCCATGCAGAAGTTTCAAACTTTTTATGTAGTCAGATTTATTATATTTTTTTCTTTAGTGCCTCTGAGTTTGGGGTCATGCATGGAAAGTCTTTCTTTACTGTAGGACTATGTTAAAAATGTTCTTTTTTTCTAGAACTTTCGTTTATTTTTTTATGTTTAAATATTTAAACCTTTAGGAATTTATTTTGGCTCAAGGAATGTGAGAGTGAGCCAATTTCATTTTCTTCTAAATGGCCACCTGGTTTTCCCAAGATCATTCACTAAATAATCCATCAACTGGGAAGTACTTTAAAAAAAAAATAAGTTCAAGTTGAAAAAGGACTAGGACCTTTTTACTCCTAGAAGTGTTATACAGACAAAGACTCAGACTCAGGAGAATGAGTCTCCAGAAAGAAGGTGAAGACTGCTTATAATTTAGAGCTGAATCAGAGCCAGATAAGGGAGCTACTGCTTAGCTCCGTGTGCAAGACTATGGCTTCTAATTTGAGGTCTTTACTCATGCTCTTCAATCCAAATATCCCTTCCTTTCTACTTTTCTCTTTGAAATCCAACTCAGTTGCCACCTCATCCACAATGAAGTATTTCCTTGTCCTCCAAAAGTTTCTGTTTTTTCTCCTGCTCTACTTCAAACACACATCAAAACATCCAGGAATTCATTTCAACAACAGTCAGCTCTGAGAATAGAGAGCTGGAAATGGGAAAGAGTTGACAGGTGATACTGGAGAACTGGGCTGATGCTAGAGACCAGAACATGGTATTAGAGCCTAACTAGGAGAAAGTTGAGATCTGATGGGAATTCGTGAGTATAATTTACTCAGTCTATGTAGAGGTCAAGCCTAAAGACGAGTCTTAAGGGCAAATCTGAGATCAGTATTTACAAGGACTGGGCAAGAGGCCAGGAATACAAACAAGGAAACATAGGAGTTGTCTTATAGATTTTTTAGTCTCCCACAGTGCCTACCAGTGTTCCATATTGGAGGACTTTAGTAAATATTTATTAATGGATTACTAAATGAATGAGTGGGTCCTGAACATGAAGTCAAACTCCAGTTTTCCCTATTATTAGTAGGTGATCTTGGGCAAATCATTTAAATTCTCTTACCAATTTTCTCAACTGTAAAATGCAAGTAATAATACTGCACAACTCTACCTCTGAGAATCGCCATAAGGACCAAAATGGAATTGTTGTTTTAAAATGTGTAAGCGGTTTGTAAATTGTCATGACCACACAAACACCTTACCTAGGATCCTTCTTAGAGAGAGGCAGGGTATACACTCACCCACATACAAATTTACAAATTATTTTTTTTTTACTCTTTTTTAACACTTTAAGTAACTTAATTTTCACTTATTTTAAAGCATAAATCCACCTCTAGCTTACATTAACAAAGGTGTTGTAAACAACAAATCGTCGCATGTCGTAGTTTATTTCATCTTTGTCCAAACAACTTCAGAAGAGACTCTGGAGTTACAAACTTTTCTAAATATTGGAAAATCAAGATAATTATTTTATAAGTTATTGGGGGACACTTTTGAATGTGTTTTAAATCTCAGCACACAGAATTATGAATTGTATTTTAAAAGAAAAATTTTACTCCTTAAATGTCTAGAACTTAAATGAGATGTCACAGCAAAAAGATTGAAGCCCCATCTTCTGATTATCTCTGAAATAAGGAACTCCTCCCATGAAAATGCTGAAAACTAACGGGCTGGATTGTAGAGCCTGGTATTTAGCATAGAGTAGACTCAGGAGTAGAATCAGATGAGTTCAGCTCTAGAATTACTAAGTAGTAGCCTTGATTTTCATGAAGGTACAAAATTTATTTTCATCCTGAGTTTCTGTAAATGTTTTTCTAAAACTTTCAGAGAAATTTTGGTTTTGATTTGAAACTTCACATATTTGGTATCTTATCCAAAGATAAATTATGTTTTTGGAAGTTTTAGCAAATTTGTTCTCCCACTCCCGAATTAGTCAGTGAAACCAAAATAAAATTGTTCTGCCTTCAAAAACAAGTGTGTTTTTAAATGTCAGGCGCAAGAACGTTAGGAGAATACAAACCAATATGTGGGAAGAGCTGCTATACAACAAGTGTGAAATTTCATATGTTCTGAGGACCTCTAATAGATTCTTTTCACCCAAATTTGAAGTGTTTGGCTACAATTGGATTCTATTTGTGGTACATGGTGTTCTGAAAGACACAAACATGTATGGAATAAATAAATGGAAACTGTATAATATTTTCAATTGCTCATAGTACCTTTAAAATTATTTCTAGAAAAATTATATAAACAAAATAATTAGATACACTAAAATAACTGTTGACTTACTTTTTCTGTCTCTTCATTGACAGGCAATTTTTCAGCGGCATCTCTCTGGGTATCTACGAGAGACTTAGCTACAAAGCATTATCCAAAGCCAGAGACTGGGAAATGTGCATTCCTGACAGAGGTACAGGGAATCATAAGAGAATTGTGGAAAAGTCTAGCTAGGATCAATTCAATCTAAAATTGATTAAAAAGGCAAGTTAAAATCAGTATCAGTAGCTAGAGAGATCCTACTTTAAAATCAATAATAAATGTTAATTAAGCACCTGTTGGCCGGCCCCGTGGCTTAGTGGTTAAGTGCGCGCACTCTGTTGCTGGCGGCCCGGGTTCGGATCCTGGGCACGCACCGACGCACCGCTTCTCCAGCCATGCTGAGGCCGTGTCCCACATATAGCAACTAGAAGGATGTGCAACCATGACATACAACTATCTACTGGCGCTTTGGGGGAAAAAAAAAGGAGGAGGATTGGCAGTAGATGTTAGCCCAGAGCCGGTCTTCCTCAGCAAAAAAAGAGGAGGATTAGCATGGATGTTAGCTCAGGGCTGATCTTCCTCACACACACACAAAAAATAATAATAATAATTAAGCACCTGTTGGTTGCATGATACATGATACTAGGTATGGTAGGCTGAAAAATGGAAGTTACATTAGTAACACTGCAAAGTGAATTAAAGACACATATTAGTTTTAAGTTGGAATAAAAATGAGATATTATTAACACTTTGATATCTGTGATTGGGCTAAGCACTGTCTTTGGAATAATGTTGATGGTGACAACACTTACAGGAGACTTGGAGCTTCAGACCCAGATCTTCTAAAGGTGAACTGTTTGGCAGAAAAACAGGTTCTCTACGTCTCCTCTTACTCCTCATAGGTAAACAAATGCAAGAATTTTCACTAAAAATACTTCAATTATGCAAAAATGAAGTGTCAGACACTTTTATAAATACAATTTCTTTACAGGGCTTTGCTTATTTAAATTGTTTTTACTATCACTAGAACACTATATGAATATAAGATTTTAATCATCTTTCCTGATAATGACTGAGTCTTAATTCCCCATACATACCATCTGTGCCTGAGTTCTATAAAAATTCCTTGTGGAGGGTACATTTTGGACAGAGTTCCACAGAACTGTATTCCTGCACCTAACCCATTGTTTCTGCTTATAGTCCCTGAGTATGAATATCGATGACATTCAGTGTCAATTGTATATTTCACCTTATTTTTAACTTTTGACCTGGACATGATAAACATGACATAGCACTTATTCTTGCATGGCTAGGCCTAAACAAAATGGTGATGCAAGGATAGATCTTCTTCTTCCTTCTAAATATTCACCCTTACCTTTCCATTGAGCATCCTTTTCTCCCACTCATTCTAATTCCTGGAGGTCAAGGGCTCCTACTGAAGCACACCTCCTAGCCTGACAACCTCACTTTCCCACTAACCCCCTCTTATAAAACCTTGTAAAGTTCACAATTCTATTTCCTAACACCCTTGCTCCCTTCTGCTTTATACCGGGTAATTACAGATTATTCCTACTCTAAAGTGTAAGCAAGCCCTTTAACCAACCAAGTACACCATCATCTTTTCTACCCCTAAACTTTTGTTATTTTGGAAAATTTCAACTTCAGGAGAAAAGACTTGCTGAACTATTTGAATAAGGTAGTATTTTAATGTATTATTAAAACAGTGACTATGTACGCTGATAATGCTTCAATAAACCTAACTTAGACAAAAAAGTGACTATCATTTGCTGAGTGTTTAAGTAGAGAAAACACTGGACCAAGAGCATTACTTGTATTATTTCATTTAATCAAAAATCTCTCTGAAATTGGAACTAGTAACAGTTCTATTTTCACAGATGAAGAAACTGAGCCCTGGAGAATAAAGTGCCCAAGACCACACCTTTACTAAGATGCAGAATTCAAACCTCCATGACTAATTCCAGAGCCCTGGTCTTAAGCAGTATACTGTACCAGTTAAAGTACATGTCTTGACAAAATGACTAAAAGCAACGTGTGAAACTTGATTAGATTCTGGATGGTGAAAAAAAGGCAAATAAAAAAGACATTTTGGAAGACAATTTGGAAAATTTTTTACCATGGATTGGTTATTAACAAATATGGAATTACTGTTAGTTTTCTTAGGTGTGATAATGATATTATAGTTAAGTAGAAAAATGTCCTTATTTCTAGGCAATAAAGTATCCAGCAATGAAGTTTCATAATATCCTCAACTTGTTTTCAAATGGTTCGATTAAAAAATCCATGTGAACACACACACACACACACACACACACACACACACACACACACACACAGCAACTGCAGCATAATATTATCAACTGATGAATCAAAGTGAGGAGTAAATGGATGTTTATTATACTGATAAATAAATGAGGAAGCCATTTGGTGTAAAACTAATTCAGCCTGAACTTGTTTATTCCTAAAAGGGCCTGTAGCCTCTGTTTGTTCATTGCATATCTGCTTTAAGCAATTAACATGAACAAATGCCCTTAAGATATGGATGCTACTTCCCCCACATTGACATTTCCTTAAGGATAAGCATTTCTCCCTAGGCTAGGATTTGATTGTTGCACTCATCCTGTGACCACCCAACTCGAGATATCAGACCTGCCACCAGCCACGCCCATGGAGACAGCAGACCTGATACCTGCTGTGTCCATCAATCACTTTGCCAGTAGGTCAATCACGCAACTATCGTAAGAGGGACATTACAATCATATGTGATACATGCTCTTTGATGGTATATAACCACTCTGTACACCCCACTTCTTTGGTCCTTCATTTCTTTGTGAAAGGACTCTCCCAGGCTATATGGTCCTCAAAAGCTGGGTCATAATAAACTAACCCCAATTTTGATTTATAGATTGGTTATGGATTACTTGCATCAACATTACATCCTTCAACATTTTTGTAGGTTTGAAAAATTTCAAAATAAACTGTTGAGGGGAAACACTCATCTAGAAAAGGTTCTTGAGAAATCACAGAATCTCAGCATTATGAAATTTTAAAGATCTGATGGAGTCTTACACTATCTTTCCCTTCGCTGGTATTTAAATGATTTTATTTCACCAATGGCATAAACAGGAATACACTATACATAATGTACACATAACCATTAAAAAGTATGAAAGTGTATATACTCAGCTGGTATCAGGATTATCTCTGGGGGCTGGTATTAACAGAAAATTTTACTTTCCTACATTTTTACCACAATGGTGTATTTTCAGAAATTTTCATTACAGTTTTCTTTTCCATTTGAAAAGAAACAAAGGCCCTAAAAATTCTGAACTGTTTCATTTCTCAGGGTGAAATTTGTAAACATGTCACGGAAATTAGAATCTTTATTCTGTTATGCCCCTCTAGAGTGGGACCCTGGTGTCCCACTGGAGTTTCGAGCTATAAATGGGAACTTCAAGATTCTACCGCTGGTTCTATTTGCCAACAAAAACTAAGCAGGACGGAAGAAAGTTAATGTTTTCAAAACAAGCAAGCGGCAGCTGAAAATACTTAAATTGTTGGACTTGCAAAGCATTCTTGAACGCCTGTCTCCAGCCAATAGCTGACCCGAGCGGAGGCGGACGTAATCCCCAGGAACCCAGCAGGTCCCAGCAGCAGCTGCGGCCCACAGCTCTGGTCTTCAGGGCGGGGCACGCCCCTCCCTCCGCCTCGACCAATCGGGAGTGAGGAGGCGGGGCGGACGCAGGAGGGGGTGTGTCCGGAGTGGGGGCGGGCAGGTCCCAAAAGGTGCAATTTTCCTGGGCCCGCGGCGCCCGGGCTCAGGTGGAGAGGCCGGGCTGGCCGGTGCTTTGGCCTCGGGCGTCTGGAAATGGCGGCCGGGGGCAGGATGGAGGACGTGAGTGCACGGAAGTGGCGGGCAGCTGGCCCCGAAATCCCCTTCTTCCTGTGCTGGGCGTGCTGGGCGGAGACTGCGGCCGGGGCCGGAGGGGGCGCCTCCTGCGCGGGGCTGGCCCGGGCGCGGGGGTGTGTGAGCAGGCACCGGGGCGGCGGTGGGGTCCACGACGCGCAGGTTCCGGGCTTATTTTCCCGGGTGGAGGCCGGCGTTGGCTGCTGGGAGGTGGGCGCGCGGGTGCGGGGGTCCCAGGCTGGCGCCCAGCCCACGTGCAGCGCGCGTCTTTGATCCCGGAACTGGGCGCTTCACGTGATGCGCGTCTGGCCTGACAGCTCCTGCTTTGGGCGCGTCTCTGGGCGCGGGGCCGCTGGGCTCCGCTCGGACGCTCCTGGGGTGCAGGGGACGCATTTCCCCTGCTCGTGGGTCCCCTGCCTTGGCTCTAGAGGGCTGTGGACCTGGAGCCGCTGCGACACGCAGGCTGGACGCTGGCGTCCCACGGGCAGACCTGTCGCTGTCATCACGCGGAAACCCACGTTGGAGAAAAACAATGTCGTGATGTTTTGAATCTAGGCATGGAAGGGATGAAAGGATTTTTAAATCTTCTTACTTAGATGGATCCCAACCAGATCATTAAAAAACTAGTGGCTTAGTCTACAGTGTATATAGTACGGAGTGATAGCGTAATTGCAAAAATCTTTGGTTAAGTATATTAAAACATTTTTAGGCAAAACATGTATTTGTGCCAAGAATTAACTGGGTTGCCACATTGGCACATAATAAAATTTTTACCTTGAGAAATGCAAAGTTGACAGTTACATTAAAGCACTAATTTGGATTAATAAATTAATAGGAATATTACTATGATCCTATCAGTGAATGAGGTGCATCAGGCAAGACGCATGAAACATAGTTCATACCCTACAAGAGCTTAGAGTCTTGTGCAAGTAGTAACCGTGGTTAAATTATTTTGACTAAAGACCAAGCAATTTCTAATATGACTAAAAAAAATTTTTTTTCACTTGAGAAAATGGAAAACTAACTTTAAGATCTGAAAGTAGATTTGAGACTCGTATATATTTTTTAAAAAATTCATTGTTTCTGAATTTTTAAGGGTGAGATTCATGAGCTGAAAATTTATGGAAAAAATGAATATCTAAGAGGAAAATGAGAGACTCGTAGAAAAATGCATGCAGTAATTGCTTCTTGGTTGGTGCTAAGCTGCCCCAGGTTCTTGAATCTATAGCTTTTTGCTTAAGGATGAGTACAATCCTAGAAATCTGTTTTCACCAAACAGTTGGAGATTAATGTTTCCCCAACAATTATTTAGGAAGTTGCCTGCTTTTGGTATTTTGTGGATATGATTTCTACCATTCAGTAAAAAGCTAAAAATTATGGGCCATGTCATAGGCCCAGATACTTAAATGAATTAAAAGAGGCAAAAGCTTTTTAGTGAGGGTTCATTGTTTGCAAGCAGTGAAACCAACTCTGCCTAATTTAAGGAAGAAAGGCATTTATTTGAAAGGGCATAGGGTGGATGAATATCTAGGCCTCTGAAAGTACACAAACAAGGGCAGCTCAAGGGATTTAAGTGACAGGAGTCCTTTCAGGGTCTGCCCTGGAATGAATCTCTCAGCCATGGTCTCCCTGTGCTTTGCTGCTCACAGAGAGTTGGATTGGCCCAACCCTCTTTGGTTCCATGACTACCCCTAGGCTAGAGGAGGGTGAAGAGTATTGAAGGATGTTCCCATTGAGACTTAATGCAGAGGTAGGTGGTGGGTCCTGCAAAGGAAATAGAGTTATTGTCACAAAAGAAGAGGGAAGAGATACCGTGTGGGCGAAAACAACAGATATCTTTTTCAGGTAGTAATGTAGTTATTAATAGTGGAAATGAAGAAATTATTTGGATTCAGGAGTCTTCTTCCCTGCATCTTTCACTTGCAGATGGTGAGTGGCAGAGAATGACAGGGTGCTGTTTGTATGTTATACATTTCCTGTAGGGTCCATTGGACAGTGTATTTGATATAGCCACCAAATACACAGTATTTACTGAACATCTAATAAGTGACATAGAGAAGAAGTCATCTTATAGTCCCGAACCCCTTCAGTGTAGTCAGGAAAAACCAAAGGCATACAGTTAATATAGGAAATAATACAAGGCAGCATAAGAAATATTCCAAATTAATATTATGGGCAGTACATTTTATAAGAGTTTTAAAGCAGAAAGGGGGCCGGCCCTGTGGCTTAGCGGTTAAGTGCACGCACTCCGCTGCTGGTGGCCCGGGTTCGGATCCCGGGTGCGCACCGACACACCGCCTATCAGGCCATGCTGTGGCGGTGTCCCACATAAAGTGGAGGAAGATCGGCCCGGATGTTAGCTCAGGGCGAGTCTTCCTCAGCAAAAACAGGAGGATGGGCATGGGTGTTAGCTCAGGGCTGATCTTCCTCACAAAAAAAATTAAAAAAAAAAAAAGCAGAAAGAAAACACTTGGCAGGACAGATTTTATAGAGAACATAAATCTTGGTTGGGACTTTGAAAGATAAGTTGGATTCTGAAAAAAAGAAGAGGGGATATTTGTGGGGCATTTCAGAAAGGTCATTTAGGCTAGAGGAGAAGGTGCGTGAAAGGGAAGTAGTGGGAGGTAAATAAAGTAGACAGTTGTCTTACAGTTAAGGTTTCAATGCTAGCTTTGTTTAAATTCCCAGGTCCCAAGTGTTCAAGATATTGGGCAGTCTTTCATTCACTCTGCACACACACTGAGCACCTGCTATATATCAGGTGCTAAAGGTACAAAGAACACAATGTAATACAGAGCCCTGCCCTTGTGAAGCACGCCTTATTCCAACAAGTTTCATACCTTGTGCTTAGTATTGTGAGTTATAATAGAGGTGTGTAAGAGTGTGGTAGGGACTTCTTTTCCCAGCCGAAATGAAGTAACAGGGACTAGATTTATCCTTCTGCCCAAAACAACCAAAAAACTATGTATAATATATGAAACAACACTTCTTCAGATTAGACATCAGGCAGTGAAGGACAGTGATCCCTGAGGGACGGGAAACAAAGGATGTGAGCCCTGTGATTGCCCAGCTTACTGCCTTGAGAGAGTCTGCAGGCTGTGACAGCGGCAGGGGGACCCAGGCGGAGCTTCAGCAGGTGGAGCGGAGTCTGGGGAGAGAGAGGCAGCTAGAGTTCACAGGACAGAGAACCCAGAGAGGAGAGAGCTGCACAGAGGGAGGACTCTGAAGATGTGCGGCGAGTCCTCCTCAGGTCTTCAGCAGAGTCCTGCTCTGTGCATGCCTAAGAGGAAACTCCATGAGGCCTGGAAAAGAACCACCTGAAAGGCTTAGAAGGAACAGTACTTGGTGCTCAGCAGAGCCAGGAGTAGTGCCTATTCCACCAGCCAGACTGGAAACCTCATAATTCACAGGGTATTAGGTGGAATACTCAGAAAGGTCTTGCCTCAACTGTGGAGAATAATTAGGCCAAATACGATATGGTCCCACCTAATAAGTCTTAAAAGCAAGACAGGGCCGGCCCCGTGGCTTAGCGGTTAAGTGTGCGCTCTGCTACTGGCGGCCCGGGTTCGGATCCCGGGCGCGCACCGTCGCACCGCTTCTCCGGCCATGCTGAGGCCGCGTCCCACATACAGCAACTAGAAGGATGTGCAACTATGATGTACAACTATCTACTGGGGCTTTGGGGAAGAAAAAAGGAGGAGGATTGGCAATAGATGTTAGCTCAGAGCCGGTCTTCCTCAGCAAAAAGAGGAGAGGATTAGCATGGTTGTTAGCTCAGGGCTGATCTTCCTCACACACAAAAAAATAAAAAAAATAAAAGCAAGACAAAAAAAGATCAAACTGTTTCCAAGTAATTTAACTGCATCCCAGACAAAGCTCAAGAATATTTATAGGAATACAAAAATGTCTAGCAGCCAAAGAGGTAAATTTTGTGATATTTGGCATCCAATCCAAAATCACCAGACAGTGGTAATTATGTGACATGATGGAGGTGTTAGTTAATGCTGCTCCTGCTATGGTGGTTGTCATTTTGGAATATATAAGTGTATCAAATCAACTTGTGGTACACCTTAAACTTAGGCAATGTTATATGTCAATTATATCTCAATAAAGAGGAAAAGAATTATCAGGCATGCAAAGAGGCAGAAAAATATGACATATAATGAGTCACTTGAAACTAATTCAGAGATGACATGCTAGAAACAGCAAAGACATTAAAAAATTATCATAACTTTTCTGTATGTTCAAAAGTTTAACAAGACACATGCAAGAAATAAATAGATCTAAGTCAAACTTGCAGAGGTGAGAACTACAATGTCAGTTGAAAAGGGAGTGGAACAGTGTTGAGGGACATCAGAGAAGGCAGCGTTCTTGCTAAGGCAAGCATTTGACAAGCAGGGAAGAGTAAGTAGAGGCCCAGAGATTGAAGGGGTTTCCTGAGAGATGGAGCGATGAACAGTCAGCATCGGGAGGGAGGGAGATGGTAAGAGGCAAATCCTGAAAAGTAGCTTAGGAATGAATCATAAAGCAGAGAGCCAGACTAAGAATTTGGACTTTGTCCTGAAGATAATGGGTTTTGGGGAGAGAAATATGAATGTTAATTTTGGAAGAACTCTGACTGCAGTGAGAGAGGTTGCTAAGGTCTGGAGATTGGAAGGTACTAGCAAAGGCCATGAGAAAAGATGAGGGCCTGGACTGCGATAGAATAGAGAGGAAAGAACAGGTTTAGGAGTTAGAATCATAATGAATATTATTGAGGAGCAGTAGAAAAGCAAGAGTTAGTGATAATGGTGGCTAATACTTATTGATTGCTTACTCTGGGCCAAGCAGTGTTCTAAGCACTTTTGTGTGTAGTAACTTAATCTTCCCAACAAAGCTATGAAGCAGGTGCTGTTATTATTCTCCTTTTAAAGATGAGGAAACTGAAGCACAGAGATGAAGTACTTGCCCACGGCTAGGAAGCAGTAGAACTTGTATTTGAACCCGGGCAGTCTGTCTTGGGAGCCTGCCCTTAACCACAGCACTTACTGCCTCTGGTCAGAGTGGATTGTCTCCACAGCTCTTGATCATGTCTCCTCTTGATCATAGCCCAGGTCTTTGATGCTGCCATAACTGAGTTAGGGAACGCTGCAAGGACGGGTTTGGAACATTCATTCATTCATCACATGCTCGCTGAGCGCCGACCATGAGTCGCTGTTGGGCACTAGGTTTACAGAGACATAGGAAGTGGGGAGTTAGTGAGTCTCATGAGGTCTGGTGGGGAAGACAGATAAGTAAGAAGACCACCACAGGATAGTATGATAGAGAAGGGGAGCACAAAATGCGTGGGAGGACACGGAGGGGTGGCTTGATCCAGATGCTTGCATGCCCAGGAAGGTTGACTGTGAGAATTGTCCCAACCAGGCCCAGAAGGATTCATGGACATTAGCTGAAGGGAGAGCTGTGGAGGCTAGGACGTCTGCTGACTGAGAAAGAGCTAGAGGCAGAGGAGTCTTGAAGAGAACAGAAATAATCAGAATTATACCATGAGTTATGACAAATAGGAAGCTGTCTAGGCATGAAAAAATTCTGCAAAGCAAATTCTGCAAATTCTGCAAAGCAGCATTGAATGCCTGAGATTGGAAATTGAGAAGCCCACCCTGGATCTGGGTCCTGATCTTCCACACACACACACAAAAGAAGCCCACCCCGGATCTGGCTCATGCCCCAGATTACTGTATTATCTCTACAATCCTAGTGCCGAATAGCCATGCCTTACACCATTTGTCCTACTCTCTACCCTTCCCAAAGTAAAGAGCCTTATACCCTGTCTCCAAATCCTATTCTCGGGCTTCCCCTTTTTCCCGTTAAGTCTTCATTTCCCTCTCATTCTAGGGCAATTAGCTAACCTAAATTTGTTGCATCATCTGTACTGCTCATTTGCTAATTTATTATGTACTTCCCTATAGTATTCTAGGCACTATATTTATTCCTGTGTTGTTGTTTAGTCCTGCAAGCCTTTGTCCCTAACCTCACTAATGAAAACTGTTGATGCAAATCAATAATCAATCTACAAATCAAAATTGGGGTGAGTTTATTATCTGAGCCAGTCTGAGGACTATATAGCCTGAGAGAACGACCTTCCCTAAGAAAGTGAGGTGTACAGCGTGGTTCTATACCGTCTTGGAACAAGGAATATACATCAAATATGACAGGAGTATCTCTTTTACTACAGTCACAAGACGTTTTGCTAGCACAGCAGGTCAGTGGTCACAAGGTGAGCACAGTAGGTCAGTTTGGCCCTTAGTTTCTGTGAAGAAATGCTTATCTTTAAAGAAATGCTTATATGGGAGGGAGGCATACATCCCTGTCTTTATTTATTTATTTTTTTTGTAATTTTATTTATTTATTTTTTTCCCCCAAAGCCCCAGTGGATAGTTGTACGTTGTAGTTGCACATCCTTCTAGCTGCTGTATGTGGGACGCAGCCTCAGCATGGCCCGACAAGCGGTGCGTTGGTGCGCGCCCGGGATCCGAACCCGGGCCGCCAGCAGCGGAGCGCGCGCACTTAACCGCTAAGCCACGGGGCTGGCCCCATTCCTGTCTTTAAAGGCATCATTTTGTGCTTTGGGATATTGTAAATGTTTAAAGCAGTTGTGCAATGCATGCTGGACAGGCCATGTCAGGCCATTCTAGAAAAACAAGCTCAGGCCAAATTAGTTTTAAACCAAATGGCTTCCTCATATACGTCGATATATTAACTTTTCTTGTTGCTTTTCATTTATTCATCAAAATATAATCTTTTGAGCAGGGACTGTCTTATATTCTTTTCCATCAGACACAGTGCCTTATATATAATGGTTTTCAGGGAGGGTTTGAGATGGAGAGATTGTAGTATGCACCAGTGACCTGAAAGAACTGTTCCTATCAAGACAATAACTTGAATCATGACTAACTAGGTTTCTAGGTTGCAGCTCAACCTTTGCTGGCTACTTCAGTGACATTGCACCTAGTTGTTTTCACTGAGAATCTGACATCTGCAAACTAATCTCCTTGAGGGTCTGTTTCTATTAGTATTCTAAAATTTTTCTGTCCTAATTGAAAGTTTGTTTTAAGACCCCTTAGTAAAGCTTCTACCAACTTTCCAAAATTTTGTAGAACACCAAGACATAGTTTAAGAATTGCAACCATATGTAATTATTTCATCAGTCATATAAATAATGTTAAATAAATCAATATCCAAAATTTGAGGCTTGAAGAAGATTATTGGCTTTAATCTCATTCTGTATTACCTTGTTTGAAGATAAATGAATTAAGATTTCCTCTACTTGTTTTAATAATTGTTTTCACCAATTTGTATACAGTAGTTATCTAGAGGTTTATGGTATTTTTTCAAATTGGCTTTAGATAGGTAGTGTGTTTTTTTGCCTCTAACTTGGGTAATGGTTTTTAAAGCTTTATAGGTTAGTAGATTTGTCTTAGAAACATAATCCAGGAAGTAGTAATTATAGCTTGCCTCCTTTTTTCTGTACCCCAGGGTTCCATGGATCTCACCCAGAGTGTTGAAGATGACCCCCTTCTGGACACCCAGCATCTCCAACAACATTCATTACATGCTCATATTAGACGCAGATTCCATCCTCTTCCTACAGTCGTCATAGCAAATCTTCTCTTGTTAATACATGTAAGTTTGTCATCAGCACCGGTTGGATCGGTGCGGTGGGGTCCCAGGTTCTTGGTCCACAGACACAAAAGAATTTGAAAGTGGACACACAGCAGAAGTTTTAGCAGAGGAGGATTTATTAGCAAAGCGAGAGTACACCCCCAGGGAAGGGGCGGGCAGGCTCCAGGGAGCAACTGCACCAAAGTTGTGGTGGTCGGTGGCTAAGGAAGGTAGGTCCCGGGGGCGAGTGAAGGTCTTGGAACATGTGCCAACCGGGGCATTGTCTCCACTCCCATGTCAGGAGGGGGAGATTTTTTCCATACAAGGCCTCTCGGGAACTGTCATGGCAGTGACCCCCCCCAAGGGGGGTGAAAACTGCAATGCAAATGAGGGTGTAATGAGGCTTGGGGCCACTCTTGGTCAGGGTCGGGGGGAGTGCTGCATGTCCGGAGAGCCGATGCCTGGTAGTGAGGAGACTGTACCTGGTGGAGTGACCTTGCTCCCAGCTCATGTCTAGCTTCCTGCCTATCTCAAGTTGGCTGGGAGAAAGTGATCCATCCAGAGGTGATGTTCTTAAAAAATATATAAGCTCTTCAGCGGGCAATTTGGCTATATCTATCAACATTTGAAATGTGCATGCTTTTTTACTCACGTCTCTACTTCAAAGCATTTATTTGCCTAGGTGTGAGGATATTGTTTATGATAGCAATGTTGTCTGTAATGTGAAGAGACTGTAAACTACCACCATCCAGAGGACACTTTGCATGTCCTGTCCGTAGGTAGGAATGCTGTGCAACTGTTAAAGAAGAAGCGGGGTTGATGTGTATATATTAATGTAGACTAGCCTTCACAGTTACATTGTTGGGTAGGAAAAGAATCAGGTTTACAACAGTGTGTACAGAATGTTCCTATTTACACCTTTGAAAAGGGAGTCAAGAGGGCTGGTGTGTATGTGTGTGATATTGTGATTTGTGAGAAATATACATATTTGGTTATTCAGATGACCAAAACATATTTCTCATATATATTTGGTCTCTGTCCAGTGTTCCTGGCTTACAGCTTCCAAAACCCTTGGAATTTCCTGAGTGACAAGAGCAATGGGAGCATCTTTTGTTATAATATTTGGTCTCTTGTCCTCAGTTCCTGAAAACACTTCAAAGCCATGAAGGTGAAATGGGTGTCTTGTTATTCATAGCAAGCCCTTCCCACCACAACTGGGTTTATGTTAATGAGATGTCTTTTGGAAGGCACCTAAGGATGGGGGCTGGTTGCCAGGGGAACCAACCAACTTTCAGTCCCTGATTTTGGGGAAGAGGAGGGGCTAGAGGTTGAATCAATCACCAATGGCCAGGGCCGGCCCCATGGCTTAGTGGTTGAGTGCGCGCGCTCCGCTGCCAGCGGCCTGGGTTCGGATCCTGGGTGCACACCGACGTACTGCTTCTCCGGCCATGCTGAGGCTGCGTCCCACGTACAGCAACTAGAAGGATGTGCAGCTATGACATACAACTATCTACTGGGGCTTTGGGGAAAAAAATAAATAAATAAATAAAAATAAAAAAAATTAATCACCAGTGGTCAGTGACTTAATCAGTCATGCCTACGTAATGAAGGCTCCATAAAAGCCCAAAAGGATGGGGTTCAGAGAGCTTCCAGCTTGGTGAACCAGAACACTTCTGCGTGCTGGGCTGCAAACTCCAGGAGGACAGAGGCTCCTTTGTTTGGCACTTTCAGAAGCTCCTTTGTTTGGGACCTTGCCCTATGTATCTCTTCACCTGGCTGTTGATTCACATCCTCTGTAATGAATTGGTAATCTAGTGAGTAAGTGGATTTCCTAAGTTCTGTGAGCTGCTCTTGCAAAGGAGTCAAACCCAAAGAGGCAGTTGTGGAAACTTCTGATTTATAGCCAGTCTGTCAGAAGTGCAGGTAACAACCTAAATTTATGACTGGTGTCTGAAGTCTAAGGAGGGGGCCACGGGAACCTTTGATTTGTAGCTGGTTATTGAGAAGCACAGATAACAACGTGGGCTTGCAATTGGCATCTGAAGTGGAGGCAGTCCGTGTGGGACTGGGCCCTTAACCTGTGGAATTTGATGCTATCTCTGAGTAGGTAGCGTCAGAATTGAGTTGAATTGTAGGACACCCAGATGGTGTTGGAGCATTGCTTGTTGATGTGGGAAATTCCCTCCCTGTCCCAACACACACACACACACACACACTCGAATTGGTACTGGAACCTTTTAAAATGTGTATTCCTGTATATAATAGAATATTTCCAGAAGCATTTGATACCGGCTCAACACAAGGTTGACATGAGGAAGCCATATTATAAGAAAAGAACCATAATGTAACTTTGAATGACCTCTGATTAACTAGCCCAGACGTGCTCTGTAGATTTTACAGGCCCTCCCAGCTGCAATAAGTCGATAACTTTGTTGTCTTGAGTTCCTCAGGAATGTGATGACCCCCAGGCAGAGAGTCTGTGCCGATAGCCATCATCAAGGACAACTAAAAGATCAGGGTGTAGGGCGTTGCTCCGGTCTCTGATGCATATCCAGTAAAACCAAAGACTATGAGGAACTAAGACCAGATGTCTGCCCCAGCCCGGAGACCAGCTGCCTCCCCCACCCGGAGACCAGCCCCATGTATAACTGGCCTGTAGTCTTTGTTCTGTAAGATGGTTTTTTCCGGACATTAGTCGCCCATCTTCCCTCTTGCTAGCAAGCTGTAATAAAAAGTCCTTTTTCTCCTACCTCCTTGCCTCTTGACTATTGGCATGTCTTGCGGTGGGCAGATGAACCCCCTTTTTGGGTGCTAACACATTCACAAGACCCTTTTAACACTAGTTGGCACTGAGGGCCTCAGTGGGAGGGACACCTAATATATTTTACTGTTTACTTTTTGTACTACTTGAAATTTTTTTTACCGTAGGCATGTATTACTTTTTCAGTTATAAAAACAAAAAAGATACAGATAAATCTATGTATGTTGACACAGAAATTTATGTTTATCTACACCTAGGAAATAATGTTAAGCAGAGAAATCAATTTACAGCAGAAAAATACATATAATGTTGCCCCATGTTTTATAAGATGATAAAATTACAAATGTCTAGGGATGTTTAAAAACATGTGTTGCAACTAGTAGATAAATAAGTCGAGGAGACCTAATACACAGCATAGTGATTATAGTCAACAATATGGTATTATAAACTTCAAAATTGCTGAGAGACTAGATATGTTAATTGTTCTCACCACCAAAAAGAAATGATAATTATGTGATGGTCTAGAAGTGTTAGCTAATGCTACAATGGTAATCATATTGCAATATATAAATGTATCAAATCAACACGTTGTGCACATTAAACTTATACAATGTTATATGTCAATTATATCTCAATAAAAATAAATAAGTAAATTCAACATCATTAAAAGGAAAACCCTAAATGAAAACAAAAACAGAAACACACATATGCATGGTTTTGTTGTAGGCTTATTGGTGGCTCTGCTCCAAGTCCGTTAATCATTTCCTCCATTTTGGTTATTGCAGTCTGAAGCACTAGGGGTTATAGTTGTTCTTTGCTGCAATATGAAGAGTCAAAAGAGGGCAAATTCTTGCCACTCCTTGGGTGTTTATGAGGATGGTGAATGTGGTTGATTGACTTGATTGGCTGCTGCCTCAGTGAGATGCACTGTGGGAGACTTGAATTCAGAACTGAGTACGTTGAGGAGAGAGGTGTATCTGTTTTCCTTGTGTGGGTCTAGTAAGTGTGGTGTGGTTCTGCCATGGCTTCCTGATCCCCAGATATCAACTGAAGCACTTCTTTCCTGGTGACACCACATGGCAGCGATAGCCTCCTGGTCCCTGGATTGTGGCCTGTTTTTCTTCTTTCCTTTTACTTTTTGTATAACATATTTTTTATGTATATACACCCCACACATACCACTTTAAAAAAAAGCTTTTTAGATTAAATTACATGTCTTTGATCCTATGGGATTGATTGCCCTAACTTTAGGACAAGAAAATCGTAAGTGTTCAAGAACAAGAAAAATTAATGTCTTTATGTGCTACTTTATACAAAATGGATCAGTTGGGTTCAACGTACAAGGTATTGATTTATAGGGACTGTGTTGACTTTTCAACTTTTTGCTTCATGGTGGCATGCATCTTGAGTTGTCATACAAAAATTACTGCTCTTGACAAACCACTGTGACAAATCACATATGTTTTACCTAGATATATTATATGATAAGGTTGCCTACTATTGGATGCTTGGTGATGGATGCCAATGATAGCATTTTAAATTTTTGATTATTTATTTATTTATTTGTTTGTTTGTTTGTTTATTTTTGTGAGGAGATCAGCCCTGTGCTAACATCCGCCAATCCTCCTCTTTTTTTGCCGAGGAAGACGGCCCTGGGCTAACATCCGTGCCCATCCTCCTCCACTTTATATGGGACGCCGCCACAGCATGGCTTGCCAAAGCAGTGCGTTGGTGCGCGCCCGGGATCCGAACCAGCGAACCCCGGGCCGCCGCAGCGGAGCGCGCGCACCCAACCGCTTGCGCCACCGGGCCAGCCCCAAATTTTTGATTTTTTAAAATACAGAATAATACTTCCTTATTGTAACAAAGTACTACCGAAGTGTACAAAGATAAAATCATAATCTTCCCTTTTCTCTGCTTCAGCCCTTCTCCCTGAGTTAATAAATGGGGCCAGTTGCAGCTCTTTCCATGCCTTTTGTTAAGTGTATACAAATCTATACAAAAAGATTACATATATAAAAAGATTTCCCCTGTTTCTTAAAAAAACAAAAACCAAAATTGGATAGTACTGTATTTATTACTCTGCAGCAGTGTTTCTCAAAATTCAGTGTGCATCAGACTCCCTGGCAGGCTTGTTAAACTAGATTTCTTGGCCACACCCCCAGAGATTTTGATTCAGCTGGTCTGGGGTGGGCCTGAGAATTTGCGTTTCTAACAATTTCCCCAGTAATGCTGATGCTGATGCTGATGCGGCTGGTCTGGAAACCACACTTTGAACTACTACCCTACAACTTCTTTCTTTTAATCTTCACATGTCGTAGACATCCATCCAAACTAATACACAGCGATTTAAAGTTAATTATTTTATAGCAGAATAATATTCTATTATATAAGTGGATGTACCTTAATTTATTCAAGCATTCTGCTATGGAGGGACACATATACATGGGCAATTTTCAGTGTTTTTGCAAATATAGAGAATACTGCAGTAAATACTCATACCCGTACATCCTATGTACTAGTGCTTTTACTTCTGAGGGATAGATATTTCCAAATTATTTTTTCAACAGCAATTCCCAGACCAGTCAGCAATTTATGAGGGTGTTTGCTTGTATTTTGGCTCCAATCTTTTAAATTTTTGTCAATCTAATTGGATAGTTATTCTTGTTCTCTTAAAACTGAAACTAGAAATAAACTTTTTTTTTTTCTGATGAGGAAGATTAGCCCTGAACTAACATCTGTTGCCAATCTTCTTCTTTTTGCTGAGGAAGATTGGCCCTGGGCCAACATCCGTGCCCATCTTTCTCTACTTCATATGTGGGATGCCTGCCACAGCATGGCTTGATGAGTGGTGCATAGGTCCGAGCTTGGGATCTGAACTCTCAAAGCCCGGGCTGCCAAAGCGGAGCCTGTGAACTCAACCACTACGCCACTGTGCCGGCCCAAGAAATAAATTTTTTTAAGCCATGATTTTTAATAGTTACCTTTGAGGTGCTAAACTAACTTGTTATTCTTTTCAATAAAAGAGAAGTGGGCAGGGGCCGGCCCCATGGCTTAGCGGTTAAGTGCGTGCGCTCTGCTGCTGGCGGCCCGGGTTCGGATCCTGGGTTCGCACCGATGCACCGCTTCTCCGGCCATGCTGTGGTGGCGTCCCACATACAGCAACTAGAAGAATGTGCAACTATGACATACAACTATCTACTGGGGCTTTGGGGGAAAAAAAATAAATAAATAAAAAATTATAAAAAAAAAAAGAGAAGTGGGCAGGAAACTGCATTTTTTTTTTTCCCCAAAGCCCCAGTAGATAGTTGTATGTCATAGTTGCACATCCTTCTAGTTGCTGTATGTGGGTCGCGGCCTCAGCATGGCCGGAGAAGCGGTGCATTGGTGCGCGCCCGGGATCCGAACCCCGGGCCGCCAGTAGCAGAGCGCATTCACTTAACTGCTAAGCCACAGGGCCGGCCCTAGGAAACTGCATTTAGCATTAAGTGCTTGTCTCTGTTATGTGGGATTTGGGATGATTTTTGTTTTCTTATTTGTGATTTTATATTTTCCAAATTTTCTGCAAATCTTTCTCCAAATTTTCTGTTTAAAACGTTTGTAAAAAATGGCAAAACCTCTGTTTTTAAATTCACTTATAAAAATAGGATAGTGACAGTCGTAGGTATAAGAGTATGTACTGCGATGGTGATTATTGTTTCTTAAATCTAAATATTGAATATTAATCCTACCGCTTTCCTTTCCACCAGGTTGTGTTTGTTATTTTAGCGTTTTTAACAGGTGTGCTTTGTTCTTACCCTAATCCAAATGAGGACAAGTGCCCAGGAAACTATACCAACCCACTGAAAGTTCAGACGGTCATAATCCTTGGAAAAGTTATTTTGTGGATTCTGCATTTCCTTCTCGAACGGTACATCCAGTATCACCACAGCAAAGTAAGAAGCCGAGGCTATAACGCGATCTACCGATCAACGAGGCATCTTAAAAGACTCGCACTGATGATACATTCCGTGGGTAAGCCCAGTTGTCCTGCTCAGCTTGTCTGTGGCTTGCTTGAGTGGCAAAAATGACAGCAGAAAGAAAACATGAAGTTTGACTTGATAATCAAATATATTCTCATTTTTGTGAGAGTGATGTGTGTTGCAGCCACTAAAATTCGGATCACCTTAATGTCTTGAAGCTTTTCTTATAATATATACAGCCTTAGTTTCCTTTGAAATCTGTGTTTGTTATTGTAGGAGAGGAAAAAATAATTTCCCTCTACACTTCTAGGTTCTTGGCTCAGACTCTCACTGAAATAAAAGACAGATCAAAGGGAGAAAAACAAACAGAAGTTTACTAACATGTGTACCTGTATACATGGGAGAGACCCAGGAAAGCTGAGTACCTCCTTGAAATGGCCCCTTAGATACCATCTGCAGCTAAAGACAATAGAAGATATTGTGGGGAGGCAGTTATGGGAGATCACCAGGAAAAACAGTAAACAAGGGTAAGGTTGTTATGCAGATTTAGGTCATTGCCTTCTCCATTGATAAGAGTTTATAGAGATTTAGAGCCATCCTTCTCTTCCCTGTACAGAGGGGGAGACACCCTCGCAAATGGAGATTTCCCTTATAAATGTAAATATCACTCACAAAAGGATAATTTCTTGGTTTTCAGAGCTTTTCCTGTGTCTGCTGTTTCTTAAAAATAATCAGTTTAATAATCCTTCTGCCAAAAAGGTGTATTTTGGGGTGGCTTTTTCTGCCCCCCTTCATTATGAATGTGGTATCCATATATCCCTGTGTGAAATGTAGAATTTTCCCCTCTTTTGATCTCAGCAGGCTTATTCATCTCAAGGAGATATAAATGCTGTTGTTATTTGATACTTGTAGGGTAAGAGGGAATTGTTTTATTTTTATGAAGCTCAGTGCTTTTCTTGCAGTAAGAGAGACTGTTATGTAATACGATATATTATCCCAAACAGAAGCCTTGCAAAACGATTTATGAAGGCAAGATCAGAAAGTCCACACAGGACTTAGAATGCGTGAATGCCTGCTTTTCTTTATTGTTGTAATTATTTTAAAGGTTTAACGGCATTCAATTGAATTGAACTTCTTTAGGTATTTTTGCCTTAGTGTCAAAGTTTCTGCCTTTTTAAAAGACCCTCTTTTTCAATTTGAGTCCAGAATAGATCTTTAAACATTTTGAAACCAGATTAGAAATGAATTTTTTACCCAGAAAAACAGCTCTACATAACTTTAACTTTTATTTTTCTTCTATGTTCTGTTAGTGCATTTTCTTAAAGGGTAAGCTGCGAGTTCATCCACTCAGTGACGTTCTCAGTAGAAGCTAAAGGGCCGTGCTATAGCAGAGAAAGAAGCATTTTATAGGGATGGCTGATCTTGACTCACCTTGAAGGAGGCGGGCGTGGGGGGGGGTGGGGGGATCACATTTACTGCTCCCTGAGGAAGAGCTTGGTTTACATCTTCAACCTTTGATGTGTAGTACTCTCTTTTTGCCAGTCGATGTCACTACAACCTTTCCTCCCTCCCACAAAGATAAAAGCAGAAACCTAATTTTAACTACTGAAAGACTTTATATGTGCTATAACCAAAATGTTCAGTTTCTCAAGTGATGGTCTGGAAATAGTATTTTTGAGGCCCAGCAAGACATTGTCTGATCTGTACTTTTTCTTTGACTTTCAAATTCTTGCTAAACATGTGACCCTTAATCATAATCAGTTTCTAAACAATTGGACCCCTAGTTTAATCACAAATGGCATCACTTTTATGTTGCTCATGTAAGGACGCAGAAAGTCAAAGAGATCGGGGCAGGTATTTGCCCTGTTTCTATTTTGTTTAAGTATTTTTTTCTTATTTGGAGAAAAGGAAGGTAACTCTATGAGGATATAGACGTTCCAGCTCATCAGAAGGGTGTAACCCTTCTTTTTATTGCATGTGATAGTATTGCTGGATACTGATGAGCTTCATCCTGATACTTTTTGTTATTCTCTAGAGAGAGAAAAATAGATTTATTTTATTTTATTTTGTAGAGATGGGCCAAGGGGCTTTCCTTTCCTTCCAGATAAGTTGAAAATATTTATCTGATTTATCTGTTTTCCTTCCTTAGATCCAAATATATCTTGAACCCTGTCAACTATTATTAGTTACATAGCAAGTTGCATATTTAGTTGTTCGGTTTTTCCATTGAAATCAAAACTTGGCCCTTCATTGAAAAGCAGTAAATTTCAGATGCGCCCAGACAGGTTCCCCTCCGGGGCCTGAAAGGATGAACCCAGAGATTGAGGACGTGCAAAAGTGCAGCTTGAGGGAACTACTCTGGAGTGTCAATTTTGGTAGGAAAACTTATTTATAGAAGTGGGTCCCAGTAGGAATTCTAGGACCCTAGGTCAGAGAGATTGTGTTCTACACACCCTTAGCTCCCACTGGTCATATTCCTCAGGAGGGCCTGAGGTGCTCTCAGCTGCCTTGGAGAAATGCCTGCTCGGGTCCTCCCTGATGACTGACTGAGTCTGTTGCTCTTGGGTGCAATGGAGCAAAGAGGCAGGGTCTTGCTGTGGTGTAGCATATGACCAAGTCTGTCATGGGGACTTGCTTGGAGGAGGGGCTGGATGCCGTGTGCCTGGAATTGCCATCGATTTCATAAAACTAAAATTATAATAATGATGATACCTACCATTTATTGAACGCTTACTGTAGGGGCAGGGGAAAATTCCTTTCTACCCTTCTTGTGTTCTTACGGCTGGACTAATAATAAAATTGACAGAGACCAGATTAACAGGAGAAAAACCCAGTTTAATAAGTAGGTGTTGGAGATCATAGAGAAATGATGCTCAGAGAGTAAAGAAAGCAGGCAATATATATATTTTACACAAATAAACAAATAAATTTGTGATGAATGACAGGGCAAAGAAACTTAGATTTGAGGTACATAATTAGTGAGGAATTTAAGCAGAGTTTAGGCTTGAGATAGTAAATTAGCAAGGTTTTTTTTTTTTGGGGGGGGTGGAGATCAGCCCTGAGCTAACATCTGATGCTGATCCTCCTCTTTTTACTGAGGAAGATTGGCCTTGAGCTAACATCCGTGCCCACCTTCCTCCACTCTACATGGGACGCCGCCACAGCATGGCTCGACAAGCGGTGCGTCAGTGCGCGCCCGGGATCTTAACCGCTGCTGCCGCAGCGGAGCACGCGCACTTAACTGCTTGCGCCACGGGCCGGCCCCTAAGCAAGGTTTTTTTATATAGGCTTCTCAGCCCTGAATTCCCTAGCTCTGGTGATAAGGATGCAGGGAGAGTACCTTTCACCTGGGAGATTTATTTTCTGCTTTCAGAGGAACAGAGACAGGAGGGTCAGAATGCCTTTTTTGCTTCTCAAGTAACTTTAATCCAAAATAATCAACATGCCATTGTGGGATATTTTGGGGTGGCCTGCCATGGGTCCCAACACTACTTAGGCATCGTTAGTGCATTTCCTCCTACCACAGGGCTTGTGTGAAAAGTGTTATTTCCCCAATTTTATAGAGCAGGAGTCTGGGGCTCACGGTTCGTAAGAGGCGGCAGGTCCTGCACTGGAGCCCAGGCCTCCTGGCTCTCCGAGCTCAGGCCCTCATGACTGTACTACCTCCCCTGCCCACAGGAACTTGTTTCCTCCCGGTATTTTTAATGAATAGTAAGTATTCCATTAATTCTTAGAATCTTTTTTTTTTAAGTGGCAAATGGAATAAAACAAGAAACATTTAGGCTTATGTCTTTGGTTATAAAACCATTAAAAAACCCAAACCTGATCATGTACAGTTGCCATGTAGGAAGCATTTGTTGAGCCCTGAGAGGGTGAGCAGGGCAGCACCGAGCAGGAGTGAGCTGGGAGGGGGTAAAGGGTGAAGGACGAGGCTGGAGAGGTAGGCCAGGGCCGGATCCTGAGGGATGCCAGAGGGGAGCCATTGCAGGGGAGGGGCACGTTGAGATGTGTGAGATTTAGAAAGATCCATGGGCTGTAGCTGGCGAGTGCATCTGATTGGAGCAAAACTGATGAGGAGGCTGTTGCGGTAACCCAGGGCCCATGTAATCAGTCTGAACAAGATGCGCTGGGCAGGGCGTCCTCAAGGAGGGGAGTTTTATAATGTGCACAGCACATGCCATTTAGGGGATGTTTTATTTCAGTATGCCTCTCCCACCGGGCTGCAGACTTCATGTCCCTAGAGCTCCTGTGACGCCCTGTGACCCATGCCCCTGCTGACATGTAGGCGTGCCCAGTACATCAGAAATCCTCCTGGGCCGGCCTGTGGCTTAGCGGTTAAGTGCGCGCGCGCTCCGCTGCTGGCGGCCCGGGTTTGGATCCCGGGCGCGCACCGACGCACTGCTTCTCCGGCCATGCTGAGGCCGCGTCCCACATACAGCAACTAGAAGGCTGTGCAGCTATGACATACAACTATCTACTGGGGCTTTGGGGGAAAAAAATAAATAAATAAAATTAGTAAAAAAAACAAAGAAATCCTCTGAAAACTGTATGTTCACTTTCTGTGCAGGTTTTTTTTTCCCCTTAAATGTAGAATTATATTTGTCTTGTTCACAAAACTAACTTACAAATTTAGCAATCTGTCAGCATGCTAGTGCACTGTGACGTTTGTGAGTGTGAGGGGAGGGGTTCGTGCTTGTTAGAACATAGCTTTGTGTAGAGGGACTTCCGATGGGTGGTTAAACATGGCTCTCTGGCTCACAGTCATCCCTTTTGTACCAAGAAATAGATGGTAAATCAAATAAGCATCCCCCTACCACTCTGATCAGACTTCAATAAATACGTTAAATAAGTTTGAGGAAATTCTAAGACAAGATGCTATAGGAATCACTTCTGCCCCTAAATTTTTTTGATGTTCTTTAGAATAAAAGTGCAGAACGAGGTTAAAATAGTCTTCAAGAATCAATAATGGATATGCTGAGCAGGGGGGAAATAGCTCATATTTATTGAATACTGACAGGCCAGGCACCATTCAAAGTGTTTTTCATATATTAACTCATTTACTTCTCACAACTGCACTGTGAGGAAGGTGCTGTTATCCCCATTTTTCAGACGAGGACGTCGAGGGGCAGAGGTGTTAGGTCATTTGTCCACGGTTAGCAGCGTGTCCCGGATTTTCATCCAGGTGGGCTGGATCATTGCAGCGTTCTTAACCTTGGGGCAGCTCTGCCCTTGGCGCACGATGTGACCAGAACAAGCTACTAGGGTCCTCAGGTGCCTCTGGAGCCTGAAGAACTAGGATAATGCAAATTTCTAAAAACGGCATCATTTTTTAAATGCACACAGAACCCAAAGGAATGTCATTGTTCATCATTCTATGAAGCAAAAAATCGTTCCTTAGTTTTTAAGAAAGTCCAGATTCTTATATGTGTATTTGTTCTATGGGGCATCATTAACTCTTAGATGAAGTGTTGGGTTTTTTTCCTCAAAAGATTAGCGTTTTTTGGTCTTTATCCTTTAACTTCCTTCACTGCTGAGTATAAAATGCGTCTGGGTGTGTGTATGCCCTCGTGGGTGTGGGCACTGGGCTCCAGCTGACACCATGTTGTGTTTCTCCTTCTCAGGCAGCACAGCGCTTCTGCTCATCCTGTGCGTGCAGCATTCCTTCCCTGAGCCCGGCAGACTGTATCTTGTCCTCATCCTGGCCGTCCTGGCCCTGGAACTGATCTGTTCCCTCATGTGTCTGCTCGTTTACACAGGTGAGAATTACAACTAGGCTGTTCTTATAAAGACCTTTGACTGCTTGTTTCATTCCCACCTGAAGCCTATCCCATTAGCTTTGCGACAAGGAAGTTTGTCTACGTAGCTGAGAACCTGTTTAGCATCTGTATCTCTCATTGCTGTCCACATCCACACTTCTCTAATTTCAAACCAACAGGAAGATACCAGTGAGTCACGTTTCTAAATTTGTGTCATCAACAAATTTTTGTCAACTAATGTGAAGGCTTTTCATTAAAAAAACAAAAGCAAGGGGTCGGCCCGGTGGCGCAAGCAGTTAAGTGGGTGCGCTCCACTGCGGTGGCCCGGGGTTCGCTGGTTTGGATCCCGGGCACGCACCGACGCACCACTTGTTAAGCCACGCTGTGGTGGCATCCTATATAAAGTAGAGGAAGATGGGCACAGATGTTAGCCCAGGGCCAGTCCTCCTCAGCGAAAAAAAAGAGGAGGATTGGCATCGGATGTTAGCTCAGGGCTGGTCTTCCTCACAAAAAAAAACAAAAACAAAAACAATCAAAAAGACCCACAAACTTTGGTTCCTCAAAGGCAACTGAAATGTAAGTCTGGCATTTAAAATTAAAAATAACGTGGGTGGGCCCAGTGGCATAGTGGTTAAGTTGGCCTGCTCCCCTTCGGCAGCCTAGGGCTTGCAGGTTCGGATCCTGGGTGCGGACCCCACACACTGCTCATCAAGCCATGCTGTGGTGGCGTCTCACATACAAAATAGAGGAAGATTAGCACAGATGTCAGCTCAGGGACAATCTTCCTCAAGCAAAAAGAGGAAGATTGGCAACAGGTGTTAGCTCAGGGCCAATCTTCCTCACCAAAAAAAAAAAAAATAATAATAATAACAAAATACAAAATAAGTAAGCAAATAAGTAATGCATGCAAAACTGCATTTAGCCCAAACTTGCTTTGGGATAAACCATTTAAGAGCCCACTCCTTTCTAAATTTAGAGCTTTCTGAGTGTTGTTCTGTCTGTCTGTCTGTCTGTCTCTCTTAAAACTCTCAGTGGTAAAGTAAGCTGCAGATATGGTAACATGAAAAATAGATGGAAGGATAACAGAAAAAACAGAAACAGAATTTAAAAAAAATTATTTCCCCCCCCCCCCAAAGCGCCAGTAGATAGTTGTATGTCATAGTTGCACATCCTTCTAGTTGCTGTATGTGGGACTCGGCCTCAGCATGGCTAGAGAAGCGGTGCGTTGGTGCGCTCCCGGGATCCTAACCCTGGGCCGCCAGCAGCGGAGCGCGTGCACCCAACCACTAAGCCACGGGGCCGGCCCGAATTTTTTAACAGAAAAAAATTCAAGCCCTGGAGAAACCTAGATTTCATTCCTGCTGCAGTACTGACAAGCAGTTTAATCTGTCCATAATAGGAGCTAACTTTGTGGCACTGAGCAACAATTGTTTTGTGGTAATAAAATACCTTATCTATCCATTTTCAAAGCAATCATTTCTCTAGTTAGGAAGGAAGACGTCACATGGGTCTCAGCTTGTGTTTCATTTTACATTTTCATTTTTTTGGTGTGTCTCCTTAAGGCCTAGAGAAGAGTATTTAGAATATGAATGGAGTGACCAGTTTGTAAATGTGAATGATGTCACATTCCTAATTGACTTTTATAAATTTTTCTGTAGTTATCAGCTAACAATTAGCCAAATTAGGTAGAGGATTACATTTGTACCTCACTCGAAAAAGAGAAATGTACACCACCCACTTAACTTCATAGAAAAGGATGAGACTTTAAAGTAAAGTTCATTTTTCAGTGTATAGTTAATAGCTCACTACTTTAGTAAAGTGATCCATGTGACAGAAATGAACATTGAATTATCTTGTTGATTAAGATCAGCTCCATTCATATCATGTCTGTCAAGTGCTGTAAATGGGATTCTAGTTTAGATCTGAGAATAGAATTCAATCAGCATGTTATTTTATAATGTCCCTACAATTTTTATTTACAACCAGGGGTATAAGCCATTGGTAAAGTATTTTCTACAATACCTATAGGATGCTCTGTGACATAGAAGGAGGTGACAACAATATTCCAAAGATAATGTGAACGTCGTCATGTAAATAGGGGGAAATTAATACTGTTAAAATGTAGTCCAAGATTTATTTCTCTGGGACTTATTGTACTATTTTTAAAGGATTTGCTGTAGCATTTAAAATTAATTATACTATAAATAAGACAGGTTATGTTAAAAACAAAAAGACAAAAAACCTGAGACCGTTTAAAAGGAGGCAGAGGAAGCAGATGTTCCACGAATCCTGAGAGGAACTAATTTTTACACTTGGACACAACTATATTAGTTACATGACACCTAAACTTGAACAGGAAGAATTTTCCTTTAGCATATACCATTTATTTTAATCCATTGTCTCCTAATTAAAAAGAATTGCTTTGGTCTATAGTCAAAGACTTAGAAACGTATTTCATCTTTATTTACATTAATTTTTAAATTTTTTATCTGAATAAAATACACCATTAAAAATTGTCTTTTAAATCTCAAATTAATATGCTTCCTACTTTAAGAAAACCTGATAATTGGTAATTCAGATTTGAAAAATAAATAGATGATGTACCTAGGAAAGGTTTATAATTGTTATGATAATTATAAATTTACTTAGTGTAGGGTTTCTGCAAATAATTGAATTTCTTTAGAAGCTTCAAATATGACTATTTTTCCTCCATATCCTCAATAATAGGTTTACTTTTTAAATTATAATGTTCTTTTAAAGGCACTGTAGGCTCTGACAGGAGATTTAGGGAATAGCTTCTAGGGACAAAGGTTGCTGTTGTTCAGTGTCACAGAAAATTTAAGGTTGGTCCCTAATATATGCATTTTTCTTGCTTTTCTATACTAAAAAGATTTTAAAAGGTAGCTAGTTTTGATAACGTTGACAGTAACTCTTTAGGACATGATTCTTTGATATACTAATTCTAACCTAACTTTGACTAATTTATTTGCATTATAAGTGTGCAGTTAGAAACCAAGGTGGACTCTTCTCTTTGAGCACTAATTTGCTTGACTGCCTCTATAGGGGAACTTGGAACATAAAATTTAAAACAGTGTTGAGTTACTAAATTTGATTAGCTCTTCGTTCATTGGAAAATAAGGCAAAGATTCAATTAATGCTCCTCAGTTATCAGCCTTCCAGCAGCTGGTAAAACTGCCCTGAAGTTGTAAGAGCTTCAGTACAGGATGGAAGATGTAAATGGTGAACAGTCCACCTGTCTTTTAGTACTTTGATGTTCTCGCATGCATGCTTTCCTTGACTTATGATGGAAGGAGTGGAAGATTCTTGTTCCCTGCAGTTTGCATTGGTGTTATTGCCTGATCTGCGATCTAAAAAATGCTGAATGCATCCGATTTAATTTATTTTATTTTCTTTTTTTTAAACTTTTATTTATTTATTTTTCCCTCCAAAGCCCCAGTAGATAGTTGTATGTCATAGTTCCACACCCTTCTAGTTGCTGTATGTGGGACTCGGCCTCAGCATGGCCGGAAAAGTGGTGCGTCGGTGCGCGCCCGGGATCCGAACCCCGGGCCGCCAGCAGCGGAGCGCGTATTTAACCGCTAAGCCACGGGGCCGGCCCCAATTTAATTTATTTTAAATACTGCAAAGATGAGTCTTAAAGATACACTCTTTTTTTTTTTTTTTGTGAGGAAGATCAGCCCTGAGCTAACATCCATGCCAATCCTCCTCTTTTTGCTGAGGAAGACTGGCCCTGGGCTAACATCCATGCCCATCTTTCTCCACTTTATGTGGGATGCCGCCACAGCATGGCCTGACAAGCGGAGCACTGGTGCGTGCCCGGGATCTGAACCCCAGGCCGCCAGCAGCGGAACTCACGCACTTAACCGCTACACCACACGGCCGGCCCAAAGATGGACATTTTTATATTGTCAGACTATGAGTCTTTTTTTCCTGCCTCTTAATTTTTACTTTAATACTGTGTACCTATTATCTCTTGTGCCCCAATTCAGGAAGCTTAGACTTGTTCCAAGTTTGTTCCTTTATATAGGAATTATTATGTGGAAGACACCATTTTAGAGAGATAAGATATAAACATAGCTCAGATTCCCCGGCAGCCCTTATATAACAGTCGATTCTCTGCCTTTATCTTACTGGATGACAGTTGACACAGTTGATCACTCCCTCCTTGAAACGCTCTGGGACTCTGGCTTCCCTGGTTTCCTGCCTGCCTCCCTGGGCTCCATCTTCTCCTTTGTTGAGTGTTCTCCCTGACCTGTTGGTGGTGGAGCCCCGGGGCTCAGTCCCAGTCTCCTCTAACCTGGGAGCTGTAGCACCTCAGGTTTTGTGCCTGTGCCCTTTGAAGCTGTAGGTGCTTCTCATTTCTAACTTCCTTGCTGTACCTAAAAGTCAAGGGCTCCTAGTTATATGACCTCACTTTGTTCTTTTGTGTCATACGGCCTGGTCCTTCGTGGTCCTTTCTGATGAACCCTCTGCATATCGCCTAATGTTTTCACATTTCTCTTTAACCTCTTCGCTGTAGCTTCTTCAGCCTAGTTCTCAGCTGAGAGTGCACATCAGAATCATATGTGGAGCCTGGCAGTTCCACAAAAGGTTAAACATAGACTTATCATATGACTCAGCAATTGCACTTCTAGGTCTATATCCAAGAGAACTGGAAACATGTACATATCTACACAAAAGCTTGTACACAAATGTTCAAAGCAGCATTATTTATCATAGGCATATGGAAACAACCTAAATGATATTAGGATAAACTAATGAATAGATAAACAAAATGTGTTATATCCATATGATAGAATATTATTCAGCCATAAAAAGGAATGAATATATGAAGTACTAAACATGCTACAACATGGGTGAACCTTGAAAACATTATGCTAAGTGGAAGAAGCCAGTCACAAAGGACTGCATATTATATGATTCCATGTATATGAAATGTCCAGAACAGGCACATCTATAGCGATAAAAAATAGATTAGTGGTTGCTTAGAGCTGGGGAGGCAGGGAGCAAATGGAGAATCCTGCTAGTGGATACCAGCTTTCTTTCTGGGGTGATGAAAGTGTTCTAAATGTGATTGTGGAGATGGTTGCACAACTCTTTGAATATACTGAACCATTGAATTGTATACTTTAAATGGGTGAATTGCGTGGTATGTGAATCATATCTCAAAAGTTGTTATGAAAAAGGAAAGAATCTGGGGCCGGCCCTGTGGCTTAGTTCTTAAGTTTGCACACTCTGCTTCAGGGGCCCAGGGCTCGCGGGTGCAGACCTACATCAAGCCATGCTGTGGCGGCATCCCACATAGAAAATAGAGGAAGATTGGCACAGATGTTGGCTCAGAGACAATCTTCCTCAAGCGAAAAGAGGAAGATTGGCAATGGATGTTAGCTCAGGGCCAATCTTCTTCACCAGGAAAGAATCATATGTGGAGCTTTTCAAAAGTTTGGTGCCCGGGTCTAACCCACCACCCCTCCCCCTCCCCACATGTTGAATATTCTGGCTCATTTGGAGTTGCACATGTGATTCTCATGTTCAGTCTGAGTTGACAGTCACTGCCTTCATTAAGACCTGGCTCAACCCTTGCTGTTTCTTCCCCTGTAGCCTTCTCTGGTGGAGACTGCTGGTTCCAGCCAGGTCCCAGAGTTATTCAGACAGTACAGTAGCTGTTATTCAGAGATGCAAATTGTTCTGCTCTGTCTGTTGTCAGACCTGAGGAGTTGGAAGCCTTCATTGTTTCTGCTTATCTACCTCGTTGCAGCTGACTTCTGCCCACTTGCGTTAGTTTGCTAGGGCTGCCATAACAAAATGCCCAGACTGGGTGACTGAAACAGCAGAGTTATTTTCTCACAGTTGTGGAGGCTGGAAGTCCAAAATCAAGGTGTCGACAGATTTGGTTTCTCCTGAGGCCTCTCCTTGGCTTGTAGATGGCTGCCTTCTTGCTGTGTCCTCACGTGGCCTTTGCTCAGTGCAGGCGCATCCCTGGTGTCTCTTCCTCTATCAGATCGGGGCCCCACACTTTACCTCATTTAACTTGAATTACTTCACTAAAGGCCCTATCTCCACATTGGGGCTTAGGGTTTCAAATATGAATTTGGGGGGAACGCAATTCAGTCCGTGATGCCACTTATCCCAAAGAACTGCCAAGTTCATCAGTAGCCTCCAAACTGCCAAATTCACTGGATCCTCTACACGTCTTCACTTTTAGGGCAGTGAACACTGACTGCTCTTTCCTGATTCTGCTCCTACCTCTCTGGATATTTATTTACATTCTCTTTTAGCAGATTTTTCCCTGCTTTTTTAATATGGGTGGGTGGGTATCAGCATTCTCTCACTAGCCCTCATCCTTTTTCATTCGCCATATTTAGTTACCATCTATACACTAGTGGGCAGCCCCTAAATGAACAGAGCCACCCAAACCTTTATATTCATCTGCTTAGTGATCATTTCCATCTGCGTGTCCCATAGGTACCAACAAGATCAGAACTGAACTGAGCCTCCTCTCCTGTTCTTCAAAACCTTCCCCCATCCTCCCCCTCCTCCCCTATCTCAGCTAACAGTGGCAGCCTGCACCTCCCTAGGTGTCATCCTGGATTCTTCCTTCCACCTTAGTCTCCATCAGTGTTTCATCGGTCCTATTCAGTCCACCTGCCTCTCACATCTGTCTCCTTTCCTTTGTCAATGCCACTGCCTTGGTTAGGTATTCATCACGTCTTGCATGGATAATTCCAGGAGGCACACTACTGGTCTCCCTCCTTCTGTCCTCTGATTCATATTCCTTACTCCTGCCAGCGTGATCATGTTCATAGGTAACTCTGATCATTAACAACTTCCCTGTTCAGAGGTTTCTAATGGCCTGGGGAAGAAAAGCTGAAATCTTAGTGTGGCATAAAAGGCTCTCCACGAATTGGCTCCTGCCCATTCCTGCTCTTCAGGGATGATGACGAGATCCTTTTAATGACTGCTGTTTGCTCTCAGGATCTAATCTAAATGCCTTGGCATGGCCCACCAGCCACTCATGTCTTCCCTGCCTGCCTTTCCAGCCTCACCTGCTGTCGGTGCCCCACTCCCACAACCCTCGTACACACACGCCTTCTCAAGATCCTAAGCGTTTGTTCAGCCTCCTGCTGCACCTTCTTCTCCACTCCCCTAGCCTGTGTGATTACTTCCTGTGTTTCCCTCAAGGCTGGACTTGGGCCCCACCACTTCCTGCTCTCTGATCCTCCCTCCCGTCACCACTCCTGCTGAGTGAGGGGCTGCTCTCCAGGGCTGTCATAGCTCTTTGTACAAGCTTTGATTTTGGGTCCATTTCGTACTGTCTTGGAATGTAGGCTTATTATCTATATTTTTCCTTGGACTAGTAGCTCTTTTTCTAGGGTAGTGCCAACAGCGGAGGCTTTAAAGTCACGCTTCCTGGATTAGAACCCTGGCTGCGTCTCTGACTTTCCTGAGCTTCCCATTATTCGATTATAGAAAGTAAGAGAGATAAGAGCACCCGCCGCAGGGGCGGTTCTGAGAGCCTCATGGGGCAGTGCGCGTGAAGCAGTTCACCTGTGCCTTCTGTGTTTTAAGTGCACAAAAAATGGTAGCTGCTACTATTATTATCAATAAAAATGGTAATCCCTGTATTCCCAGCGCTTAGTACGGGCCTGGCACATCGTTGACTTTCAAATGTTTGAGTATGTCGATAAACAAACCTTTTTCTTCACTTTATGAAGCATTTTTATGCCTATTAACTTATTTGGAAAAAATAGCCAATGAATGTCATTTGACTAAATGGAAGTAGAGAATTTATCATAATTAGATAACCTGACAATAATGACTTTATTATTTTAGTGAAAATTCGAAAATTTAATAAATCCAAACCACAACCTGATGTACTTGAAGAAGAAAAAATCTATGCTCACCCCATCAATATTACCTCAGAGACTGGATTCAGGTAAGCTTTGGGTGGGGAGTAAAAGATTAGAGAAAGAGAATTAAAAGTTGTCCCTGGAAATCTAGAAACCATTCTATGCTTGGAGTTGACAACTTTGCATGTGTGCATTTAGAATTATGTTTGATTTGTTTACTTCTGTTCAGCTGTGGTAAAACCAAGTCTCGTGGAAGAATCCCATTTTGGAATCATGCCTTGGCTTATAATATCTAAGGAAAAGTAACAAATACAATATGCTGTACTGAAAACTGGTAGGGACCCATTTGCAAAGAGACTGAGTATTGGTGCATATGTGTGACCCATTAATATCTTGATTCTTTGCAGGACTCTCTCAAGCCTAGAAGAAGTTGTTGAAAAGCAAGGAGACATAATAGGATACTTGAAGCGACACAACGCGCTGTTGAGTAAGCGGCTGTTGGCTTTCACTTCCTGTGACCTAAGCCCTCAGCCAAGTAGAATGTGAGAGGCTCCAGGTAAAGACAGCTATTCCAGAGGAATCCAGAGGAATTTAAGACAATGGCTACCTGACAAGCTGTCATAGGCAATTGAAGCTTTTGCCAAGCAACGTTTTACAATTTTTGCTGGAAGCCTGAATTTGGTTCTCACCTGTGTGGCTATTTAATACGTAAGGGCTTGTGGATCATTTGCAAGATACTTTGTAGAGCCTCGATAACTCGAGGACAATGTCTGTTTTGCACATTTTGAAATTATTTAACTGCTTGGTTTATCCTAGGATCAAAAGCATAGTTTAAACATCTCCTTGGCCAACACTTCTTCCACAGGACATTAGAACCCTGTAATAATTTGGCTATTTATAGAGGAAGTCTGACATGACAATCTAGTTAAAACAGGGCTTTGGTCAAGTAAGATCTTCCCACTTTTAAACTGATGAGAGAAGTCGTTATTCTTGTGGTTAATGTTTTTTCCGACGGAGCCTTATCCTGTATTTTATATGCTTGTGTGGTATTGGATGACAGCTTAGCCCAGGTAGCTTTTATAAAGAATTTTCTCACTGTAGGACCAAGGTCTCATTAGGTGATTTACTATGCAAACTCCTACAGTTTCTTATTCTCCAGAAATAGGATATGCAGATGACTTGGACCAGTGTTCGACTGACCAGTGTTAGAATGACCAGTGTTAGACTGACCGATGCTGCTTGTTACATCAGCGGCATCTCCAGTGGCAACAACTGAAATACTTAGAGAAGACTTGAAACTTTCTCTTTATTTTCACCCTTCTTCAGGAAGTTGCCGTGTATTTCTGTATTAACTATACCTTCATTGGATCTATAAGTTCAGTTATAGGAAAGGGATCTTTTGAGGCTTTAAATTTGTCTAAAAAGAAAAAAGACACTTTTTTAGTCTTGGATTATATTTAAAAATTATGGTGGGAATAAAATGTCATATCAACTTATATGCAGATGTTAAACATATCTAATTCTCCAGATACAATGAAGCATTTCTATGAGTAAATGGCATTATTTCTCCAGTTTTCCTAGTGTGCCCCTTTAACTGATCAGTTTGCTATTGGCACCTTCACATGCTGCCTTCGAAAGACTGGTTGAAAGCTTAACGTGATGAGGGGAGGGGATGTTGTGATAATGTATGCTGCTAATAGTTTTCGGTCATTAGCTGAATAATCAATATGTGATTTGAAAACTCTTGAGCTATGCACAACTGTTTGACAAGGGATGTGTTCATTTGGTCACATCTGCTGTTACTTACAGAGGGCAAACACCTGTTTCCTTCAGCTACAGCCATTGCTGGGGCATTCTAAAAGTTTTCTACTAAGGTAAAGGTGATTACGCATCCTCTACCGGTAATATCGTTGAATCCCCAAAATGACAACATTCACAAACTAAAGCCAAAATTGTGTTTTTAAAATTCAGATTGTATCCTAGTTTCCTGACTTTTCCTCCCTCCCTTCATCTTTCCTCCTTTTTTTAATAAGTACGTCTCTAAGCCACTGCCTTCTCTGGAAATCTGTCTCTATGTTCTGGAAGAGCCTATAAACTTTGCCTTCAGCTGTCTTCCTTTTCAAAAAGAAAACACTGGTGGTAGATGATGAATTCTTATTTATTTTTAGATTCAATTTGGACCTATAGTCAGTTTCTAAGGTTTATGGGATGAACTTTGGTTTATAGAGAAAGGAAAAGTTAAAAAGTTAGAATACTCAGGTTCTGGTGTGTTGTCTGTATAACCTCCAATACTCTTTTCTAAACTGAATAATGAACATTTCAAACAATAAAGTGAAAGTAAGTATCAGAATTAGCAAAAAAGAAAAATGACCAAAACAATGTAAGTGTGTTAAGCATTCTATTCACCAGGCAGGTACTGTGCTAGCACGATGGATACAAAAATTAAGAAGAAAGATCCTGGTTTGTAGTTTACATTCTAAGGAGGGAGAGGACTAGGATTTCGAGGCTCTGTGCTAAGTGAAATAATGCTGGTCAGCCAAGGTACTATAGGGGCTCCAGGTCAGACAGTACCCTAGGGAGGAAGGGGGCTGTAGGATTTCCAGGCAAATTAATGAGTATGGGGCTGGCCCGGTGGCGTAGCGGTTAAGTGCACGCTCTGCTTCAGTGGCCAGGGGTTTGCTGGTTCGGATCCTGGGCACGCATCAATGCTCCGCTCGTCACGCCATGCTGTGGCGGCGTCCCATATAAAGTAGAGGAAGATGGGCACAGATGTTAGCTCAGGGCCAATCTTCCTCAGCAAAAAAAGAGGAAGATCAGCATGGGTGTTAGCTCAGGGCTGATCTTCCTCACACATGCACACACACACACACAAAAATTAATGAGTAAAGAAGGCAGACGGCTACAAATGATCATAAGCACGGTGTATAGCTTGAACCAAAAGTGTGAGGTAGGACATGGGAGGAGAGGTGGAGAGTGTCAGATCTTGGAGGGTTTTGATGCTTTCTGTGCTGCGGGGCCTGCTCTGGAGTGGGAGCCACTGAGGGGTTGTAAGCAAGCAAGTAGCAGCGATCAGATTGTAGTGCAATGCGGACGGAAGATGGGCGGCAGAAAGATGGCCCTGAGCTCAGGCAGGTATAGTAACATTTTATTAAAAGTATATCTGTATATATGTGTGGATATATTTCTATATTGTTAATTTTGAGATTTTATTTCAAATGACAATAGCAACGTGACTTCTTGAGTTAAAAGCTCATTATTTTTTAATGGCAATACTGAAAAATATAAAGGAAAAAATTATTTGAAATCCCACCACCAAGAAATTGTACTAATTTATACTGCTTGTTGTCCATACCCTTACCGATTGTGGAGGTTATCAGTCTTTTTAATCCTAGCCCATCTGATGGATTAAAAAAAGAAAGTCATTGTTTCAAATTGCATTCCTGTGAATACTAATGAAGTTGAGCCTTTTTTCCCCATATTCTTTGGCCTTTTATAAATCTTTTGTGATATGCATATTTGTCTTTTGCTTATTATTCTCCTAGGATATTCTTTTTCTTAAAAACATAATCTTCCTTAATATATAAGGAAAGTCATCAGTTTATATTTGTTGGAAACATTTCCTAGTTTGTTTTGGGTTCTTTTGCCATGACTCTTCAAACACGCAGCACTGGTGAAAACGTTCACACAGATGAATCTGTAAACCACGTCAGATATCTTCTGTCATGTGAGAGCCAGTAGGGGCTCGAGTGAATATATATATATATATTTTTTTTGTGAGGAAGATTAGCCCTGAGCTAACATCCATTGCCAGTCCTCCTCTTTTTGCTGAGGAAGATTGGCCCTGGGCTGACATTCATGCCCATATTCCTCTACCTTATCTTCCTATACCTTACCTCAACACTGTTATGTTAGTGATCTCAGAACCTGATCAGAGACGCTTTTTTAAGTCTTGAATACACAACTCCCATCTGGTAGGCTCTTAAATTCTTGAGGAAATAAACCTTGAATATATGACAATCACAGAAATCTCAAAACATTCCCTAGGTTTCCTAAGGAAAATTGTTTTGTTTTATTTGTAAACCAGAGAAGCCTGTCTCTAATTCTTCTCCTCCCATTCTCTCTAATCCAGTCTAGGTTTTTACCCTCCTACTCCACTGAAACTGGTCTTGTCAACGTTACCCATACCTTCCTTCCATATTGCTTAAGCGAGGGACGAGTGCATAGGTCTCCTCTTAACCGATGAGCAGCATTCATCTCTGTTGATCACTCCCTACTTGATTAATTTCTTCATTCTGGCTTGTGGTTCACTACTGTCTCTTAGTTTTCTTCCAGCTTCACTGGCTTCTTGTTTTGTCTCCTTTGCAGATTCCTTATCTGTCTTCTTTGTTAGTGTGCTCCAGGGCTCAGTCCCTGGGCCTCTTTCTTCTCCATCAACACTCACCCTCTTGGTGATCTCACACAGTCTCATGGTTTTAATATAGTCTACAAGCTGTCAGCTCCCAAATGTGCATCTCCAGCTGAGTTTTCTCCCTGAACGCCAAACTCATACACCCAGCTACCTCCTTTAGCTCTCCACTTGGATGTCTAAAAGACATCTCATACATAGGATGTCCAGAGCTGAGCTATCCTCTACAGCCTTCTCCATCTCCATAATGGTAGCTCCTCTTCCTCTCACACCCCGCATACAATCCATCAGCAAATCCCGCTGGCTTTTCCTTTAAAATAGATCCAAAATCTGTCTTCTTCACGTGAATTATGGTAATAGTCTCTTAAGTGGTCTTTCAGCTTCTAACCACCACTACCTCCCCCACCAACACACACACATAAAAAACATCAATGTTTAATACAGCAGCCAAAGAGCTCCTTCTAAAATGTACATCAGATCATGTTACTCTAATGGTTCCCTACCTCTGTAAAAAGCAAAGTCCTGATGATGACCTCTCAGGGGTCGTGGGAAGCACAGGTAACAAACTGGACTTGGGATTGGCTTCTGAAGTGTGTGCATGCGTGGGGGTGGCAGTCTTGTAGAACTGAACCCTTAACCTATGAGATCTGACACTATCTCCAGGTAGATGGTTTCAGAATTGAGTTAAATTGTAGGACACCCAGCTGATGTCGCAGAATTGGTTCACGTGTGGAAAATCCACAGATCTAATGTCAAAAGTGAAGCAGTGTGTAGTAGAGGATTGAGAGTAGAGAAGAAACATAGGCAAAAGTGTGTTTTTCCCTTACACAGGCAAGGGCAGAATTCTCTAGTATAAAAGTTTCTACAAATCCTAAGAAAAAGAAGGGACTGCCACCAAAAGGGCCAAATATATGAACAGACTTCACAGGAAAGGAAAAACAAATGCTTCATAAGCCTTTGAGAAGATGACAAACCTCAGTCACAATAAGAGAAATGCTAATTGACCTACACTGAGATAGCAAACCAGATATGTGAAAATGTTACTACTCCCTGTGAGCAAGGGTTTGGGTAAACAAGCCGTCTCATGTGTCCTATTGGGACATGTAAATTGGTGACCCCTGTGGAAGGCAAATGTAGAAATATCTGTTAAAATCACAAATGGGTATGTCCTTTGACCCAGCAATTCCACTTCCAGGAATTTATCCTAGGGATATACTCCCACTATGCTAAAGCATTAATTGCACGATTATTTGTAATAGCCAAGATCAGAATACAGATTAAACGTCCATCAGTAGAGGATTGGTTAAATAACACCATCAAAAAGAATGAGGCAACCTTCTATTTACCAAGAAGAAATAATCTCCAAATAATGTTTTTGAGTAAAACCAGGTACAAAGTGGAGAGCATGCTACCATTTGTGTTAGAAGATATGTGGGGCCGGCCAGGTGGCGCAAGTGGTTAAGTGTGTGCGCTCCGCTTCAGCGGCCCAGAGTTTGCGGGTTCGGATCCTGGGTGCGTACCGACGCACCGCTTGGTAAGCCATGCTATGGCAGTGTCCCATATAAAGTAGAGGAAGATGGGCACAGATGTTAGCTCAGGGCCACTCTTCCTCAAGCAAAAGGGAGGAATGGCATCGGATGTTAGCTCAGGGCTAGTCCTCCTCACACAAAAAAAAGAAAAGATATGTGTACGTTTTCCTTACATATGCATTTCCCTATATATGCACTGACTGTCTCTAAATCTATAAAAACTAGTCTTTTTGGTTGCCTCTGAGAAGGGGAACTGGGTGGCTAGGAGACAGGGTGGCAGTGAGAATTCATTGTATATCCCTTTCTACCTTTTGAATTTTGAAACTTGACCTTTATACCTATTCAGATATTAAATTTAAGATTTAAAAAAGCAGGGCCGGCCCGGTGGCTTAGCGGTTAAGTGCACGCGCTCCGCTGCTGGCGGCCCGGGTTCGGATCCCGGGCGTGCACCGACGCACCGCTTCTCCGGCCATGCTGAGGCCGCGTCCCACATACAGCAACTAGAGGGATGTGCAGCTATGACATACAACTATCTGCTGGGGCTTTGGGGGAAAAAAATAAATAAATAAAATCTTTAAAAAAAAAAAAAGATTTAAAAAAGCAAAGAAAAATAAACAAAGGACAAATACATACAGCTTGTAAATGAAAGACAGTGGCCAAAAAATATATGAAAAGATATCTTACTTTACTACCTATCAGGGAAATGTTAGTTAAATAGGGTATTTTTTCCAAGTCAGAGTAGCAGGGGTGAAGAGATTGGTTACATCTGGTTTGGGCAGGAGTGTGCACAAATGGACCCGTGGGTATGGCAATAATGGCCATATAATTGGAACAGCATTTTCAGTGGTAATTTGATCCAATAATTTTGACTCCAACAATCTTTCCTACAAAAGTATTCATGTGTGAAAGGTTACATGAGTGAAGGTTTACTTCAGTATTGTTTCATATCGAGCATATGAAATAATGTATAGATTCAATAGATGAATCTTTAAAGTTGTGATGGATTCATGGCATGAAACTGTGTAGCATTTTAAAAAATGATGTAGATATCTATAGATATATATATGACCCAACATGAAGTAATGCCTCTAATATATTAAGTAAAAAAGCAGATTGAATTGTTGAATATATATGTATAATGTCATGACATCCCACTTAAGTTAAAAATGGTGTGTGTGTATGTGTGTGTAAATCGATAGAAGTAAGTCCAGAAGGATATGAAACAAACTTAGTAGTTCACACTGGAAAGAGTATGTGATTATGGAGTGGGAGAATGAAAGGCGGAAGGGTTGAACAAGGAGAAGAAAATAAAATGAAAGGATTTTTGGCTGTTGATTCTATTTCTGTATTATTTAAAACTTTTACAGTGACTATGTATTATTTTCTAATTAATAAAGAAATGTTCAACATGTATTACATAAAAAACGTAAATAACTCAATATATTTAGTACAACTGCTTTTTAAGTAATAATACATGCCATTAATACAAAGAAAACCTAATACTTACAAGAAAAGATGGTGGGTGGATCGAATATACAAATTTACTACTGTTTCCTCTTAAACCCTGCTAAAATGATAGTAAAGAATTTTTTAAGGCATAAACTCACAATGACCAAAGAATAGGAGAGGAAGCAACAATAAAAAATGTGGAGGTTGTAAAGTAACAAAACACTTCCGAAGCCTTACCAGTCCTGCTCAAAGTGTGGTCTGTGGTCTGGTGCTGCTCCGCCAACTGTGACCAGTCCATGAGAAGACAGGGCAAGTCTTGAGCCAGAAGTTAATCAACTTTGTCACTAAACATTGTTGAGATCCAGCTGACTTTTTTTTTCGTAGTAAGGTTTCTCAGTAAAGGGAGCAATGTATTGGTTTACATTCTGGTGCAAACTCCTTATCTCCTGGAGGACCAGTAACAAGTAGTTCACGGACTGGCTACTTGAGTAGCACTGGTCTATGTTAACTGTCTCTGGTTCCTCTCCTCCAGTTCTCTCTTGAACCCGCATTTCTATCTGACTTTTTCCTCGATTGCTCCACAGAAACTACTGTTGTCAGGGTCACTAGAGGCCTCCATGTTGCTAAACCAGTTCTCACCCCTCGTTGTCCTGGATCTCAGCAGCATCTGAGTTTATCACGCCCTCCTTGATATACTTTCTTTACTTGGCCTCCAGGTCACCACTATCTTTTCTTTTCTTCCCACCTTACTGATGATTTCTTCTCAGTCTCCTTTGCTTTTCCTCTTTTTCTATACCCAGTTTTAACATTTCTATTCCATAAAATTTACTGTTGGTATGCAGTTCCATGACTTCTGAAAAACGTATGGATAAAGTTATATCACCAATACCATTATAGTAATAGGGTGAGACTTTGGGGGAGGTTGCGATGAGGTGAATCATGTATTTTGCATGGGGGACAGATGTGAATCTTTGCATGTGGGGCCAGAGGATAGGCTGTGGTAGACAAGATAATGTGCACCCCTCACCCCCAAAGATTTTCATGTCTAATCCCAAGAACCCATGAATATGTTACCTTACATGGCAAAAGGGATTTTGCAGGTGTGATTAAATTAAGTATCATGAAAGATGGGGAGATTATCTCAAAGTGCTTGGGTGGGCTCAATGTAATCACAAGGGTCCTTATAAGGGATAGAAGAAGGCAGGGGAGTCAGAGTCAGTGAAGGAGATAGGACAAGGGAAGTAGAAGTCAGAGAGATTTGAATATGCTGCACTGCTGGCCTTGAAGATGGAGGAAGGGACCATGATCCAAAGAGTACAGGTGCCCTCTATAGGCTGGAAAAGGCGAGACAGAAATAATCCATTTCTTTCCTAAAGCCTCCAGAAGGAATGCAGCCCTGCCAACACCTTGATTTTAAGACAGTTGACCTCTGAACTGTAAGATAATAAATTTTGTTGTTTTAAGCCACAAATTTGTGGTTAATTTGTTACAGCAACAGTAGGAAACTATTATAGCAATCAAGATAAAGAAGAGTTTCATCACCCTTTCTCCCAAAATATCCTAGTTATACGTTCACTTTGGAGTCAAACTCTCCCCCCACTCTTAATTGCTGGCATGGATTGATCTGTTCTCCCACTCTACAGTTTTGTCTTTTCCAGAAGGTCATATAAATTGAATCATATAGTATGCAGCCTTTGGAGTCTGTCTTCTTTCACTTAGTATAATACATTTGAGATCCATCCATGTCATGAATACCAATACTTCCTTCCTTTTTGTTGCTGAATAGTATTTCATGAATGTGCCAGTTTGTTTATCCATTTCCCAGTTGAAGGACATTTGGGTTGCTTCCAGTTTGGAGTTATTATGAATAGAGCTGCTATAAACATTTGCATAAAAGTTTTTGTGTGACCTTTGCTCCAGTGAAGTTTTCATTTTATTTGGGTAAATACTGAGGAGTGGGATTGCTGAGTCATAGGGTGAGTGTACCTTTAACTTGAAAAGAAGAGCTGCCAAACTATTTTCCAAAGTAACTGTACCACTTGTCATTCCTGCCAGCCACATATGAGTTCCAGTTTCTCTGCATACTTGCCAACACTTGTCATTGTCACTTTTTAAAAATTTTAGCTATTCTAATAAGTGTGTAATAGTATCTTATTGTGGTTTTTTTTTTTTTTTTGCTGAGGAAGACCAGCTCTGAGCTAACATCTATTGCCAATCCTCCTCCTTTTTTTTTTTTTCCCCAAAGCCCCAGTAGGTAGTTGTACGTCATAGTTGCACATTCCTCTAGTTGCTGTACGTGGGACGTGGCCTCAGCATGGCCAGAGAAGCGGTACGTCGGTGCGCACCCGGGATCCGAACCCGGGCTGCCAGTAGCCGAGCGTGCGCACTTAACCGCTAAGCCACGGGGCCAGCCCTTATTGTGTTTTTAATGTGCAATTCACCATTGGCTAGGAGGTTGGGCGTCTTTTCATGGGTTTATTTACCATGCTTGTTTTTGATTAAATGTCTAATTATTTATTCATTTTTTATTGATTTGTTTGCTTTCCTATTGTTGATTTTTAAGAGTTCTTTATATGTTTGGATCTGCCTCTCGCATGAGCCACTCAGGAGTTGTCTGGGACTTCATAGGGGTTTACATTCTAGTTTATTTCTCAAAGCATTTGCTGTACTTTGTTGGGTTGTTCCCTTATGTGCAGTTTAGGAGTAAGCCTGTAACTACTCACAGAATTAGGGAATTCCCTTTTCCACTTCTCTCCTCCTTTTGCCCCACTCTCTGACTCCCTTCTCCAATTACCTATGGCCAGAAAGATGGGGTTTTCTTGCAAATTCAGCCTCCCATGCTATTGTGCAGTTTTGAGCAACTGGGCCTGCCCTACAAACAAAAAAGCAAAAGAGAAAAAATAACAGGGGATCCTCCCCAATCCTTGCAAGTAGGGGGTCCCTTTTCCCGGTTCCCCAGCCTGGGAGTGCAGTTCCCCAACTGGGGCTGGGGCTGATCTCTGGGCAGAGCTAGGAGAGAAAAACAGAGAAAGAAGTCACTCCTCAGGGGCCCTTTTCCCAGTCCTCTGACAAGATGGATTTCTCTGAGTTTTTGCTATCTTTGATTCATCATCTCAGGTCTAAGCTGGGTGATAAAGGAGGAAAAACCCCAGGAAATTCACTACCACCTTACAGGTTGCTCTTCAAGTTGTGCCTTCCCTCCTCAGTCCACCTGCCATTACTTACTTTTCAGGGTCCTCAGGTAATTGCTTTTTGTATTTTGTCCAGGTTTTTAGTTGAAATCAGTGAGAGAGGTAGCCTGCAGCAGGCATTTTGGTTGGCATCTGAAGTTTCTCTCCCTGGATTTTCAAGGTTGGAGAGCCCAAGGGCTCAGTCCTGGGCGCTCTTCTCATCTCTGTCTACACACTCTCCCTTTGTGATTTTGTCCAGTTTCATTGTCTTAAATAATCTCCCAAATTTGTGTCGTCAGTCTGGCTCTTTCTCCTGAACTCCAGAACTGCTTGTCCAACTGCTTCATTGACACTTGGATATCCAATAAACATCACAAAGTTAGCACTTCCGAAACTGAACTCCTCATGTCCCCTGCCCCAAACCTGCTGCAGTCTGTCTTCCCCATTTCAGTAAATGGCAAGTCCATCCCTGCCTTTGTTCAGGGCAAAAAATTTGAGGTCTTCCTTAATTCCTGAGAGAGATGGAGAACCAGCACTTTGGATTTGCATTATTAATGAGAAGTAGTAAATAATACATAGAACACTAAGCTCAAATGGAGGAAGATTAACCTGAGAAAAAATTAAAAGTTGGGTAGAAAAGGAAAAATGATCAGACATGGATGAGCATTAACTGTCATAACTTAAACACTGAATAGTAAGTTAACCAAAACAATAATAAAAATAAATGAAGGATTTGGGGAAATGGTGATAAATAAATGGCAAGCAATAGGATATATTGGAGCATATGAGGAAGCCATTTGGTGTAAAACTAATTCGGCCTGACCTTGTTTTTCCAAAAAGTGCCAGAGGCCTCTGTTCATTCATTGTGTATCTGCTTTAAGCAATTAACGTCTCAAAGATAAGAACAAATGCCCTTAAGATATGGATGCAACTTTCCCCACATTGGCATTTCCTTAAGGGTAAGCATTTCTCCCTAGGCTAGGATTTGATTGCTGTCCTATGACCTGCAATCCTGTGCTCATCCTGTGACCACCCAACTCGAGACAACAGATCTGCCGCCAGCCAGGCCCATGGACACGATACCTGCGGTGTCCATCAATCACTGTGCCGACAGGTCAAGCTTGCGACTGTTGTAAGAGAGACATTGCAATCATATGTGATACATTGATGTATATATATAACCTATATAACCACTCTGTACACCCCACTTCTTTGGAGTGCTCCATTTCTTTGTGAAAGGACTCTCCCGGGCTATATGGTCATCAAAAGTTGGCTCATAATAAACTCACCCAAATTTTGATTTATAGATTGGTTATGGATTTTTGCATCGACAATGGAAAGACTGCATGTGTGTGGTTGGGATGGAGGGTGGAAGGCTGTGGATCATGTCTAAATCTGAAAAAACCAAGTAGCAATAGAAGGATATTGTTTAGAGAGATGGAGAAAAATACCAAAAGAAACTCTAAAGAGTTGAAAGTAGTTGTCTCTGAGGAGAGAGAGTTGGGAGGGTAGAGAATGCTGTTTTTTATAAGTTGAGTAGAACTTTTTGGCTTTAAAGTATATGCATGTATAACTTTTATAAGAATCAAAATGGGGCCGGCCCGGTGGCGCAAGCGGTTAAGTGTGCGCGTGCTCCACTGCGGCGGCCTGGGGTTCGCCAGTTTGGATCCCGGGCGCGCACCGACGCACTGCTTGGCAGTCCGTGCTGTGGTGGCATCCCATATAAAGTGGAGGAAGATGGGATGTTAGCCCAGGGCCAGTCTTCCTCAGCAAAAAAGAGGAGGATTGGCAGATGTTAGCACAGGGTTGATCTCCTCACAAAAAAAAAAAGAAAAAGAATCAAAATGGTGGAGGATACACACCAGACTGTTAGATGATTAACAATGATTGTTTTTGTGGATGGAGGGAATCTTTCATTTTCTAAATTACATGTTACTATAAAGCTTGAATTTTTTTTAAGAAGCATGTATCCATTATATAGTTCTACTTTAAAATCATAAATTATATTAGTCAGTGTTCTCCAGAGAAACAGAACCAATAGGATGTAGAGAGAGAGAGAGAGAGAGAGAGAGAGAGAGATTAATTATGAGGAATTGGTTCCTTTGATTATGGAGGCTGAGAAGTCTTGTGATCTCCCATGACAAATGGGAAACCCAGGAATACTGGTAGTGTAATTCAGTCTGAGTCTGAAGGCTTGAGAACCATGGGAGCTAATGGTGTAAATCCCAGTCTGAGGGCAGGAGAAGATGAGATGAGATATGGCAACTCAAGCAGACAGGCAGGAAAAAAAAAAAGGGACGAATTCCTCCTTCCTCTGCCTTTTGTTCCTCAACAGATTGGATGATGCCCACCTACATTGGGGAGGGCAATCTACTTGTATCCACTGATTCAAATGCTAATCTCATCTGGAAACACCCTCACAGACACACCCAGAAAGAATGTTTAATCTGGGTACCCCACGGCCAGTCAAGGTAACACATAAAATTAACCTTCGCATAAAGGTGTAAGAAAATATTGGAGACCATTTTTAAAATCTTGGTGTAGGAAATGACTTTCTAAACATGACTTGAAACCAGAACCCACGAAATTTTAAATGTCTTTTATAGTAATTTATACCAATAAAAATTTTTTTAAGTGAATAAATATGTAGATAAAAATATAAATATGTAGAAAAATACTAGAGTCTATCAGATGGGTAACTCCTTCCACCTCTTATAATGAATTTACAAAACTCTAATCTCATCCCATCCATCCTCATCACCTTCTTTTTTTTTTTGTTGTTGTTGTTGTTGTAAGGAAGATCAGCCCTGAGCTAACATCCGTACTAATCCTCCTCTTTTTGCTGAGGAAGACCGGCTCTGAGCTAACATCTATTGCCAATCCTCCTCCTTTTTTGTCCCCCAAAGCCCCAGTAGACAGCCGCATGTCATAGTTGCATATCCTTCTAGTTGCTGTATGTGGGACGCGGCCTCAGCATGGCCGGACAAGTGGTGCGTCGGTGCGCGCCCAGGATCCGAACCCGGGCTGCCAGCAGCGGAGCGCGCGCACTTAACTGCTAAGCCATGGGGCCGGCCCTTCACCTTCTTTTTAAGTCAAGGCGTTACCTCTCCAGGTCAAAGGCCAAACATTCCTCTTGTGATCTGAACTCCATCCTCTTTCCTTCTAAACTTTAACACACTGATTCTCACTTTTGAATCTCAGGACCCCTTTACACTTGTAGGGGAGGAAAAATAATTTTCCCCCTACCCTTCTAAGTTTTTCTACTTTCTCCCCCCTACTCCCACCCCCACAGTAATAAAACACTAACAGGAGAAAAACAAACAGAAGTTTAATAACATGTATAAACTTGTTACATGTTACCTCCTGTATACATGGGAGATACCCAGGAAAACTGAGTGACTCCTGGAATGGCCTAAGCCACCACCTCAAATACCATCTCCAGCTAAAGACAAAGATGCTGGGGAGGGAGCCAGTTATGGGAGATCACCAGGAAAAGCACAGTAAACAAGGGTAAGGTTGTTAAGCAGATTTAAGTCCATGCCGTCCCCATTGATGAGAGTTTCTAGAGATTTCATCATCCCTTCTTCCTGGTACAGAGAGGGAGACACCCTTACAAATGGAGATTTTCCTTATAAATGTAAATATCTCTTACAGAAGGGTAACTTTTGTAAAATTCTTTTTTTTTGTAAAAAAAAAAATAACCAGCTCAAGATAATCCTTATGACAAACAGGTATATTTTGGGGTGGCATAAGGATTATTTTGAGCTGATTATTTTGAAAAACTGCAGACATACATAGTGATACAGGCTCAAGACAAGGTTGACATGAGGGAAGCCATTGTAGAAAAGAAACCCTATTGTAACTTTGAGTGACCTCTGACAAACTAACCCAGCTAGATCTGCACCCTCCAGGAGATCTAACTGCTATGTAGATTTTACGACCTCTGCTTGTGCATGTACCTCCCAGCTGTGATAAGATGATAACTTTGTTCTTTTGAGTTCCCTAGGAATGTGATGACCCCTGAACAGAGAATCTAGGCTAATAGCCATCATCAGTGGAAACTGAAAGATCTGGTGTGTCGACTCCCAGTCTGTAACACCAGAAGGTCAACATTCCTAACCCTCTCCCCTATATAACTGCTGTAAGATTTTGTGCCCCTTTAAGATGGTTTTTTCCAGACATTAGTCAGCCATCTTCCCTCTTGCTAGCAAGCTGTAATAAAAAAATTCCTTTTCTCCTACCACCTTGCCTCCTGACTATTGGCATGTCTTGCTGCGAGCAGAAGGCCCCATGTTGGGCGGTAATAATAGGAGAAGCTCTGAAAACAGCATAGAAATTATCCTTTTGTAATGGAAATGTACATTAGAAAGGGGGCCTGAACCAGGCAGAGGGCTAATGGCAGAGATCACCTCACCTGAGAGACTTACCTGCATGGCAGAGCAACCTTTGTTTACCCAACATTTCTTCATCTCACCTTCATGAATTGCCTTCCCCGCCTTTGAAGCCCCAGACCCCTGATCCTTTCCTTAGCTCAGGATGATGTATAAATCTCAATCTTCTGGCTGCTTTTTGAATCATATCTGTGGGGCTCCTGGATGTACATACATACATATGTAATTAAAATTTCTTTTATTACAGACAAGGTTTCACCCAAAAACCTAGAAGAGTGGAGGGAAAATTATTTTTTCTCTCCTACACCACCACTAAAAGTTGAGGACCCCAAAAGAGCTTTTTTGTATGTGGATAATATCTATTGGTAGTTGCAATTAGAAATTAAATCTAAACAAAATTCAAGTCACTTAAAAATAATAAACCCATCAAATATTAACATGGAAAACATTTTAATGAAAAATAACTATATTTGCAACACACACACACAGTGAGAAGAATGACATTGTTCTACACTTTTGCAGACATTAAAGCCACCCAAAACTGTACTTCCTCCAAATTTAACTGACACATCTCCACTTTCATGTCTGGGACTTCTCAGCACTATCTGGTAGAGCTGACCATTTTGTTAGCTGACCACAGTCTCTTTAAAAACTCTCTGGTTTCAACACCACAGTGGATGACTTCCCTCCACCTCGCCAGTCCCTGCTCCTCAGTCTTCTGATGGCTTCTCAGCCAATCCTATGAAGTTTGTGATTTTCACTCTCTGTTCTTTTTCCAGGTTTTCTTATCTAGCCCCAGTGCTCCAGGTTCTGTGCATTTACTGATGACTCCTAAATTTAGATTCCCAGCTCAGAACAATAATCTGAATGTTAGAATGATATAGCCAATGAGACAGAAATCTGACTGTATTCAGTTCCCTGCTTCAAGCCCCCCTCAGTGGCTTCCTATTGTTCTTAAATCCTTCCTGTACTTGCAAGGCTCCTATGGTCTGCTTTCTTCCAATTTTTTTATCCCTAATATTGGCCTTATTACAGATTAGGTCATATAAAGAGGACTTTATATATACTAATTTACATATGCCAAGAAATTGCCATATATATATATATATACACACACACACACACACACACACACACACACACACATATATACACACAAAAATGTCAACCCTGTTAACAAGAGGTTTGTGTGTATGTGTCTGTATGGGTCAGGGAGTAGGGGAGAGGGTTACACCAATAATTTCTATTTATACACCTGTTATTTGTGTGTTTTTGTTTTTTATTTTTGCTGGGGAAGAATCACCCTGAGAAACATCCGTACCAAGCTTCCTCTTTTTTGTATGTGTGCCACTGCCACAGCATGGCTGACGAATGGTGTAGGTCCCCGCCCAGGATCCAAACCTGGGCCCCCAAAGCAGAGTGCACTGAACTTAACCACTATGCCACGGGGCTGGCCCTTTTTGTGTTTTTTTTTTTAATTACAATAAGCATGTTGTATTACCAGTGTAATGATGAAAAATAATTGTTCTGGGCCGGCCTGGTGGCATAGCAGTTAAGTTCATGTGCTCCGCTTCAGCAGCCCCAGGTTCACAGGTTCGGATCCTGGGCATGGATCTACACACCACTTGTCAAGCCATGCTGTGGCAGGCCAGCCCCGTGGCTTAGCGGTTAAGTGCACGAGCTCCCCTACTGGCGGCCCGGGTTTGGATCCCAGGCGCGCACTGATGCACCTCTTGTCCGGCCATGCTGAGGCTGCGTCCCACATACAGCAACTAGTAGGATGTGCAATTATGACATACAACTATCTATTGGGGCTTTGGGGAGAAAAAGGGAAAAAAAAAAAAAGGAGGAGGATTGGCATGGATGTTAGCTCAGGGCTCATCTTCCTCACAAAAAAACAAAAAAACAAACAAACAAAAAAGCCATGTTGTGGCGGCGTCCCATATAAAGTAGAGGAAGATGGGCACGGATGTTAGCCCAGGGCCAATCTTCCTCAGCAAAAAAGAGGAGGATTGGCAGCAGATGTTATCTTAGGGCTAATCTTCCTCAAAATAAAAAAAAAGTTGTCCAATTGAAAACAGAAAGAAAGCAAAATGTAGTCCTGAAAAGTTCATCATAATTCATATATATAAGACTTGACATTAGACAAAAGAAGCAAAATGTTTTTCATTATACTATTACAGTAAAAAACATAATATAAAGCCAATACAGAGCCCACTTGATAACTGCTCAAAGGACATCCAATCTGCACTCAATTCTAAGGAAGTGGACAGTTACTATCTGTAGTTCAATAATAGCTAGTTTCTCAAACCTCAAGAAATTTGCAACTAGCCCAAAATCAACACTACAAACCTATTTTGACAAGACAGGAAAGATAAATATGTTCATTCAACTATAAATGTGCCCATTCAAGGTGTAGGTGGCAGAGTCCATTCGGAAACCTCCCCTCAGGGCACAAAGATAAAGAGAAACACTTTTGCTTGTTCTTTTTATTTCAGGTACAAAGAATAGTACATAAAGTAAATGTCTATGCACCATCACCAAGATTCAATAGTTATCAATATTTTGTCACACCTGGCTTCATTTATTCCCCTCCTTCCCCCCTCTTTTTTGTTGGAGTTCTATAATGAAAATCATAAAAACACAACTTCCCCCTTATATGTCTTACTATGACCTTGTAGGAATCAGGGCATTTCCTGAATCCTCATGTTATCACATCTAACAAAATGAACAGGTCCCTGACATCACATAATGCCCACCGTACTCACATTGCCCTTACCGAGTCAGAAATGTCTTTTTCAGTTGTTCAAATCAGGCTCCAAAAAAAGATCCACACATTGACTATATCTATTTTCCTCAAAAATATAAAGATTTTTCATGGGAGAGAAAAACAAGGGGAAATAACATCAACATCATGTCAAGAGGGAAAAAAGGCTAAGGTATATAGTTTTGTTCAAAATAGGGAAAGATATGAAAGTTAACTTTGCTGCATACACACATCCATATGTAATTTCATCTTCATAACTTTCTTGCAAAATAAGGATTATCTACATTTTGCAAATGAGTTTAAGTCTACCATGGAAAATGAGCAGGACCTAGGTCCTTCTGGTGAAGTTAGTGTAGTGTCCCAGAGTTTAAACATGTACTATGGACATCTTTTGTAATGGCCTAGTGCCTACCGTTCAGAGTTCTTTTGAAATACTGCCACTCCTGGGATATAGGTAGGGCTCAATAAATGTTAGCTATATTTGTAAGAAAATTCTGAATAAAAATAGGTACACCATCATGCTTGCATATTTTTTATTACCCAGTGACTCATCTTTTATTCTCTGACATGGTATCTAACTGTAATGTCTGTTATTAATAAAACTTTACAATGCTCCACAAGGTTATAATAAGTCACCATGCTGTAAAATACAATGCATAATAGCAAAGAATTTAGGATGAAATGAAAATTATGTATAGAGTTTCTAAGAAAGCTGATGTGGTGTGTGCCACCTGTAAGAGATAATGGAAAAAATGTCAAATCCTGATGTGTTAAAGGCTTGCTCTATGACGCCCACCCCACCTCTTTCAATTGTGCCGTTTGGTAAAACTAAGGTTACAATCTGCTCCCTGGGTGTAGACAGCTTGGATGTGGCAGGAATAGCACAATCCAACCTTTATAGAGATGACCCCACATTGACTGCTTCTCTTTTGGTTTAATCCCTTGCAAACTCCATCCGCACTTTCTGACGATCTTAAACAGTCAGCCTCATATCCAGCAAACCCCTGCAACAGTCCTGGAGAGAGGCATTACTAGCACTGTTTTCTGGATAGTTGTTGAAACTTTCTTCATGAGGAGTAAAAAATTGGGATGATTAGATTGACTGGCGTTTTAATATAACAGCTTACCCACCTTCCATTATTAAAAAAACCAAAACTATAGAGGCTGGCCCAGTGGCGCAAGGCAGTTAAGTGCACGCGCTCCGCTGTGGCGGCCCAGGGTTCGCCCGTTTGGATCCGGGCGCTCACCAATGCACTGCTTGGCAAGCCGTGCTGTGGCGGCGTCCCATATAAAGTGGAGGAAGATGGGCACGGATGTCAGCTCAGGGCCAGTCTTCCTCAGCAAAAAAAGGAGGAGGATTGGCAGATGTTAGCACAGGGTTGATCTCCTCACAAAAAAAAACACAAAAACCAAAACTATTAAAGTGATCTAGCCTGTCAGGGAGTTTCCATTCACAATCTGTTCCTGTACAGATTCTGAGAGGTTTTGAATCAGGTTCTACGTGGAAATAAGGCCTCAGAGGTCTAGTAAAATTGTCAGTGATGGTATAGATATGAGATTTCTCAGTCATGTTATAAAATGAGATCTCACCCAGCTCGTAGTCTAGGAAAACGCCAATGCTTCTGGGTTTCACTTCTAACAGTAGAGGGCTTGGAACAGCTCCTGGTGCATCATAACTATCTCCTTGCAGTCGAATCCTCCAGCATCCCTGCCGGACTGATGGAGGTCTCCTCGCCTTCGTGGGAAGAGAGTCTTTGCAAACCCTGATAGCCCATTCAGACTGGTCTCCCACTTCTATCTCCCAGAAATGCCTGCCAGAATGAAGATATGGAAAACTCAGCACAACTGCGTTGACTGTAAATCTTTTTGGAAAATCAGGAACGTTTTGTTTTCTCTTTGTAAATCTCACACTTTTTTTTTATCCTCAGAGACCATCAGGTGAGGGTGTGCTGTCTCAGGGTCTAGAATTATATCTACTCTAAATTTCTGTATAATTTTCTGCAAAGCAGAATGCTGGAGGGGGAAACTGCAGCCTTCTCTCCTTAACTGAATGGAAAAGATTGATGGGCTCATCTCATCCTCAGACTTCCGGTGGAAATTCTTAATTTGTGAGAGCAATTCCACTTCAGACAGCACACTGTTCTCTACTGCCTTACTTAGTAGAACTTTGAGGGTCGAAATGTAGTCTGAAAATGGGGTTATGTTTGCACTGAGTTTCTGTTGAGTGTCCTTCTCTTAGCTAACCTTGAGAGAACTGCCTCTTGATCATGGTCTAAGAACTGCTTCAGGTGCTCAAATTCAGAGACTAATTCCTGCCTTGGGTTTTCCATCTTCTGTCTCAGTTCTAAGGGTTTTTTGCTTTGAATGCTTATTAATTTCTGAACGTCTGCCACCTGCGTCTTCAGGGACTCGATGTAACTGCTGAGTCTCTGCCTGTGATGAGAGGCGGCTTCCTCCAGGGGCCTCACCTGGTGGCCCTGGTGGTTGGGGCTGAGTGCACAGGGGACACAGCACCTCTAGGTCCTCCTCACAGAAGAGGGTCAGGAGCTGGTTGTGCTTCTCACACAAGTGCCTGTCTTCCTGCCTGTTCTTCTTGCTCCTGGTGATGTGGAGGAGCTTGGTGATGTCAATCATCCTTCCCAGCTGGATGTTGCTCCTGAAGTGCCTCTGTTGGCATGGGTGACGGCAGACAGGGCAAGGGAACATGTCCCATAGATCTTCCCAGGACTGTTGGATGCAAGATCGACAGAAGTTGTGGCCACATTCGATGGTGCCAGGGTCTCTCAGATAATCTAGACAGATGGGACAGTTGGCTTCTGCCTGGAGTCCTGCCAGGGCTGTTTCAACTGCCATTGGGCCGTGAATGAAGGACTGGACTGAAGGGGGTTTCTTCAGGAGGCTGGGGTCTGCAGTGAGAAATGGATACACCCTCAAATCTCAGTCCTCATTTTGCTGGCAGCCCATCAAGTCCTGTGAGTCTTCAGACCTTTTATTTCCAGCTGCCAAGAGGAGCTCTTTCCCACGGCCTGCAGCTAGTCACAGGTCAACTGGCCAGTCACTCCTCCAGCCTTTAGAAACTCAGAGAAAATGAAGCCAAGCTAAGAAGCTTTCTTGGTCAGGAGAACTCTTGTTGCCTCTGTAGGGGAAGAGGGAGAATCTCCCTCTGCCCTTTCCCTTAAGGTTCCTCTGGATGGCCAAATAATTAAAAAGACAGGTTAGCAGGAGAAAATAATACCAAGTTTAATAACATGTATACATGGGAGAAACCAGGGACACTGAGTTTCTCAACACAACAGCAGAGATTCTCGTCTTAAATACCATCTTCAGCCAAAGACAAAGGAGGATGCTGGGGGTGGGGGGAATCAGTTACGGGAGATTACCAGAAAAGCACAGTAAACAAGAATAAGGTTATTATGCAGATTTAAGGCCTCACCTTTCACACTGATAAGTCTTTAGAGATGAGGCCATCCCCCCCCACTCCCAGCACAGAGAGGGAGATACATTTACAAATGGAGATTTCCCTTATAAATGTAAATGTCTGGCAACTTCCAGCAGGGCCAGGCAGAGAATGTGGCCAGGAAGAGACAGAATTTTGATAAGAGGGTCTTGGTGCCTTTCCTATTGTAACATCTATTTTACATTATATTACAGCCATCATGATAGTAACTCCTTCTTGAAACAGATCTTTTATGTTAAGTTCTTTAGGCATTTTGGGAGGGGAAACTCAAATGTTCTTCCTGAGTTTTCTGAGTCTTTACTGTCTTCAGCTTGAAATAATCTACACACCAGAGTGGTGCATCTTGGGGTGGCCTGCCCTGAGCACCATCACCTCACATAATTAGTTGAGGTTGCTGAGAAGATATTTCTTCCCTAAAAAAAAAAAAAAAAGAACTTTGGGGTTATTTCAGGTGGTCCTACCCACTACCACATTCTAGTCAAACACAGATTATCCTCTCCTAACCTGATCTTTCATTCCCTTGCCTTTATTATTGTGCCCTGTCTACTCCCACCCACCTGGTGCCACAATCCCCACATCCCATTCACCCCAACTGGGGCTGTGGGAAGGGCATAGCCTCTGGACAGATAGATGGACCACACCCAAATTAGAACACAACCTTGGTCAACTATTCGTGTGACTTGGGGGATATGATTTTATGTCCTGAAGTGGTTCAGAAAATGTCACCCCAGCCAAAGAAATCCTGAGGAAAAAAAACAAAGCTGGAGGCATCACAATCCCTGACTTCAAAATATCCTACAAAGCTATAGTAGCCAAAACAACATGGTACTGGCACAAAAACAGACACACAGATCAAAGAAACAGAACTGAAAGCCCAGAAATAAAACCACACATCTGTGGACCGCTAATCCTTGACAAAGGAGACAAGAACATACAATGGAGTAAGGAAAGTCTCTTCAAAAAATGGTTAAGACTGGACAGCCACATGCAAAAGAATGAAAGTACACCATTATCCTACAGCATATGCAAAAATTAACTCAAAAAGCATTAAAGGATTGAATGTGATACTTGAAACCATAAAACTCCTAGAAGAAAATATAGGCAGTACACTCTTGGACATCAGACTTAGCAGCATCTTTTCAAATACTATGTCTACTCTGGCAAGGGAAACAAAAGAAAAAATAAACAAATGGGACTACATCAGACTAAAAATCTTCTGCAAGGCAAAGGAAACCATGAACAACACAAAAAGACAACCCACCAACTGGGAGAAAATATTTGCAAATCATATATCTGACAAGGGGTTAATTTCCAAAATATATAAAGAACTCATACAACTCAACTACAAAAAAACAAACAACCCAATTAAAAAATGGGCAAAGGATCCGAATGGACATTTTTCCAAAGAAGGTATATAGATGGCTAACAGGCACATGAAAAGATGTTCAACATCATTAATTATTACTTATTATTACTAATTATATTAATTATTAATATAAATGCAAATCAAAACTATGAGAGATCACTTTACACCTGTTAGAATGGCTATAATTAAGAAGACAAGAAATAAGAAGTGTTGGAGAGGATGTGGAGAAAAGGGAACCCTCATACACTTCTGGTGGGAATGCAAACTGGTGCATCCACTATGGAAAAGAGTATGGAGATTTCTCAAAAAATTAGAAATAGAAATACCATATGGTCCAGCTATCCCACTACTGGGTATTTATCCAAAGACCATGAAATCAACAATACAAAGAGATCTATGTACCCCTATGTTCATTGCAGCATTATTCACAATAGCCAAGAAGTGGAAACAACCCAAATCCCCATCAATGGATGAATGGATAAAGATGTGGTATATATATACAATGGAATACTACTCAGCCATAAAAAAAAGATAAAGTTGTGCCATCTGCAACAATATGGATGGACCTTGAATGTATGATATTAAGCAAAATAAGCCAGACAAAGACGAACACCATATGATTTCACTCATGTGGAAGATAAACACAGATAAAGAGAACAGATTAGTGGTTACCAGAGGGGAAGGGGGTGGTGGGGTGGGTGAAAGGGGTAAAGGGGCACATATGTATGGTGATGGATAAAAACTAGACTATTGGTGGTGAGCATGATGTAGTCTATACAGAAACTGATATATAATAATGTACATCTGAAATTATACAATGTTATAAACCAATATGACCTCAATTAAAAAAAAAGTCTTGGGCCTGCCCAGTGGCATAGTGGTTAAGTTCGCATGCTCTGCTTTGGCGGCCTGGGGTTTGTAGGTTCAGATCCTGGATGTAGACCTATGCACCGCTCATCAAGCCATGCTGTGGTGGTGTCCCACATATGAAAAATAGAGGAAGATGGACACAGATGGTAGCTCAGGGCTAATCTTCCTCAGCAAAAAGAGGAAGATTGGCAACGGATGTTAGCTCATGGCCAAGCTTCTTCACCAAAAAAAAAAGTCTTTCCCTACACCACAATCATATTAAAAAAAAAAAAAATGTGTTACCCCCAAATATGCCATTTTGGCATGCAGATTATTTTGAGCTGAAGGCAATCAACATTCAACAGACTCAGGAAAAGCTCTTTACCTCCCCCGTAACTGCCTAAAAAAAGAAAAGTATAAATGTCTTCATTTGTGGGGGAAATCTGCAATTATAAAGGAAATTTACATTAGAAAGGGGGCCTGTAGCAGGAAGAGAGCTATTCCTAGAGATCACTTTCTCACCTAAGAGATTTATCTGCTCAACAGGGCAACCTTTGTTTACCAAACACTTCCTCCTCTCACCTTCCTGTGAATTGCCTTCCCCAACCCAGAAGCCTCAGACCCTCTCTCTTTCCTTAACTCAGGATGGTATAGAGGTCTCAATTCTCTGGTTGACTTTTGAGTCTCATATCTTTGTGAAATTCCTGTGTGTAAATATGTAATTAAAATGTTTTTTTCCTCCTGTTAATCTATTCTATGTCATTTAATTCTTAGACCAGCCACAGAATCTAGAAAGGTAAAAAGGAAATTTTTTCCTCCCCTACAATCCCAAACTCTTAGAATCAGGTAAATGAAAATAATCATATCACTATAAACATCTGTCTTATGAGAATATAGAAGAACTTAAGGAAACCCCCATCAATTTTGAGGCTTTGTTACTACCCAATGTGGGGCTTTCTGTTCGCTGCAAGACATGCCAATAGTCAAGAGGCAAGGTGGTAGGAGAAAAGAACTTTTTTTTTTTTTAATAAAGATTTTATTTATTTATTTTTTTCCCCCCAAAGCCCCAGTAGATAGTTGTATGTCATAGCTGCACACCCTTCTAGTTGCTATATGTGGGACTCAGCCTCAGGATGGCCGGAGAAGTGGTGCCTTGGTGCGCGCCCTGGATCCGAACCTGGGCCACCAGCAGTGGAGCGCGCGCACTTAACCGCCAAGCCATGGGGCCGGCCCAAGAACTTTTTTTTTTATTACAGCTTGCTAGCAAGAGGGAAGACGGCTGAAAGGGAAGACGGCTGACTAAGGTCTGAAAAAAACCATCTTTTTTTTTTTAAAATAATTTTATTTATTTATTTATTTTTTCCCCCAAAGCCCCAGTAGATAGTTGTATGTCACAGCTGCACATCCTTCTAGTTGCTGTATGTGGGACACGGCCTCAGCATGGCTGGAGAAGCGGTGCGTTGGTGCGCGTCCAGGATCCTAACCCAGGCCGCCAGCAGTGGAGCGCGCGCACTTAACCGCTAAGCCACCAGGCCGGCCCTGAAAAAAACCATCTTAAAGGGGCACAAAATCTTACAGCAGTTATATAAGCCGGTGGGTTATAGGGGAGAGGATTAGGAATGTTGACCTGCTGGTGTTACAGACTGGGAGTCGACACACCAGATCTTTCAGTTTTCATTGATGATGGCTATTAGCATAGATTCTCTGTTCAGGGGTCATCACATTCCTAAGGAACTCAAAAGAACAAAGCTATCTTATCGCAGCTGGGAGGTACATGCACAAGCAGAGGTCATAAAATCTACATAGCAGTTAGATCTCCTGGAGGGTGCATATCCAGCTGGGTTAGTTTGTCAGAGGTCATTCAAAGTTACAATAAGGTTTCTTTTCTACAATGGCTTCCCTCATGTCAACCTTGTCTTGAGCCTGTATCAGCTTGAAACATAGTATTTCTTTTTTTTTTTTGTGAGGAAGATGAGCCCTGAGCTAACATCTGATGCCAATCCACCTCTTTTTTGCTGAGGAAGACTGGCCCTAGGCTAACATCCATGCCCATCTTCATCTACTTTATATGGGACGCCGCCACAGCATGGCTTGACAAGCAGTGTGTCAGTGTGTGCCCGGGATCTGAACCCGCAAACCCCGGGCCAGTGAGGCGGAGCGGGTGCACGCAAATGCTGCGCCACCGGGCCGCCCCCGAAACATATTATTTCTGATGGCTCAAAATTCACATTTACTAAGTTTGCTTTGCTTTTTTGATTCTTGCTCCTCTACAGTATAGGGGAGGAAATATAATTTCCTTCTACCTTCCTACATTCTTGGCTGAGTCTCCCCTGTAATAAAACGAGATCAACAAGAGAAAAATAAAAGTTTTATAACATGTATACCTCCTGTATACATGGGAGATACCCAGGAAAGCTGAGTAACTCCTCGAAATGGCCCAAACCACCACCTTAAATACCATCTTCAGCTAAAGACAAAAGAAGATGTTGTGGGGGCAGTTATGGGAGGTTATCAGGCAAAGCAGAGTAAACAAGGGTAAGGTTGTTATGTAGATTTAAGTCCCTTTCTTATCCATTAATAAGAGTTTCTAGAAATTTAGACATCCTCCTCTTTCTCTTGCAGAGAGGAAGACACCCTTGCAAATGGAGATTTCTCTTATAAATGTAAATTTCCCTTACAAAAGGGCATATTCTACTGTTTTCAGAAATTCTCCTGCATCTGCAGCCTTTCAAAAATAATCAGCCCCAAATAATCCTTGTCAAAGAGGTATATTTTGGGGTGGTGTATTTTGCTCCCCTTCAATGGCTGAATGTGGCCGAAATGCCTGTCTATCTGTGAAATGAGATCCAGGAGATAAATGACATATTTATTTATTTATTGTGAGGGAGATCAGCCCTGAGCTAACATCCGTGCTAATCCTCCTCTTTTTGCTGAGGAAGACCGGCTCTGAGCTAACATCTATTGCCAATGCTCCTCCTTTTTTTGATCCCCGAAGCCCCAGTAGATAGTTGTATGTCATAGTTGCACATCCTTCTAGTTGCTGTATGTGGGATGCAGCCTCAGCATGGCTGGAGAAGCGGTGCGTTGGTGAGCGCCCGGGATCCGAACACGGGCCGCCAGTAGCGGAGCGCGCACGCTTAACCGCTAAGCCATGGGGCCGGCCCGATAAATAACATTTAAAACAGACAAATTGAATATAAACAAAACCAGGACAAATATTTTCAGTATTTACTAATAAAATGTCATTATCTCTAAACAAAGAATACCTACAAGGTAAGAAAGTAAAACAGAGAAAAACTGAACTTCCAGTGTAGAAAAAGATGCATAGAAGAAACAGATGCAGGAAAATGCAAAACTTATTAATCTAAGAATTACAAATTGAAAAATCAATTTGCCCCTTTTACTACACTTATTGTATTAGTAAGATTGAAAATATTGATAATACCCTGTTTTGTTTTTGGGAGGTAGATATTCCAGCACTGTAGACAAGTGAAGTTGAAACCTTGTTTTTAGAAAGCAACATAGAAATATCCATCAAAAATTGAAAAATCTTTGCTTTGCCCTTGTAATTCCACTAATACTAATTCTAAAAAACACATGTTAAAAACAAGAAAACTAGCCCAAAATGGAGTCACTTAAGGTAAGCCCCTTGTCACCAAACCAAGACTTAAATTACAGTTTTAGCTCTCCTAGAAATGGAATCTTAAACCAATGAGGAATCTCCTGATCAGCACTAGTTAGGTAATCTGCCTGATAGACCCCTGCCCTCCCCTAAAGGAAAGTGACCTTGCAATAACCAACACACTTTTCTGACATGTATAACTTCCTTGTTCCTGCTCCCTTCCGCCTATAAAATTCTTTCATTTGTACAGCTCCTTGGAGCTCCTTTCTCTCTGCTACATTGGGTGCTGCCTGATTCGTGAATCGTTGAGTAAAGCCAATAAGATCTTTAAAATTTACTCAGTTGAATTTTGTTTTTCACACGCATATAACTTGAACAGATATTCAAAGATATATACAAAGATGTTCTCTTCAGCACTGGTTTGAACGTCAAAAAAGTGGAAACATTGGAAATATCTACTGTCAGTTATTAGCTGAATAAACTACGTTACATTCATCTTACACACATTCTACTTAAGAGAATATCAAGCAAATTTTAAAGAAAGATGGTAGCACCAAATGTATGGATATAGAAAGATACGAACAATATATTGGAGATTGGAAAAAGCAGGTAACTTCCCACTGTCCACTCATCCTTCACTAGGGTCCCAGCTATTCTCTCTTCTCCTAGACCACTGGACTACGATATTCAGAATTTCATATTTTAGAAAATGACTATGATACATAGATCATGTATTATGTTAACATTCCCAGAAGGGGCTGGGGAAACACTTCCTAATCAAACACAGTCATGTTTATGAAGCAGAATTCATGTATATTCAAACCAAATGGGATAGTTAAGACTATAAAAAGCTTCATGTCAGGTGACGTTTTGCCAAATACATTTTGCACCAAATTTATCAAAAACTTGTTGACCATGTGACCTGGCCATGAGTGTCCACCAAAGCCCCCACCATTTGTGCCTCTGCTTACAGAGGTGCGGGATTTAGAACGCGCCCAGACATCCCCAAATCCTTCACGGAGCCCGTAAGACCCCTCACGGTCTGTCCCTTTATCTGGCACCAAGCTCACTCTAGGCTCCCTTCAGCCCCAGTTCTTCCTCCACTTTCTCTAGTTTGACCTCCCTGTAGCCCCAGGGCATTTGGGGTGGGGCAGTGAGGAATATCTTAATTTCAGTTGTTCTTAAACACTTCTCTCTATGCATTACCAAATGGGTGTAACTTCCATTCACTGATAGAACCCTGTTCTCAAAGCAGCTTGCACTAACATTCTCTTTTATTAAATTGAGATATAATTGACCCAAAGGTATTTGAATAAAGCTGATCTGGAGTTCAGCAAAGCTCTGGCCCTGCCATCAATCTCCTTCCTTACGTCCTCCTCTTCTTTCAGATCTCACACATCCCCCCTGGCCTCATAATCCAATTTCAAGGTTCAGAATCACACACACACACCCCTCCCTTGTAAAACTTAATCACTGTTGTGATTTTCTCAGAGATCGAGATCTGCCTTCCACACTAACCACCAAAAGAGGAGGCCTGTATCCTGTTTTCTTATGATCTTTAAGCATCCAGTTCAGGGCCTGGCACCTAATAGAAATATTTGTTGAATTAGATTTCTGGTGCTCCCTTACAAGCTCTGTGGCCTTGGATCAACTACTTAACCTCTTTGAGCTTTAGCCCTCTGTATTTAGGCAGATTGGCTAGATTAAGATCAAGGCCATACAGGGCCTGAGATATACAGCCCAATATAGCTCTCCTCGTGATAACCATTTAGGACAGTTTCTGTTACTATTTGCATTTTTTTTTTTTGAGGAAGATTAGCCATGAGCTAACGTCTGTTGCCAATCCTCCCTTTTTTTTTTTTTTTGCTGAAGAAGACTGGTCCTGGGTTAACACCTGTGCCTAGCTTCCTCTGCTTTATATGGGATGCTGCCACAGCATGGCTTGGTAAGTTGTGCATTGGTCCTTGCCTGGGAGCCAAACCCGCGATCCCTGGGCTACCGAAGTGGAGCACATGAACTTAACTGCAGTGGCCCTGCATTTGTCTTTTTAAGAAACAAATTCTAATCCAGACATCATGAAGATATTCCTCTATTTTAGCTCCTAAATGCATTATAGTATATATCCTTTCATTTGAGGCTTTTACAGAGCCTGGGATGATTTTTGTATGAATCCAATTTCCTGGACCCCTTTCCCCCATTAACTAATTGGGATTTAATTGGGGAAAATTGACATCTTTATAACAGTCTTCTTAATGTTTTATATGGTATTTCCTCTCATTTATCTTGTCCTTTTAAAATTTCTCTCTAGAAAGCTTTATAAACATCTGTGTAGAAGACATGCATATTTTTGTCAGATTTCTTCCTAGGTGTATGATATTTTTTGGTTCTATTATAAATGGCATATTTCTTTAAATTTCATTTTCTGATTGATGCTAGTATACAGAAATGCACTTGAATTTTGCATATTAATCTTGTATGTAGCAACCTTGCAAAATTTATGTTTAAATAATTCATCTGTAAACTATTTTGGATTTTCTATGTAAAAAATCATATCATCTGATAATAACAAAAATTTTGTTTTTCTTTCCAATCTTTATTTGTTCCTTCTCTTGCCTCATTGTTCTGGTTAGGAACGCCAATACAATGTTAAATAGGGGACAGCAATACTTGTCTCATGTCCATTCTCAGAGAGAAAACTATCAGAATCTTATCAATGCTGTAGGTTTTTAGTAGACATCCTTCAGTAGATTAAGAAGTTCCCTTCTTTGGCTAATTTGCTAAATATTTGTTTTTTTCTTATCATGACTCCATGTATTAATCTGGTTTAAGGCTGACAACAAAACACCACATACTAGGTGGCTTAAACAAAAGAAATTTATTTTTCACAGTTCTGGAGGGTAGAAGTCTGAGATGAAGGTGTTGGCAGGTTTCGTTTCTCCTGAGGCCTCCTCAGCTTGCAAAGGACCTGTGTCCTCACATGGCCTTTTCTCTGTGCATGCACGTCCCTGCTGTCTCCCTTCTTTTGAGGACACCAGTTATATTGAATTAGGGCCCAACACAGTGCTAAACAAGTGATGGCAAGAATCCTTCTCGCATTTCTATTCTCAGAGAACAGTCAGAGAATTTTACTACTGCTGTGGGTTTTGGGTATCCACTAAAAGATTATCCACTAAAGATTATATCCACTAAAAGATTAAGGAAATTACCTTTTCTTAACTTGCTAAATTTGTTTTTTTTTTTTTTTTTGGTGAGGAAGATCAGCCCTGAGCTAACATCCATGCCAATCCTCCTCTTTTTGCTGAGGAAGACTGGCCCTGGGCTAACATCCGTGCCCATCTTCCTCCACTTTATGTGGGATGCTGCCACAGCATGGCCTGATAAGCAGTGCGTTGGTCTGCGCCTGGGATCCGAACCCGGGCCACCAGCAGCGGGGCATGCACACTTAACCGCTACGCCATGGGGCTGGCCCCTGCTAAATTTGCTTTTTCCTTAAAAAATCACTGACTAGTCATATTGGATTTGGCCCCACCCTCATGACTTCATTCAACCTTAATTCCCTCCTCCAAGGCCCTACCTCCAAATACAGTCACACTGGGAGTCGGGCTTCAGCACATGCATTTGGGCTTCAGCTCAATGTGGGACACATTGAGTCTGTTAACTATGGATGATGAAATTTATCAAGTGCTTTTTTTGCATCTATTGAGATAATCATATACTTTTTCATTAATAAATTGATTATTCAGCTAGGTGTGTTATTGGTTTCTGGCTTTTACGTACACTTTCTTGGTTGTGAAGATGTGCTTATGTGGTAAACCTGCCATGGAAATCAAGGGAATTATTATCAAATCAAGATAGTAGATGCCTCAATGATGAGGAAAAGGAGGGTGATGTGGTGTAGAGTCGTCCACAGGGGCCTCTGAACTACTGTGTAATGTTTCATTTCTCAATTAGGGTGGTTTATACATGGACATTCATTTTATTTTTCTCTTTTAAATTGTATCTATGTTTTAATCCACTTTTATATGTATGCTTCTTTTCATAACAAAACAAAAATAATAGTTTACCCACACTCGAAACTGAAATAAGCATGTATGTAAATCAAATAGAATAGAAATACATTTAAATGTTGGAACCAGGGAGAGAAAAGTGGCAGCCAGTTTAACCCTGTGAAGACGTGGAGATAGAAATCTCCCCAACAGTGGGGAGCAACCAAGAACAATCTGCTGCTTAAAATGTTCAAAATCAAAAATATAAAAATTATTAGGCCTCCAAAATCAGAAAACCAAGGAAAAGTGTTACTTATACAAGAAAAAAAGACTGATCTTTTTCTATATCAGTTGTGTCCCAGGCACAGGATTAATCCTCTCACCTAATGTTCATAATTACTTGACATAGTAGACATAGTTTCAAATTTCAGGTGAGAGTTGTTTGAGGAGACACCATGGGTAATCAGCAAAACCTGAATCTTTCATAATGGGCAGGAAATCTGCCTGACCTTTGCCTTGGAGGGAGACATTATCTTCATTATACTGGACAGTAAACAAACCTGCCCTTCGCTCTGCATGGAGACAGCATTTCTGTCTTCCAAGACTGTTCCCCATAGAAACATCCTTGAAAACATTGTCTGGAGCAGTCAGTGCCTCGCTCCCAACACACGAAAACGTGAGAGACCCACTGAGGGTTGTCTCCCTACAAGTGTCTTCTCTTCCCTGGAATGTTCAAGGTACTGATGAAACAGGTATAGGAATTACGTAAAAGTTCACAAATTTATTGAAGCTGTGAAATTACAATGTTATACACTCCAGTGTTAGAATTCTTGAAACATTTTGTAGTTAATCCTCTCATCTTGATTAGCTTCCCTGCCTCTATTGCTATTGGAACAAAATTAAAAAAAAAAACAAAATGAGAAAAACTGTCTTCATGCGTTTAAGTCAAACTGATACTGGCTCAAGACAAGGTTGACATAAGGGAAGCCATACTGTAGAAAAGAAGCCCTATTGTAACTTTGAATGACCTCTGACAAACTAACCCAGCTGGATATGCACCCTCCAGGAGATCTAACTGCTCTGTAGATTTTATGACCCCTGCTTGTGCCTGTACCTCCCAGCTGCGATAAGATGATAAGTTTGTTTTTTTGAGTTCCTTAGGAATGTGATGACCCCCAAACAGAGTATCTATGCTGATAGCCATCATCAGTGAAAACTGAAAGATCTGGTATGGAACTCCCAGTCTGTAACAGCAGAAGGTCAACATTCCTAACCCCCTCCCCAATAACCCAATGGCCTATATAACTGCTGTGAGATTTTGTGCCCTGTCAAGATGGTTTTTCTGGACATGAGTCAGCCCTCTTGCTAGAAAGCTGTAATAAAAAAGTCCAGGGCCGGCCCTGTGGCTTAGCGGTTAAGTGCGCGCGCTCCACTGCTGGCGGCCCAGGTTTGATCCCGGGCGCGCACCGACGCACTGCTTCTCTGGCCATGCTGAGGCCGCATCCCACATAGAGCAACCAGAAGGATGTGCAACTATGACATACAACTATCTACTGGGGCTTTGGGGGGGGGGGATTATTAAAGAGTCCTTTCTCTCCTACCACCTTGCCTCTTGACTATTGGCATGTCTTGCAGCAAGCAGAAGGCCCCACGTTGTTACCCCATGCGGTAACAAAATGAGCATTAAAAAAATTTTTGTTGGTGCTACATTTACTGACAGTTGTGCAATATTTGACCTACTCCATAAATTACAGGAGGAAAATGAAGCAAAGTCACAGTTCATGCTTCATAATCTCTTACCGCACAGACTGTCAGAGGTTTAGAGTCCCGTCTGATATAGAAGTAAGGCTTTAGGACTTCAGAAAATTTATCCGTGAAAGAATGGATGTGAGACCTGTCATTCAAACTGTAAAATGAAATGTTACCCAACTCATAGTCCAGATAAATGCCAACACCTCTAGGCTTTTCCTTCAGCACAAGAGTGACAGTCACGGCACCTTGTGCGACATAGTCACCATTCTGCAGCTGAATTGTCCAGCGTCTGCTCTGTCCTGATCGGGGCCGTTTTCCCTTCCTGGAAAGGGAGTCTCTACAAACCCCCACGGCCCACTCAGGCTTGTCACCCACCTGGACCTCCCAGTAATGTCGGCCGTAATGGAACCCTTCAGAACCCAGGACCACTGGATCAACCATAAATCTCTTTGGATTGCGAGGAACTCTTTGCTTTTTCCTCGCAAATGTCACAGACTTTTTATCCTCAGAGACAAGCAGATTAGGATGTGCTGTTTCAGGATCCAGAGTAACTTCTTCTTTAAATTTCTGTATAATTTTCTGCAGAGCCGAATACTGCGGGGGAAGGCTGCATCCTTCTCTCCTTAGCTGGATCGAATAGACAGCCGGGGTTTTCAGGCTGTCACACCTGTGGAGGAGGCTCTGGATATCTGTCAGCAGCCTCACCTCCGACATCACACACCTCTCTGCCACCTCCTTCAGTAGGCCTTTGAGGGTAGAAACGTGCTCTGAAAAGGCCGCTATGTTTGCGCTGAGTTTCTGTTGAATGTCCCTCTCTTCCTCGGCCAGCCTTGACAGAACTGCCTCTTGCTCACGTTCTACACACTGGTTCAGCTGCTCAAATTCAGAGGCTAATTTCCTTCTCTGATTTTGCACCTTCTCTCTCAGTTCTAAGGGTTTTTTGCTTTGAATGCTTATTAATTTCTGAACGTCTGCCACCTGCGTCTTCAGGGACTCGATGTAACTGCTGAGTCTCTGCCTGTGATGAGAGGCGGCTTCCTCCAGGGGCCTCACCTGGTGGCCCTGGTGGTCAGGAGGCTGAGTGCACAGGGGACACAGCACCTCTAGGTCCTCCTCACAGAAGAGGGTCAGGAGCTGGTTGTGCTTCTCACACAAGCGCCTGTTTTCCTGCCTCTTCTTCTTGCTCCTGGTGATGTGGAGGAGCTTAGTGATGTCAATCATCCTTCCCAGCTGGATGTTGCTCCTGAAGTGCCTCTGTTGGCAAGGGTGACGGCAGACAGGGCAAGGGAACATGTCCCATAGATCTTCCCAGGACTGTTGGATGCAAGATCGACAGAAGTTGTGGCCACATTCAATGGTGACAGGGTCTCTCAGATAATCCAGACAGATGGGACAGTTGGCTTCTGCCTGGAGTCCTGCCAGGGCTGTTTCAACTGCCATTGTGCTGTGAATGAAGGACTAGACTGAGGTGGGTTTTCTTCAGGAGATTGGGCTCTGGCTCTGCAGGATCTCTCCACTGACCAGACACCCCCTCAGATCTCACCGTCCTTCCTGTCCTGAATGTTTTGTTCCTATGAGGCTACTGGCCTCAGGTGCATAGGTCGATGCCCAGAGGAGCTCCACTCACCACCTCCAGCCAATCAGGTAGTTGAATCCAGCCTCCCCAATTCTCTTGGTCAGAAAGCAGACATGACTCTAAAGTGCTTATTCATTCCTGGGGATGAGAAAATATTGTTTCATGTAAAAAAGGCTACCATATGTCTTGTGGCCCTGCTCACTGCCACATTTGAAGCAACCACTGATTCTTCTATCTACCACCACAATCCACCTAAACTCAAGTCAACTACAAGGGCGCTGCATGGGACTGGGGAAAGTGTATAGATGTGGGACTAGATCCCCTGGCCCTGAGTCAGCCTCCCGCTTTAGTTACCTACAATCTGGGGGACCCAGGGAAAGTTACATAACATCCTTGTCTCCAAGAGAATCAGGTAAGCAAGTTTAAAAATACCAACTTCAATCATTTCAGTCTTGTGAAAAACCTAAGAAGGATTTGGCACTATTTGGCTTATACCACAGATATTTAACTGTAGGATGTGTCCAACTGTGTACATAGGTGGATGGGATGTGGACTAGATTAGATTTACTCTGAGGACCCTCCTACTCAGAAAACTGATTTTCACATGCTGTATGGAAAGAAATTGGAGATCAGGATTTCAATGTGAGATGAAGCTGAAAAATACACACTCATACAACTACTCTTTGAAGTCATTGGTGAGCTATACACTGGTTACAATTTGTGGGGACAAGACCCTAAAAAGAAGGAGTACAGCTTTTCCTTAGAAGCAGTTGCTGATCCAACTGGAAGCTGAACAGCTGAGAAAGTGAGTAGAGCTTTCAGCTGACTTTGAGGGTTGAGAGAACAAACCTGGAGTACAGGGCACCCCACAGAGGATGCTTCCCGGTAAGCACCCCAAACTTTAATTTGGGATCACTACAGTGCTACACACTAGAAGGGAGCATCAAAAATGGGCAATCTCAGTTTGAGTGCCAGAGACCCCAAAATGAATTTCAAAGTGCTAAAATATGAAAGTCCTTAACACCCCACTCTCATCAATGGACAGATCATCCAGACAGAAAATAAATAAAGAAATAATGGACCTAAACAAAAAACTAGATGAGATGGACTTAATAGACATATATAGAACACTGCATCCAAACACAGCACATTACACATTCTTCTCAAGCGCACATGGAACATTCTCAAGAATAGGCCATATGTTGGGAAACAAGGCATGCTTATATAAATTTAAGAAGATTGAAATCATAACAAGCATCTTTTCAGACCATAATTCCATGAAGTTAGAAATCAACTACAGGGAAAAAATCGGGAAAGTGACAAAGCTGTGGAGACTCAACAACATGCTACTAAACAACTAATGGATCATTGATGAAATTAAAGGAGAAATCAAAGCATATCTGGAGACAAATGAAAATGAAAATACACTGTACCAACTCATATGGGATGCAGCAAAAGTGGTCCTGAGAGGGAAACTCATAGCAATAGGGGCCCACCTTAACAAACAAGAAAAAGCCCAAATAAGCAACCTCAAACTATGCCTAACAGAATTAGAAAAAGAACAAACAAAGCCTAAAGTCAGCAGAAGGAGGGAAATAACAAAAATCAGAGCAGAAATAAATGAAATTGAAATTAAAAAAACAGTAGAAATGAGCAATGAAACAAAGAGCTGGTTCTTTGAGAAGATAAACAAAATTGACAAACCCCTAGCCAGACTCACCAACAAAAAAAGAGAGAAGGCGCAAATAAATAAAATTAGAAATGAAAAAGGAGACATTACAACAGATAACACAGAAATACAAAATCTTATAAGAGAATATTATGAAAAACTATATGCTAACAAATTGGACAATCTAGAAGAAATGGATAAATTCCTAGACTCATACAACCTCCCAAAACTGAATCAAAAAGAAATAGAGAACCTGAATAGACCAATCACAAGTAAAGAGATTGAAACAGTAATCAAAAACCTCCCAAAAAATAAAAGTCGAGGACCAGATGGCCTCTCTGGAGAATTTTACCAAACATTCAAAGAAGACTTAATACCTATCCTTCTCAAACTATTCCAAAAAGAGGAAGATGGAACACTTCCCAACACTTTCTATGAGGCCCACATCACCCTGATACCAAAGCCAGGCAAAGACAATACTAAGAAGGAAAACTACAGACCAATATCCCTGATGAACATAGATGCAAAAATCCTCAACAAAATATTGGCAAACTGAATACAGCAATATATTAAAAAGGTCATACACCATGATCAAGTGGCATTTATACCAGGGACACACGTGTGGTTCAACATCTGCAAATCAATCAATGTGATACACCACATTAACAAAATGAGGAATAAAAACCATATGATCATCTCAATAGATGCAGAGAAGCCTTTTGACGAGATCCAACATCCATTTATGATAAAAACTCTCAACAAAATGGGTATAGAAGGAAAGTACCTCAACATAATAAAGGCCATATATGACAAACCCACAGCCAACATCATACTTAATGGGGAAAAACTGAAAGCCATCCATCTGAAAACAGGGACAAGACAAGGGTGCCCACTCTCGCCACTTTTATTCAACATAGTACTGGAGGTTCTGGCCAGAGCAATTAGGCAAGAAAAAGGAATCCAAATAGGCAACAAAGAAGTGAAACTCTCACTCTTTGCAGATGACATGATCTTATACATAGAAAACCCTAAAGAATCCATTGGAAAACCATTAGAAATAATCAACAACTACAGCCAAGTGGCAGGGTACAAAATCAACTTACAGAAATCAGTTGCATTTCTATATACCAACAACGAACTAACAGAAAGTGAACTCAAGAAGACAATCCCATTTACAATTGCAGCAAAAAGAATAAAATATCTAGGAGTAAATTTAACCAAGCAAGTAAAAGACCTATACAATGAAAACTATAAGACATTATTGAGTGAAATCAATGATGACATAAAGAAATGCAAAAATATTTCATGCACTTGGATTGGAAGAATAAACATAGTTAAAATGTCCATACTAGCTAAAGCAATCTACAGATTCAATGCAATCCCAATCATAATCCCAAGGACATTCTTCACAGAAATAGAACAAATACTAACATTCATATGGTGCAACGAAAGACCCTGTATAGCTAAAGCAATCCTGAAAAGGAAGAACAAGGCTGGAGGCATCACAATCCCTGACTTCAAAACATACTACCAAGTGATAGTAATTAAAACAGTACGGTACTGGTACAAAAACAGACACAGAGGGGCCGGCCCTGTGGCTTAGCAGTTAAGTGCATGTGCTCTGCTACTAGCGGCCCGGGTTTGGATCCTTGGCCTGCACCGACGCACAGCTTGTCCAGCTGTGCTGAGGCGGCGTCCCACATACAGCAACTAGAAGGATGTGCAACTATGACATACAACTATCTGCTGGGGCTTTGGGGAGAAAAAGGGGAAAAAAAGAAATAAAAGGAGGAGGATTGGCAATAGATGTTAGCTCAGGGCCAGTCTTCCTCAGCAAAAAAAGAGGAGAGTTGGCATGGATGTTAGCTCAGGGCTGATCTTCCTCACAAAACAAACAAACAAACAAAACCCCAAAAAACAAAAAAACAAAAACAGACACACAGATCAATGGAACAGAATTGAAAGTCCAGAAATAAAACCTCATATCTATGGGCAGCTAATCTGTGACAAAGGAGCTAAGGACATACAGTGGAGAAAGGAAAGTCTCTTCAATAAATGGTGCTGGGGGGCCGGCCCCGTGGCTTAGTGGTTGGGTGCGTGCACTCCGCTGCTGGCAGCCTGGGTTCGGGTCCCAGGCGTGCACCAACGCACCGCTTCTCCGGCCATGCTGGGGCCGCATCCCATGTGCGGCGACTGGAGGGATGTGCAACTATGACATGCAACTATCTACTGGGGCTTTGGGGAGGGAACGGAGGGGGATTGGTGGTGGGTGTTGGCTAGGAGCTGGTCTTCCTCGGCGAGGAGAGGAGGATTAGCATGGATGTTGGCTCGGGGCTGGTCTTCCTCACAAAAAAAAAAAAAAAAATTGGTGCTGGGAAAACTGGACAGCCACTTGCAAAACAATGAAAGTGGACCATCTTCTTTTGCCATACACAAAAATTAACTCAAAATGGATCAAAGACCTGAAGGTGAGACCTGAAACTATAAAACTCCTGGAGGAAAATACAGGTAGTACACTACTCGTCATCAGCCATAAAGGGATCTTTTTGAATTCCATGTCTACTCAGACAAGGGAAACAAAAGAAAAAATAAACAAGTTGGACTTCACCAGATTAAAGAGCTTTTACAAGGCAAATGAAACCAGGATCAAAATGAATAGGGACTCCACCAGCTGGGAAAAAATATTTGTAAACCATATATCTGACAAGGGATTGATCTCCATAATATATAAAGAACTTACACAACTGAATAGCAAAAAAACAAACCATCCAATCAAAAAATGGCAGAGGAAATGAAGAAACACTTCTCCAAAGAAGATATACAGATGGCCAATAGGCACATGAAAAGATGCTCAACATCACTAATCATCAGGGAAATGCAAGTCAAAACCACACTAAGATATCACCTTACACCCATTAGAATGGCTATAACCACCAAGACAAAAAGCAACAAATGCTGGAGAGGCTGTTGAGAAAGGGAAACCCTAACCCACTGCTGGTGGTGCAGCCTCTATGGAAAATGGTACGGAGATTCCTCAAAAAACTAAAAATAGAAATACCTTATGATCCAGCTATCCCACTACTGGGTACCTACCCAACAAACCTGAAATCAACAATCCAAAGAGGCTTATGCACCCCTGTGTTCATCGCAGCATTATTCACTATAGCCAAGACATGGAAGCAACCCAAGTGTCCCTCAACTGATGATTGGATAAAGAAGATGTGGTATACATATACCATGGAATACTACTCAGCCATAAAAAAAGACAAAATCGTCCCATTTGCAACAACATAGATGGACCTGGAGGATATTATGTTAAGTGAAACAAGCCGGAAAGAGAAAGACAAACAGTGCATGATTTCACTCATATGTGGAAGATAAACCAATATACAGACAGATAGAACTGTTTGGTGGTTACCAGGGGCTAGGAGCGTGAGGGGTGGGCACAAGGGGTGGAGGGATGCACTTATATGGTGACTGATAAACAATAATGTACAACAAAAATTTCACAATAAAAAAATACGCAAGTCCTTCTAAAATGTGGTGTTACTGAAATGTTCATACACAGTTGGTAAAAATCTAAGTTCGTACAACCACTTCAATAAACTATTTTGCATTATTTTTATTTATTTATTTATTTATTTACTTTGCTGAGGAAGATTGGCCCTGAGCTAACATCTGTGCCCATCTTCCTCTATTTTGTATGTGGGATGCTGCCACAGCATGGCTTGATAAGCGGCGTATACGTCTGCGCCCAGGATTTGAACCTGAAAACCCTGGGCCGCCGAAGCACATAGCGCGAACTTAACCACCATGCCACTGGGCTGGCCCCCTATTTTGCATTATTAACTGACTTTGAATGTATACACATTATAGGACCCAGTTTTTCTACTTAGGGTATATAACCATCAGACATATGACCCAAAAGGGCATAAAAATATGTGCACCAAAACACATACACGAAGGTTCATAGGAATATATTTCATAACAGGTCTATAGTGGAAATAACCCAATGTCCTACAATATTAGAATGCATAAATGAATTGTGGTACGTTCACACTATGGGAAATTAATCAGCAATGAACAGCACTAACTGCTCCTCATCCCCAAACTTGGGTGAATCTCACAGATATAATGCGTGAAGAAAAGCCAGGCACAAAATAATACAGACTGTGTGTGCAGGAAAAACTACTTCATGGTGTCAGAGCTCAGTATAGTGCTAATATCCGGGGAAGAGGGACAGGCTAGTGACTGGGAGGAACATGAGACAGGTTTCTGGGGATGCTGGTAATAATCTTTTTGTTAATCTAGACGGTGGTTGTAGGGTTACAGGATCATGCAATTTTCTCTCTGTATGTCTATTAAAAGTAAAAATGATAAAATCATAGATTATAAGGATAAATATGGAAGAATATTTTAATTCTCTGGCTGAGGAATCATAGCCCTTTCTATGATTGAAAATCAGAAAACTGCTATTTTGTTAAACATATAAATAGCTCCTATATAAAGAAATTTAAACAAAACAGAATGAACAGCCTGGATGTAAAAAGGGTACAGGAGATAAACCATTGAAACAAATGACCCATCGTGAAATCAAAGCAGAACATTTTTAATAATCCAGAGACATCAGAATGAAAAACAAGAGAGATTGTTCTTTGTGCCTCATCTGATCGACAAAGATTTACAAGACTGCAGATAGAGGGTAGTGGATCCGGAAGGAGCCCGGTGGGGTGGAGAGGGCAGAGACTCTAAGCCAGGCTGCCTGGGCTGAAATCCCGGCTCCTCCATTTACAGCCACGTGACCCTCGACAAGTCGGAAAGGATTTACGGAAGAGGGGACATGTGCCTAGCAGCAGGTACTCAAGGGTAAGTAATAATATCCCAGACTTTCCGTACTCAGGATCTTACGGTCAAGGAACACATCTTCTGTTGTTACCACTACCACCCTCGCCACCATCAGCATCCACTGGGACCACCTCCAATCTCCTCTCCACCCACACATTCATCTCATTCTGACCCTCTCCTCCAGGACTGCTGTCCCATCTCCAGACCAGTCCTTCCCTCAGTTCCAGCTTCTCGCGGCACCAAGCTCTCTGCAGCCTTCACTTTCCTTCCCTTTTCTAGCAGGTTCAGCTCCCTCTGGCCCCAGCACCTTTGTGCAAGCAGATCCCTTAGTTATCTCCCATGCTGCCACCAGCTCTCAGTCATTTGTCACTTCCTTTTGATCCAGGCATCCCCTGACTCCATGATAGGTCATCTCCCCTAACACAAAAATCAGAGAACAGTATTGTGAATTTTTCTTTAAACTCTGTGATTGCTGCAAACTTATGCAGGTTCTGGAGATCTGGATTCCCCATACAATTGTAGCCATATTGTCTCTGCCATGATTGTATCTCCATATATCTCCTTAGTCCCCAGCCAGATGACCTATAGAATGACTAAAATCTGCCCAGGGTTCTGGGTGTCGCTTTAAACTGAGTTATGTTGGGCAACCTACTTAAACTCTAAGTGTCTGTAAGCTAGCAGATGGTTAGACTATGGAAGATCAAATCCATCCAGGACGTGAGAAACAGGCAGATCAGGGTCCCACAGCTCTAAACCCTCCACTCCCTGCCTGTTCACAAACCACCCATCACTGAGGCATCCCAGAAGGGGATTCCACCCGCGGCTTCAGAACAGCGCCTCTGGGCGCTTTGTTACACACAGAAATTAGCCTCCAATGAGGACAGGTTGGGGTGGCGATATCTGTATTTTTAGCAAGCATTTAGATGACTTAGGACAAAGCTCATTGAGGGACGCTGAATCTTAATAAAAGCATGTGTTTTAACCTGAATCCTAGTCTGGCTTCCCTGTGCCGTGCGGTCCTGGGTCCTGCTGGAGCGGGCACGCAGGAACTAAGGCGCCTCCCGCGCCTACACCATCCGGTCTCTGATCACCTGGAACAGGCTGCTACGGGCGAGTCTGTGAGGCGGGTCTCGGAGGACACTCGCTTTCGCTTTGTTGTACATAGATATTCCCGCTTTCAGACCCCTTAACGGTCAGATCTGGGCATCTGATTTCGTGTAAGCATTTAGGTGCCTTAGGACAAGGCTCCTAGAGGGACCAGGAAATCATAATAAAACGCATGTGTTTTAAAATAGGCCAGACCCGAGTTCGGATTCCCTTTCGAGGTGCGACCTCTGGGTTGGGCGAAGAGCAGGCGCTCAGGAAGCCTCCGGTCTCACCACTTTCCCGCCTTGGGTACCCACGTTGTCCCATCTCCCTGCTTACCTGGGGCTGGCGGCTCTGGGCGGGTCTGTGCGGTTGGTCTCCGGGAAGAGCCTCTGAGGCCAGTATTGCAGCAGATTGTGTGGTCGGTGATGAGACTATGGCATAAATATACCACTAGGAGAGTGGAGCTATTAGGATCTTACCCACCAAGACCGGCTTCTCCCTCTAGGAGCGGGGCGGGGCAGGCCGGGAGGTTAAAGGATGTTTAGGGGTGACCCTTGGTGGGAAGTGAAATCTCCTGTGATTAAATAGGCCGGGTGGGCTGGGCGCGGTGTTAATATGCGTGATCTCATTTGCACCTTTGTAATCCTCCCTTGAGCCTTTTGAGGCTATTTAATCCCATCTTTAATGATGAGGAAACTGAAAATTGCAAGGCTGAGTGAGGCCTGTGCCTTTTCTCACCAGGGAAGTGTAAGTGGAGCCCACTAGTTTCACTCGCTCTTCCCAGGATGCTATCTCCAGCACTGTGCAGTGCAAGGAATGGACGGCTTTACCCTTCAGGTTCTGGGGTCTGGGTGGAGTCCATCCCTTGCTCCCTGCATCCTCACGACAAGCCCTAATCTATTCCAGTGACTGCAGAATTCCCTTCCCCAGAGAGGGGCAGTTTATGGAGACCAACTCTGGACCTGCCAGAGGAACTGTGAAAAGTCCCAGCCAACCGTGAGGTTCCCTGAACCACTGTCTCCAAGAAGTGAAGGAGCTCAGGGGAAGGAAGCCTAGGGAGGAAAAGAGCACCCAGGACACCAACGAAGCAGGAAGCCCCAGGGCCAGGAGGCCCAGTGCCTGGAGTGTGGTGGCCTCTGAGCATCTGCTGACTCTGTTTCCTGTTTGTGCCCCAAGGGGTTGGTGTATCTGGGGATTAGAATGACCCTGACCTTTCCAGCCCTCCACCCCACCCCATCCTTAGGCAGATCTCAGCCCCATCTGAGTCCAAGTTACCAGCATGACTGTCTCCAGCTGACTACACAGCCTGTTAAGTAATTGACTCCCATTCACTCTACCTCACCCCTTTCTAGTACCTATCTTTTTTTCAAATTGTACTTTTCATCATGCTACTTAAAACAACGTTACAGCTTTCATTGCTTTGGCAAGAGATATAATCTTTGCATTGTCCCAAGTCCAATCATTGCACAGTCTGGTCTACATCTATTTGCAGTCTCATGGTCTACCATCCTACCCTCTCCCTCCACACTCATCTTCCTACCACGCAGCCTTTGCACAAGCAGCTCTCATGCCCCATACACATTGTTTACTCCCTTGTTTTCTTGCACTTTCTTCGGATGCCAGCCTAATTGTGACTCTCTAGGAAGCATTCTCTAAGCTCTGAATTTCTGAATTTTTCTGAAATTCTGCATCACAATTTATTTTTAGCAGATGGCTCATTAGGCAAACATAACGATAATTGATTAAAAAATTCACCCACATCCTTTCAAAAACCAAGCATTTTGGGCCGGCCCCAGTGGTTAAGTGCGTGTGATCTGCTACTGGCGGCCGGGGTTCCGATCCCCGGCGTGCACCAACGCACCGCTTGCCAGGCCATGCTGAGGCGGTGTCCCACATACAGCAACTAGAAGGATGTGCAGCTATGACATACAACTATCTACTGGGGCTTTGGGGGAAAAAAAAGGAGGAGGATTGGCAATAGATGTTAGCTCAGAGCCCGTCTTCCTCAGCAAAAAGAGGAGGATTAGCATAGATGTTAGCTCAGGGCTGATCTTCCTCACAAAAAAAAAAAAACAAAAAAAAAACAAAAACAAGCATTTTATTGTATGCTATGAATCTATAAAACAGATTACTCTTATAAAATATAAATTCAGAAATATATAAATTGATGAATAACAGATGAGTAGATAATAAGGACTGACAAAAATAAACATATATGTAGTTTAACAACTTGGTAAACAGCTCAGGGCTTCACTTTTTTCTGCTTTGAAATTTCCCTGGTAACTGAAAATGGTTTGGGAAATCTTTGGAAGGTATATTTCTTTTTTATTTTTTTAATTTTATTTTTGGTGAGGAAGATCAGCCCTGAGCTAACATCCATGCTAATCCTCCTCTTTTTTGCTGAGGAAGACCGGCTCTGAGCTAATATCTGTTGCCAATCCTCCTCCTTCCCCCCGCCCCCAAAGCCCCAGTAGATAGTTGTATGTCATAGCTGCACATCCTTCTAGTTGCTGTATGTGGGACGTGGCCTCAGCATGGCCGGAGAAGCAGTGCGTCGGTGCGCGCCTGGGATCTGAACCAGGTCCGCCAGTAGCAGAGTGCGTGCACTTAACTGCTAAGCCACCGGGCGGCCCTATTTCATTTTTTTAAAACAGGATCTCTGGAGTCTATAGGGATTTCCTCTTGAAGATGCTCAGGAATTATGTGGAACATTCTGCAGACAGCAGGTTTCAGAGGTGCAGCTCCTGAGAAACCCTTGGGTGGCTGAGCCTGTCCTATGGAAGCTCAGGTTGCTGAGACCGCCATTTTTGGAGCTGAGGCGAGAAAGCCAGGCCCATCAGTCCCTCTGTCCGTAATTCCTCAGGTTGTTGGAGTCAAATGTCGGGTTCGCGATAAGCAAGCCCATATTTTGCCGCATGCCTCGTTGTGACGTCCAGCACCTCCACTCAGCACCCCTACCCCTCACCCAGCCCGTCCACGTCACAGGTTCCTGGGGGAGAGAAGTCCTGAAGGTCATGGGTCTTTATGAGTGGAGGGTGAATGGTCCTTACCTAAAGTAGGCGGAGTCTTAGAGGCTTTATCCACGCGGTGACTGTCGTTCCCCATAGTGGACAGTGAGCCAAAGGCAGGAGGGAACCTGCTCTGGGAATCGATGGTGCCGGAGGAGCCTCATCCCGTGACCATAATTAAAGGATATGTGTGCCCTGCACATTGCTATACATGTTTCTTCATCTCTCAATACCCTTACAGCAGTAATGGCTCCCAGTTGAGAGATGACAACATCGAAGGCCAGAGAGGTTAAGAGATGGAGAGTGAGACTACAGCCCAGGCAAGTTCCACTCAGAACCCAAAAGCGCAGCCACCACGCATCCTGCCCCAACCCAGGGGCAGTGAAGAGCCCTGTAGTGGGGTTCCCTGGGGGCACTTCCTTCCCCTGGAGCGTGAGCCTGAGGTTACAGCCTGCACCCTGCCCCTGCCTGCTGCCTCTGGAAACCTGTGACCTTTCTGAAGGTGCACAGGACTTGCCACCATCACCACCCCATAGGTTTTCTACATTATAAACTATAAAGTGTGACAGTTCACAATTCAAATGACATTTTCTGAAAAGGTTAGGGCAGCCTCTTACCCTCTACCTGAATTCTCCGTCACATGGGGGCTGAGACAAACGCTGTGTTGTTACTGGTCTGTCCTCCTAGGAGACTCTACCTCCACGAAGGAAGGGACTGTGTCTCTAATATCAATGTTCCTGGGGTCTGACAGGAGCTAGTAGGGGAAATTAATAGAAAGTGGATTTAAAATGTATAGCATACATATATATAGTTTTTTTCATGTAAACACAGTATTGTGTATACTGGAAATCAGCAGGAATTCATTTGTCGTGGTTGGGCAGTATTTTGTTGCTAAACCAGGAAAAAAAAGGTTAAATCAAACACCTAAAATGAAACATATTGTTACTGGTAAATACTGGCATATTATAGACAACCAAACACAAGTGATTCTGGGTAATGAAGTCCAATATATTATACATGTGGTATTGTAAAAATAAATAATAGTTCTGTATTTCAGTAATTTAAAAACAACGCCCTACCCAAAATACACTTGAATGATTCATAGATGATATATATAGATAAACCAAGCACAGGGGTAAAAATTAGTAGCAATCTAGCAGCCATAGTGACACAAAGCAATACTTCATATTTTTCCAAGATCCATACATATTTAAAATAGCTTACTGGGGTCCGGCCTCTTGGCATAGTCGTTAAGTGCTCGAGCTCCGCTGCTGGCGGCCTGGGTTCAGATCCCGGGCGCGCATGGACACACTGCTTGTCAAGCCATGCTGTGGCGGCATCCCATATAAAGTAGAGGAAGATGGGCATGGATGTTAGCTCAGGGTTGATCTTCCTCACACACACAAAAAAATAATAGCTTACCAAGTACAATAGTGTGAGTGCCTGGGTGGGAGAGAATGGGAATAGAGAATGAGGATAAAGGAGAAAACTAAACGTTAAGAGATTAACCTTGTATGAACTACTAATGACAATATACAATGAACTGCTGAGGTCCCCAAAATGACTAATCGAACAACAAGAAAACAAGCAAGAAAAGTCAACATGTATGAATAACTTCCCGCTGAGTAGCAAAAACCATGGAAATAATGCACTATACATACTGAGTGGTAAGGTAGTTTATTAACATAATATTTTTTGGAAAAAATTATTCATTAACCACAAAATGAACAGTGCATATTTTAAAAATTCAAATGGTATGGAAATGTATAGGATCAGTTTTTCCTCTACTCTATCCCTTCCCCACCCCACTAACCCATCCCTTAAAACACAGTTGCTTCACCTTCCCCAGTGTTAGCTCCTGTTCTCTCTGGATGCATGTTTCTGAATCATTATTTCTTTATTTTTGTATATTTAGAGACACATGTAATCTTTTTCCAAAAACAAAAAAAATTACTGAGATGAGATCTGCTATATGTATTATTTCATAGCTTGCTTTTTTTTTTACAATTGAAATTAGTTTAATCCTTTTTAAAGTGTTACAATACCATGCATGCTTTCATGACATTCATGTATAACTGGTATAGCCAAAAATCGTTTCACTTCAGTTTTCTAAACAGTTACCCATTTTGCACACCAACAGAATATTCAAAAGTGTAAGCAAGAAATGGAAACCCAACAATTTTTTTTTTTTTTTTGCGAGGAAGATCAGCCTTGAGCTAACATCCGATGCCAATCCTTCTTTTTTTGCTGAAGAAGATTGTTCCTGGGCTAACATCCGTGCCCATCTTTATCTGCTCTATATGGGATGCCGCCACAGCATGGCTTGATAAGTGGTGTGTCAGTCCTCGCCCGGGATCCGAACCTGCGAACCCTGGGCCGCCAAAGCGGAGTGCTCGCACTTAACTGCTACACTGCCGGGCTGGTCCCAACTGAATTCCCATTTTAATGGATGTGAGGAAAACTACTCAAAGCTTATGTAAATCTTTGAAAATCCTACTACATTTAAGGGACTAAACTCAAATCCCTATTGCATTATAATATGCCACTTATTCCTAAAAATACCCCCGTGTGAGACAGGGGAAGGACAAACTATGATACCACATGTCCTTTTAGTTAGACAGAGATTTGACAATTGTCATTTTGTATGGTTTACACTTTGTAACTGTTAGTGTTTAAAGGAATTAAATCTCAGAATGGTTTCCTATGTACAAAAGTTAAAATTTATAAAGACTGTTAAATAGTAAAATATAGTATACATAAATTTCTATGTGTATTTTAAATAAATCTGTAAGATAGGAAAGTCTAACTGAAGAAAACTCACTGCGAACATGCTCTGGTCCCCTCCAGCGCTGTTACTCCAGCCACCCCCACCTCCAAATACAGTTTTGATCATTTCTTGAGCCTCCTGTTAGTGTTTCTTTATAGAAATCAGGCAATTGTGATGCATATTTTTCTCACCCACATTTGTCCTTGTAATGAGCAGTCAGACTCCACATTTTTGGGTGTTTGCTCACAGCTTAAGCCTCACCCCGCCTTCTTCCCCTGTGCCCCCCACCTGGACAAGCTGAACCATAGTGAAGGGGTGATTATGCCCAGTGCTTCTTTGATCAGCCAAATTTGGCCTGTTCTTCAACCTGAAAAGAATGAATGACATCTGACACAACCCTGAGGCTGTGGTCGCAACCAAACAGACCTCTCTACCCAGTCCCCAACATTGTGGAAATCACTGATTCCAACCAATCAGCAGTTGGTAAATGTCCTGTGATCACAGGTTTGGCTGTCTGTCCTGTTCAGTGTCTGTCTCAACAGCCTCTCAGCTGCGGTTGCCTTAACCTTCAGAGGCATGTAATACACCTTTACTGGGTTATCCTCCTGGATCTGCAACAGCTTTGCCCTCCCACAGAACCATTGCAGGCAGGATCTGGAGTGCATCCTGGTTTGTCCAAGAACAGAGGTACAATATTACATTAATGACCTCCTCCTCTGAGGATATTCAGGATATGCAAATATTGAAAAAAGGAACTCAGAAAAGCAGATGGGACATTGACCCACATATAATGTGAGGCACTGTCAACTTTGTTAAATTTCTGGAAATTATTTGATAATCTGAGACTTGCTCCCTCCCTGACACCATGAAGAAATAGCTGTTGTCCCCTCAGCACCCACAACTTCTACTAGGTTCTTTTGTTGTTCTGGAGCTAACACATTCCTTATTTACAAATTTCACTTGAACCCATTTGTGCTGTTTCTTGTAAATTGGCCCACCTTGAATGGTCATCCCTACCACAAAAGGCTGGAGACTCTCTTTAAATTGCCATACAACCAGCACTCCCATTGCTGCGCTCAGAGTCTCCTTCCCCATTGAGGCTTCATTGACCTGCTCTCATGCCTTCTGGAGTTAGCCATGATGGCCTTAAGTTGTCCATAGACTTCTGATGCAAGAACCTGCCCTTGACCTCACACTATTTGTCATTAGAGCTGCGATTACCTCTGCTTATGGGGCTATCCTGAAAGTAGATAGCCCTGAGCATGTGACCATCTACTCAGCAATCCATTTTGCCTTGGGACCTGGAAACAGCACCCTAGGAGCTCAGCATGGCTACCAAGACCCCCTTGAGACATGAAGGAGCCAAACCTGGGCCCTCTGGGATATCCTACCTGCAGGAGGGAGTGGCCTTCCCTCTCCTCAGTTTCTCTTGAGATGCCACGGTGCTGAAGGAGGTTATCCCTTCCCCAGACCACCAGGCTCCCTGGGCAGCTCCGTAGGATTCCCTGAGTGAAAAGCAATGGGAGCTCACAGACTTTAGCTATGACATCACCACATTCGTACATGATGGAGCTCAGACAGAGTGGCTGCTTTTCATTTCTTAATTGGGACATCTCTGATGAAGGACCGGACCCAAGAGTCATCATAATTGACCATACATCAATCAGCTATCTTAGCACCAACCAACAATTGGCCCCATCTACACGTGTTTACTACTCTTGGGTGATTCTCTAAGAGTTGCCCCTTTGTGGTAAAAGAACTCCGGGAATCTCTTATCTCCATTACCCTCAGTGTCAATCAAAGTAACACTTGTCTTTCCATATACTAAGGCCACAATAACAAGGCCTCATCAGGACACTCCTTATCCACGTGGGAGTTCCAGACTCTACTGATAGTAACGAAGGCACTCATTTAACTTCTCAAGATATACTGTGCTGGGCTCTGGAACAAGGCATTCAATGGAAACTTCTCCTCTCTTCCAAGTCTCAGGGTGCAGGCCTCACAGAGCACCACAATGCCTTATTGAAATAAGTTCAGATTAGTTGAATGAAGATGGTCTATTTCTGTCATTAGTCAATCATCAGGGGTGAATATTAAGGCATCTGTCTTTATCTTTTTTTCCCTAGTAGATTTTACTTCTTTTTTAAGAGCAGTAAGGTTTACAGAAAACTTGATCAGAAAGTACAGAGACTTCCCACATAACCCCGCCACCTCCACACAATTTGCCCTATATTTTATGTCTTGTATTACCGTGGTACATTTGTTACCTCTGATGAGCCAACTTTGATTCATGAAAGTCCATAGTTTATGTTAGGGTTGACTCTGTGTGTTGTACAATCTCTGGTCTTCAGCTGATAAAATGACACGTCTCCATCATTTCTTTTTTTTTTTTTTTATTGTGATTTTTTTTTTTTTTTTGTGGAGAAGACTAGCCCTGAGCTAACATCCAATGCCAATCCTCCTCTTTTTTTCTTGAGGAAGATTGGCCATGAGCTAACATCTGTGCCCACCTTCCTCTACATTTCATGGGACGCCACCACAGCACGGCTTAATAAGCGATGCGTCCGTGTGCCCCCGGGATCCAAACCTGCGAACCTCGGGCCGCTGTAGCAGAGCACACGCACTTAACCACTTGCGCCACCGGCCGGCTCCTCCATCATTTCTATATCATATACGGTAGCCCCCTTTTATCCATAGGGGATATGTTCCAAGACCCCCAGTGGATGCGTGAAACCATGGATAGCACTGAACCCTATATATACCTACCCATACATACCTACAGTGCAATGCATTGCAGTCGGTCAGAACACGTTTTCTGTTCATGTCTTTCACCCACAAATTTAATTTCTTTTCCATCTTAGCTAAGCACTTATCATGCACCATGGCCATAACTTTTTACATTTTGAGGTGTGACAGCAAAACTATTATGAATTTCTTTTTCCTTCTTCACAATTTCATGGATAGAACATTTGTTCTTACCATAGATCTTAGCAACCTCAGCATATGATTTTTTTTTCTTTTTTTATTAAGTTGAGAACTTTCACCTTTTCACTTAAAGGAAACACTTTATGGCTTCTCTTTGGCATATCCAAATTGCCAGCATCACTACTCTTGCACTTTGGGGCCATTATTAGGTTACTTGAACACAAGCACTGTGATACTGAGACAGTCAATCTGATAACCAAGATGGTTACTAAGTGACTAACAGCAGGTAGCATAGCCAGCAGGGATACGCTGGACAAAGGGATGATGCACGTCCAGGATGGGATACAGCCAGACGGTGCAAGATTTCATCACGCTATTCAGATGGCGTGCAATTTAAAACTTATGAATTGTTTATGTCTGGCATTTTCCATTTAATTGCTTTAGTAAATTACCAAACCTGACAGAGTTTGGAAGGAATCTATGAATTTGTAGATGACTGAGTAGAAATGTTGGTAGACCAGGCATTCCTTTTGTGGCTGGCATCTGAAGTATGGTCAGTGTGTGGAACTGAGCTCTTAACCTGTGCAGTCTGACACGAACTCTGAGTAGTCAGTGTAGAATTGAATTGATTTGTTGGACACCTATTTGGTGACGTAGAGTTGGAGAAGTGGCGTTGGAACAGACATCACATATTTGGTGTCAGAAGGGGAAAAAAACCCTATCATCTTCACAAGTGCCCCACCTTTGAGAGCAGAAACAGCTAGAAGAGACTCAAGTTGACTATTTCCATCCTCCCAGGTCAGTTAAACTCTGGGAAAACCCCAGTCAGCTATGCTCTGGCAAAAAAGATTATTTTGAGGACATGCCTTATTAAGAAGAAGAGAATATTCTGGGCATATTTTAAAATGGCTACTTTGTTGTCTCTTCCTAATTGTGGAGACAGTGGTTTATCCTGTGTGTTCAGTTCTCTGAATGAAGAGTTGTTGATTTTAAGTTTCTTGGCTTTTTTCTTCTGAGGACTGAAGGCTTCTAAGTTCCTTACATGCCAGACCAGAGACCAGAAGTCTCTCACTCCTTTTTTTGATGTTGGACAGCTGACAGCTCTAAACCTTCATCCCTTTGTGCACCACACCTGTACACAGTGATAAGAAGGCCTGGGTGCTCCTTCCTTTGGCTCTGGCAAGTGATTCACTCCACAGAAGGCCCTGTCCCTGTACCGGAGCTCTCAGCCTAGCCCATCCCCTCACCTTCAATAAAGCCCCAGGCCCTGCTCCTTTCATTACTCTCTCAAGGCATTTCCCACCTGTTTGAGAGGCCTGCTCTGCCTTCCCTGGACACTTCCATTGTGGAAGTAATAACCTTTTTCATACCGTCTAGGCATGTGTGTGTTGTCATCAGTATAGACATCTGAACCAAACCTCAGGTTGGGGTCCACCTGCCTGTGCAGGTGACCATCACAGTCATAGAACAGGTAACATGCTGCATATTTTGCAATACTCTGCTTTGTTGTTCTACTGATAAATCCTCCAGATCGTTTCATAATAATACATGCCACCCTTGTATGAGTCTCCAAGTGCAGATACACAATAAATTCTGTGGACATTGTTGAAAATTGCTGGGCTGTAGACAGTGATTAAGTACCAATTTACAGAAAATAACAATGGACTGTATCACTTGACCCTTCCTCCATTTGTATATAATTTATCGATTTGTTCACAATGGTCTTCAACCCTTGGGATTATTGAATTGACTAATTTTTGTTCTACTCACTGTGAAATGGTATCTGCTGGACATTTTATTTGCCTATTAGCTCATTTCCAAGGTGATGGACATTTTTTCATAGATGGTCTTTCAACTTCCGTTAAATATGTTTTGCTTCTGTTTCCATTTTTATTTATTTATTTTTAATTTTTTTATTTTTGTGAGGAAGATTAGCCCTGAGCTAACATCTGTTACCAATCATCCTCTTTTTGCTGAGGAAGACTGGCCCTGGGCTAACATCTGTGCCCATCTTCCTCTACTTATTATATGGGATGCCGTCGCAGCATGGCTTGACAGGTGGTGCGTCGGTGAGCGCCCCAGCATGTGAACCTGTGAACCCTGGGCCGCTGAAGCATAGTGCACAAACTTAACCACTACGCCACCAGGCCAGCCCCTCTTTTTCCATTTTTAAATTATGTGTCTGTTTGTTTTACTCTGCAAACTAACCCTTTTATGTCTCATGTATTGCTGATATTTTTCTTCCCTGCCCATCTTCCTCTACTTTATATGTGGGACGCCTGCCACAGCATGGCTTGATAAGCGGTGGGTAGGTCCACGCCAGGGATCCGAACTTGCGAACCCTGGACCACTGAAGCAGAGCGTGCGAACTTAACCACTATGCCACCGGGCTGGCCCCAATGTTGTCTGTCTTTTAACTACATTAATTTTAATATATTTGAATTTGTCAGTCTGTGGCTTTACAGCGTATTCTTTTTCTTATATGAGAACGTTCTCCCTATTCATGTGTCAATAAAACATTTACCTGTGACTTCTTAAAAAAAAAACCAATGCCGTGTTGGCCCTGTTTCATTCAGGAGAGAGGATAGGCTTTTCTTTTCATCAGGAACACAAGTTCCTGTCCTCCAGACCTGGGCACTGAGTGTGTCTAGCACCACCTGCTGGAAAACTTGTGAACAACCAAAATGACATGGTTATAAAAGTTCACCTAGGTGAAAAGTAATGCAGGGATATTCGGTCCTTTGGTGGCCATGGTCTATCCTGGAAGTGCTCTGTGCACATGTAGGCAGATGTCCATTCCCGCTCCTAGACTGCAAATGAGAGGACACGGGTTCTACAACTTCCCCTCATTCCTTTTGTTTACTTATCGTATGGTCTTAGAAATTTTCCCATATCAGCACAAATATTTCACTTTTTTGGCTCAACTTTGAGCAAAAGCCTGAATGGAAAATGTTACATTCATGGTGGAAAAAGAATGTTTTTGAAGAAGCAGTAGGATATTCTTTCCCCTAGATTTGTGTTTCCTCCAGTATTTTTCACCCTCTCATTTTCAAATAAAAGCTACCATTCCCTGAGTCCTTTACTATATCAGAGACCCTGTGCTCTATGCTTTACTCAAACATCCCATGGAAGCTTCACAAGAATTCTGTGTTGTAGAAAGAATAGTATCCCATAAACAAGAGTGGACAGGGAGGATTAAAATGGCCACTGACTCCAGGCCACAGGGATAGAATGTCCTTCTCTGTGCTCCTCAAAAGCCTAGCTGTTTCAAAGTGCTTAGAGATCTGTACTTTTCATTACCCCTTCAGCTGGTAATTCCCATTTTGAGACTACTCTTCCAAAAAACAGTCAAAGAGAAAATCGTGATGTATAAGTAGATTTCCATGCAAGCAGTATTTATCAAATGGAAAGATGAGAAATGAGCCATGAACGGGGCAAGAGAATGAGCTTGAGCTTTGGTGTGGTCTCAGCTCTGTTCTTTACTAGCGAGGTGTCCTAGGAAAAGTTACTTAATTCCTCTGAACCTCAATGTCTTTTTTTGCAAAATAAATGTAAGACAAGTCACAGTAATGTTGTTAATAATAAAAGAGAATATATATTATCCTAGTAAGAGGCACAAAATAGTTACTCTATAAATATTAGTGTTAGATCAGTGCCCCACAACAAGCAAATGGGTAAGGAATTAGTAGATTATAAAAAACTCAGAGTGTGAAGAGACTTTAGGAATTATTGAACTCAAAACCTTGCTTCTATTTTTTCTTTAATAAAAAGTATGTTACCCTCTGTAGATGGATAGAAGTGCCTAGAACTTATGCGTATTTTCACTTGCTTCATAGATATCGTATGGTGTAAAACGTTTTCATTCAACATTCTGATTTTGTGAAGGAAAGTGGGATCATCAAGGATGGGAAGGAGATTGTTCTGCATAATTAAGAATATATCTTTTATTTTATTTTTTTAATTAATTTATTTTTTTTTGTGAGGAAGATCAGCCCCGAGCTAACATCCATGCTAATCCTCCTCTTTTCGCTGAGGAAGACTGGCTCTGAGCTAACATCTATTGCCAATCCTCCTCCTTTTTTTCCCCCAAAGCCCCAGTAGATAGTTGTGTGTCATAGTTGCACATCCTTCTAGTTGCTGTATGTGGGACACGGCCTCAGCATGGCTGGAGAAGTGGTGCATCGGTGTGCGCCCAGGATCCGAACCAGGGCCGCCAGTAGCGGAGCACGCGCACTTAGCTGCTAAGCCATGGGGCTGGCCCAAGAATATATCTTTTAGAGCCAGCCCTGATGGCCTAGTGGCTAAAGTTTGGCATGCTCCCCTTCAGCGGCCCAGGTTCAGTTCACGGGCAGGGAACCACACCACTCATCTGTCAGTAGCCATGCTGTGGCAGCGGCTCACATAGAAGAACTAGAAGGACTTACAACTAGAATATACAACTATGTAGTGGGACTTTGGGGAGGAAAAAAAAAAAGAGAGAGAGGAAGATCGGCAACAGATGTTAGCTCAGGGCGAACCTTTCCCAGCAAAAAAAAAAATATATATATATCTTTTAGTTTTTTATACAAAGTAATTTGTATAATATAGAAGCATATAATTAAAAAATGACTGTGTCTGAGTGGGTTCCAACTCACTATTTCATCTAATTCCACCAATCCATCTTTCTTTCTAGAAGCAAACATTTTTACTTTTCCACATTTTTTGTAAATTTCAAACCTGCAAAAAAATTAAAAGAATATTACAATTAACACCTATATACCCATCCTTTATATTTCCCAAGGAACATGTTTGCCTTATTGCTTTATTTCTCTCTATATATCCATTTTTGTTTATCTGTTCATTTGTTTTCCTACAGCATTTGAAAGTAAGTTTCAGACACCATGACACTTTCCCACTAAATACTTCAGCTTTAACATCCTAAAAATGAGGGTGTCTCCCATAGAATCACAATATTATTATAAATTAAGAAATATAATGATTTTGATTAATAAATAATATCTATTTCTCCAATTGCTGCGAAGTTATCCTGTCCCTTCCCCCTTTTTGTCCTTCATGACATTGACTTTTTTTTTGCGAGGAAGATCGGCTCTGAGCTAACATCTGCCAATCGTCCTCTTTTTTGCTGAGGAAGACTGGCCCTGGGCTAACATCCGTGCCCATCTTCCTCCACTTTATATGGGACGCCACCACAGCATGGCCTGACAAGCGGTGCATCGGTGTGCGCCCAGGATCCGAACTGGCGCACCCCGGGGTGCTGCAGCGGAGCGTGTGCACTTAACCGCTTGCACCACCGGGCAGGCCCAATGACATTGACTTTTACGAAGACTTCAGGCCAGTTGTCTTTTTGACTGTCTCACATTCTGTATTAGCCTAATTGTTTCCTCATGGTTAGATTCAGGTTGGACGTGTTTGGCCTGAATACCATGCAGGCATGTGGCATTCCTCCCATTGCATCCCACTGCGGGACACACAGTGTCAGTGTGATCACTTGGGTCAATGGTGTCTGCGAATGTCTCCATGATAAATGTCCCTTTCCCTTCATGATTAAAAGGCGTTTGAGGAGTGGATACCCTGCTGCCTAACAAAGTTTTCCCCAAAGGCCTTAACAACCGGGGATGATTCTTGCCTGCATCAGTGATCACATTGTGGGTAGCAGACGGTTGTTCTCAGGTTCTGCGTCCTACACTTCACTGCTGGCATCTTCTCTAAAGAAGAGCTTTACCTCCCGACTCCTCCTCCTGTCTCTTTAAAGTCGCCCTTTGGACTCAAAATTCTTTTTTCATCCAGTGTGTTTTAATCCATTACTTTTCTTATTGAGGCTCAGCATGTCCCACGTTTGCCCAGATGAGCCCCTTTACATGACTCTGTGTCCTTAGGACAAGTCCTCACTAGTCTTTGAGAGCATTCGTGCTCTCTGATACAGGGGGTCTCAGCCTCATCCTGTTCTTTCCTGATACCAGACCTAGAATGAAACCTTCCTCCATGACACCCTGGCTCCTTTACTGGTGATGAATATTTAAAAATCAAGACCTGGGAGAGTAAACCCTTTTATTTTATTTTATTAAAAAAAATTTTTTTTAAATTTTATTTATTTTTTCCCCCAAAGCCCCAGTAGATAGTTGTATGTCATAGCTGCATGTCCTTCGTTGTATGTCATAGCTGCATGTCCTTCTAGTTGCTGTATGTGGGATGCGGCCTCAGCATGGCCAGAGAAGCGGTGCGTCGGTGCACACCCGGGATCTGAACCCGGGCCGCCAGCAGCGGAGCGCGCACACTTAACCGCTAAGCCATGGGGCCAGCCCTATTTTATTTTTATTATTATTTTTTTTTACTTTTTTTTTGTGTGTGTGAGGAGATCAGCCTTGTGCTAACATCTGCCAATCCTCCTCTTTTTTTTTGCTGAGGAAGACTGGCCCTGGGCTAATATCCGTGCCCATCTTCCTCGACTTTATATGGGACGCCGCCACAGCATGGCTTGCCAAGCGGTGCGTCGGTGCGCGCCCAGGATCCGAACCGGCGAACCCCTGGCCACCGCAGCAGAGCACGTGCACTTAACTGCTGGAGCCACTGGGCGGGCCCCAAGTAAACCCTTTTAAATGTTTGACAAGACATTTGAGGGTGTACATGTTAAGAACTGTGAAGGATCTGAGATTTTACCTTCTTTTTGAGCTAACAAGTTAGCCTGCCCATGTTTCATGGATGCTGGCAGGAGACAGGATCATCTTGGATGAGACACAAAGCACATTCTTACTCATGGCAGGGCAGGCAGCATAAGCTTTATGTTAGAATCAGCTCCCCATGTCCCCCCATGCCATGGGGTGGGCCTAGATGGATGCTGTGCACATAGTGGGTTTGCATCACAATCAAGGAACCTCAAATTCAGAATACCCAATCTTCTCTACTGGTCTGCAAGCAAAGTTGCGCAATCTTTGCCTCACAGGGAGGTATCACCGTTTTTACATTGTACAGCAAACATACCTCCCTCTGCTCTGGAGGGTGATTCTATCTCTATCTTCCTAAGCAGTTGCTCATGCAAACATCCTTGAAAAGAAAGTCCAGAACCAAAAGGCAATCAGTGCTTCTGCTCACAAGATGTGCAGAAACCCAAGAGAACCACAGAGGATTGTCTCCTAATGTTAAACGGACCAAGAAGCAGCAGTAAATAGGCACTGAGACTATTCTGTGGGCTTGTAAACCTGGATCTTTGATGAAATCATTAAGTACAATTTTAGTGGAATAGGGGAAGAAGATGTAAATAAGATATAATGAGGATACTGTTGGGGAGGGGGAAATTCCCCCTTCTACTCTTTTTTTTTTTTTTGTGAGGAAGATCAGCCCTGAGCTAACATCTGCCAATCCTCCTCTTTTTGCTGGGGAAGATTGGCCCTGGGCTAACATTCGTGCCCATCTTCCTCCATTTCATATGGGACACCGCCACAGCATGGCTTGACAAGCGGTGCCTCGGTGCACGCCCGGGATCTGAACCAGTGAACCCCGGGCCGCCACAGCGGAGCGTCCGCACTTAACTGCTTGCGCCAGCAGGCCGGGCCCGCCCCTTCTACTCTTCTTGTGTTCTTGTGGCCGGACCAATAACAAAACTGACACAAGACCACATTAATAGGAGAAAAACCCAGTTTAATATGTATGTATTAGAGATCACAGAGAAATGATGCTCAGAGAGTGAACAAAGCAGGCAATATATATATCTTTTACCCTAAGAAAGAATAAATTTGTGAAGAATGACAGGACGAAGAATCTTAGGTTTGAGGTACATAATTAGTGAGGACTTTAAACAGAGTTTAGGCTTGAGGTTGTAAATTAGCAAGGTTTATTTATGCAGGATTCTCAGCCCTGATTGCCCTAGCTCTGGTCATGAGGATGCAGAGAGAGCACCTTTCACCTGGGAGATTTATTTCCTGCTTTCAGGGTAAACAGGTGGGAGGGTCAGAATGCTCTTCTTGCTTCTTAAATAACTTTAATTCAAAATAATCAGTATGCCACTGTGGGGTGTTTGGGGGTGGCCTGCCCTGGGCCCCAACAACACTATTCCAAGCAGTGGTCTGCAACGGTAGTTCTCAGTGTGCTCTCTAGACCAGCAGCATCAGGACCACAGGGGAATGTGTTAAAAATATAAATTCTTGAGCCCCATCTCAAACCTACTGAATCAGAAACTCTGAGGGTATGGGTGGGGAAGCACAGAAATCAATCTGTTATTAAAGGCAGAAGATTCTGGTGCACCCTAAAGTTTGAGAACCGATCATCTGGAAGTTGCATTCAAAGCAAGCAATTTTTCCCCACTCTACTAGATAATTCCATCTGAATGAAAGCCACATACAATGACAAAGGAAATGATTATGGCACATACAACACAAGAGAATCTGTATTAAAAGAGAACCAAGTTTTTTGTTTTTTTTCCCAACAGGATTGCTCATTGAGAGAAAAAACTCTGACTAGAAATTGAATATTTTAAAATAGTTATTTTTCGGAGTTAAAAAAATAAGGAAATGAAGGCCCATCAGAGAACTCAAAGGCCTTATTCTCAACTGACTCTGTCAAACATCAGCCACTCTAACGACTTCAACTGCCTTATCTCTTTTAAAGTGTCTCAAGTCCATATTTTTAGCTTAAACCTCTTCTCTAAATGTCAAATCAGTAAATCCAACTGCAAACTAGACATTTCGGTTTCTTAATGGCATCAAACACTTAGTGTGTTCAAAACTGAACCCGCCTTCCCATCCAATCCTGCTCTCACCCAGCGGTTGCTATTTCAGTGGCTGCCAACAGGAGCTCTTCCCTTCCCTCCATATCCCATCATTTAATATTCCTTTATGTCCTCTTCTAATCTCATCCCACCTCCCTGCATCAGGGCACCATAATTTCTGGGAAAAGCCTCCTAACAATCCAATCTGGCAGCTGAATCTTACCCCACCTCATCCACTCAACTCCCATGATCTGATCTCTAAAACGCAGCAGGGAGATCTTTTCAAAAGCATCTGCTGGGGGCCGGCCTGGTGGCATAGTGGTTAAGTTTGCAGTGCTCTGTTTTGGCAGCCTGGGGTTTGCAGGTTCGGACCCTGCGTGGGGATATACTCACCGCTTATCAACCCATGCTTTGGTGGAGTCCCACATATGAAGTAGAGGAAGATGGGCACGGATGTTAGCCCAGGGCCAATCTTCCTCAGCAAAGAGAGGAGGATTGGCAATAGATGTTAGCTCAGAGCTAACCTTCCTCACCAAAAAAAAAAAGCATCTGCCGCTCCTGGTGTCCCTCTGCTTAAAATCCGCCAGCCAGTTCCCATTGCTCTCAGGGTCAAAACCACAAATTATTATTATTATTATTTTTGCTGAGGAAGATTCACCCTGAGCTAATATCTGTTGCCAATCTTCCTCTTTTGTTATGTGAGCTGCCGCCACAGCATGGCCACTAACAGAGAGTGGTGTGGTTCCACGTCCTAGAACTGAACCCAGGCCGCTCAAGTGGAGCACGTGGAACTTTAACCACTAGGTCATTGGGGCGGGTGCCCGAATTCTTAACATGGCTCCACTCCAGCTATCCCTGGCCTCCCTCACTTGCTTCATGGGAGCTAATTCCCTGTGCCCCCCGGTTCCAGAAAGAAATGTCACCAATAACTACTCAGTTTGCCAAAACACATGGATCATTTGAGGAAGACCTCTGACCTCTGAATTTACTTCCAACCACACTCTGGGCCCTGCACAGAAAGGAAGCTGCCAGGGGCCCCCAAGAAGCTGGACTTCTTAGTTAAGCCACCTACCTGATGCTCCTGTTTTATTATTTTGGCTGTCCTGCATGATTTGCCCTCAGTGTCTCTTCTTTCCACTTCCTGTATTTTCTGCTGGCGAGTTGTAGTGGATGCTGTCCATTCTCCCAACTCCACGAGTGCTGGAGGCTGCTCTGCCCAGTTAGAACACTCCTGGTGGGCCGGCCCTGGGGCTTAGCGGTCAAGTGTGTGCCCTCCGCTACTGGTGGCCCGGGCGCGCACCAATGCACTGCTTCTCAGGCCATGCTGAGGCCGCGTCCCACATACAGCAACCAGAAGGATGTGCAACTATGACATACAACTATCTACTGGGGCTTTGGGGAGAAAAAGGAAAAAAAAAAAAAAAAAGAGGAGGATCGGCAATAGATGTTAGCTCAGAGCTGGTCTTCCTCAGCAAAAAGAGGAGGATTAGCATGGATGTTAGCTCAGGGCTGATCTTCCTCACAAAAAAAAAAAAAAAGAACTCTCCTGGTGCAGCTGTGTCTAATAACTGGTTGATGCAGAGATACACAGTCTGGACAGTGTACAATGAAGCTGCACTTGACAAAATTTCCCAGTAGATTCAAGTCTGAAGATGCAAGTGAGCATAAGTGAGGCCATCTTGTTACACTAAATGGCCCCAGCCCCTCCTCCATGTGACTACTCGCTGCTCTGCATGTATTCCAAATAATTCACATGCTCTCCTGATTTATGGCCTCTGCTTATGTATGTACTCCTCAATAGCTTGATAAGTTAAAACTTTGTTCTGAGTTTCTCTCCAGGAACAGGCTGACCACAGACAGGAAACACACCTACAAGGTATCCATCACAGCTGACAGAAGAATGGAACAATGTGATGCCTGGAGCCCATCATGCCTGGACACCAACATCCGTGGACCCCCTCCTTACTGCCCATTTTCCCTATATAACTGCCTAAAGATTCTGTAACCTTTGAAGATGAGTTTTTGAGACGTTAGTCATCTGTCTTCCGATTTGCCAGCTAATCTAATTAAACTTTGTTACTTGATCTCTAACTCATGATTAATTGGCTCAGATGATGGCAAGCAGAGCGAGCCCATTGCTTGGTATCAAAGACACGTGTGGGGATCCCCGGGTGTGGGCCTCAGTGAAGATGCTTTTATGTGACTGGCCTGTGGGTGGCAGGGAAGTAGAAGGATAAGAATAGCTATTGTGTTAGGGGCCGGTCCCGTGGTGTAGCGGTTAAGTGCTAGCGCTCTGCTGCTGGCGCCCTAGGTTCGGATCCCAGGTGCGCACCGAGGCACCACTTGTCAGGCCATGCTGTGGCGGCGTCCCACATAAAGTGGAGGAAGACGGGCATGGATGTTAGCTCAGGGCCAGTCTTCCTCAGCAAAAAGAGGAGGATTGGCATGGATGTTAGCTCAGAGCTGATCTTCCTCACACACACACACAAAAAGCTATTGTGGGCACCCCAATGGCAACTTAAGTTCTTTAATCCTCAAAACAACCCAGGGTTGTTCATGATCAGTAGAGAACAATTTGCAAATGACATCCAGAACATTTTTTAAAAAACTGAATTTGAGAAATATTTATTGAGCATAATTTCTGAGCCAGTTGCTGTACTAGGCGTTTAAGACACCATGACCAAGAAAACACACGTCACAGGTCTCCCCTTACAGAACTTCCAGTCCACGTAATGGAAAGTGTTTAAACAACCCCCAGATACATAAAAGTCAGTTGCTCTGTGCAAGATGAAGGTGGTGTAACTGTGCATCCTAAAGGCACTGTCCTCCCAGGGGACTCAAAGAAAGAGTCCCTGATGACAAGAAATGTGGTAGGAAGAAGGGGACAGGACAGATTTCTGGATGAGATCTCATCCAGAGTCATCACTCTGCAGAGAGGAGACCCGTGGAGAGGGCCCCACAGGCTGGGAGTCTGGGGAGAAAACACAGTGGAGCAAAGTGCTGAGGAGGCCGCAGAATGACACCTCCCTGACTGACAGTTGCAGATGGGAGGGGAGGCTGGGGAATATTAAGCAAAACAAAAGTTACTAATGAGGGAGCAGCAGCTAAGTGCTGGGCGTGGGGCTGGGTTTCATTGGCTGAGAGATAATATTTAATATGATCATTTCATGTGCAGATTACAAGACTCCAATCATGCTCGGCTTCTTACAGCTGTGAGAGCAGGGGCATGTTATCTATTACTTGAAAGCCATTTTGTCCATTTGTACACTGGGGACAATAATAGTGCTTCACACCTAGAGTCTCTAGCTATATAACCAGAAATTCAATACATATTTAAAATGAGAATGCAGGGGCCAGCCCGGTGGCACAAGCGGTTAAGTGCATGTGCTCCGCTGTGGCGGCCTGGGGTTCACCGGTTCGGATCCTGGGCGCACACTGATGCACTGCTTGTTAAGTCATACTGTGGCGGTGTCCCATATAAAGTGGAGGAAGACGGGCTCAGATGTTAGCCCAGGGCCAGTCTTCCTCAGCAAAAAAGAGGAGGATTGGCATCGGATGTTAGCTCAGGGCTGGTCTTCCTGCAAATAAATAAATAAATAAAAATAAAATGAGAATGCATGTACAGTGCATACTACAGCATGAAGTACTCAATTTTTGTTTGGTATTATTTTTAAAGTTTTTTAAAAAATTAATTAATTTTTTGGTGAAGAAGATTGGCCCTGAGCTAACATCTGTTGCCAATCTTCCTCTTTTTGATTGAGGAAGATTGTCCCTGGGCTAACATCCATGCCAGTCTGCCTCTATTTTGTATATAGGACACTGCCACAGCATGGCTTGATGAGTGGTGTGTAGGTCTGCACCTGGGATCCAAACCCATGAACCCCGGGCCACTGAAGTGGAGCATGCCAACTTAACCACTATGCCACTGGACCGCCCCTATTTTTACTGTTTTGATCAATATTTTTACTAGTATTGTTATATGACAAGAGAATAAATATTTAAAAACATAGAAAAACTAACAAGTGTAATAATCAACTTAATCTCACCACTTAGATATAATCAGGATTCATATTCTTAACTGTTTGCTTTTGGAAATTTTAAATACCCACATATTTATATGTTTTGTTTGTAAGGGATTATTTAGCCAAGATGGTAGTATATTCTACATACATTTTCTTACCCTGCTTCCCTCAACTTAACAAAATAATATAACATGGTGCCCTTTGATATCATAACATTGTTTTCCTACTTGGAAATACTATTTTTTGTTGAAAAAGTAATATATATTGGTTATAAAACAAACAAGAGATTATGGAAAGGACCAAGAGAAAGTCCACCAGCGCCCCAGAATAATCACTGTTAATGGTCTGATTTAAACTGTTTTGTGCTACATATACTGTAAACTCAACATAATTATTAGTATATTCACATATCATCAGGTGAGTGTTGAGTGGCACAAAGTGTCAGGCAGGTTTCTAGTGTTTGGGAAAGGACAGTGAACAGAACCACGTCCCTGCTCTGCAGAGTGGGGTCCACAGAAAACACACACATAAGACTCTGGCAGATATGCCTTGTAACAAAACATTTCAACATGGCTTCTAACATCGACACATTACAGACATAATGTGTCAGGGGATGAAAGCTGATTAAGGAAAAATAAGAATGGAAATTGGTACAAAACCTTGGAAACCCGTTTGGCTCTTTCTAACAAAGTTGAGTATGCACATAGCCAATGACTCAGCAATTCCACTCCTGCTATTTACCTTTCATAAATGTGTACACATGAGCAAGAACGCTCATAACAGCACTATTCCTAATAGGGAAAATCTGGAAACAACCCAATGTTTTTCAACAGTAGAAAGGACTAGTAAACTGTAGTATAGTCATACAATGGAATACTATCCACCAACGAAAAGGATCTGAAAAACAGAAAAATATGCGTTAATTTCTCAGACATACTAATGAGTTAAAGAGCTGAGAAATAAAACAAAATACAATGTATGATTCCCCTTTTATGGGGATCAAAAACAGGCAAAACCAGTCCATGGTTTTAGCAGCAGATAGTGGTTATCTTTGGGGAGAGTGGAGCTAATGATGGAGAGTGCCCAAGAGGGGGCAAAAGGGAGCAGGTAATGTTTTATTTTCAGACCTGGGTAGTGGTTACAAGGTTTTGTTCTCTTTGTAATCATTCCTCCAGCAATGCAAAATGATGGATGTGTGTGTCTTTATATATGTATGCTCTAATAAAAGTTTACTTAAAAAAAGAAATTGCTTCTATTTTGTCTCCATAGGTGGGCCAGGGAAACTGTATTTGCAACAAGCATTTTGGTGATTGTGATAAAGCCCCTTCTTGAACCAGCAACTGGAAACCATGGTAACAAGGACTGGCTTCAGTGTGCAGTCAGACAAAACTGAGTTCAGATTCCTGGTCACTCACTGACTAGCTGTATGGCCACTGATGTTCCACTTGGTAGGGCCTCACTAAGCTTTCCTTGTAGCCAAACCTCCAGGCTGCAGAACACCCCCACCCCCGCCCGTGTCTTTTGCCCTGCCCCCGTTGACCATAGAGTGTGGTCATGATGAGAGTGGACTCCGGAACAAGACTCTGGGTTTGAATCCTGGCTCTGCTGGTTGTTAGCTGCAAGCTTGGGAGCCTGGGTTGGCTAACCCCTGTGCCTCAGTTCCCTCCACTATGAAAAGATAATGGGAGAGCCTAGCTCATAGAGTAGTTGAGAGGAGAGAGCTCAGACAAGCAATAGAACACAGAAAGTGCTAGGTAAGTGATTCTTGTTATGATGATGAATATTAATTGCACCTGAAGCAGGTAAAGTCTGTGCTGTGAATCTCAGATCTGAATCATGTGGTTACTATGAGGGTGGATTCTGAATCTGACTCTGCCGCTCACCAGCTGTGCCCCTGCTGTGTGCCAGGCCCATGTTCACAGCAGTGATTAGGCCAGGAGTCTGACCTCCAGTTTGCCTTCCTAGTGACTATAATGGTTTCTAGCTGCTGGTGAGAGAAAGGGCTCTCTCATGACCTAGGGGCTTACAAAAATATACTTTCCTTGTCTTCACCTATGGACTCTATAGAGAGAGGAAGCTGACGCTGGTGTGTGTTTCTTTTAAAAAAACTTGTTTCCTGGAGTCTGAGATATATACTGAAATGTGCAGAATTCATTAGTGTACAGCTTGATGAAATATCATGAAGAGAAGACAGATCTGAAATGACCAACTAGATAAAAAAAAAAAAAAAAAGCATTACCAGCACCTCCCTCCCTTCAAAGCCCCCAGTCTTAGGATCAGGATACTTATTGTAACAGCAATGAAAAGTGATGAGCTGTTTTAAGCAAAGGGGAGATAAGATCAACTTTTTTCTTTGAAAAGTGCGTTCCAGAGAACAGAATGATGGCGGGGAGGGACAGAAGGGCAATGAATGGGCCAGGCAGGAAAATCCAGCGGTGGTCCAGGTGAGAGCTGCTGCTGCCCTGATTGGGAGATGGACGGGGAAGTTGGAAGAGATGCATTAGGCAGAGAGGTCTTATACCTCCTGTGAGGTTGGGGAGAGAAGTCAGTAAACAGTGTGTTCACAGGTTCCTAAGACTACTCTCAGATTCAAGGGTATGCTAGAAGAACTCACAGAATTCAGGAAATCTGGTGTATTCTCCGTTATGGTTTATCACAGTGAAAGGATATAGATTAAAATGAGCAATGGAAAGGTACACAAGGAAGGGTCCAGGAGACCAGGCACAAGTTGTCTTCTTCCTAAAATACGGAGAAAAAACGAAAGCTAAAGTAGCATATGTATAGAGTAATACTGTTATAAAAACATATACATATAAAAAGTATGAGGAAGGAAGAATTAATTTAAAAATAAGTGATGGCAGCTGTGTGGGATTATGGGCGATTTGGGGGTTTTGTTCTTTTACTTTGATAGTTCTCTGTATTGGTCACTTAAGGACAATATTGTTAAAACTCCTCCCCTGGGTGTGTGCTCTGTGCTGAACTAAGCCTTCCCTGGGCATTCTCATTTAGTTCTCACACAACTGTGAGGCAAGCACGTTAGTAGGAACCTATCCCCATGTTGCATATGGGGAGACTGCCTCGAGGGTCTAAGAAATGTTCTCAGAGAAGCACAGCTCCTAAGTCGATGAAGAGCAGGATTTTGAAAAAGATAATTAAATTTCTGAAAAACAAAAGTATTACTGGGTGTTAGTGTCACCTGAAATTCATATGCTCAAGCCCTTGCTCCCAATCTGATGGTATCAGTTGGTGGGGCCTTTGGGAGGAGCTTAGGGTTGGGTGGGATCATGAGGGTGGGGCCCCCACAATGGGATTAGTGCCCTCATAGGTGGAGGAAGAGACACCAGAGCTGCTTCTCTCTCCCAGCAAGAAGGCAGCCATCTGCACCCCAGGAAGAGGACTCTCACCAGAACCCAACAGTGCTGTCAGCCTCTGCTGGACTTCCCAGCCTCTAGAACTGTGAGAATAAATGCCTGTTATTTAAGCCTCGAGCTAAGGAAGACATTTGGCAAAAATTCCAGCATCAGGCTGAGCATCTAGTAGGTGCTCCCTGAAAGGTCACAGGTACTCAGTGATCTCCCCACTCTTTCCACCCATTCTTCCCTGTGGTGTAGCTATCATCTCTCTCACCCGGACTCCCGGTCCACAGCTAACAGAGGTTTGCCTATTAGAAAACGTATAGGGAGCTGGCCCAAGTACTAAGTAAACACCCTGTGTCAGGGGTCCCCAAGACCAGCCTCACGCTGGATGACTGTTAGAAGGACTCAAAGAAAAGGCATATAGTGCAGGCTCTGGCGAAGCTGGGCCCCCCAGCTGTCCTTTCCCAGTGGAGTCCTGCAGACACACTTACTACTCCCGGCACAGACGTGTGACAGCACACGCAGTGCTGCCAACCAGGGAGGCTCACAGGAGGCTTGGTGCCCATTGTTCTGGGGGTCAGTCGTTAGGCATGGAGCCCAGCATGACTGACGTAGGCTACTCAGGCTCCAGCCCCTCAGAGATCAACCTGATGCAGTGTGGCCCAAGAACTCAGCAATACAAACATACTTTCATCAGGCAGGATATTCCGAGGGCTCAGAGGTCATCTCCCAGGAAGCAGTGAAGGGCCAGTCCTTCTTTTGTTGTGTGTGTGCAGAAGATCAGCCCTGAGCTAACATCCAATGCCATTCTTCCTCTTTTTTCCCTTTTTTTTTTTTGCAGAGGAAGATAGGCCCTGGGCTAACATACATGCCCATCTTCCTTTACTTTATTTATTTATTTATTTATTTTTTTGTGAGGAAGATCAGCCCTGAGCTAACATCCATGCTAATCCTCCTCTTTTTGCTGAGGAAGACCGGCTCTGAGCTAATATCTATTGCCAATCCTCCTCCTTTTTTTTTCCCGAAAGCCCCAGTAGATAGTTGTATGTCATAGTTGCACATCCTTCTAGTTGCTGTATGTGGGACGCAGCCTCAGCATGGCTGGAGAAGCAGTGCGTCGTGCACGCCCGGGATCCGAACCCAGGCCGCCAGTAGCGGAGCGCACGCACTTAACCGCTAAGCCATGGGGCCGGCCCTCTTCCTTTACTTTATATGGGACGCCGCCACAGCATGGCTTGACAAGCAGTGCTTGGTGTGCGCCCGGGATCTGAACCTGCGAACCCCCGGCTGCCGAAGCAGAGCGCACGCACTTAACCACTGCACCGCTGGGCGAGGGCCAGTCTTTCTAATGACACATCTTTCTTTGGATCTGCAGGGACTGAGCAACTCAAGGCCTCTGAGTAAACCCTTAGTGCACACCTCCCCAGCGGGTCTGAGGAAAAGCTTCCTAATCAAACTCAGTACTATTTATGGAACAGGATGCATGAGTATCAAAACCAAGTGATATAATGAAAGACAACATACAGCTTCATCTCAGGTGAGGGTTTGCCCGAAATAAGTTTTTCACCAAATTTATGAAAAACAAAAAAGTTTTGGAGCTGGTTGGTTTCCGACTTGCAGAAAAGGCCCTGTCAGATCTGTAGGAAGAAGACCCTGTGACAGGCACCAGTGTCCACCTGGCCCCACTATTCCTGCCACAGGTGTGATCTCTGTACCCTGAGATTTAGAATGTGCCAGGTTTCCCCAAGACTTTCATTGGGCCCACAAGACCCCTCATGGTCTGACCTTTGTCTGGCCCCAAACCCCTCCTAGGCTCCCTTCAGCTCAGTTCCTTCTTCACTTTCTCCAGGTTGACCTCCCTCTGGCCCCAGGGCATTTGAATAAGCTGACCTGGAGTCCAGCTCTGTCCCAGTCCTCAGTCTCCTTCCTTAGCTCCTTCTCTTCCTTCAGATAGCACACATCCCCCCTACCCTATAATCCTAGTTCAAAGTTCCACATCAGACCCCTCCCCTCTGTAAAAGTAATCACTGCGGTGATTCTTCTCTGAGGTCAAGCTCCTTCTTCCCAATAACTACCCATACAAGAGGACTGTATCCTTCTTTCTTATAATTGAACCCCTAAGCACCCAGCTCAGGGCCTGGCACCTAATGGGCACTCATTAAATATTTGTTGAATGAATAATATTAGAATCCTAGTCTTGAGTAAGCTACTTACCCTCTCCAGGCCGACTGCCTACATGAAGGAAGATGAAGTCCTTATAGGGCCAGAATAACAAGGATACTGGGGCTACGTGGCTCTAATCCCTGCAGCCCCCCTACCTATAGACAAACCATCTCTCACTGAGACATCCTGCAAGGGGAGTCTTTGGCTTCAGACCAGCACCTCTGGATGATTGTCACACACAGATATCAGTCACCTTCTTTTCTGACTCCTCAGGACAGGGTGGAATCTGGGTTTTTAGCAAACATTTCAAGTGATTTTGGACAAGGCTCTTTGAGGGGCCAGGAATCATAAGCAATGGCACGTGTTTTGAAATAAGCCTAATACAAGTTTGGATTCGCTGGCAAGTTCCCATCTGGGGCCAGACACGGAGTAGGTGCTCAGGACGCCATGGTGGCTCTTTCTAGGCTCCTGCACCACGTGGTCTCACGTCCCCACTTAGCTTAGAGGAGGTTTTTGGGGCCAGTCCTTAAGCCAGGGAAGGTGGGACTGTGAGGGCTCCACCCATCCAAGCCTGGCTTCCTCCTGAATGTGGGAGGGGCAGGGGGAGGAAGCAGAGGGCGTGGGAGGTCTTCTCCTGCACCTACAGTGAGCACTAAAGCAAGTGCCTTTGGCCTTGACCTAAGAACTTTAGAGTTGTCCTTGTAATAACCGGGTAGGACAGCTTCTGTTATTATTTGCATTTTTTAGACGAGCAAACAAGGAAACAGAAAGGTTGAGAAAAGCAAAAGGAGATGTCAGCCCAGAGCCTGCAGCTGGATTACCTGCTGGAAGATCTTCCTGACACAAGATTACAACTGAGGGTGCTCAGAAAACCAGCACTATCCCAAAGATGCAACCTGATTTCATAGAGAAATTTTTGAAAAATAATCTAAGTCCTTTTTATTCAATATATGTAAAATTTAATTCTAAGTTGATTTTTAGTTTGGAATATTGATAACTTCATGCTGGGTGATGGTTACATGTAGATTCATTATGCTAGTCTTTCTACTTTGAACAGATTTTTAAATTTCCATAATAAAATTTTTAAAAGATTTAACTGGGAAATAAAAGTTTTGTAGGTGAAAATATATAATTGAGTTCATGTGACTCTAGTATACTACAATACTGGAATCCTGTAGGAAATCATACTCTAGACATGTGGTATTCTTTAAGTAACCTGATAAACGATAAATCACTAAAATGAAGTGTATTATTACTGGTGAATACTGATAATCGCAGGCAAACAAAATACAGTTATTGACAAAGTATTGATACCTCGCATGTATCAATGTATTAATGTATCACATGGTACTGTAAAAGCAAATACCAATACTGTATTTAAGTGAAGACCAGTAACTAAAAATCAAGGACCAATATAAAATAAACTTAAATGAATTCCTATGCAGTATATACAGATAAAATGTACATATCAGTAAATTAGGCAGACACATACAAAGCAGTACTTCACATTTTACATGAATACACCCATACTTAAAGAAAAATGAAATGCATTCAAGTGGATGCTCAGTGGGAGTGGGGAGAATGGGAGTGAGGATCAACAAAGAGGGAGGATATTAAAACAATGAGTGTGGTCTTGTATGAAATCATGATAATGTGGTCTGAACTGAGGAGTAAGATTCAATTAACTGTTTCAAGATTCCGAATCCTGTTATAGTTGTCATTTCCTTCTATGTAATTCTCTCATTTAAAAACTACTGTGGGGCCCAGGCCTGTGGTATAGTGGTTAAGCTCAGCACGCTCTGCTTCTGCGGTCAGGGTTCACAGGTCTAGATCTCAGGCGCAGACCTACACCACTCATTAGCCAAGGTTTGGTGGTGACCCACGTACAAAGTAGAGGAAGATTAGCACAGATGTTAGCTCAGGGATAATCTTCCTCAGAAAAAAAACCAAAAAACAAAACTGCTGTGGTATGTCAAGCATTACAATGTAACCAGTCTGTCATTAGTGGCAACCATGCAACTCTTTCTATGGTATTTCTGTAGATCCTAGAGAGAGAATTACTGGGTCAAAAGTACTGAGAGTTTCTACTGAGAAATACTGACCGATTGCTGTATTAAAGGTGTGTGTCATGTTTCCTGGATCTATAGTAACTTTTTTACTGCATGCACATTTTACCTCCATTTTTATTTTTTTATTATTTATTTATTTATTTATTTTATGTGAGGAAGATCGGCCCTGAGCTAACATCCATGCCAATCCTCCTCTTTTTTGGCTGAGGAAGACCGGCCCTGGGCTAATATCTGTGCCTATCTTCCTCCACTTTATATGGGACGCTGCCACAGCATGGCCTGACAAGCCGTGGGTCAGTGTGTGCCCAGGATCCGGACCTGGGCCGCCAGCAGTGGAGCGCGTGCACTTAACTGCTATGCCACGGGGCCAGCCCCTACCTCCATTTTTAAAGAGTGTAAAAAGGAAAATGTGAACCCACAACATTTCCACTGATAAGGTATGATTTTTCTCACAATTCTTACCAATTGGATTTTAAGGGTCTTTTCAATTTTGGTTACTCTGATGGGGGTGACGTTATTTTGATTTCATTGTTTTTCCTGATAACCACTGTCAGTATTCATCCACTCATTAATTTGTGTTTCTTTTAGAAATTGTCTGGAGAGCCCTCTTTTTATATCTGTAACTTGTCTCCCTAGGTGGTATCACCCCTTCTTAGCACTATTTAAGACACTTTTGTGCTGATGGCTCAAACTTTGTCTCCAGCCTGTCCTGTTCTGGACCATTAGTCTTCTGTATGCAACATCTAATGGAGACATCCACTTGCTTTTCTGACTGGAATCTCCAGATTCATGGGTCCAAAACAGAAACCCTGTCACATGCTACAACACAGATGAACCTTGAGGATATTAAGCTAAGAAAAATAAACTAGTCATAGAAGAACAAATATTGATGATTCCACTCATATGAAGTATCTAAAGTAGTCAAAACCATAGAATCACAGAAACAGAAAGTAGAAGGTATTTACCAAGGGCTAAGGGGAGGAGGGTTGGGGAACTAGCGTTTAAGGACGTAGAACTTCAGTGTTGCAAGATGAAAAAGTACTAGAGATATGCTGTACAACAATGTGAATACATTTCATATACTAAACTGTACATTTAAAAATGTAAAAATGTATAGTTTAAGACAGTAAATTTGGGGCTGGCCCTGTGGCCTAGGGGTTAAGTGCACACACTCCGCTGCTGGCGCCCTGGGTTTGGATCCCGGGCGTGCACCGACACACCGCTTGTCAGGCCGTGCTGTGGCAGCATCCCACGTAAAGTGGAGGAAGATGGGCACAGATGTTAGCCCAGGGCCAGTCTTCCTCAGCAAAAAGAGGAGGATTGGCATGGATGTTAGCTCAGGGCTGATCTTCCTCACAAAAACAAAACAAAACAAAAGATGGTAAATTTAATCTTGTGTTTTTTACCATAATAAAAATAAATAAAAAGAAAAATTAAAAAACTAAATATACCTTGAAGTTTTATTTATTTATTTATTTTCCCCAAAGCCCCAGTAGATAGTTGTATGTCATAGATGCACATCCTTCTAGTTGCTGTATGTGGGATGCGGCCTCAGCATGGCCGGAGAAGCGGTGTGTCAGTGCGCGCCCGGGATCCGAACCCAGGCCACCAGCAATGGAGCGCACGCACTTAACCGTTAAGCCACGGGGCCGGCCCCTGAAGTTTTATTTAAATATACATTAATTCTTTTTTTTAAACCAGTAAACATTTATTGAACACCTCTATTGTCCTAATCTCTGGCATAAGGTTTTCATGTATTAATTCCAGTTTTCACAATTGAATTGTAAGATACTGTTAAAAGATAAACTGAGGCATATTAAAATTCATGAGTTTGAGGGCCGGCCCCGTGGCTTAGCGGTTAAGTGTGCGCGCTACGCTGCTGGCGGCCAGGGTTCGATCCTGGGCGCGCACTGATGCACTGCTTCTCCGGCCATGCTGAGGCCGCGTCCCACATACAGCAACTAGAAGGATGTGCAGCTATGACCTACAACTATCTACTGGGGCTTTGGGGGGGGAAAAAAAAAATTCATGAGTTTGAGAAAAAACCCATTTGAATTGTGCAGTGCCAAACTGAAAGTGGTTAGAAGCTCTCTCCCTTAATTCTTTGAGCACCTGTTTTCTCAAATATAAAAGTCATGTATTGTTTGATAAAGTCTAGCAGAATTATAATATTAACTTGGGGTGTAATCTTAAATAAAAAATCACAAAGTTAGTCCCCAATACAACCAAGGAACCCAGAAGTGTTTTGATGTCTGTGTGGAAGGACAGAAAGGGTGCTGGGGGAAGACAGAGGAGGGAGCCTATGACCCTGGATGAATTACCCCTCCCAGGACTCACTGTCCACTTCTTTATATGAAAAGTGATCGGCACCACCTCTCAGTGGTGAAGTGTAAATTCAATTTGATCTTTAGGTGAAGCACTTCACACAGTGCCCACAACATGGTTAATAACTATGCAAATGAGAGCTGTTCTCAGGGAACAAAGAGAGAGCCAAATACATTGTGGGAAACACTAATCTAGAAGAAGAGACAGCCTACAGGTTCTTCAGAAAACATCCATCCTATTTATATCTCCCATTCAGACTTTTCCTTCAATTTGGCAATATATTTTAAAACAGCATGAAGTATCTATGGTGAAACAGACCAAAATAAATGACAAATAGGCACTTGTACAACGGAACACATAGGTTACCCCTATCTGGAGATAAACAAAGAGGACTCCTCTACACAGTCTCCTGCTCATGCGCTCTTTTCTCATACACACATAGACTCTTCAGGAAGTTTCAACAAGAAGCCATCAACAGCAATTAACTCCAAACAGGCAGATAGAGATGGGGAATCACTGTGTGACTCCAATCTACAGTGTGAGGCTTTCTGTCACACACAGAATATCATTTGACTTTGTGAAAACCATTAACAGCAGAGAGTTGTAGAGTGCAGGCATTTGTCCTGACAGGAAAATCTTCATGCTCTCCTCTCAGGAGTTGGCCATCCTCATGAAGAGGAGTCCAGAACCCTTCTTTTATGGCTCATCTCTGGCCCCTCTGCACTGTTGCTTCCTGCTGGTAGGAAATGTTCGGTTACCCTTGTGTTCCAGGTTGCTAGTCAGAGTCATGCCTAGCGAGCACTCAATAAGTTTGTTGAATGAATATAGGAGTGAATGAGCTGTCAGTGAATAGGATGTCAGGTAGATGTTGTCCATATTAATGAAAACATGCTGACAGATATCAAGCCTGGAGGTGTAGACTGTCATTGGGTAACAGCTGAAACCATGTGCTGTGGAGGAGATTACCAAGGATAGCACAAAATGCCAGAATCACCAAGGAGGACTTATTTCAACTATATGCCCAGGTCCTCCAAAGCAAAATTAGGACACATTCCACCTAGGGAAGCCTGCTCCTACAGCTGCTTTGGCACTATCCAGGCATCAGCCCCTCCCTCTCTTCTCCAACATCCCTACAAAGCCCCCACCTCTAGAATGAGCAGGGAAAGGAGAGATGTTACTGGAAGCTTGTCTGCTGCACGTGAGCCTATGGAGTTTAAGAACTACACGATGAGTTTGTGAATCCAGAAAACAGAAGCAAGGACTTGATAGGAACCTCTTATCTCAAGTTTGTGTGTCTGATGTGCAGTAAGCCAATCACTGAGACATTGGTGCTTGGAGATGGAGAAAGGTTTATTCAAATTGACCAAAAGGAGAAGGCAGGAAGATAGGTTCTGCCTTAACAAGAGAAGAAAGCAGGGAGTTTTATAGAGCTAAAGGGCTTGGCGGGAGGAATTTCTGAGAAACAAAGGGGTAACTCCTGTTTCTCTCACTTGCAATAAGTCCCTGGCAATCTGACTTCTGGGTGTCAACAGCAGCTGGGGGTTGGTTATCTGGTGATTGTAACTTCCTTGAAGGCATTCTATTTCTTCTGTAAAATAAGCTCATACACCCTTGTGACCTTTGAGTCACCCCTCAGGTTAAACAAGAAAACAGCAAATTGACAAGATTAACTTTTTTTTTTATCTATGTCTGTTTTGGGAGCAAGGTTGAAAGGTAATCTTGTTGAATATTTACAGTAACTCTCAGGTACCCAGCTTCAGACTCACTCTGGAAACACCTCCTTTAAGGGATATGTGAAAGCAAAATAACCAATAACCATTCTATAGATAAGAGAAATAAGGTGAGTTTACTGGAGCCAGAGTGAGGATTATAACCCAGGAAGGCCTTTTCCAGAAAGGAAGAAAGCATTCTGGAGCAGCATGGTTTTCAGTACAGTCTTATATTTTTTTAAAACAAAGAGCGCACATTTAACACACCCAGGATACATTTTCAAAGTTTCAAAGAGGTATTTAGTTGCAAATTAGCAGGTCAATATGACCCTGATGTCAGGAAAGGGACTAATACGGGGCGTTACCAATAGGGCACAGGAAGGGAGGTATGCCTTCTTTTTCTTTTTTTTTTGGTGAGGAATAACAGCCTTGAGCTAATATCTGTTGCCAATCTTCCTCTTTTTGCTTGAGGAAGATTGGCGCTGAGCTAACATCTGTGCCAATCTTCCTCTCTCTCGTAAGTGGGACACCGCGACAGCATGTCTTGATGAGCAGTGTGTAGGTCGGCATCTGGGATTGGAACCTGTGAACCCTGGGCCAATGAAGCAGAGCATGGGAACTTAACCACTACGCCACCAGGCCACCCCGCCCCAAGGTACGCATTCTTTACTTTAATGGTTAAAGCAGATGTAAAATGTATATTTGGTAGGCCATAAGTGAGGCTTGAACCCAAATAGTACCCCATATACCTCAATATGTGAAAATCTCTTGACAGACAGAAGGAATTAAAACTGCCTGAGAAGGAGCAGGACAAGGCTATTTACCAAGTTGTGCATCTGCCTGCTTGAGAAAGTCAAGATGAGGTCTTTTCAAAGTATTCAATGGACCCAGAAATCAGATCACTAATTAAATTGGAGGAATTTCAGTGGAGAAGTTGGAGGAGATAAAAACAAGAGACAGTGAGTCAAATCTTCCACCCCACCCCCACCCTCCTAACCACACCCTTGTGCAGAAAATTCCATCAGAGAGGAAGATGGGAAATGTCATCAGGGGCCTTTCATTTCCCCAAGGCTGATTGCATCTGCAGTCTGTCCAATGAGATAAAGGAAGGGAAACACCCTACAGGATTATAAGGCTGAAAGGAGCCAGATTCAGAACTCAGCAGTACACGGAGAGGCTGTGTGTGCTGTGTTGCCTGTTCTGACACAGACCAAGCAAGATTTGACTGATCAGTGAGGAGAGGAGAAGCTCAGTTTGAACTGGTGCTGACGGAAGCACCATCCCTGCCTTGGGGATATAGGAGCAGCTCCCCACTGTGGGCAGACCCAGGACCCACATAGAGCCAGCATCTTTGTGTGCAGCTGGGACCACAGGTACAGGTAAGCCTAGACTCAGGGAAGGGACAGGAGTCTTTAGGGGGGCAGAGGGGTGGAGGAGGAACCGACTTCATGGCCATGACCCTGCCAAGGCACCTCACCCCCAGTCCAGGAGGGCAGAAGAGAAACAGACCTAACCAGGGTGTCCTGGGAGGCTGCTCTGACGAAGTGTTGATTACATTCATTTTGAAGACATCTTCTGGCCAGGAGAGTGGTTAATGTAGGTGGGTTCAGAGGAGGATGCAGTGCTTGGGGGTAAGAGGGGCGAGTTCCAGCTGTGGTTGTAGACAGTGACCTCATAATATTAGTTGATAGAATCCTTATGCCTGGCCTCACTCTTGCCACAAACTGAATTCTTGATTTGGGAGATTTATGTGGGGTTGGAGGAGTGGGGACCAGGAAGGAGATGGAGTTGGAGTGGAAGGAGCATGAGGACAGTTTATGTCAACTGTGAAGAGAAAGAGGGGAGAATCAAGGATCTCAGAGCTTTGAAATGAAGGGAAAGTGAAAGAAGCTGGGTTGGCTGGAATGGGGGCAGCAATACATTGACAATAATGGTTAGCGTTTTAAAAATGTTTTTTATTAGACAAATCTTAAACATATAAAATAGTAGGGAAAATATTACAATAAACTCTATGCAGACATCTATAAACTTACAATAAACTCTATGCAGACATCTATAAACTTATGTCCCCAATTCATCTGCCCCTCAATATTATGAAGCAAATCCCAACCACATGTTAGTTTATGTGTAAATAAACTAGACTAGACTATAGTGTCTAATGGCGGGAGCCTCTTTTTAATAAGAGGTCATAATATTGTTAATAATCAAGAAGTTTTTTATATAATGAGAGTTCCACTATTCCAATTGACTTATTGGTATTTTTTTGCCTTAGAAATACATGTATTTGGAGAAAAATAACTTAGGTAAATCTTTGTCCCTGATATACATGGCCTTCATTACTTTAATATATATTTTACTGTTTTTTCTTTGCTGTTTTATATTGAAGAAATCTGGTCAATTGTCCAGTTGAGTGTCGACATCTGGAATTCCCTACATGGTCATTAATTTCCATCACTTCTTGAAGTTGCGGCTCTTTGCTGACAAAGAGGACTAATAAGCCAAGATGAATTGGAATAAAGGTGATCCAGAGCCAGGGGATCAGTGACTGCCTGGGCCATATCTCCTCCTGGCAGCTGCTTCTAGAGTTGAAGGGAAGGAAGCAGAAACAGGCTTGTGGGGTTATAGCTGCCTGGGATCCTGGGAAGACTCCAGGCTGTCTTCAGGAGGGTGACTGCTGACAACACGTCGGCTTCTCACCTTTCCTAGTTCCTTGAGGATCATATTTACTGAAGAGAATCTCCTCAGACAGACATCCTCCCTGCACAATGGCCTTTGCAGCCTCCCTGGCTGACCTCCAAGCAGAGGCCAGCTGCCCCGTCTGCCTGGATTACCTGAGAGACCCAGTGACCATTCACTGTGGGCACAACTTCTGTCTCTTCTGCATCCACCAGTGCTGGGAAGACCTACAGGACATCTTCCCCTGTCCCGTCTGCCTCCACCACTGCCCTGACAGGAGCTTCAAGAAGAACCCCCAGTTATGTCACCTGACTGACATTGTTAAGCAGCTTCCCACCACGAGCAGCAAGAGGAAAGGGCAGGAAGAGAAACCCCTGTGTGAGAAGCACAATCAGGTTCTGGCCCTGTTCTGTGAGGAGGACCTGGAGCTGTTGTGTCCCCAGTGCAGGGTCTCCTCTGACCACCGGGATCACCCCCTGACGCCCACTGAACAAGCTGCAGCTAGTCACAGGAGGAAGCTCAGAAGCTACATCAAGCCCCTGAGGAAGCAGATTGAAGACGCTGAATTGGGGCGTGAAATCCAAGTTTCAAAATCTCTCACTGAAGTTCAGTGGAAGATGAAAAAATGGAGGAGAGAGTTACGCTCTGAATTTGAAGAACTTAACGATTTCCTGAGAAAGGAGCAAGTTGCAATTCATGGCAGGCTGCTTATGCAAGAGAAGGATGTTGAAGAAAAACTAACCCAATACATAAGCCAAATTTCAAACCACATGTCCAGGCTACAAAATCTGTTAAGTGAAATAACAGAGAAATGTTCCCAAGGAGACCTGGAGTTCCTGATAGGCATTGAAAGTATCCACAACAGGTATGAACACCTAAAATGCCCAGCCGTCTTTTCATATGAATTAAGGAAAGAGAGTTGCAATTTCCCTCCACATTATTTTGGCCTGCAAAACATGATGAGCACGTTTCAGGTAGATTTGACGTTAGATCCTGAAACTGCCCATCCCAATCTTATTATCTCAAAAGATAGAAAAAGTGTGATATATAGAACAACAGAAGCAAACTGTCTTGACCACCATGAAGCATTTACTTATTACCCAGCTGTCCTGAGTTGTGAGGGATTTGATGCCGGCAGGCATTTCTGGCAGGTAGAATTAAGAGGCACAGGTGAATGGTCCTTGGGTGTGTGTAAAAATTTCCGCAACAACGCTCTCATTCCACCACGCCCAAAGGATGGATGGGGGCAATTTCAGCGGTGCACTAGGACGTGGGGTACAGGGCACACAGGGCAAGCCATGCGGATAGGTGTCTTTCTGGATTATGAGTTGGGAGAAGTTTCATATTATAATTGGAATAGCAGGTCATATTTGTATACACTCACTGATACATTTACAGGAAAACTTATGCCTTATTTCTCTATTGGGCCTTCTTCAAAATCTCTTACAATCAGTATGGTCCTAGACGAACGATGAACTACCTGAAGGACCTTTCTGCATGTGGTTCTATTTTCTTCCTGTGTTCTTGGAGGGTGCTGTAATAAAGATTTTGAGTCCATTTTTGATGCTTGACTGCGGAACACTTTTAGGACTCATCATTCTCTCGTCCCCTTTTCCTCACACCTGGCAAAGCTGATGAGAAAGCGTGGGTGCTCCATCCTCTGGTGCAGGTGGGAAGGTCAAACCCAGCAAGCCCCTAGGAGTGCCAGAAGCCTCACAGCAGCCCCACCCAGCAACCAGCACAAACACCTCAAGCTAGTCTCCCTTCCCTGGGCCCTCAAGTCATTTTGGCCCCACTCTGAGAGCCATAAAACTCATTATTTGAGTGATAAACCTTTTCATATCCTTCTGGAGTGTGTGGCATCATCAGTTTCGACATTTGTATCAAATTTGGGATGGGGTCCACCCTGGCTAGGCAAGCTGGTCCCGACAACTGGCATTGTGCAGAGGATTATTCAGTGTGCAGCACCAGCACCAGGGCCTTCTCCTCTGGCTGTGGCTTGTAATGGCTCTGCTGTCCAACGCCAGCGTGCACCTTCAGCTGTGCTGCCTTGTGCTGCATTTGCGGAGCTCTGCTGAGGCTCTGTTCTAGATGTAATTGTCCTACGTCAGAGGCTTTCATCATTATTGGCCTTCAGGGATAAAAGTATGGATGGAGCTCCTCCTGAATGTGGTTCTGGGTCATGTGTCTCAGTCCAGACCTCCCTATATGTCTTAGAATGAATTGTGTGTCTTTCCTGGCATCAGCTGTGACTGATGTAGTTTTAGGAGCAAGACTCTGTGACCGATTGGTTGTGTGCCTCAATTGGATATGGGCTCCTGTTCTATAGAGCACTCGGGAAAGACTCTACCTGTGAGATATCCTGCCCCACTGAGAAGTCACTCGTGTGGAGCAAGAGCAGTCACTCTGTAAATAACCAGCATTATATGAAGATTTGAAGTCCAAACTCCTAAAGCAGACAGCTCACTAGGACCCTCCAAGATGCCTTTGCTACTTCCGCTGCATCCGCCTATGCCTCTGTCACAACAAAGATCCTGATTCTCAAGGTTACAGGGCAAAACACCCAAGGCCCCCTGTGGCACACTGAAGGTGTTAATTCACACCAGACTTAAGCCCCAGGTCCTTCAAATTTGGAAACCAGCCATGGCCATAGAGGGGGCCCTAACCTTGATCACACTGATGTGAGGTTCTCTGGAGTGAGAAACTTACATATATGAGCTGGGAAGAGAAGATCAGCCCCTGAACTGTATCCAGTGGCCAAAGAAAGAAGACAGAAAAATAGAAAAGAAGGAAGGAAGGAGGAGTAGGAGGAAGGAAGGAAGGGAAAAAAACACAAAAAAAGAAAGAGGGAGCTGGATTCATGGGGAGGAAAGAAAAAACTGGAACAGAGGTCCCTAATTAGACCCAATTGGAAATTCCTAATGCACTAAAAGAATTTGTACAACAAAAAACATGAATAGGCTTTTGTTCCTCTACAATCTAGATGCAGTTTTAACCTCAGCATCTGCTTAAACACATCCTTTGTTAAATCTTCATGACCACCATCAGCGCTGGTCCTCAAATCAGCTATACCTGGGGATCTCATTAATTTAATCAAGGCATCCCTTATAATCTTAGCGATGCTGCCAAACATGAAACAGAGTCAAAGATATATGCCTCATCTTAACCATCAGAACTTGCCTAAATTCCCATGAGCATAATATACATTGCCCTAAAATATTCCAGAGAATGCCCAGTTACTCTGACCTAATGTGTAATACATTAAAATTAAATGAAATCTTTGGCATTTACAAATTGGCTTCACAAATCAGACCCTGTGGGTGCTGCCACCCTCATTAAAACAGATAATATGGCTAAATGTTGATTAAACAGGGCACTCAAGAATTAAAATTCATTATGCAAGATCTATTTATACTAGGGGTGATTATCCCTAGTGCTTCTCTCTTTAACTCCAACTTGGCCTATTCTTAAGCTTGATCATAATCCTTGAAAGAATGAATGATATCTCACAGTGAATTACCACAAGCTTAATACTGTGGTCCTGCCCAATGTTATTGCAACTACTGCTTCTATCCCATTGGCAACTGGTAAATATCTGGCTACTATATATTTGGCTAATACGTTCTGTTCAGGGCTTATTTTAACAGCTTTTCCTGGGCATAGTTTGCCTTCACCTCCAAAGGGATACCATGCATGTACACACGGCAATCATGGGATCCTCAACAGCCTCGTCTTGGCACACAATTTTTGCAGGTAAGGGCTTAACTGCATCCAACTTTCTCCAGGAACACATGTATGATGTACATTGATGACATCCTCCTCCATGGAGATCCATCTGAAACACTCATTCAGGACCCAAAAGGACCCAAAAGGAGTTTGCACCAAGGTAAAGGGCCATTGCCCTACAAAGAGTGAAAGGCCCTAGTACCTTGTTGAAAATCTTTTAAATCACCTGGAAAACTGAGGACAACTCCATCCTGGACACTGTCAAGAAATACCTACAGACCCTCTCAACACCTCCAACATGAAAACAAGCTACAAAGGGGTTCCTGAAACCAATTCCAACATGTGTGTGTAGGCTTCCCCACAACAACAAGCAGTTCTTGGATGCCAGCAGGGTGTCCAAGAATTCAACTCAAATCTGACACTAACTACCCAGAGATAGGATCAGATTTCACAGGTAAAGGGCTCAGTCCCACAAGACCCATGCCCACTTCAGACACCAAGACACCACCTCAAGTCCCAGTTTGTGACTTGTACATCTGACTGCCTGGTTATAAATCGGAGGTTCCCATGACCTCCTCCTCAGGTTCGATTATTTTGCTGGATTGGCTCACGTAACCAGGGAAAGACTTACTTATGTTTACCAGTTTATTAAAGGATATGATAAAGGATACAGATGATCATCCAGATGGAAGAGATGCATAGAGAAAGGTATGAGGGAAGGGACATGGAGCTTCCACGCCCTCTCTGGGCATGCCACTCTCCCAATACTCCATCTGTTCACCAATCCAGAAAGCTCTCCATGAGAGGGGCTGATGAGTTGTCCTTTTTGGGTTTTCATTATATAGTCATGTGTGACTAAGTCTTTGGCCATTGACAACTGATTCAACCTCAGGCCCCCCCCCCCCCCCCTCCCTGTAAATCAGGGAGTAGGACTGAAAGTTCCAATCCTCTGATCACATGGCTGGTTCTCCTGGCAACCAGCTCCCGGCCTTGGGTGGGGTCCAACAAACACCATCATTAACATAACAAAACATTCCAAGGTTTTTGGGATCTGTGAGCCAGAAACTGGACAAAGGCCACATATATATGATAAATATACCTGGTCATTCTCATCTGAATGACCAGGTATATATTTCTTATAGATCACAGTATTGCACAAGTGCACCATCTTTTAGACTTTTCTGGGTTTGGAGGCAACATATTCCTCATTTATAAATTTTGCTTAAGGCCATTTATGCTGTTTCCTACAAATCAGCCCACCTTTAATGACGTCCCCTCCAAGAAAAGGCTTTGATATTTATCTACTTTGAAATACATTAGACACTCCTGCTGGTGCCCCCAGAGAGATCTTCACGGTAGAGGCTGCAGCCACTTCCTCTCATGCTTCCTAGGGACTCTGGACCACCATATGGCCATACGTTGCCCCTGGGTTCCTGATGCAAAACACCAACCTTCTTAGCTCTATGCCGTTGCCATTGCTAGCCACACACCAGGATCTCTTAGAAACAAAGGCTCTCAAAATCCTGAGTTTTTAAGTCTCCACACTCATTTTCCCTATATGCCTTGCATTGTGGGCGCAGCAACCCACGAGGCTGGCACAGCTTGAGGACTCCTTGCTACAGGATGAAGCCAAACTTGGTCCATCTGGCACATGCTCCCTGAAGGAGGACGTGGCCTTCCCTATCTTCAATCCCTTGCCACACGCCATGGTACTAAGGGAGGTCACCCCTACCCAACTCCTTGGCTACCTGGGGAGCCATTTGAGGTCATGTGAGTGAATAGCAATGGAAGTTCCTACACTGTATGGATGGAGTAACTAACCACTGCCGCGTGTGATGAGCTCAGTGGAGACTTGCTGCTTTTCATTCCTTTACCAGGACAGTCCTGATAAACGATGGGCCCCAAGGGTCAGTATCCAAGGGCTGAAGTTCAGGCAGTCATCCTAGCACTGGGAGCCCTGACCATGAAACAGCCCAATATGCCTGTGTTTACAGACTCGGGGGTCACTGCCTACAGTTGCCCCCTTCAGGGTCAAGAACTCCAGCCTCAGAGACACCCGAAATACTAGCCAAGGGCACACACATCTCTACGTCTACTAAGGCCAGAATACAAGGCCTCACCAGGATATTCCTCATCCCCATTGGAGTTCCACCAGAAATTCCTGATGGTGACTGAGGACTCATTTCAATTTTCAGAATACACAACAGAGGGCTCTTGAACAAGGCATTCAGTGGAACGTTCACCTCCCTACTGGACTAGAGCTGCAGCCTCATACGAAACACAATGGCTTACTCAACCCAGTTCAAATTCAATGAAATAGAACATGGCACATCAAATCCTCAGTCAAACATCAGAGGTGAAGAAAGAGTCTGACTCTATTTCTCAAGTGTTTGCCTGCTGACAGCTTTGGATCCTCACTCCTCCTTCTCTCCCTTTGGCCCCACATCTGGGCAGTCTGAGAAGAAAGCCCAGGAGCTCCCTCTTTTGGTGCTGGCAGGAGATTCAAACCATGCAAGTCCCATCCTGGTAGGAGACCTCACCCTGGCCCCACACCCCAACCACAATGTTCTCTGAAGCCATTTGCAGACCATATGCAAGCCTGCCCTGCTCTACTGCAACAGCCCAGCTGTGCAAGTCATAAACCCCTTCCTATCTTCTTAGTTTGTGTTTGGCATCATCAGTCTCGAAATCTGAACAAATTTTGAATGGAGGTCGATTATTCCCACGTGCAGTGGTCACACCAATACTTACAATATTGTCCAATCCCAGTTTAATTCTTCGGATGTTCTGATCCCAGGAACCATGCTGTATCTGTTTTTTTGCGTGTGTGAGGAAGATCAGCCCTGAGCTAACATCCATGCCAATCTTCCTCTTTTTGCTGAGGAAGACTGGCCCTGGGCTAACATCCATGCCCATCTTCCTCCACTTTATATGGGACGCCGCCACAGCATGGCCTGACAAGTGGTGCATCGGTGAGCACTCGGGATCCGAACCCCAGGCCACCACAGTGGAGCGCACGCACTTAACCGCTTCGCCACTGGGCTGGCCCCAGTAACACTTTAAAAAAAAACAGTGTCATGGGTAGAATAATCAGGTTTCTGTGTTTTAGGATAGAGTCACTAGCTGTAGTTTTTGTTTCACAGTACAGATGAAAGAAATGATCAGCACTCAAAATAATAATAGCTAATACATAATTTGCTCTTACCAATTGCCAGGCACTTTCTAAATACTTGTGTGTTATTAACTCGCTAGTCTTCACTGTATTAATATCACAGCCACGGGGCCCAGCCAGTGGCGTAGCTGTTAAATGCATGCGCTCCACTGCTGGCGGCCCAGGTTCGGATCCCAGGTGCGCACCGATGCACTGCTTGTCAGGCCATACTGTGGCGGCATCCCACACAAAGTGGAGGAAGATGGGCACGGATGTTAGCTCAGGGCCAGTCTTCTTCGGCAAAAAGAGGAGGATTGGCATGGATGTTAGCTCAGGGCTGATCTTCCTCACCCAAAAAAAAAAAAAAATTGCAGCCATCCTACACCAAGCCCTGAGTTCAATTACCTTTTAAGTGGTAGATTCAAACCTTGATCTGGTTAAGAGCTTTAGTCTTTATCCATTAAGTTATGTAGCTTTTTGATTATCAACCAGAAAAATGGTGTTTCTGTGTGTTTATAATATGTAATGTCTGGACACTAAGATGTAATATGTAATGTCTGGGCACTAACAAAGAGACTCATCTGTAACATATTTTTTTTTTCTGGTTACTGGATCAGCAAAGGCCCTTTGGCAAATGAAGACTCATCACAAAGGGTCATGTGCCTGACTCTCTGCCAACTGTCAAAATCCCTTGTGGGATTTCATCTACTCCACTGGCTTTACTTAACTATGGATTGAAGACTACCACTCTCTACCTCTAGCTGAGACCTCTCCTGTAAATGTCACGATTTCCTACGGCACACTGAACGTCTCTACTTGGATCTCTCAATGGCGCCAACAGCCCAATATGACCAATATTTAACTTCACTTTCTCCCCATACCTACTCTTCTGCAATGTTTCCTGCCCATTGTTCCTCTAACTTCCTGACAAAGAAAGTGACAAGAATTTTATCCTGTGTCCCTGAAGCCTTGCCCTTCAGGAAGGCTAAACTATTTACCCCAACCAGGTTACACACGGAGGAAGGAAGTAGTAAGTCTGGACTCCAACCCATGTAACATCTGTTTGTATCCAAATACCTTGCTTTTTCTACAACCCAGTCTGCCAGTTTGGGGTGCCCAGGGTGTGCCATGGGAGGAGAAAAGAGAGAATGGAGCCTGGACAGACATGTGGCCATTGTGTATGGGAGGGACAAGATGCAGTTAACATGACAGAGAAGAGGGACTTGCGGGCATGGAGAGAGGCAGGGGCAGGCACAGAACGTCTTCTCACTTACAGAGATGAACAGGGCCTGCTAGGCAGCTTCTCAGGTCTAAGTTTACAGTCTAGCTGCCTGAGGACATCTTCAGATTCTCTCTGCCTGTTGGTAGCTGTAGCTTTATTTTCCCCCAGGGGTCAAAGATCTTCTCTCTCAAAGGAAACTGGTCTTCAGTGCTCTGGGCTGTTTCTTGGGGCATCATTTCATTGGTGCCTTCTCTCAACATTTACTGTACAAGATACTATGCTAACTAAGACTCTGGTCAAATGGAGTTGGATAAATTCAGTCTCTGGTTTTACTGAGTTTCTAGTCAATGAGACAGCTTATAATCTAGTCACAGGATAGGCACTCCCTGTGCCATTTCACCAGGTGTGCTGTGTGTTATGATGTCATGGGACAGTAGACTGGGGAGCAGGTGACCTCTCGTAGCCTGAAGGGGCCAGGGAAGACCTTCCTGGGGAAAGGAATCAGGTCAAGGGAAGGCCTCACTGCAAGCAGTGATTATCTGGGCAAAGGAGACAGGACAGTCAGTTCCAGACAAAGTGAGTAATTTAAGAGAGTTCTGATGCAGTAAGGAACTACGGGGTGGCTGGAATGGAAAAAACATGTGGAGCTTATTAAGAGGGTTGGGCACAGAGGGAAGTGGCTTAGATGGGGCAGGTAGGCCAGGTAAGGGTCAGATGCTTCCAGTCTTTTAGGCAAAGGAGCACCAACTAGAGTCAGGCAAGCCAGAGAAGGGGTTCCCAGGTGTCCCTGAGGACGGTGTAGCAGATGCAGGGGCAGAGTGTGGAGGACAGACAACAGGATGAGCTGATGGATTGGCTATGGGAGTTAAAGAATAAGAGAAATCAGAGATGCTTTTTAGGTTTTGTCCTTAGCTATTACTAAGAGAAACGAGTTTCCTTTGAATGAAATAGAGAAGACTAGGGGAAGAGAGAGTTCCTGAGAAAGGAAGATCTGGGCTGGGCTGGGATATTTGTTATTTTGGAGATGCCTACTCATAGTGTAAGCAGTAAAGAGTTGAGTAAAGGACATTCCTTACTTCCTTATCCTCACCTCCAGCCGGCTGTTTACTGACAGGCAGGCTGAGGCTCAGGGAGGTGAAGGAGCTTTCCCAAGGCACCAGATGATAAAGGAGAGTCAGGAATCTAACCAGGTTTTGTTCATTCACAAATATTTACTGAGGACTAACTGTATGCCAGGAACTAAGCTGCATGCCTGGGAATACAATGATTAAATTTCATTTTCCTACTTTTTATCTTGAAAATTTTAAAGCATACAGAAATGTTGAAAGAATAGTATATGAACACCCTTCCAGCTATATTTAACAATTCAACAATTATCTGCCACAATTTGCTTTATTTCTGTGTGTTTACATATATCTTTCCCCTCCCCTACTCCTCTTCTCTTATTGTCTGAAACATTTGTAAGCAAATTGTAAATATCATTTCACCCCTTAATGCTTAAGCATAAATCTCCTAAGAATATTATCCTACTTAATGATGTACTTATAAACACAAAAATTAATAATAATTTCACTATTACTATGTGTTCAATTTTGAAGTATCTCCAATAGTCTCCCCAATATGCTTACACCTCTTTCCCATCCTTGATCCAACAGGTTAATGCGTTGCACTGGGGTTTTATGTTTCTGTGGTCTCTTTGAATCTGGAACAATTCTTCTGTCCTTTGGATCTTTTCAAGACACATTCACTTTTTGAAAACTCCAGCCCAATTGCCTTTTAGGCTGTACCACATTCTTGATTTGACTGATTATTTCCTCATGGTATTCTTTAACTAGTTCCTCTATCCCCTGTATTTCCTGTAAACTGAAAACTAGGTTTAGAGGCTTGATTCCAGTTAAGCATATTTGCAAAAAATACACCATAGATGATGCTGTGGACTTGTTAAAGTTCTGTATACCTTTTGGATGTGTGTGTGAACTGTGTTGTTATCTTTGCATGCTTTTCTACTGGGGTTTCGATGATTTTCTTCTCAATGTAGTCTAAGGTCAGTGTATATCCCATTACTAAACTGCATAAAGGAGTTGACGCTGACCTACTGATCTCTGAGGTCACTGCCAATGAATTACAAAGGCAAAAGATGGGTGAAAAAGCAACTCCCACCAACGAAGGAGAGACATTTAGTGGCCTAATGTTTATCAGTGGGTGAATGCTAAAAAAAATAGTGGCATGGGGCCGGCCCCGCGGCATAGTGGTTAAGTGCATGCACTCCACTGCTGGCGGCCCGGGGTTCAGGTCCTGGGCACGCATCGATGCACCCCTTGGTCAGGCCATGCTGTGGTAGCGTCCCATATAAAGTGGAGGAAGATGGGCACGGATGTTAGCCCAGGGCCAGTCTTCCTCAGCAAAAAGAGGAGGATTGGCATGGGTGTTAGCTCAGGGATGATCTTCCTCACCAAAAAAAAAAAATAGTGGTATATCTATGCAATGGGATGCTACTCAGCAATAAAAGGAATGAACAGGTGACCCACGAAACATTATTCTGAACAAAAGACACTGGAAATAAGAGAGCATATACTGTAGGATTTCATTTCTGAGTGTTCCATTGATAGGCTGTCAATGTTTGGATGAGTAGTAAAATAAAGTCATATGTAATTTTTTATGTATTTATTTATTTTTTTGTGAGGAAGACCAGCCCTGAGCTAACATCTGTTGCCAATCCTCCTCCTTTTTTTCCCCTTTTTCTCCCCAAAGCCCCAGTAGATAGCTGTATATCATAGTTGCACATTCTTCTATTTGCTGTATGTGGGACACCGCCTCAGCATGGCCGGACAAGCGGTGCATCAGTACGTGCCTGGGATCTGAACCCAGGCCGCCGGTAGTGGAGTGCGCACACTTAACCGCTAAGCCACAGGGCCGGCCCCCTTAACTATTACATATATATATATATATTTTTTTTAAATTTATTTTTTCCCCCAAAGCCCCAGTAGATAGTTGTATGTCATAGCTGCACATCCTTCTAGTTGCTGTATGTGGGATGCGGCGTCAGCATGGCCAGAGAAGCCGTGCGTCCGTGTGCGCCTAGGATCCGAACCCAGGCCGCCAGCAGCGGAGTGGTTGCACTTAACTGCTAAGCCACGGGGCCGGCCCCAACTATTATATTTTTGCATACATTTTTCTTGCCTTTATTTCAGGAAAATCATCGTCACTATCAAGATAGTCACAAAATTTGCCTTTTTTTTTTGGTGAAGATTGTCCCTGAGCTAACATCTGTGTCAATCTTCCTTTATTTTGTATGTGGCATGCCACCACAGTATGGCTTGATGAGTAGTGTGCAGGACCGCTCCCAGGATCCAAACCTGCGAACCCTGGGCTGCCGAAGCGGAGCGCAAGAACTTAACCACTATGCCACTGGGCCAGCCCCAATATTTGCCTTTTATTGACAGGAAAGCCCTTTATTTTTTTTATTTAATTTTAATTTTATTTATTTATTTTTTCCCCAAAGCCCCAGTAGATAGTTGTATGTCATAGCTGCACATCCTTCTAGTTGCTGTATGTGGGATGCGGCCTCAGCATGGCCGGAGAAGCGGTGTGTCGGTGCACGCCCGGGATCCGAACCTGGGCCGCCAGCAGCGGAGCACGTGCACTTAACCACTAAGCCATGGGGCCGGCCCCAGGAAAGCCCTTTAAACAAGTTTTCCTTAAGTGTTTGCTCTCAGAGCATTTTTGCTTTAAAAATTTCAAGTAATGGCTCTGCTAAAGTAGTAATAACTGGAATTGTCAATACAATTCTTAAGGCAATATTTAGATCTGGAATGAACTATGAAGTTTTATATCACATCAAACACTGTAATGGGGTTGCATATCATAAATTAATTTTATAAAGATAAAATATTTCACTATGATGACATAAATCACTATCATGTATGTCCCAATTCTCACCATCTCTTTAAGCAATACCTACATCTACATACTATTTAAGTTCTACTTCCTTCAAATAAACATTTTTTTCTCTAAATTATTCAAAATTATCTATTTATGTTATACGGCAAAATACTAATTATGTTTAGTATCCACATTTAAATCAAAATTATTTAAGTAAAGCTGAAAGTTTAATTTTTTGAAAATTTAATCTTAATTTAAAAAATTACCTGTTAATTTAAAATTACCTGTAATATGGTATTTGCCATGCCCATTTCATGAGGAAGGTATGGAAATCAATACAAATTCTTTTGCTAAAAAAAAAAAATTTATTAAAAGAATTTCACGGGGCCGGCCCCGTGGCTTGGCGGTTAAGTGCGCGCGCTCCGCTGCTGGCAGCCCGGGTTCGGATCCCGGGCGCTCACCGAGGCACCACTTCTCCGGCCATGCTGAGGCCGCGTCCCACATACAGCAACTAGAAGGATGTGCAGCTATGACATACAACTATCTACCGGGGCTTTGGAGGAATAAATAAATAAATAAAATTAAAAAAAAAAAAAAAAAGAATTTCACTATTGGTTCTTAAAATAAAATCTACCACAAATGTATATCTCCCTCAGGCTTTGATTGAAGAGGCAACGAAAGCTGAAAAAAATGAAGTTGATCTATGTAGGTGGATAAGAAAAAAATCCAGATATATTTAATAGCTAAAAGCAACATGCAGACTACTGCACAAACTTGTTCCCTTTTGTGTTAATACAAACTAAAAAGTGTGTCTTTGTATATTTATATATGCATAAGACATTTGTGGATGAATACAGAAGAAACAAGAACAGTAATGCTAGAGAGAAACAGGAGGGACTGGTGCTTTTCATATCTCCTTAGTTTGTTTTAATCTTAGTTTTGAGTTTCTGTCTATTTCATTACTGACATTTCTGAAGAGTACAGGTCTGTTACTTTGTAGAATGTCCTCCAAATAGGTTTGTCTGATGTATCCTCATTATTAGATTCAGGTCTGACTACCGGCAGGATTAGCAAAGAAGTGAGGTTAAATTTTTGAGGCATCATATCAGGAGGCACATGTTATTGGTTACCATCATTACTGGAAATGAAAACTGGGAACAGTTTGGCTAAGGTGGTGGCTGCCAGAGGATTCTCCACTGTAAAAAATACTATTATTCTTTTTAATTAATCTTGACAAAGTTTTCATTAAACATAGGGATAGGGCTGGCCCCCTGGTTTAGCGGTTAAGTGCGCGCGCTCCACTGCTGGCGGCCGGGGTTCGGATCCTGGGCGTGCACCGACGCACTGCTTCTCCGGTCATGCTGAGGCCAAGTCCCACATACAGCAACTAGAAGGATGTGCAACTATGACATACAACTATCTACAGGGGCTTTGGGGGAAAAAAATAAATAAATAAAATTATAAACACAGGGATAGACTAAGGACTTTTTTCATTGATGCGAGAACTCCAAACTTTTATCTCCCATGCATTTCCTCTGGAAGCTGCTGAAGAAAATAATCCACCAGAACAAAGGACTGATCTCCAAAGGAAAAGCACCTTAAAGCAGACACCAAGCGAATCCTCAGAATGACGTCTGGGCGGCAGCTCACACAGCAATTCTCAGGTCAGAGCAGGTCAGAGCCTCCTCAAGAGGATTCCACAAAATCAAAGTGATAGAAGGCCAGGTGTGTTTCTATGAGTTGAGGGGGCATTTAGATAATTTTGGATATAGTTTGGGAATAAAATAAGCACAAGGAAGTAGAGAACAAAGAAAATAAATACATGAGACAGTGATCAACTAGGAGAAAATACTATGTGCACAGAGGAAATGTAATCAGTGCATCTTACATGACGCAGATTTGAATAGTGTTGAAGTAACTTATCTACTGACTTATGCGTCGCCCCACCCCAGTTCCTGTATTGAAACCTTAGCCCCTAGTACCTCAGAATGTGACTATATTTGGAGAGAGGGCCTTGAAAGACATAATTCAGGTAAAATAGGGTCATGAGTGTGGTACCTAATCAAGTACAACTGGTGTCCTTATAAGTAGAGGAAGAGACACTAAGGATGAGGGTAGACACAGAAAAGGCCATATGTGGGCACAGTCAGAAAGTGGCCGTCTGCAAACCAAGGAGAGTCCTCAGGAGAAACCACACCTGTGGACGCCTTGGTCTTGGACTTCCAGCCTCCAGAAAAGGGAGAAAATAAATTGCTATTTAAGCCATCCAGTCTGTGGTATTTTGTTATGTCAGCCCCAGCAAACTAATACAAAATATAAAAGTAATATAAAGATGGAAAAATAAATGTTTTAAAAAAGGAAATAACTAATTTAGGAGGGGTCAGAGACTGAAGATGGATTGCCCTAAATCCTCATTTTCCCAAGAAGAGTATTAAAAGATAATGCACCAAACTCAAATGTACATAGGTATCACTATCAGCATGATATAAGGGAAATGAGAGACTCACTTCTTAAGTGCAAAATTTAAGGGAGTGCAAAAAAACCCCTCAGTAATCAAGACAAATGCTACTTTTTTTTGGGGGGGGGGAGAAAGATCAGCCCTGAGCTAACACCTGTTGCCAATCCTCTTTTTTTTTTCTCCTTTGCCAGGGAAGATTGGCCCTGGGCTAACATCCATGCTCATCTTCCTCTACTTTATATAGGACGCTGCCCCACCATGGCTTGACAAATGGTGTTGGTGCATGCCCAGGATCCGAACCTGAGAACCCTGGGCCACTAAAGCGGACCACGTGCACTTAACCACTACGCCACCAGGCTGGCCCAGAAATGCTATTTTTAAAAATCAAAATTAACGCAAAAATTTCATGATGAACAAAACGTCATGTTTATACAAAGGATCAGTATTAATGATTTTTCCTTAATGAATGCCTTCTTACCAAATTCATGCAAAACTAATTCATGCAGAATGCCTGTTAAAATTGTCATATTTGATTCAATACTTTAATATCAAAAAATTAGATATTACAGATAATTTTGAAGTACCCCAACTATTCTTCTATCTCACTCCTTTAGGGAGCTAAATGTGGTGTGTACCTTTCAGTCTACTTTAAAAGAATTAATATGAAAAATTTGAAAGATATACAGAAGCAGAGAGAATAAAAATTTAAAAACACCATATTTCTATCAATCCACATTGAACATTTATCGATTTTGTTAATTCCTTTCTTTTTCTCCCATTTTAGTGCTGTCATTTCACTCCTATGTATATACCACAGCACCTATTACTAAAAATATGGACATTTTCTTGCATTACCTTTATAATAGCTAAGAAAACAAGCATTGCTTTTAAGACTTAATCTATACTCAAATTTCCCCAAATGGCTCATAAATGTCTTTTTAAATTTGGTTTGTTCAAGTTACAATCCAAGGAAGTTCCAGGCTTCACATTTAGAAATTTTCAGTTCCAACGGTCCTCTTGTTTTGTTTTTGTTTTTTAAAAAATGTCATTGACTTAAGTGACTAGGTCATTCTCCTGTATAATTTCCACATAATTGTGTTGTTTTCTCTTAGTGTCATTTAGCTTATTCCTCCTCATACTCTGTGTACTTGCTGTAAACTGAAAAGAGAGCTACAAAGGTTTGCTGAATTCAGATTCCACTTTTGTGACAGGTATACTTCATAGGTGATGCAGTATAGTTCAAAAATCAAATTAAGTGTACACATAATGTCTAGTTGCTCCCTTTAGTGATGCTGTGATTGATCAGTGGGTCAGGGTGGTGACAGCCTGAGAGCTCAACTGTAAAGTCACCACCAGAGGTTCTAGCCAGCTCAGTAAGGTGATGCTAAAAAAGGCTTAAGCATTGAAAGGAAGAAATAAAACTGTCATTATCTGCAAAAGACATGATTGTCTTTTAGAAAACTCACAAGAATAAATTATAACTCACAGAGAAATTATAAAGTCTTGAAGGAATTTTAGCAAGATTATTGTATAATAAAATCAATAAATATATTTTTATGTATATCTATATGTAAGTGACTTACAGAAAAATACACTGTTTAAAGTGAACCTTTTACAACTGCATCAAAAATGTTAAATAGCTAAGAATAAATGTGAAAACGAATATGTGAGAGTATTGTGAAGAAGATCATAAACATTTAGGGAAAGATTGAAGAAGACTTTTACAAACATAAAAGTACACCATGGATTGGAAGACTCAATAGAGTAAAGGTGTCAACTCTCTCCAATTTGGATTATAGCTTCAATGTAATCTCAAATAAAATCACCAGGGACACTATTTTAACAGAATTAAGACAAGCTGATCCTAAAATTGTTATGGAAGAACAAAGAACAAAAAAGTCATGGCACTTCTGAAGAGGAGGAACAAAGCTGAGACGTATCTTACCAGACATCAACATAGTAATTATGACAGTGTTGTTCTGGTGCAGGGATAGAACAGAATAAAGGCCCACAAAAATGAATGCAGACACAGAATGACAAATACACAGAAACTGGCTGTATGATACTGCCCACTTGCAGATCAGAGTGAGAAATGAACTGTTCAATAAATGGTTCTGGGACAACTCCTTATCCAGATGGAGTCCATCTTACTGCTGCAAACAAAAATCAATTCATTTACATTTAAAGATAGAAGACTAAACTATAAAATATTTTGAAGTCAACATAGGAGACTATATTAACCACCTTTGCGTGGGAGAACGACTCATAGAAGATTCCAAACTCATAAAAGAAACAGCATAAAGGAAAAGAAAGATACAGTTAGCTATCTTAAAATTGCAATACAATACACACAAAAGAGGTTTTTCAAAGAAGATAAAAATAAATCTTATGCGTATAACAGGAAAAAATCCAAAAGAATATTTACACAACTGTCAATCATGGGTCAACAAGATAGAGATTATAAGGGAGTTATATTTCTGTTATATGTTGTGAAATATACAATCTTTTAGTGGAAAGCCTATATTACTATTGAAATATTAAACTTCAGAAAAGTTTGATAAAATGTTGGGAAAATTTTAAACAAAAATTTTGAAATTAAAATGTGATCCAAAAGAAGCAATTACAAATGATTGGCAGGTCAATATAAATATGAAAGACTTCTCTATAGTAAGAAGCACCGTGAAAAAGGTTAAAAAGAAAAAGCAATTTCAACAGTGGAAAAATTAGCAACATATCGTTGATTGCCATATATATATTTTACCTGATGTATACATCCATAATTTGTGTTTGTATATGTTTATATATGTAGTATGTACATATATATAGGGTGAATATACAGATTACATAAGGATAGTAGATAAACAAAAATTTACACAAATATGAAAAACATCAATAAAGGGAATAGAAGGGAACTTGAAGATATTCATACTCACTAGTAATTTTAAAAAATGCAATTCCACAATGAATTACCATATTGCCTATCAGACAGGCAAAGATAACCCTCACCTACCATTATTGGAAGTATAAACAGTTTGACTCTTCTAGGGGTGGGACAAGTAGAAATATATATCAAAATGTTCAATTTATATAGGTGTAAACCAAATAATTCAACAATTATGCTTTTGATAATGTATGCTATTCAAAAATTTTAAAACACAAAAAAGTATGCAGTTTCTAAAAGTTTTTCTAGTACCTCACTCAATTATGAACAGCCAATGTTTACGAGCCATTTATAAAAGCCTAACATGAAAGACAGAGACTAAATAAACAGGAGGAAGGAGCTTGGAGGAGCAAACATTGGAAGCAAAATACAACTTCAAAATACTATATACAAAATTCTTAAAGAAGAATATTAACAAAGGTTAGTACACCTAGTATGTTCCAGGAAGAACAAGTTGGCCAGTGTGGCTGGAGGGCAGAGATTCTTTAACAAGAAAGTTGGATAAAGTTACTCTTTCCCTCAAAAGCCTCTAAGGACTCCCATTTCAGATTAAAATACCTAAAATGGCCTATTTGACCCTATAAAAAAAGCTGACTCTTCCTCCCTCTCCCCTACATCCACCTCTCTGACTCCACTCTTAGTATTTTCCCTTCATTGACTCCACTCCACTTCCTGGCTTCCTTGCTGTCCCTGGCTTGTCAGTCCCTTTCCTGTGGAATGGCTAGAACATTTGCTCTAGCAGTTTACTCTGCAATGCTCCACCACTGCTATGCCCTCATCCAAAGTGTTTTTTTTTTTTTTTTTGTGAGGAAGATCAGCCCTGAGCTAACATCCGATGCCAATCCTCCTCTTTTTTGCTGAGGAAGACTGGCCCTGGACTAACATCCATGCCCATCTTCCTCTACTTTATATGGGACGCCACCACAGCGTGGCTTGACAAGCGGAGCGTCGGTGCGTGTCGGGGATCCAAACCTGCAAACCCCCCGCCGCTAAAGCGGAGAACGGGCACTTAACCGCTGTGCCTCTGGGCCGGCCCCTCCCTCATCCTAAGTTTTGCTCAGATTCCACGTTCTCTACGATGCCTACCCTGACCTTCCCACCTCACACAGCTAAACCTCCCCCACCCACAGTACTCCTATGCCCTTGACATTGATCTACTTTTCCCTGTTCCCACAGCTCTTTTTCAGCCTCTTACTTGCTCTATCAGTTATTTATGTTTATTATTTGATTGTCTTTTTTCTCCATTCTAGGAAGCATGCTGCTCAAGGACAGGAATCTTGGCTTTGCTCAACTGGCACAACTTCAGATTGACAGTATCTGTGACTGTTAATTTGATATGTCAACTTTGCTGGGCCTTGGTGCCCAGATATGTGGTCAAACATTATTCTGGATGTTTCTCCAAGGGTGTTTTTCAATATTAACACTTGAATTGGTGGACTTTTTATTAAGTAAAGCAGATTGCTCTCCACAATGTGGGAGAGCCTCATCCAATCTGTTGAAGGCTGGAATAGAACAAAAGCAGGACCTACCACGAGGAAGAGAGAGTTCCGCCAGAGGATGAAGACCTTTGGGCTTGAACTGCAGCATGGAATCTTCCTTGGGTCCCTAGGCTGCTGGCACCATGCAGATTTTAGACTGGTCAGTCTCCATAATCGTTTGAGCCAATTCCTTAACACAAATCTCTTTCTCTAAAAACACACATCCCATTGGTTCTGTTTCTCTGTTTGTCTGTGAGAATCCTGACAAATATAATATTTTACCACTCAGCCAAATAAACGAACAAAGTTCAAAACACTAGGAATAAAAATCTTTAAAATATCATAAAAGACAGTGGTATCCAAAGCATCAAGAATCAGATTAGTATTAGACTTTTCAAAAACAATAGCATGTTTTGAAAATTAGGGAATGACTGGCTTAAATGTCATCTAAACATGGGTAGAATAAAATCATTTTGAAACATGCAAAATCCCTCAAATTTTAAACATCGTAACATTTGAGGTGATGACACTCCAAAATGAAAAGATAAGACAAGCAGGAGACATGGAATTAAACCAAGAAGGAATCCAACAGCAGAAGACAATTCTCAGGATAGTGAAGAGAGATAACAATTATATACCCATAGGGTAGCTTGTCCAGATTGGAACATGAGATCCAGAACTATGTTCACAAGGAAAAAAAAGTATTAGATTATCTATAAACGTGTGTAGGGAAAGGGAAAAGGTAAAATCCCCATTATCCATAGTAATCAGTCAATTGTGCCAATTGATAAAAGACATAATAGAGAGAGAACAGTAGAACATGATATTAAGAATTACAGAGGATGGGCCGGCCCCGTGGCATAGTGGTTAAGTGCATGCGCTCCACTGCCGGCAGCCTGGTTTCAGATCGGGAGCGCACCAACGCACCGCTTATCAGGCCATGCTGTGGCGGCATCCCATATAAAGTGGAGGAAGATAGGCACAGATATTAGCCCAGGGCCAGTCTTCCTCAGCAAAATGAGGAGGATTGGCATGGATGTTAGCTCAGGGCTGATCTTCCTCACACACACACACACAAATATATATATATATATAAAGAATTACGGAGGTAAACAGCAGAATTCATTGAAGAGAAAGGTAGATATGAGGTAAGGATGACTGTTAACATAACAACTTATATAATTGTAAAATAGTGACTATAATTAAAAGACAATTTATAGGCGATTTCAACAGAAAATATTTCATTGGATGTGTTAAGTAATATAATACCCAAATACTTTGTCTTAGAAATTCAAAGCACTTGACAATTTATACCCATAAAATCTATGAAATTGGCATCACTACCATGTTTTTATAGTTGCTGAAAATGAAGGAGAAAAATCTATTCTGGTTTTCCAGCAGTAAACCTTAAAAAGAATCTAGAATTACTGAGACTAAATTTACTGGCTAAGTTACCCCTAAACAGTATTGTTTCCCAAGTACTTCATCTTTCATCATTCATCCCTGAAGAGATTTTAAGAGGTTTAGAATCTATTCCAATATAGAAATAGGGGCAAATGGCTTCTGTAAAAGAATCGTTAAAAGTATAGAGATCTATCGTTCATATTATAAAAGGAAACCTCACCCAACTCATAGTAGAAAAAAATGCCAATCTTACTGGGTCTTACTATGGGCAGGAGCTGGGTTCTCTTAGGACCCAACACAGCATAGACGTTCTCACCATATCGCCCAATTGCCCAGAATCTACCCTCAACTACTGGCTGATTCTGCCAGTTCCTAGGAAAACACTCTCAACACACCCCCAGTGTCCATTTAGGCTTGTTTCCCACTTCTACCTCCCAGTAATGCCTGCCAGAACTAAATCTGTTACAATCCAGGACAGCAGGGCAGAGATAAAATCTCCTCGGGTTATAACAAAGGTTTTGTTTTCTCTTTCTATACCGCACAATTTTTCTGTCCTCAGAGACAATAAGCCGAGGATGTGCCGTTTCAAGATCTAGAATCACATCTACTTGAAACGGCTTGATAATTCTGTCCAAGCCAGAATATTGTGGAGGAAGGCTAAATCCATATTTCTTTAATTGGAATGAAAAGAGTTCAGGGTCTTTTAGGTTTTGATATCTATGGTGGATACTCTTAACATGCATCAGTAATTCCAGTTCTGACTGCACACACTTGCCCTCTACCTCCCTCACTCGATGTTTTAATTTGGAGACATGACCTGACCATGTTATAAAGTTTTCATTGAGTTTTGTTAAAATGTCCATCTCTTCATCTTCCATCTGCCTAAGAAGAGCCTCTTGCTGACTCTGTACAAATAGTCTAAGTTGTTCAAATTCAGAATTGATTTCTTCTCTTCTATATTCTACCTTCTTTTTCAGCTCCACTGATTTGCTGGCTTGCAGAGTTATCACTTTTTCAAGTCGTTCTAAATTATCCTTCATGGGCTCAATGCTACATTCCAGAATTTTCCTGTGATAAGACGCAGCTTTCTCAATGGAGCAAATGTAGTGTTTTTGGTGTTTGGAATGGAGAAACTGCACTGTGTACATAAAACCTCTAGGTCCTTCCCACAAAAAAGGGTCAGAAGTTGATTGTGTTTCTCACATACAGAATTCTCTTCTTTCTTCTTTCTTTTGCTTCTTCTGATCTGCAGGAGCTTAGCAATTTCAGTCAAATTACTGAGCTGAGGGTTGATCCTCAAGTTCTTGTCACGAAAGCAAAAACGGCAGACAGGACAGGGGAAGATATCATCTAGATCGTTCCAAGACATGTTGATGCAGGAGCGACAGAAGTTGTGCCCACAGTTGATGGTTACTGGGTCTTTCAAGTACTCTAAACAGATGGGGCAGCTAGACTCCTCCTGGAGGTGTACCAGGGCTGTCACAAACTCTATTGAGCCGAGAACAAAAGTGTGGATAAGAATGCTTCCTTTAGCAAGGCCTGCCTCAAGATCAAGACCCAGTGAGAAGTGGATATCTGCCCCCAGACCTCACAGATTGACCAGCTCTAGGTTTCACTGGCCCAGCATGCTGATGACAGCCACTCAAGTCTTTAGTCCCCTGTCCCTTAACTTGAAGAGCAATAAGAATTCACTGCTTGTAGCTCTATCACAGATTGGCCCACCCAAATTTAAGATTAATAACTGTCTTATTCGAAAAAGTAGCCACAGGTCCAAGCAAGCAATCATTCCTGTGGGTGAGAAAAATTTTTAATTTCAAAATTTCCTAGACTTGCAATCACACTATAATAATTAACTCAGGCAAGAATCATCAATAACTGCAAAAACTATTAGGTATAATTTTCTGGGTAATAATATATTCACACAATCTCAAAATATCACTCTAAGAATTATATTTTATTTATAGAGAGAAAAAATACTGCCTTTACAATGAAGAGATCTAGAGAACACCTGCTGATCAATGAAGGGACAAGTTAATGGCCTACAACGGGAAGAAAAACATCACCTATGAAGTATTTCTGCCAAAAAGAAAAAAAAATTTTTTTTAACCCAAATCTAATCACAGAGAAACAATCACTAAAATGCAAACCATGGAACATTCAACAAGACAATGCTCTTAAACTCTACATAAACAACAATGGCACTAAAAAAAATACAGGGGAACTGCAGAAACAAGTAAAAGAAATTTATGATCTTAGCTTTGATTCTAGATAGGCAGAAAAATTGTTACAAAGGGGATAGTATGGGACAATGGGAAAAATTGAATATGCACTCTTTATTAGACAACAGTAATATCAAAGTTAAGCTTCCTGAATTCAATAATTGCATTGTAGCTACATAAGAAAATACCTTTTTTTTTTTTTGTGAGGAAGATCAACCCTGAGCTAACATCCATGCCACTCCTCCTTTTTGCTGAGGAAGACCGGCCCTAAGCTATCATCTACTGCCAATCCTCCTCCTTTTTTTCCCTTTTTCTCCCCAAAGCCCTAGTAGATAGTTGTATGTCATAGTTGCACATCCTTCTAGTTACTGTATGTGGGACGCCACCTCAGCATGGCCGGACAAGTGGTGCGTCGGTGTGCGCCTGGGATCCGAACCCGGGCCGCCAGTAGCGGAGCGCGCACACTTAATCACTAAGCCACGGGGCCAGCCCCAAGAAAATATCTTACTCTTTAGGAAATACATGCTGAAGTATTTACAGATGAAGTGGTCAGGATCTTTGAATATTACTTAAAAAAAAGTGGGTATCATGGTTTTGGTATGATGTAGGAGTGAGATGGGTGTGACTATAAGAGGGTAGCATAAAAGAGACTTTGTGGTAATGGAATAGTTCCGTAACTTCATGTTGGTGGCAGCTATGTGAATCTACATGTGGTAAGTGGCACAGAACTATACATAATCACTTGACCAATAACAAATTCCTAGTTTTGATATAGTATTGCTAAGAAACTTGAGAATATGAATGACAGGACTTTTCTGCACTATCTTTCAAAGTTCCTGTGAATCTATGATTATTTCAAAATATTCACGTTTTAGAAAAATCACCTTCAGGCTCATCCAAATGTTTAACTCAAAGGGAAGTGGTGTAGTTCATTTTGTAGAGCGCTGGATACACTGAATTAATCACTTATGTCCCTTGCCTTTTCTACTCATTGATTTTACCGTATATTTGGGCAGTCTGCCACCTTGTTAGATATACGGACCCAGTGTAGAAGTTTAACCTAGACCAAGCCACCATCAGCTTTCAGCTAGATTATGGTACCACCCTTTAAGCGGTCAGCCGGCTTCACTCTCGCTCCCTTGCATCCATTCACCATTCAGTAGTCAAACTTTTCTATGGAAAATAGAAACTCATAACATCTCTTTCCAGTGTTTAAAACCCTCCAGTGTCTGAGTGCACTTTAAATCCTCAATTCCTCAACAGGTTGTACAAAACTCTGTTAAATACTGACCCATACTTTTCAATCTGAGCTTGACTCCTATCATTCTTTCTTCCTTGGTGCACTGCAGTGACAACTTGTTTTGGTTGAACACACTGAGGTCATTGCTATGGAGGTGAGCATTCTCTCTAGGAATCTCTGTCTTTTCCTTCAGGTCTTCTTTCTCAAATGCTACCTCTTCAGGGAAATAGTTTCTATTCACCCAATTTGACTGCCTTCCTCTCCCCCTACTCTCTTGCTATCCCCTCTCTTTTCTATTTTCTTTCATAGAATGCAATCATAGTCTGAAATTGTCTTCATATATTTGTCTGTTGATTAGTTTCTCTTTTGGCTTTAAATAGTGAATAAGATAAGTAGGTTCTTAGTCTACCTTGTCCAATGGCATGTAGAATTTCAATAAGGACTTTTTATAAAAAGTGAATAACACACACACAAATGATTAAGCCCTAAAAAAACCACAAATATTAACAAATACCAATGTTATATAAAAGATGGGAGACTGTTCAACATTACAAGAGACTAAAGAGAAGAGACAACCAAATGTAACGTGTGATACCTCAATATATTTGGGGTCAGAAAGAAAAGCAGTGGGGCTGGCCTGGTGGCGTAGCACTAAAGTTTGTGAGTTCCCCTTCGGCGGTCTGAGGTTCACCAGTTCAGATCCTGGGTTGCAGAACTATGCACCACTCATCAAGCCATGCTGAGGCGGAGTCCCACATGGTAGAACCAGAAGGACTTACAACTAGGATATACAGCTATGTACTGGGACTTTGGGAGAAAAAAAGAAAAAGAGGAAGATTGGCAACAGATGTTAGCTCAGGGCCAATCTTCCTCAAAAAAAAATATATAGCTGCAGAGAAGTTATTATAAAAAAAAAGAAAGAAAACTGACACGATGTCTGTAATGTCTTTTTAAACTACAGTCATGCACTGCATAACAACGTTTCAGTCAACGACAGCCTGCATATACAATGGTGGTCCCATAAGATTAGTACTATATAGCTCAGCTGTGTAGTAGGTTATACCATCTAGGTTTGTATACTGTGTGTTGTTCGCATAACAACGAAATTGCCTAACGACACATTTCTCAGAACGTATTCCTGCCATTAAGCAATGCATGACTGTACTCAAAGGAATATATTTTACACATCTATATACTATTACATGAACTTGTACACACATGTTGTGAGAGAGAATGCAGGTCAGGCCAAATCTTAAAAGTTGGGGAATCCAGGCAAGGGGTATGATGAGGTTTACTGCATTATTCTTTCAACATCACTGTAAGTTTGAAAAAGTTCAAAATAAAAAGTTGGAGAAACTTCTGGCTGCATGCCTGCTTTCCAGCCAATCAGAGTTACCCTCTCAAACACGTGGCTACTCAGCCATCAGCACACTATTCTCTTCCCTTCTCCTCCACACTACCAGGCACCGTTCTTTTAACTCCTTTTGCTGCTCTCCCTTTACATAAAATGAGACTTGAACACAGTAAAATTGTCATGATTTTACATTTGATGCTGGCTTTGTGTTTATGACCCAGAGGAAATGACCTCATTTTGACTCATCAATTCTAAACTACACCTTATTTCAGAATTATTAAAATGTAAAAACCCATGCATCTTAGAATTGATGAAATATGATTATATATACCTGTCATGCATTTTAACATCCTCCCCTCATTCATTACAATGCAACACACTTTACATCACAGAACTACACCAGGCTTAGGGGCCTGAGGAACTTAGACAAGACAGTTGGATGGAGGTTGGCCCACCTTCCTACATACACATGCAGGTAATCCTAGTCTATAAGTAAATTCACTCCTTTTTCCCTCTAGCTAACGTATACCTTGAGTCTGAATTACTTGCCAGATCTTCTGGCCACTCTCATCTACATGTGCGCGTTTGGATAGTGGGGTTTGTCATGTGTGTGGATGGTAGGAATGGGCTGGTAGACAGTGTGTTTTCTAACATAGACTCATCCACAGCTCCTCTCTGCTTCCTTTGATCTAGCAGTGCTCAGTACTTTTTAGACCCTTCTATGTCAATCTCCTATCTGAGTAAATATTACTTCCTCTGACTAGTGACCCTTTGTCTCACTTTTTCCCTGGGGTGAGTTCTGAGGCTTTTTGGAGAGAGCTCAAGTCACCTTCTCTGATAAGGTTTACTGTGTGTCAGGCACTCTGCTAAGTGCCTTCCACACAGTCACTGACTGTCCTCAATTAACCCCCACAACTTTGTGAGTTGGTGTGGGTAAAAGCAATCCAACAGAGGCCCTGAGTGTCCCCGCATGGGCTTTTGAGTAGGCCAAGAATGCAGGGCCCTGACTGTTCTTCACCCAGGCCATTTCTCAGGGTTGTGTTTGCAGAAGGCATCCTTGAAAGTGGGAGTCTCCCTGTGGGACCAAGAACAGGCTTGCTATAAAAGTGGATCCCCCAAACTCAGTGTTCTTTGGCTATGTTGCAAACCCACGGTGTGCACAGCATCCACCTGGTCCCTCCACATCACCTCTGGTGGGACTTGGGAGGTATGGGGAACCAACGCAAACATCATGCTCATGCTGCTGGCTATGCCAGGGGTGATAAGGTCCTGTCTCTGATGCAGGATCTTGTGTCATTGGGCAGCAACTATGAAACATTAACAGGCTAATTTACTAGCTTCCAAGTAGGGTAAAACCCTAAATCTTGACCGTTTGGTGTTAAAAATCCTCAATTATGGCTGTAGTAGAATTTAAATTTATGAGAATTTGAATAGGCTTATCCAAAGTCATAATACTAACTGGTGTAACTACTAGCATGATTCTACACCATTAAGCACACTACACTTCTTGGTACTCCTGTGACATAATAAGAAATATATACTCGGTCTTTATTGCAGCTTCCTGACACAGTGCTCTTAACACCTTTGGAATGTCCCTAGGATAAGAGTGTCTTTTGTATGCTAATGAGTGAGTTGGCTGAGTATCTCTAAATAGCTTCAGAATGGAGTCAGGTCACCAGGAAGACTAAGGCACTAGAAGGCTGGGACTTTCAGCCCTAACCTGCGACCTCTTGGGAAGGTAGAGGCACTGGAGATTGAGGCAATCACCAATGGCCAACAATTTAGTCAACCATGTCTACGTGATGAAACCTCCATAAAAATCCCTAAATGTTGGGGTTCAGAGAACTTCTGGGTTGGTGAATACATTGAGGCACTTTGGGGATGGCATGCCATACCTAACTCAGAACAGATGCTCAGTAAGTGGTATTGTACAGAAGAGTTAACAGAGCATGCCTAAGACTGCTGTCCTTAGAAAAGCTGCTTGAAAGGTTGGCCCTTGGCTCCTGTCTGGTAACTTGGATTTTATAACGGTTCCCACCATTCCCTGATAACAATAGTTCACTGTGCCTAAAGTGTTTGTACATCGTTATGTACAATCATAGATGATGTGGTTTACACTAACCACCAGCACTCCTTCCGAGAATCTGGAAATTTGATAAACACTAGACAGAGGCTGACTACATGACCTGTTCCCCAAAAACATCTTGGGCAGCGAGTCTCTAAAGAGCTACCCTGGTAGACAACATTTTGCACGTTATCACAACTTACTGCTGGAGCAATTAAGCAGGTCCTATGTGACTCAGCTGGACAGGACTTTTGGAAGTTTGCCATGGTTTCCCCCACATCATGAGCCTTTTCCCTTTGCAGATTTTGCTTTGTATCTATCCACTATAATCAATCATACTTCTGAGAACACTTTATGCTGAGCCCCGTGAGTCCTCCTAGCAATGGCCGAACCTGGGTGTAGTCTTGGGTACCCCTAGACACAAGTATTATTATTAGATCTTATAAAACTTCAAAGGAAAAAAGAGCTCCTGGAAGTCTAGCCCAACTGCCTAGATTTTTATTATATCATATAATGTATTAAAGTATATATTATAGCACTATTTCAGTCTAAAAGCTACTATATATTTGTTACTAACTCTTTAATGAGTAGAACAGGTGCTAAGCTGGTGATGGCAGCAGTTTGTCAAAGAAAATTTGCATATACTCTACTTTTGAAGCAGCTGTAAGGTATTATTCCATTTTTAAAAATTTTATTATATTGCAATTGAAGGATAGCACAGCACGCCACCCCCAAACATGCCCATTTGGCATAAGGATGATTTTGAGCTGATTATTTTGAGAAACTGCAGACACAGAAGTTCTGAAAACAGAGAAGTTATCCTTTTGTAAGGGAAATTTACATTAGAAAGGGAGCCTGTACCAGGAAGAGATCTAGTACAAGAGTTCACTGTTTCACCTGAGACTCATCTGCACGGCAAGGCTACCTTTGTTTACCAAACATTTCCCCTTCTCACCTTCCTGTGAATTGCCTTCTCCCTCTTTGAAGCCCCAGTCCCCTATTCCCTTGGCTTAGCTCAGGACTGTACACAGTCATGAGCTGCATCATGACGTTTCAGTCCATGATGGACCACATATACGATGGTGGTCCCATAAGATTAGCACCATATAGCCTAGCTATGCAGTTGGCTATACCATCTAGGTTTGTGTAAGTACACTCTATGTTTCCAAAACAATGAAATCACCTAATGACTAATTTCTCAGAACGTATCCCCATCATCATGCGATGCCTGGTTGCATTAAGTCTCATATCTTTGTGGGGCTCCCATAGGTACATATGCCCATACGTAATTAAAATTTTTTTCTCTCATTAACCTTCTTGGGGGAGGGGTCTCAGCCAAGAACCTAGTAGAGGGAAAATTATTTTCCTTCCCTACACAATAAAAAGAAATGTATAAAGTAATAATGCGTCTTCCAACTCTTCTGCGCTTCCAATCTAACTTTTCATAAACAACACTGTCATTGCATGGGTTCCTAATCCTTGTTTAAAACTCCATATCCTATGGAATTTTGGGCTGGGTAAATATGAAGAGGAAGTTTTAAGAATATTGCCCAAGGCTGTACAGTACATTACAAAAGATGACTGGAATTTTTGAAGGCATAAGGAACAATTATGTTACTTTAAAAAGAGTATTTCATTTAAAATAAGTAGGTGGGTGGCGTTCCTGCATAGATCCTGGTTCCTAAAGGGTCCTCCCCTCCCCCACATACTTATCTCCTCTAATGCACCTTCCAGACTCATGCCATGAAGTGAAAAGAACAGTTTTGGGGGCCACTTCCCCAGTCCAAGCTATAAACATTAGCCTACTATTGTGACTACTGCCTTCTACTCCATCCCCTCAATCAGTTGCATAACTCTACAGCTTTTTAAACTCAAATCTAATCTTCTTACCTCCCAATTTCAAGCACTGCAATAGCTTTTCATTACTATAATACAAGATTTTGAGGACACGAACATCTGGCCCTTACTCTCATTTCCTGACTCCATATATCTGTCATACCACAGATCATAGTTGAGATTTTACATTTATTTTTGTCAACTGTTGGTTAATGACACTACAGAGTACAGCTCATGGTGTGAATTCTTCCATATTTTTCCTCAAAACTGTATTACCTACTCTCATTCTTGTACTGTTGAAAAGTGTTGCCTAGCGAGCTCAATAAATAATAGGCTAATAAATTAAACCTGTGGTAGATTGCCAGCTCTCAAAATTCAACCTCTATGACTTTAGATGATGCTTAACATACTACAGCCTCAACCTTTCCACCTGCCAAAAAAAAAAAAAGATAACCCCCTACCTACAAGACTTTTGTGAGGAGTAAAGGGTGACTAAATCCGCCAGGAAGGTGCCGGCACTGTAGGGTGGAGCATCCTTACCGAACACCCCAACAATCCTCCTTTGGAGACCATGTGGCTACCTCCCAAACTATCGTTCAGCTCAACGTCTCCATCATTGAACACGGCCCCACCACCTGCATTAAGACTACACAGGTCTGAGCTGAGGCCCGGGACCCTGTATTTCTTAAAGAGTCTCCCAGAGAGTTTGAGGAGGCCCAATTAAGGACAAGCCGCGACCCCGAGGTATGGCGCCCAGCAGACGCTCAGGAAGCCCCTGCTCAGCTAAGCCTCACAACCAAAGGCCCTGCTTGGCCCTTTATCTGCCCCCCTGGCTTACCTGGAGCAGGCGGCTCAGTGGCTTAGGCGGGAGACTGCGCAGCAGCCTCAGAGCCAAACGGGGCGCAGAACCGAGACGCCAAAACGCCCCTGAGTGCGCGGTTCCGGCGGCCGAAGCGCACAGCCGCTCTGCGCGGTGATTGGCGGTTCCCCCGGAAGTGGACAGGTAATAGCTTGCGCATGCTCAATGACCCTGAGTTATTGGGGAGGTGGGGAGAGGGACAGATCCTGAGGAGCGAGGTGGCTACAGGCTCAGTGACCAGAGCATTATTGGCTTAAATCGTTCACTTAATTCCCAGTGGCATCTTTTTCATGTTATGACTATTTTTATTCCTGTGAGAAACTTGAAAGTCAAAGTAAGCCCAGGCCATGCTCACCGCAGGCTGGTTTTAACAATCTTGACCGCATCCTCCTTCATCCACCAAATCTCCTCCACATCGACCAGACAGTAAAGGGGTGAAGAGTTCTGCAGTGTAACCTTTTCACCTGGTCTGGTGTTACAGGGTGGTGTAGGTGAGCTTTGAGATAAAAGAACAATCAGCTCTTTGGAGCAGTTTGCATCTCAGTGGCTGAGTGGGTGGGTCTGTCCCTCCCTGCAGGATTAGGCCCCACCAACTCAGTCTCCATTGGTTCTTTCCTGAGGAAGTGCCGTTTGAGGTGGAATTTGAGGACGGAATATGAGTTACTTAGACAATCTTGATAAAATCTTCAAGGCTTGCAGATTAGTAATTGAGAAGCTTCTTAACTCATAACTTGGTACCTGTGGGACTGAAAGAGGCTAATATTTGCAGAAGAAATAATAAAATTAGCATATTACTTTTCTATTGAAAACATAGGGCTGGATTCCCAGAGGAATAGCCTATTGTTCTGTGGTCTGGTATCTAATGGAAGGATAGGAGTGAATTAGGCAGGTCCATGTGCATATGTTATTGGTTGTTTTTTTGATAAGTGTGATTTATAGGAAATATATATTTGGTCTTTGTCCTTGGTTTCTGGCTCACAGCTCCCAAAACTCTTGTAATTTCCTGTGGGGTAAGAGCAATGGGAGCGTCTTTTGTTATAAAATTTGGTCTCTTATCCTTAGTAACTGGAAGAAAAAAAAAAAAACAAAAAAAACGCTTCAGAGCCCTACAAGTGAAAATAGATGTTTTGTAATTCTAAGAGCCCCTTCAATCACAAGTGAATTTATGTTAATGAGGTGACTTTTGGAAATTCCCAAAAGATTGAGGGGTAGGGGAGGGCTGGTTGATGGGGTAACCAACCAAAAATAGAGGATAAGGAGGGGGTTTGGAGAGCTTCTAGGTCGCTAAGACAGAACACTTGTATGTGCCACCATGGTGGACCCCAAACTGTACAAGGAGTGAAGCTCCTTTGTTTGGTGCCTCGCCCTATGCATTGCTTCATCTGGCTGTTGATTAGTATCCTTCAATGTCCTTTGTAATAAGCCAGTAATCTGGTGAGTAAACTGGTTTCCTGAGTTCTGTGAGCCACTCTAGCAAATTAATCGAACCCAAGGAGGGCGTAGTGGGAAAATCTGAAGCAGTGGGTCAGAAGCAAAGGTAACAACCTGGACTTGTAACTAGTGTCTGAAGTGAGGGGCAGTATTATGGGACTGAGCCCTTAACCCATGGAATCTGATGCTATCTCTGGGTAGATCGTGTCAGAATTTAGTTGAAATGCAGGACACCCAGGTGGTGTCAGAGCATTGCTTGGTGGTGTGGGGAAAAACCCTCCCCACATTGGAATTGGTATCAGAATCATTTTCACAGGGGAAGGGAACTGCCTGTGTGAAGGTCCTGTTTTCAGGAAGATAAAGGGTGAAGTAGAAAATGACAGCAGCATTATTGTTGAAGCAAAGAGAACGCACTGGAGAGTCCAAACATGGGCAAAAAGGAGACTGACTAGAGAAGCAGTCTGGGGTGGGGGCCAGAGTATTGAGGGCATTTTAGGCCCTCTTATGAATTTTGGTCTTTGTCCAAGTGCAATAAGAAAACTATTGCAGTGTTTGAAAGGATAAAAATAGCATGAGGAGAACTGCGGGATAAAAGGATGTTTATGTAGAAAACAAAGTGTGAGCCAGAATGGATGTGAGTAGACCACTTAGGAGGCTGTTGGAATTACTGAGACAGATGAGACAGACATGGTGCCAACTAGTATTTGGATGGTCTCTTGGACAACATAATTTGGATTCAGTTGGCTACACTATTTTGAGTGATTGTGAGTGCAGAAGATAAGGGATCATGATAATAGTTAGCAGTTTATTGAAGGGTTTCAACTGGGTATGGGTTAAACATGAATGTAGTCCCATAATCTATTACTGGGGTTCCTTTCTGGGCCTATACCTGTTACCATGGTTTCCAGTCCTTCAAAGAGGTTTTATGAGCATCAGAATTACCTAAAATACTTGTTAAAATTCCAGAGACCTAGAAATCACCCTAGACCTAGTTTATTGTAAGTAGGGATTTCTTAGTAAGGGGTGGATTTGCTTATTTGATGGGAGGAATAGAAGAATTAAAGCTCTTGAAAGCCCAATAAATAACTGGCACTAAGCCCCATAAAATACATTTTATTTAATTCTTACAATAAGTGTAAATATTCATACATGGTCAGGCTGAGACTCAGAGGTTGAGTATCACTCAAATTATTGATTAAATTTCATTGAGTTGAATTTTAATAGAAGAAGGTTTGGAACAGTGCCCAGTGAAACATAGTCATTATGTCACAATTGTTTTTCCAGAATTCGTTATGAATTTATGTTGGTCACTTTTTGGGAATAGAGTTCTTATAAACCTACATGGTCTGTTCATGCTTTTCTCCAACTTCTATCTCCTGGAAATGCCTGGCTGAATCAAATTCCTCAGATCACAGGTCAAATGTATAAAAAGTAAATCTCTAGAATGTAGTTTTGTATTTACAAACCTCAGAAATAAGCAGATTAGCATCCACATAGGATCTTTAAATGTCTGTATTTTTTTTCTGCTGAACATCCATCTTTCTTAATTGCAAGGAAAAGATTGCCGGTGTTTCCAAATTTTTCTACTTGTGATGACCTCTGTTAGCAATTGCTTATGTGTGTGTATGTTTACACATCCTTCAATCTCTTAAGTATCCTAAAATTGTCTTTTGTCTATATAAACACAGAATCTTTTTTTTCTCACAAATTGAATGTGTTCTGCAACTTGCCCTTTTCACCTAGTGATGTGTCTTACAAATTGTTTAATATCCATTCGTGTTAATATACTGCACTTTTCTTTTTTTTGCTGAGGAAGAGTCACCCTGAACTAACATCTGTGCCAATCTTCCTCTATTTTGAAATTATTTATTTATTTATTTATTTTTCCCCCAAAGCCCCAGTAGACAGTTGTATGTCATAGCTGCACATCCTTCTAGTTGCTGTATGTGGGACACGGCCTCAGCATGGCCAGAGAAGTGGTGAGTCAGTGCACGCCCGGGATCTGAACCTGGGCCGCCAGCAGCAGAGCGTGTGCTCTTAACTGCTAAGCCACGGGGCCAGCCCAATCTTCCTCTATTTTGTACGTGGGTCACTGCCACAGCATGGCCACTGACAAGGGGTGTAGGTCCTTGCCCAGAAACCAAACCCAGGTTGTTGGAAGCAGAATATGCTGAGCCTGGGGCCAGCCCGGTGGCGCAAGCGGTTGGGTGCCTGCACTCCGCTGCGGCGGCCCGGGGTTCACTGGTTCGGATCCCGGGCATGCACCGATGCACTGCTTTGGCAGGCCACGCTGTGGCGGCGTCCCATATAAAGTGGAGGAGGATGGACACGGATGTTAGCCCAGGGCCGTCTTCCTCAGCAAAAAAAAGAGGAGGATTGGCGGATGTTAGCACAGGGCTGATCCCCTCACAAAAAAAAAAAAAAAAATTCTGGGGCCGGCCCGGTGGCGCAAGCGGTTAAGTGCGCGCGCTCCGCTGCGGCGGCCAGGGGTTCGCTGGTTTGGATCCCGGGCGCGCACCGACGCAGTGCTTGGCAAGCCATGCTGTGGCGGCGTCCCATATAAAGTGGAGGAAGATGGGCACAGATGTTAGCCCAGGGCCATCTTCCTCAGCAAAAAAAAAAAAAGAGGAGGATTGGCGGATGTTAGCACAGGGCTGATCTCCTCACAAAAAAAAAAAAAAAAAAAGAATATGCTGAGCCTAACCTCTATGTCATGGGGCCAGCCCCAATATACTGCAGTTTTTGGAAAATGTTTGCTCCTTGTTTCCTTGTATAAATGCGGTATATTGGTAGGGTGATATTTGAAGATCCAGTATTGTATCCTTTTGTCTATATCAGTGTTGCATAACTTTTTCCCAAATGCTTTTACAATAAAATACAATTTTGAGAACTTAGAAATTTAAAAAATATATTCATCACTTTTACATGATATGTGATAGACTGATTTTAGAGAATATTCTGTTTTAGATTTGTATATTGTTTACATTTTAATTATATGTTTCATTTTAACACAATCTTCAATAGTATTCATTTTTTCTTTTTCATTTTATTTATTTATTTATTTATTTATTTATTTATTTTTAATTTTATTTATTTATTTTCCCCCAAAGCCCCAGTAGATAGTTGTATGTCATAGCTGCACATCCTTCTAGTTGCTGTATGTGGGACGCGGCCTCAGCGTGGCCGGAGAAGCAGTGCGTCGGTGAGTGCCTGGGATCCGAACCCGGGCCGCCAGCAGCGGAGCGTGTGCACTTAACCGCTAAGCCACGGGGCCGGCCCTTCTTTTTCATTTTAGCATGATACTTGATGCCTAATGTCTTTACATTTTTATGAAAAATCATTTCCTGGTATATAAAGTAAAAAATAAATAAAAATGTCATATTGGATTTAGGGAAAGAATGAAAAATAAGATGCATTTATTAAAATAGGTCACAACTGCATCCATGATCTGATATTTAGTTTCTTGCATTCAATTTTTTGTGTGTGTGTGTGTGAGGAAGATCAGCCCTAAGCTAACATCCATGCTAATCCTCCTCTTTTTGTTGAGGAAGACCAGCTCTGAGCTAACATCTATTGCCAATCCTCCTCCCTTTTTTTTTTCCCCAAAGCCCCAGTTAGATAGTTGTACATCATAGTTGCACATCCTTCTAGTTGCTGTATGTGGGACGTGGCCTCAGCATGGCCAGAGAAGCAGTGCATCGGTGCATGCCTGGGATCTGAACTTGGGCCGCCAGTAGCGGAGCGCGAGCACTTAACCACTAAGCCACGGGGCCGGCCCTGCATTCAATTTTTAAAACATAATCATTTGTAAAAATTTTTATGCATCCAATTTATTTTTAAGTGACAAGATAAGAAAGAATCTTCAAGGCTGCTATTTGGAAATTATTTTCAACAAATAATAGATTCTGGGGTTTTTTTGTAGCAAGTCTAATTTTCAAAAAGAAAAAGGAATGGTTATATTTTTTCTTTAAAAAGAAGTGCCAAAGCAATCCTGAGAAAAATGAACAAAGCTGGAGGCATCATGCTCCTTGATTTTGAAGTATACTACAAAGCTATAGTAATCAAAACAGCATGGTACTGGCAGAAAAACTGACACATGGGTTAATGGAACAGAACTGAGAGTCCAGAAATAAACCTACACATTTATAGGCAGCTGATTTTTGACAAAGGAGCTGAGAACATACAATAAAGAAAGGAAAGTCTCTTCAATAAATGGTGGTGGGAAAATTGGACAGCCACATGCAAAAGAATGAAAGTGGACCACTATCTCACACCATCCACAAAAATTAACTCAATGGCTTAAACACTTAAATGTAAGGCCTGAAACCATTAAACTCCTAGAAGAAAACATAGACAGTACGCTCTTTGACATTGGTCTCAGGAGAATCTTTTCGAATATCATATCTACTCAGGCAAGGGAAAAAAAAGAAAAAAATAAACAAATGGGGCTACATGAGACTAAAAAGCTTCTACAAGGCAAAGGAAATCATGAACAAAATGAAAAGACAACCCACCAACTGGGAGAAAATATTTACAAATCATGTATCTGACAAGGGGTTAATCTCCAAAATATATAAAGAACTCATACAACTCAATGACAAAAAGACAAACAACCTGATCAAAAAATGGGCAGAGGCTGTGAACAGACATTTTTCCAAAGAAGATATACAGATGGCCAACAGGCACGTGAAAAGAGGTTCAACATCACTAATTATTAGGGAAATATAAATCGAAACCACAATGAAATATCACCTCACACCCGTCAGAATAGCTATTATTTCAAAGATAGGAAATAACAAGTGTTGGAGAGGATGTGGAGAAAAGAGAACCCTTGTACACTGCTGGAGGAAATGTAAACTGGTGCAGCCACTATGGAAATCAGTATGGAGATTCCTCAGAAAATTAAAAATAGAACTACTATATGATCCAGCTATTCCACTTCTGGGTATTTATCCAAAGAACACAAAAACAAGGATTCAAAAAGATATATACACCCCTATGTTCATTGCAGAATTATTCACAATAGCCAAGACTTGGAAACAAAACAAGTGCCCATTGAAGGATAAATGGCTAAAGAAGATGTGGTATATATATACAACGGAATACTACTCAGCTAAAAAAAGATGAAATCTTGCCATTTGCGACAGCATGGATGGACCTTGAGGGTATTATGCTAAGCAAAATAAATCAGATGGAGAAAGCCAAATACTGTATGATTTCATTCATATTTGGAAGGTAAAAACAACAGTAACAACAAACAAATACATAAGATACAGAGAATAGATTGGTGGTTACCAGAGGGGAAGGGGGGTGGGGGGAGGGCAAAAGGGGTAAAGAAGCATATGTGTACAGTGACGTAGGTACTAGAGTTTTGGTGGTGAACATGATGTAGTCTATACAGAAGTCAAAATAGGATGATGTACACCTGAAATTTATAAACCAATGTTAGCTCAATAAAAAAATAATAAAGAAAAAATAATAAAAAAATAAATAAAATGTCTTATTAATTTCAAAGAAATTTGAAAATGAAGTTCTGAGAATTGACGATTATTAACATTTTGTAATATGTCTTTACATCTTCTTTTAAAAAAAAGACATGAGGGGCCAGCCTGGTTCGTGGGTTCAGATCCTGGTTGCAGACCTACACACCACTCATCAAGCCATTCTGTGGTGGTGTCCCACATACAAATTAGAAGAGGATTGGCACAGATATTAGCTCAGGCCAATCTTCCTCACCAAAAAAAAAAAAAAAGACATGAAACATCACAAAGATCATTGGATATCCAAACTCCTCAGAGAAATTGTGTTTAATGTGTATAAATTAATATATTAACATATATGTAGCCATAAATAATGTAATCTTTATACGTGTGGCTTATATTAATCTATGTATGGTGTGGTATCACACTATATATTTGCACATTTCTTTTTCTCTCAACATTCTATTTCGGAAATCATGGGAAAGATGATGGTGACTTGAAAAGTTAGTAGCACTGGAGGTAGGGCAATTTGGGAAAGATGTCTATGCTTGTATATTTTAACTTTTTATTATGGTAAATTTTCAACATGTGGAAAATGCAGAAATGGTAGAATAGACCTGTCACACAGCAACAATTAATATGATTAATACTGTTTTATCAATTCCATGTCTTCCTTCCACCTTCCCTGAAATATTTTGATGGAGACTTCATAAATCATATCATTTCATCTGTAAGCATTTTAGAATATATCACTACAAGATAAGAACTTTTTTTTTCTTTGCTGAGGAAGATTTTCCCTGAGCTAACATCTGTGCCAATCTTCCTCTGTTTCGTATGTGGGTTGCCAGCACAGCGTGGCCACTGACGAGTTGTGTGGGTCCACGCCTGGGAACTGAGCCCAGGCCGCTGAAGTGTAGCTTGCCAAACTTAACCATGAGGCCATGGGGCTGGCCCCTCCACTTGAAATTTTTAAAGCAAAAGTGCTCTGAGAACAAACACTCAAGAAAAAATTGTTTAAAGGGCTTTCCTGACAATAAAATGCAAATTTTATGACTATCTTGATAACAACAATCATTTTCCTAAAATAAAGGCAAGAAAAGTGTATGCAAAAATATAATAATTAAAGAATTATATATGACTTTATTTTACTACTCATCCAAACATTGACAGCCTGTCAACAGAACATGCAGAAATGAAATCCTGCAGTATATGCTCTCTTTTTTCTGGCTTCTTTTGTTCAGAATAATATTGTAGGAGTCAATTGTTCATTCTTTTTTATTGCTGAGTAGAATTCCATTGCATAGATATACCACTATTTGTTTTTTCATTCACCCATTGATAACATTGGGCCACTATATGTCTCTCTTTGGTTGGTGGGGGTTGCTTTTTCACCCATCTTTTGCCCTTGTAATTCATTGGCAGTGACCTCAGAGATCAGTAGGTCAGTGTCAACTCCTTTATGCAGGTTAGTAATGGGATATACACTGGCCTTACACTACATTGAGAAGAAAATGATCAAAACCCCAGTAGAAAAGTGTGCAAAGATAACAACACAGTTCACACACACATCCAAAAGGTATACAGAACTTTAACAAGTTCACGGTATCATCTATGGTGTACTCTTTGCAAATATGCTTAACTGGAATCAAGCCTCTAAACCTAGTTTTCAGTTTACAGGAAATACAGGGGATTGAGGAAGTAGTTAAAGAATACCATGAGGAAATAATCAGTCAAATCGAGAATGGGGTACATCCTAAAAGGCAAATGGGCAGGACTTTTCCAAAAGTGAATGTCTCTTGAAAAGATCAAAGGGGGAAAAGAATTGTTCCAGATTCAAAAAGACCACAGAAACATAAAAACCCAGTGCAACACATTAACATGTTGAATCAAGGATGGGAAAGAGGTGTAATGACATTTGGGAGACTATTGGAGAAACTTAAAAATTGAACACATATTATAGTAACAGTGAAATGTTATTAATTTTCATATTTATGATAATGGTTTATCATTAAGTAGGAGAATATCCCTATTCTTAGGAAATTTATGCTTAACCATTTAGGGGTGAAATATTATGATATTTGCAATTTACCTTTTTTTTTTTTCCCCAAAGCCCCAGTAGATAGTTGTATGTCATAGTTGCACATCCTTCTAGTTGCTGTATGTGGGACGCGGCCTCAGCATGGCTGGAGAAGCGGTGCATGGGTGCGCGACTGGGATCCGAACCCGGGCTGCCAGTAGCGGAGCCCGCACACTTAAGCGCTAAGCCATCGGGCCTGCCCATGATAAAATTTTATGATCTTTATTAGCTAACCATTTTTTTCTGGAGTGGGAAGGTATAAAGGATTTGACTTTCTACCTGACACAGGTTTGTATTTTTGTATATATTTGTAAACAAACATTAATTATTTGTATAACGTTAAGATGAGTTTAGTTCATAAAAATAAAGATTGATGAAAAGAATATTTACTTATTAGAGAAAGAATATATACAGTAAAATATCTAGCTATACTAACAGACTATCATAAAAGAAAAAATCTGAATAGACATACTTTAATATATCATCAATTTTTGGTGATGGAATTGTGATTTCCTGTTGTTTATGTGTGTTTCACTATTTTAAAGCTGTTTCTATGACATTTATGTACCAATAATATTGATAATAATTCTAGAAAATTTCTGAGTATTTATGGAGCACTTTACAAACAATTTTATTTTCTCCTGTACTTGCTTATTTGTTATTATAAAAAAATTTCAAACATATACACAAGTAAAGAGAATAGGATAATAAACTCCCATGAAACACTCATTTTTAACACTTTTCAACATATGGCCAATCTTGTTTCATCTCTCTACTCTGGTCTTGCATCTGCAGGCCATCCAGGACCAGTTCAACTGACCCCATCTCTTATCAACAGGGTGAATAAGAAAATCTGCAAAGTCACATAGCCAGGGCATGCACAGAAGAAGAAATCTTGACCTGAAATGACCATGGAACCAAAGATCCTCCTTCCCACAGAACCCAAGGACCAGGACACAATCCGAACTTGAAAGTTGGACTCTTATCAGAAGCAAGGGGTGCCTTATTCAGGAAGATCTGGTGTTAAATTTCCTTCCCCACCTCATCATAAATGTTTAGAACCCTGTCATAAATGTTTAAAACCTTACCATAAATGTTTGAAGCCCACCAATCAAACCCATCCCACTAGCATTTCTGTGTGCCAACCTGTTCTCCCTAGCCTCTTAAATTTCACCCCAAATCCTGAATCAGGAAGACAGATCTGAAGGCACATGCCCCCTGTTCTCCCTACAGATCGGTCTTGCAGAATGAATCCGATCTCTTTTCCCAAAGGCTGATGCCATAGTTAATTGGCTTGTTTATGCACATCAGGCAAGTGAACCCCAATTTTGTGTGGTAATAGTCTAGACCCCCTTCACTTAGATTATTTTGAAGAAAATCATCTCATTTGAAGATATCACATCATTTCATCCAAAGGCATCTCAATATCTCTCTCTGAAAGATAAGAGTCTTTATAGATAAATAATAATACCGCTGCACACTTAAAAAGTTAAATGAAATTCCAAGATCATCAAATAACATTTCTGTCTTTAAATTTCCCAGGCTGTCTCATAGTTTTTATTTTTGAGAGTTGATTTGTTTAATTCAGGATCCAAACAAGATGTACATATTTGTATATTTTTTACTTAATACTCGTAAGTACTCCTAGAGTTCATGTGATCATGTATGTATGTATACATGTTGCCATATTACAGGTGAGAAAAACAAGATTCAAGGAGGTTATAAGTAACTTGCCCAGGGTGGATGGCCTAATAAATGGTAGAGCACAAATGGAATAATTAAAATCAGAAAAAAATATTAGTGACCTGTTGTGAGATACAGGTTGGGGAATCTTCATCAGACAGATGGTGGTGTAAATCTCTGGAGTGGGTGAGACCACACAAGGAGTAGGTGTGGCCTGAAGAGATGACCAGAATATACCTCTCCACAATTCTCTGGTGGTCATTGCATGGCATTTCCCTCCATTTATTTGTTCTTTCCCCAGAAAATATTAAATATGCTCTATTTTATTATAATCTCAACATTTATTATGTTGTAATTTTATTAGAGTTCATAGATTTGAAAGCATTTGGGTTCATTTTTAAGTCAGGAAACCTTCCTCTGTCTGGCATTAAAACCCATTAGGGAAAAAAATTCCCATAGCTCTGTTCATTTCTTTTATCTATAGATTGGGGGCTAAAATTAATGGAATTAACCGATAGGTGGGAGAGCGCAGAATTGAGATAGAATTACCCACCCCCCAAATCCATTGTTCCACTTTGATTCCATGCTCTGGGCTAATTCCACCTAGGATTTATAATCAGTATTTCTCTTTCACATCTCCCACCAGAGACATCCTGGCTTTTACCCCAACCGCTCCAGTGAAATTGCTCCCACTAATTTATCAGTGATCTGGTGTCCTAATTCACTGAATAGTTTTTCATTCCCTTTAAAGTTGTCTTGATCCGTCAGGCACATGACCCTGCTGACTGTCCTCTGACTGCTTCTCTCAGTCTCTTTGGCAAACAGCTGTTCCTCTGCCTGTCCCTTAGGACTCCTTGCTACCCAAGGATCTGCCCTTGGCCAGTGGTCCTCACTAGTATTCTGCCTCCACAGGACCCACAGGAAGCGAAACACAGTCCCCAAGGTCACACCTCACATGATAACATCTCACATTCAGAGATTCCGAAGCGGGGAGGGGGATGTTGGAGGTTTAGAGTCAGGTAACCCAAGGCAGGTGTTCTCAGGTGTCCCCCAGGAGGGTGTACTGGAATTCAGGGACATAGTCCTAAGGGAGGATGCCAGGAATTGCTGAGGGATTGGATGGGGAGTAAAGAATGAGAGAAATCAGAGAAGGTTTTTGCCTTAACTATTAGGAGAGTGGAGGTTCCCTGAACTGAGAGGGAGAAGACTGGGGGAGGAGCAGGTTCCTGGCAGTGAGAGTTGGGGAGACACAGTAAAATTTTACTGAAGAAACAATAGAAATTGCAGAAAGACAGAAAGTACTAACTGTGACTCCCCCAAAAGAAACTGAATTGCCAAGAGCCACGTGGGTGTCTCCAATGAGGAATGTAAGTGCCTCTGGAAAATATGTGCCTTCATCTTGTCTGTGTGTGTTGACCATGGGTAGTGGAGGAGGACTCAAGCAATGATCAAAGGGCTCCCATGCCATCCCAAACCCAGGAGCTTGGCCTCCTTAGAGGATTCCGTTGACATTTGTCCTAAGGGTGTGGTGAACCAGGATGTCGGAAAGCTACCGTAGTAGGGCAGATGAGAAATGCTGTGGACCTGATCTGGACCGATGTCAATGGATTACAAAGTGGATATACTTGAATTGGTGATCGATTGGTTATGGTGAGTGGGGGTGTGGAGAAGGACTCCAGGTTCATGGTGTGGACTTCTGGGTGATTGGAGGTGCCAGTTGTGAGACAGGAAACACGGCAGAAGATAGGTTTGGGAAAAAAGCAAAGTTAACTATTGGTCATATTGGGCTGTTGGTGCCATTGAGAGATCCAAGTAGAGACGTTCAGCGTGCTGTAGGAAATCCTGACATTTACTGGAGAGGTCTCAGCTAGAGGTAGAGAGTGGTAATCTTCAATCCATAGTTAGGTAAATCCAGTGGAGTAGATGAAATCCCACAGGCAGTTTTTGACAGTTGGCAGAGAGCCAGGCACGTGATCCTTTTGACTATGACAAGAGTCTTCATTTGCCAAAGGGCCTTTGCTGATCCAGTAAGCAGAAAAAAAAGTGTTACAGATGAGTCTATCTCTATTAGTGTCTAGACATTACATATTACACATTAGCGTCCAGACATTACATATTAGCATACAGACATTACAGATTACAAACACACACACAGAAACACATCACTTTTCTGGTTGATAATCAAAAAGCTACATAACTCAGTGGATAAAGGCTGAAGCTCTTAATAGAGCTAGGTTTGAATCTACCACTTAAAAGGTAATTGAGCTCAGGGCTTGCTGTAGGATGGCTACAATATTAATACTGTGAAGACTGGTGAGTTAATAATACACAACAAGTATTTAGAAAGTGCCTGGCAATTGGTAAGAACAAATTACGTATTAGCTATTATTATTTTGAGTGCTGATCATTTCTTCCATCTGTACTGCAGAACAAAAACTACGTGCAATGACCCTACCATGAAACACAGAAACCTGATTATTCTAACCATGAAACTGTTTTTTTAAAAAAGTGTTCCCATGTTAAATATATATTCTGGACCAAAAAGAATCATTGTCTTTGTGTCTTCCGCTCTCAACAAGAAGCCAAATGACCTCTACCACTCACCTAAAACTATTTCCAAATTTTATCAGTGATCTAGTGTCCACTACATTGAGACAGTTTCTGTATGAATTTTATTTTGTTGTTTTTTAAACTTTTCTTATCTTTTTAAATTGAGGTATAATTGGCATACAATATTACATTAGTTTCAGGTGCACAACCTAATGTTTCAATATTTGTATATATTGCAAAATGATAACCACAATAAGTCCAGATAACATCTGTCACGGTACATAGTTACAAAAATTTTTTCTTGTAATGCGAACTTTGAGGATTTACTCTCTTAGCAACTTTCAAATATGCAATACAGTGTTATTAACTATAGTCACCATGTTGTACATTACATCCTCGTGAATAATTTATAACTAGAAGTTTGTACCTTTTTTTTTTAATTTTCATTTATTTATTTATTTTCCCCCCCAAAGCCCCAGTAACTGGTTGTATGTCATAGCTGCACATCCTTCTAGTTGCTGTGTGTGGGACGCAGCCTCAGCATGGCCAGAGAAGCGGTGCGTCGGTGCGCACCTAGGATCCGAACCCAGGCCACCAGCAGCGGAGCGCGTGCACTTAACCGCTAAGCCACGGGGCTGGCCCTTGAAGTTTGTACCTTTTGACTCCCTTCACCCATTTCACTCACCTCCCTCCCCCACCCCTGGCAACCACCAGAACCAATCTATTCTCTGTATTTATGAGCTTATGTTTTTTTTTTTAGATTCCACATGTAAGTAAGATCATATGGTATTTGTCTTTCTCAGTCTGACTTATTTCACTTAACATACTGCCCTCAAGGTCCATCCATGTTGTCACAAATGGCAAGATTTCATTCTTTTTAATTGCTGAATAATATTCCAGTATATATATGTACATACATATATATACACACCACATTTTCTTTAACCATTCCTTTATCAACGAATAGTTATGTTGTTTCCATATTTTGTCTATTGTAAAAAATGCTGCATTAATATGGGGTGCATATATCTTTTCAAATTGGTGTTTTTGTTTTCTTTGGATAAATACCCGGAGGTGGAATTGCTGGATCATATGGTAGTTTTATTTTTAATTTTTTGAGGGAGCTCCATACTGTTTTCTATAATGGGTGGCCAGTTTACCTTACCACGAATGGTGAACAAGGATTCCCTTTTCTCCATATCTTTGACAACACTTGTTATTTCTTGTCTTTTTGATAATAGCCATGCTGACAGGTATGAGGTGATGTCTCATTGTGTTTTTGTTTTTTGTTTTTTTGCTGAGGAAGATTCCCTCTGAGGTAACATCTGTGCCAATCTTCCTCTATTTTGTATGTGAGTCATGGCCACAGCATGGCCACTGCCAACTGGTGTAGGTCTGTGCTCAGAAACTGAACCTGAGCTGCCAAAGCAGAGTGTGCTGAACTTAACCACTAGGCCACAGGGCCGGCCCATCATTGTGGTTTTGATTCACATGTCCCTGATGATTAGTGCAATTTGTTTTTTTTTTTTTAGCAAATTTTTTTTATTGATGTCTTAATCGTTTATAACATTGTGAAATTTTAGTTGTACATTATTGTTTGTTAGTCACCATATAAATGCCTCCCTTCACCTCTTGTGCCCACCCCCCAAACAGTTCTCTTTGTCTGTGTCTTAGTTTATCTTCCACATATGAGTGAAATCATGTGGTGTTTGTCTTTCTCTCTCTGGCTTATTTCACTTAACATAATACCCTCCAGGCCCATCCATGTTGTTGCAAATGAGACAATTTTGTCTTTTTTGATGGCAGAATAGTATTCCACTGTATCCATATACCACATCTTCTTTATCTGGGACACTTGGACACCCAAGACAAGGGACGCTTGTGTTGCTTCCACATTTTGGGTATAGCAAATAACACTGCAACGCACATAGGGGTGCAGAAGCCTCTTTGGATGGTTAATTTCAGGTTCATTGGACAGATATCCAATAGTGGGATAGCAGGATCATAAAGTATTTCTATTTTTAGTTTTTTGAGGAATTTCCATACTGTTTTCCATAGAGGCTGCACCAGTTTGCATTCCCACCAGAAGTGAATGAAGGTTCCTTTTTCTCCACAAACTCTCCAACATTTATTGTTTTTTGTCTTGGTGATTATAGCCATTCTAATGGGTATAAGGTGATATCTTAATGTAGTTTTGATTTGCATTTCCTCGATGATTAGTGATGTTGGACATCTTTTCCTGTGCCTATTGGCCAAGGGAAATGGTAAGTATCTGTTGGGAAAGTATCTGTTCATATTCTCTGCCCATTTTATTTTTGGGTTGTTTGTGGTGCACTTTGCTTTTTACACTTAAATATATCTAGATTTTTTTTCATACCCACCTACATGGATCTGTTTCATCTATTGCGTTTAGCATTCTCTGCCTCTTCAATCTAAAGCCAAATGAGAGAGGAACCACTAGTGTACTTTATTTTTTTGTAAAGATTTTTATTTTAGAATTGCAAAAAATTCTTCTATTCCCACACCTTCCACATGAGAAATGGAGACTAAGAAATACACATGACTATATAATGAAAACCCAAAAAGGACAACGCATCAGCCCCTCTCTTGGAGAGCTTTCTGTATTGGTGAACAGATGGAGGTATTGGGAGAGTGGCATGCCCAGAGAGGGCATGGAAGCTCCATGTCCCTTCCCTTATACCTTTCTCTATGCATCTCTTCCATCTGGATGACCATCTGTATCCTTTATCATATCCTTTAATAAACTGGTAAACATAAGTAAGTGTTTCCCTGGGTTACGTGAGCCGATCTAGCAAATTAATTGAACCTAAGGAGAAGGTCATGGGAATCTCCGATTTATAACCTGGCAGTCCGAAGTACAAGTCGCAACCTGAGACTTGAGACTGGCTTCTGAAGTGGGGGTCGGTCTTGTGGGACTGAGCCCTTTACCTGTGAAATCTGATTCTATCTCCAGGAAGATAGTATCAGATTTGAGTTGCTGGTGGCCAAGAACTGCTTCTTCTTGTGGGGAAGCCTACACACACACACACCCTCACAGACACACACGTTGGAATTGGTGCCAGGAACCCCTTTGTAGCGTGTTTTCATGTTGGAGGTGTTGAGAGGGTCAGTAGGTATTTCTTGACAGTGTCCAGGATGGAGCTGTCCTCAGTCTACCAAATAATTTTCAAATATTTCAACAAGATACTAGGGCTTTACACTCTGTGTAGGACAATGGCCCTTTCCCTTGGTGCAAACTCCTTTTGGGTCCTTTTGTGTCCGGAATGAGTGTTTCGAATGGATCTCCACGGAGGAGGATGTCATCAATGTACGTCACACGTGTGCTCCTGGAGAAAGTCGGATGCAGTTAGGACCTTGCCCACAAAGATTGTGTGCCAGGACAAGGGTGTTGAGGATCCCATGATTTCCATGTATAGATGGATGGTATCCCTTTGGAGGTGAAGGCAAACTTTGCCCAGGAAGCTGTTAAAATAAGCCCTGAACAGAACGTATTAGCCAAACCTATAATAGCCAGATATTTACCAGTTGCTAACTGGATAGAAGCCGTAGTTTCAATAATATTGGGTGGGACCTCAGCATTAAATTTGTGGTAATTCACTGTGAGATATCATTCATTCTTTTTAAGATTATGATCAAGTTTAAGAACAGGCCAAGTTGGAGTTAAAGAGAGAAACATTGGGGATAATCACCTGTAGTCTAAATAGATCTTGCATAATGGATTTTAATTCTTTTTTTGTTTTGTTTTGTTTTGTTTTTTGTTGAGGAAAATTTGCTCTGAGCTAACATCTGTTGCCTATCTTCCTCATTTTTTCTTTTTTTTTTTTTTTAGCTTGAGGAAGGTTAGCCCTGAGCTAACATCTGTGCCAATCTTCCTCTATTTTTCTTTTTGTATGTGGGACACTACCACAGCATGGCTAGTGAGTGGAGTAGGTTTGGGCCCTGGACCGGAAACTGGGCCACTGAAGCGGAATGCATGGAACTTTAACCACTTGGCCATGGGGCCGGGCCTGGATTTTAATTCTTGAATGCCCTGTTTAATCAACATTTAGACATATTATCTATTTTAATGAGGGTGGGAGCATCCATGGGGTCCCATTTGTGAAGCCACTTTCTAAGTGCCAAAGACTTTGTTTAATTTTAATTTATTACACATCAGGTCAGAATAACCAGGCCTTCTCTGTGATATTTTAGGGCAATGTACATTATGCTCACGGGAATTTAGGCAAGGCAACAGTTCTGATGGTTAAGATGAGACGTATCCTTTTGATCTCTATTTTATGATTGGCAACATCACTAAGATTATGAGCAGTGCCTTGATTAAATTAGAGGGATCCCTGGGTATAGCTAATTTGAGGACGACCACTGATGGTGGTCATGAAGATTCTACAAAGGATGTGTTTCAGCAGATGCTGAAGTTAAAACTGCATCTAGGCTATAGATGAACAAAAGCCTATTCATCTTTTTTGTTGTATAAATTATTTTAGTACATTAGGAATTTCCAATTAGGTGAAATTAGGGACCTCTGTTCCAGTTTTTTCTTTCCTCCCCATGAATCCAGCTCCCTCCCTCTCCCTTTTTTTCTTTTCTTTTCTTTCCCTTCTTTCCTTCCTCCTACTCCTCCTTCCTTCCTTCTTTTCTATTTTTCTGTCTTCTTTCTTTGGCCACTGGATATAGTTCAGGGGCTGATCTTCTCTTCCCAGCTCATATATGTAAGTTTCTCACTCCAGAGAACCTCACATCAGTGTGATCAAGGTTAGGGCCCCCTCTATGGCCATGGCTGGTTTCCAGATTTGAAGGACCTGGGGCTTAAGTCTGGTGTGAATTAACACCTTCAGTGTGCCACAGGGGGCCTTGGGTGTTTTGCCCTGTAACCTTGAGAATCAGGATCTTTGTTGTGACAGAGGCATAGGCAGATGCAGCAGAAGTAGCAAAGGCATCTTGGAGGGTCCTAGTGAGCTGTCTGCTTTAGGAGTGTGGACTTCAAATCTTCATATAATGCTGGTTATTTACAGAGTGACTGCTCTTGCTCCACACGAGTGACTTCTCAGTGGAGCAGGATATCTCACAGGTAGAGTCTTTCCCGAGTGCTCTATAGAACAGGAGCCCATATCCAATTGAGGCACACAACCAATCGGTCACAGAGTCTTGCTCCTAAAACTACATCAGTCACAGCTGATGCCAGGAAAGACACACAATTCATTCTAAGACATATAGGGAGGTCGGGACTGAGACACATGACCCAGAACCACATTCAAGAGGAGCTCCATCCATGCTTTTATCCCTGAAGGCCAATAATGATGAAAGCCTCTGACGTAGGACAATTACATCTAGAACAGAGCCTCAGCAGAGCTCCGCAAATGCAGCACAAGGCAGCACAGCTGAAGGTGCACACTGGCCTTGGGCAGCAGAGCCATTACAAGCCACAGCCAGAGGAGAAGGCCCTGGTGCTGGTGCTGCACACTGAATAATCCTCTGCACAATGCCAGTTGTCGGGACCAGCTTGCCTAGCCAGGGTGGACCCCATCCCAAATTTGATACAAATGTCGAAACTGATGATGCCACACACTCCAGAAGGATATGAAAAGGTTTATCACTCAAATAATGAGTTTTATGGCTCTCAGAGTGGGGCCAAAATGACTTGAGGGCCCAGGGAAGGGAGACTAGCTTGAGGTGTTTGTGCTGGTTGCTGGGTGGGGCTGCTGTGAGGCTTCTGGCACTCCTAGGGGCTTGCTGGGTTTGACCTTCCCACCTGCACCAGAGGATGGAGCACCCACGCTTTCTCATCAGCTTTGCCAGGTGTGAGGAAAAGGGGAAGAGAGAATGATGAGTCCTAAAAGTGTTCCGCAGTCAAGCATCAAAAATGGACTCAAAATCTTTATTACAACACCCTCCAAGAACACAGGAAGAAAATAGAACCACATGCAGAAAGGTCCTTCAGGTAGTTCATCGTTCGTCTAGGACCATACTGATTGTAAGCGATTTTGAAGAAGGCCCAATAGAGAAATAAGGCATAAGTTTTCCTGTAAATGTATCAGTGAGTGTATACAAATATGACCTGCTATTCCAATTATAATATGAAACTTCTCCCAACTCATAATCCAGAAAGACACCTATCCGCATGGCTTGCCCTGTGTGCCCTGTACCCCACGTCCTAGTGCACCGCTGAAATTGCCCCCATCCATCCTTTGGGCGTGGTGGAATGAGAGCGTTGCTGGGAAAATTTCTACACACACCTAAGGACCATTCACCTGTGCCTCTTAATTCTACCTGCCAGAAATGCCTGCCAGCACCAAATCCCTCACAACTCAGGACAGCTGGGTAAGAAGTAAATGCTTCATGATGGTCAAGACAGTTTGCTTCTGTTGTTCTATATATCACACTTTTTCTATCTTTTGAGATAATAAGATTGGGATGGGCAGTTTCAGGATCTAACGTCAAATCTACCTGAAACGTGCTCATCATGTTTTGCAGGCCAAAATAATGTGGAGGAAAATTGCAACTCTCTTTCCTTAATTCATATGAAAAGACGGCTGGGCATTTTAGGTGTTCATACCTGTTGTGGATACTTTCAATGCCTGTCAGGAACTCCAGGTCTCCTTGGGAACATTTCTCTGTTATTTCACTTAACAGATTTTGTAGCCTGGACATGTGGTTTGAAATTTGGCTTATGTATTGGGTTAGTTTTTCTTCAACATCCTTCTCTTGCATAAGCAGCCTGCCATGAATTGCAACTTGCTCCTTTCTCAGGAAATCGTTAAGTTCTTCAAATTCAGAGTGTAACTCTCTCCTCCATTTTTTCATCTTCCACTGAACTTCAGTGAGAGATTTTGAAACTTGGATTTCACGCCCCAATTCAGCGTCTTCAATCTGCTTCCTCAGGGGCTTGATGTAGCTTCTGAGCTTCCTCCTGTGACTAGCTGCAGCTTGTTCAGTGGGTGTCTGGGGGTGATCCCGGTGGTCAGAGGAGACCCTGCACTGGGGACACAACAGCTCCATGTCCTCCTCACAGAACAGGGCCAGAACCTGATTGTGCTTCTCACACAGGGGTTTCTCTTCCTGCCCTTTCCTCTTGCTGCTTGTGGTGGGAAGCTGCTTAACAATGTCAGTCAGGTGACATAACTGGGGGTTCTTCTTGAAGCTCCTGTCAGGGCAGTGGTGGAGGCAGACGGGACAGGGGAAAATGTCCTGTAGGTCTTCCCAGCACTGGTGGATGCAGAAGAGACAGAAGTTGTGCCCACAGTGAATGGTCACTGGGTCTGTCAGGTAATCCAGGCAGACGGGGCAACTGGCCTCTTCTTGGAGGTCAGCCAGGGAGGCTGCAAAGGCCATTGTGCAGGGAGGGTGTCTGTCTGAGGAGATTCTCTTCAGTAAATATGATTCTCAAGGAACTAGGAAAGGTGAGAAGCCGACGTGTCGTCAGCAGTCACCCTCCTGAAGACAGCCTGAAGTCTTCCCAGGATCCCAGGCAGCTATAACCCCACAAGCCTGTTTCTGCTTCCTTCCCTTCAGCTCTAGAAGCAGCTGCCAGGAGGAGATATGGCCCAGGGAGTCACTGATCCCCTGGCTCTGGATCACCTTTATTCCAATTCATCTTGGCTTGTTAGTCCTCTTTGTCAGCAAAGAGCTGCAACTTCAAGAAGTGATGGAAATTAATGACCATGTAGGGAATTCCAGATGTTGACACTCAACAAGACAATTGACCAGATTTCTTCAACATAAAACAGCAAAGAAAAAACAGTAAAATATATATTAAAGTAATGAAGGACATGTATATCAGTGACAAAGATTTACCTAAGTTATTTTTCTGATCCAATTACATATATTTCTAAGACATAAAAATACCAATAAGTCAATTGGAATAGTGGAACTCGCATTATTTTTAAAAATTCTTGATTATTAACGATTTTATGACCTTGTTATTAAAAAGAGGCTCTCTCAGGACATACAACTTATAAATATATATGCACCAACACAGGAGTACCGAAATGCATAAAGCAACTATTAACAGACCTAAAAGGAGAAATTAACAGCAACACAATAATAGTAGGGGACCTCAATGCCCCACTGACATCAATGGATAAATTATCCAAACAGAAAGTCAACAAGGAAATAGTGGAATTAACTGAAAAACTAGATCAGATGAACTTAATAAATATATAGAGAACACCTTCCAAAAACAGCAGAATACACATTCTTCTCAAGTGCACAGGGAACATTCTCAAAGATAGACCATATGTTGGGAAATAAGGCAAGCCTCAACAAATTTAAGATTGAAATCATACTAAGCATCTTTTCTGACCATAATGCTATGAAACTAGAAATCAACCGGAAGAAAAAAGCTGGGAAAGTGACAAATAAGTGGAGACTAAACAACACGCTACTGAACAACAAATGGATCAGTGAAGAAATTAAAGAGGAAATCAAAGACTATCTGGAGACAAATGAAAATGAAAAACCACCATGCCAATTCATATGGGATGCAGAAAAAGTGGTCCTAGGAGGGAAATTCATAGCAATAGAGGCCCACCTTAACAAACAAGAAAAATCCCAAATAAGCAATTTTAAACTACACCTAATAGAATTAGAAAAAGAATAAACAAAGCCCAAAGTCAGCAAAAGGAGGGAAATAATAAAAGTTAGAGCAGAAATAAGTGAAATGGAAACCAAAAAAATGGTAGAAAGGATCAATGAAACTGAGAGCTTGTTCTTTGAGAAGATAAACAAAATTGACAAACCCTTGGCCAGACTCACTAAGAAAAAAAGAGAGAAGGCTCAAATAAATAAAATTAGAAATGAAAGAGGAGGAATTACAACGGATACCACAGAAATACAAAGAATTATAAGAGAATACTTTGAAAAACTATATGCCAACAAATGGGACAATCTAGAAACGGATAATTCTTAGACTCCTACAACCTCCCAAAACTGAAACAAGAAGAAATAGAGAATCTGAATAGATCAATCAGAAGTAAAGAGATTGAAACAGTAATCAAAACCCTCCCCAAAAATAAAAGTCCGGGGCCAGATAGCTTCTCTGGAGAATTCTATCAAACATTCAAAGATGGTTTAATACCTACCTTCTCAAACTATTCCAAAAAATTGAAGAAGACAGAACACTTCTTAACATATTCTACGAGGCCAACATCACTTTAATCCCAAAGCCAGACAAAGATAACACGAAGAAGGAAAATTACAGGCCGATATTGCTGATGAACATAGATGCAAAAATCCTCAAGAAAAGTTGGCAAATCGAATACAGCAATACATTAAAAAGATCATACACCATGATCAAGTGGGATTTATACCAGGGATGCAGGGATCGTTCAACATCTGCAAATCAATGAGTGTGATACACCACATTAACAAAATGAGGAATAAAACCCACATGATAATCTGAATAGATGCAGAGAAAGCACCTGACAAGATCCAACTTCCGTTTATGATAAAAATTCTCAATGTTGAAAGCCTAGAAATAAAACCACACATCTCCAGACGGCTAGTCTTTGACAAAGGAGCCAAGAATATACAATGGAGAAAGGAAAGTCTCTGCAATAAATGGTGCTGGGAAAATTGTTCTTTATGCAAAAGAATGGAAGTAGACCATTATCTTTCTCTGTACACCAAAATTAACTCAAAATGGATTAATGACTTGAATGTAAGACCAGAAACCATAAAACTCCTAGAAGAAAACATATGCAGTACAATCTTTGACATCAGTCTTAGAGGATCTTTTCAAATACCAAGTGCACTCAGGCATGGGGAAGAAAAGACAAAATAAGCAAATGGGACTACCTCAGACTACAGAGCTTCTGCAAGGCAAAGGAAACCAGGAACAAAACGAAAAGACAACTCACCAATTGGGAGAAAATATTTGCAAATCATATATCTGACAAAGGGTTAATTTCCAAAACATATATAGAATTCATACAACTCAACAACAAAAAAACAAAAAACTCGATCAAAACCGGACAGAGGATGTGAACAGATATTTTTCCAAAGAAGATATAGATGGCCAACAGGCACATGAAAAGATGTTCAACATCACTAATTATTAGAGAAATGCAAATCAAAACTACAATGAGACATCACCTTACACCTGTTAGAATGGCTGTAATTACCAAGACAAAAAACAACGAATGTTGGAGAGGATGTGGAGAAAAGGGAACGCTCCTATACTGCTGGCAACTGAATACTGAATGCAAACTGGCACAGCCACTATGGAAAACAGCATGGAGATTCCTCAAAAAATTAAAAATTGAAATACCATACGACCCAGCTATCCCACTACTGCGTATTTATCCAAAGAACTTGAAATCAACAATTCAAAGAGACTTATGCACCCCATGTTCATTGCAACATTATTCGCTATAGCCAAGATGTGGAAGAAACCCAGTGCCCAACAACTGATGAATGGGTAAAGATGTGGTATATTTATACAATGGAATACTGCACAGCCACAAAAAAGGACAAAACCATCCAATTTGCAACAACATGGATGAAGCTTGTGGGTATTATGTTAAGTGAAATAAGCCAGACAGAGAAAGACAAACACTGTTATGATTTCACTCATGTGTGGAAGATAAATAAACACATGGACAAAGAGACCATATTAGTGGTTACCAGAGGGGAATGGAGTTAAGGGGTGGGCAAAAGGGGTAAAGGGGTTGGGACGGCCTGGTGGTGAAAGTGGTTAAGTGTGCGGGCTCCGCTTCGGCGGGCCTGGGGTTCGAGGTTTCGGATTCCATGCCCGCACCGACTCACCACTTGTCAAGCCATGCTGTGGCAGTGTCCCATGTAAAGTAGAGGAGGATGGGCACGGATGTCAGCTCAGGGCCAATCTTCCTCAGCAAAAAAAAAAAAAAAATTTAAAAAAATGGAGAATTGGCATTGGATGTTAGCTCAGGGCTGATCTCCCTCACACAAAAAAAGAGGGGGGTAAATGGGCACATATATATGGTGACTGACAAATAAGAATGTACAACTGAAATTTCACAATGTTATAACTATTACGACCTCAAAAAAAAAAAAGCCCTCTCCATTAGACATCATAGTGCGGTATTTACACATAAACTAACATGTGTCTGGGGTTTGCTTCATAATATTGATGGGCAGATGAATTGGGACATAATTTTAGAGATGGCTACATAAGGTTGATTGTACTATTTTCTCTACTATTTTATGTGCTAAGATGTTGTCTAATAAAAAACATTCTTTAAAAGGCTAACCATTTTTGTCAATCTTATTGCTGTCCCCATTCCAGCCAAGCTGGAATATTCATGTGCCTGTTGGCCATCTATATATTGTCTTTGGAAAAATGTCTGTTCATATGCTCTACCCATTTTTGATCGGGTTGTTTGTTTTTTTTATTGTTGAGTTGTATGAGTTCTCTCTTTTTTCTTTGAGGCTCATCTTTCACTTTCCCTTCATTTCAAAGCTCTGAGATCCTTGATTCTCCCCTCTTTCTCTTACAGTTGACATAAAACTGCCCTCATGCTCCTTCCACTCCGACTCCATCTCCTTCCTGGTCTCCACTCTTCCAACCCCACATAAATCTCCCAAATCAAGATGAATTCAGTTTGTGGCAAGAGTGAGGCCAGGCATAAGGATTCTATCAGCTAATATCATGGAGTCACTGTCTACAACCACAGCTGGAACTCGCCCCTCTTGCCCCCCAAGCACCCCATCTTCCTCTGAACCCACCTACATTAACCACCCTCCTGGCCAGAACGTGTCTTCAAAATGAATGTAATCAACACTTTCTCAGAGCATCCTCCCAGGCCACTCTGGTTAGGTCTGTTTCCCATTTTCCACCCTCCTGGACCAGGGGTGAGGTGCCCTCACAGCGTCACCCCACTACTAGTTTCTGCCCTTGTGGTCGGTGACTCTCCCACCTCCCTGCCCCGCCCAAGGCTGCTATCCCTTCCCAGAGTCTAGGCTTACCTGCACCTGTGGTCCCAGCTGCACACAATGATGCCCACTCTATGTGGGTCCTGAGTCTACCCACAGTGGGGAGCTTCTCTTATATCCCCAAGGCAGGGATGGTGCTTCCCTCAGGACCAACTCACATGGCCAACTTCTCTCCTGGTGAATCAGTGGAATCCTCCTTGATCTGCATCAGAACACGCAACACAGCACAACCTCTCCATTTAGCACTGAGTTCTGAATCTGGCTCCTTTCAGCCTTATAATCCTGTAGGGTGTTTCCCATCCTTTATCCCATTGGACAGACTGCAGATGGAATCAGCCTGGAGGAAAGGACAGGCCCCTGATGACATTTCCCATCATCCTGTCTGATGGAATCTTCTTCACAAGGGCTTGGGTAGGGGGTGGGGGTGGGGTGGAAGATTTGACTCACTGTCTCTTGTTTTCACCTCCTAGGACTTTTGCACTGAAACTCCTCTGATTTAATCAGTGATCTGATTTCTGGGTCCACTGAATACTTTGAAAAGACCTCATCTTGACTTCCTCAAGCAGGCAGCTGCATGAATTGGTGACTAGCCTTGCTCTGTTCCTTCTCAGGCAGTTTTAATTCCTTCTGTCCCTTAAAGGGGGTGTTTCCAGAGTGAGTCCTTGCCTCTGTTTTCTGGATTCACAAACTCATTCCAAAATTCTCAACCTCCACAGGCTCACGTGCAGCAGACAAGCTTCCAGTAACATCTCTCCTTTCCCTGCTCATTCTAGAGGTGGGGGCTTTGTAGGGATGTTGGAGAAGAGAGGGAGGGGCTGATGCCTGGATAGTGCCAAAGCAGCTGTAGGAGCAGGCTTCCCTAGGTGGAATGTGTCCTAGTTTTGCTTTGGAGGACCTGGGCATATAGTTGAAATAAGTCCTCCTTGGTGACTCTGGCATTTTGTGCTATCCTTGGTAATCTCCTCCACAGCACATGGTTTCAGCTGTTACCCAATGACAATCTACACCTCCAGGCTTGATATCTGTCAGTATGTTTTCATTAATATGGACAACATCTACCTGACATCCTATTCACTGACAGCTCATTCACTCCTATATTCATTCAACAAACTTACTGAGTGCTCGCTAGACGTGGAGTCTCACTAGCAGCCTGGAACACAGGGGTAACTGAACATTTCCCACCAGCAGAGAGTGACAGTGCAGAGTGGGGAGAGATGAGCCACAGAAGAAAGGTTCTAGACTCCTCTTCATGAGGACAGCCAACTCCTGAGAGGAGAGCATGAGGATTTTCCTCTGTCAGGAGGACAAATGCCTGCACTCTACAACTCTCTGCTGTTATGGTTTTCACAAAGTCAAATGATATTCGGTGTGTGACAGAAAGCCTCACACTGTAGATTGGAGTCACACAGTGATTCCCCATCTCTATCTGCCTGTTTGGAGTTAATTGCTGTTGATGGCTTCTTGTTGAAACTTCCCGAAGAGTCTATGTATGTATGAGAAAAGAGCACATGAGCAGGAGTCTGTGTAGAGAAGAGTCCTATTTGTTTATCTCCAAATAGGGGTAACCTATGTGTTCCGTTCTACAAATGTCTATTTGTCATTTATTTTCGTCTATTTCACCATAGATCATGCTGTTTTAAAATATATTGCCAAACTGAAGGAAAAGTCTGAATGGGAAATATAAATAGGATGGATGTTTTCTGAAGAAACTGTAGGCACTCTCTTCTAGATTAATGTTTCCCACAACGTATTTGGCTCTTTGTTCCCCAAGAATAGCTCTCATTTGTGTAGTTATTAACCATGTTCTGGGCGCTGTGTGAAGTGCTTCACCTAAACATCCAATTGAATTTATGCTTCACTACTGAGAGGTGGTGCTGATCACTTCTCATATAAAGAAGTGGAAAGTGAGTCGCGGGATAGGTAATTCGTCCAGGGTCATAGGCTCCCTCCTCTGTCTTCCCCCAGCACCCTTTCTGTCCTTCCACATAGACGTCAAAACACTTCTGGGTTCCTTGATTGTATTGGTGACTAACTTGGCAATTTTGTATTTAAGATTACACTCCAAGTTAATATTATAATTCTGCTAGACTTTTTCAAACAATACATGACTTTTGTATTTGAGGAAACAGGTGCTCAAAGAATTAAGGGAGAGAGCTTCTAACCACTTCCAGTTTGGCACTGCACAATTCAAATGGGTTTTTTCTGAAACTCTCAAAAATATTAATATGCCTCAGTTTATCTTTTAACAGTACCTTACAATTAATTCAATTGTGAAAACTGTAATTAATACATGAAAACTTTGTGCCCAGAGATTAGGACAACGTAAATGTTCAATAATTGTTTACTGGTTTAAAAAAAGAAAAAAGAATTAAGTATATTTAAATATTTTTATTTTTATTTATTTTTATTATGGTAAAAAACATAAGATTAAATTTATCATCTTAAACTGTATATTTTTACATTTTTAAATGTACAGTTTTGTATATGAAATATATTCACATTGTTGTACAGCAGATCCTAGTACTTTTTTTTTTTTGTGAGGAAGATCAACCCTGAGCTAACATCCATGCCAATCCTCCTCTTTTTGCTGAGGAAGACTGGCCCTGAGCTAACATCCGTGCCCATCTTCCTCCACTTTATGTGGGACGCCGCCACAGCATGGCCTGACAAGCGGTGCATCTGTGCGCGTCCAGGACCCAACCTGGGCCGCCAGCAGCGGAGCGTGCACACTTAACTGCTACACCACGGGGCCGGCCCTCTAGTACTTTCTCATCTTGCAACACTCAAACTCTACATCCTTAAACACTACTTCTCCATCCCTCCTCCCCTTAGCCCTTGGTAACCACCTTCTACTTTCTGTTTCTATGATTCTGTGGTTTTTTTCTTTTTTTTAATAATTTTTTTTATTTATTTTTTTTCCCCAAAGCCCCAGTAGATAGTTGTATGTCATAGCTGCACATCCTTCTAGTTGCTGTATGTGGGACGCGGCCCCAGCATGGAGGGAGAAGTGATGCATCAGTGGGCACCCGGGATCTGAATCCGGGCCGCCAGCAGCGGAGCACACGCACTTGACTGCAAAGCCACAGGGCCGGCCCCTATGATTCTGGTTTTGATTACTTTAGTGCTTCGTATAAGTGGAATCATCAATATTTGTTCTTCAGTGACCAGTTTATTTTGCTTTGCATAATATCCTCAAGGTTCATCCGTGTTGTAGCACGTGACAGGATTCTGTTTTGGACCCATGAATCTGGAGAATTCCAGTCAGAAAAGCAAGTGGATGCCTCCATTAGGTGTTACATACAGAAGACCGATGGTCCAGCAAAGGACAGGCTGGAGAGAAATTTTGAGCCATGTGCACAAAGGTGTCCTACATAGTACTAAGAAGGGATGATGCCACCTAGGGAGAAAAGTTACAGATATAAAAAGAGGGCTCTCCAGACAATTTCTAAAAGAAACACAAATTAACGAGTGGACAAATACTGACACTCTGGTTATCAGGGAGAACAGTGAATTCAAATTCACATTGCCCCCATCAGAGTAAGCAAAATTGAAAAGACCGTTAAAATCCAGTTGGCAAGAATTGTGAGAAAAATCATACCTTATCAGTAGAAATGTTATGGGTTCAGATTTTTGTTTTTATACTTATTAAAAATGGAGGTATAATGTGAATGCAGTAAAAAAGTTACTTTTTGTATATGCAACATGACATAGACTTTTTTTATTTTATAATTTTTTGTTTATTGCAGTAACATTGGTTTATAACATTGTATAAATTTCAGGTGTACATCATTATACTTCTATGTCTGCATCGACTACATCATGTTCACTACCCAAATACTAATTAAAACCCATCACCACACACGTGCCGAATTTTCCCTTTCGCCCTCCTCTCTCCCCCCTTCCCCTCTGGTAACCACCAATCCAATCTCTGTCTCTAAGTGTTTGTTTATTGTTGTTATTATCTACTACTTAATGAAGGAAATCATATGGTATTTGACCTTCTGCCTCTGACTTATTTCATTTTGCATAATACCCTCAATGTCCATCCATGTTGTCACAAATGGCTGGATTTCATCATTTCTTGTGGCTGAGTAGTATGCCATTGTGTATATATACCACATCTTCTTTATCCATTCTTCCCTTGATGGGCACTTAGGTTGCTTCCAAGTCTTGGCTATTGTGAATAACGCTGCAATGAACACAGGGGTGCATGTATCTTTATGCATGGGTGTTTTCAAGTTCTTTGGATAAATACCCAGCAATGGAACAGCAAGATCATATGGTAGTTCTATCCTTGATTTTTTGAGGAATCTCCATACTGTTTTCCATAGTGGCTGCACCAGTTTGCACTCCCACCAACAGTGTATGAGAGTTCCCTTCTCTCCACATCCTCTCCAACACATGTTGTTTCCTGTCTTGTTAATTATAGCCATTCTGATGGACATGAGGTGATATCTCATTGTAGTTTTGATTTGCATTTCCCTGATAGTTAATGATTTTGAACATCTTTTCATGTGTCTGTTGGCCATCTGTATATCTTCTTTGGAGAAATGTCTGTTCAGGTCTTTTGCCCATTTTTTAATTGGGTTGGTAGTTTTTTTGTTGTTGAGATGCATGAGTTCTTTATATATTTTGGAGATTAAGCCCTTATCAGATGTATGGTTTGCAAATATCTTCTCCCAATTTTTAGGTTGTCTTTTTGTTTTGTTGATGGTTTCCTTTGCTGTGCAGAAGCTTTTTAGTTTGATGTAGTCCCATTTGTTTATTTTTTCTATTGTTTCTCTTGCCGGGTCAGACATGGTGCTTGAAAAGATGTTGCTAAGACAGATGTCGAAGAGCGTACTGCCTATGTTTTCTTCTAGAAGTTTCATAGTTTCAGGTCTTACATTCAAGTCTTTAATCCATTTCGAGTTAATTTTTGTGTATAGTGTAAGGTAAGGGTCTACTTTCGTTTTTTTGCATGTGGCTATCCAGTTTTCCCAACACCATTTGTTGAAGAGACTTTCTTTTCTCCATTGTATGTTCTTGACTCCTTTATCAAAGATTAGCCGTCCATAGATGTGTGGGTTTATTTCTGGGCTTTCGATTCTATTCCATTGATCTCTGTGTCTGGTTTTGTGCCAGTACCATGCTGTTTTGGTTACTGTAGCTTTGTAGTATATTTTGAAATCAGGGAGTGTGATACCTCCAGCTTTGTTCTTTTTTCTCAGGATTCCTTTAGCTATTTGGGGTCTTTTGTTGTTCCATATAAATTTTAGGATTCTTTGTTCTATTTCTGTGAATATGTTGTTGGAACTTTGATAGGGATTGCATTGAATCTATAGATGGCTTTAGGAAGTATGGACATCTTAACTATGTTGATTCTTCCAATCCAAGAGCACGGAATATCTTTCCATTTCTTTGTGTCTTCTTCAATTTCTTTCAGCAATGTTTTATAGTTTTCCGTGTACAGCTCTTTCACCTCTTTGGTTAAGTTTATTCCTAGGTATTTTATTGTTTTTGTTGCAATTGTAAATGGGATAGTATTCTTAATTTCTCTTTCTGCTACTTCGTTGTTAGTGTATAGAAATGCAACTGATTTTTGTATGTTGATTTTGTATCCTGCAACTTTACCATATTCGTTTATTACTTCTAAAAGTTTTCTGGTGGATTCTTTAGGGTTTTCTATATATAAAATCATGTCATCTGCAAATAGTGACAGTTTCAGTTCTTCCTTTCCAATTTGGATCCCATTTATTTCTTTCTCTTGCCTGATTGCTCTGGCTAGGACTTCCAATACTATGTTATATAGGTGTGGTGATAGTGGGCATCCTTGTCTGGTTCTTGTTCTTAGAGGGATAGTTTTCAGTTTTTCACCATTGAGGATGATATTAGCTGTGGGTTTGTCATATATGGCCTTTATTATGTTGAGGTACTTCTTCTATCCCCATTTTATTCAGAGTTTTTATCATAAATGGATGCTGTATCTTGTCAAATGCTTTCTCGGCATCTATTGAAATGATCATGTGATTTTTATTCTTCATTTTATTAATGTGGTGTATTACGTTGATTGATTTGTGAATGTTGAACCATCCCTGACTACCTGGAATAAATCCCACTTGATCATGGTGTATAATCTTTTTAACGTATTGTTGCATGCGATTTGCTAGTATTTTGTTGAGGATTTTTGCATCGAGGTTCATCAGTGATATTGGCCTGTAATTTTCTTTTTTTGTGTTGTCCTTGTCTGGTTTTGGTATCAGGGTAATGTCGGCTTCATAGAATGAGTTAGGGAGCTTGCCCCCCCCCTCAATTTTTTGGAAGAGTTTGAGAAGGATAGGTATTAAGTCTTCTTTGAATGTTTGGTAGAATTCACCAGGGAAGCCGTCTGGTCCTGGATTTTTATTTTTGGGGAGGTTTTTTTTTGTGAGGGAGATCAGCCCTGAGCTAACATCCATGCTAATCCTCCTCCTTTTGCTGAGGAAGACAGGCTCTGAGCTAACATCTACTGCCAATCTTCCTCCTTTTTTTCCCCAAGGCCCCAGTAGACAGTTGTATGTCATAGTTGCACGGGGGAGGTTTTTGATTACTGTTTCAATCTCCTTACTGGTGATTGGTCTATTCAAATTCTCTACTTCTTCTTGATCCAGTTTTGGAAGGTTATATGATTCTAAGAATTTATCCATTTCTTCCAGATTGTCGAATTGGTTGGCATATAGCTTTTCATAGTATTCTCTTATAATCTTTTGTATTTCTGAGGTGTCTGTTGTAATTTCTCCTCTTTCATTTCTTTTTTTTTTTTTTTTTTTGAGGAGATCAGCCCTGTGCTAACATCTGCCAATCCTCCTCTTTTTTTGCTGAGGAAGACTGGCCCTGGGCTAACATCCACGCCCATCTTCCTCCACTCTATATGGGACACCACCACAGCATGGCTTGACAAGCAGTGCGTCAGTGTGCACACGGGATCCAAACCTGTGAACCCCGGGCTGCCACAGCGGAGGGTGCGCTCTTAACCGCTTGCGCCACCGGGCAGGCCTTTCATTTCTGATTTTACTTATTTGTGCCTTCTCTCTTTTTTTCTTGGTGAGTCTAGCTAAAGGTTTGTCAATTTTGTTGATCTTTTCAAAGAACCAGCTCTTGGTTTTATTAATTTTTTCTATTTTTTTTTGGTCTCTATTTCATTTATTTCTGCTCTGATTTTTATGATTTCCCTTCTTCTACTGATTTTGGGCTTTGTTTGTTCTTCTTTTCCCAGTTCCTTTAGGTGCATTGTTAGATTGTTTATTTTAGATTTTTCTTGTTTTTTGAGATAGGCCTGTATTGCTATAAACTTCCCTCTTAGAACCGCTTTTGCTGTATCCCATAAATTCTGGCATGTCGTATTTTCATTTTAATTTGTCTCCAGGTATATTTTGATTTCTTCGTTGACCCAGTCATTGTTCAGTAGCATTTTGTTTAATCTCCACGTATTTGTGGCTTTTCTGATTTTCTTCCTATAGTTGATTTCTAGTTTCATACTGTTGTGGTCAGAAAAGATGCTTGGTATTATTTCAGTTTTCTTAAATTTATGTAGACTTGTTTTGTGGCCTAATATGTGGTCAATCCTGGAGAATGTTCCATGTGCATTTGAAAAGAATGTGTATTCTTCGGTTTTTGGATGGAATGCTCTGTATATATCTACTAGGTCCATCTGTTCTAGTGTATCTTTTAAGGCCAATGTTTCCTTATTAATCTTCCGATTGGATGACTTATCCATTGGTGTAAGTGGAGTGTTAAAGTCCCCTACTATTATTGTGTTACTGTCTATTTCTGTTTTTATGTCTGTTAATAATTGCTTTATACATTTAGGTGCATCTACATTGGGTGCGTAGATATTTACAAGTGTTATATCCTCTTGTTGGATTGTTCCCTTGATCATTATGTAATGCCCTTCTTTGTCTCTTTTTACAGTTTTTGTGTTAAAGTCTATTTTGTCTGATATGAGTACTGCTACCCCAGCTTTCTTTTCATCGCCATTTGCGTGGAGTATCTTTTTCCATCCCTTCACTTTCAGTTTGTGAGTGTCTTTAGGTCTGAAGTGTGTCTCTTGTATGCAGCATAGATATGGGTCTTGTTTTTTTATCCAGTCAGCCACCTATGCCTTTTACTTGGAGCATTTAGTCCACTGACGTTTAAAGTAGCTATTGATAAGTATGTACTTACTGCCATTTTTTAATTTTTTTTTTTCTCAGTGTTTTAGTAGTCCTTCTCTGTTCCTTTCTTCTTCTATACAGAATTGATGGTCTCTTCAGTTTGACCTCTGTCTGAAAGCTCTACTCTTTAACTCCTCTCCTCCCTTCTTTTATGTTTTTGATATCATATCTAACCTCTTCTTTGTGCATTTGTATCCATTACCCTCTTATCATGGAAATAGATAATTTTTCCTATTTGTGGTCTTCTCTTTTCCCCTTAAATCAGTCCCTTTTAACATTCCTTGTAGCACTGGTTTCTTGGTGACAAACTCCCTTAATTTTTGCTTGTCTGGGAAATTTTTGATCTCTCCTTCCATTTTGAATGATAACCTTGCTGGGTAGAGTATTCTTGGCTGTAAGTTTTCCCTTTTAGCACTTTAAATATATCGTGTCATTCTCTTTTAGCCTGTAAGGTTTCTGCTGAGAAGTCAGCTGATAGCCTTATGGGGTTTCCTTTGTATGTAACTTGACTTTCTCTTGCGGCTTTTAGGATTCTCTCTTTATCTTTAATTCTGGACATTTTGATTATGATGTGTCTTGGTGTGGGCCTCTTTGAGTTTATCTTGTTTGGGGCTCTCTGTGCTTCCTGTACCTGGATGTCTGTTTCCTTCCTTAGGTTAGGGAAGTTTTCATCTATTATTTCTTGAAATAGACTCTCTGCCCCTTTGTCTTGCTCTTCTCCTTCCGGGACACCTATAACATGGATGTTAGTGTGCTTGATGTTGTCCCAGAGGTCCCTTAGACTGTCCTCACTCTTTTTAATTCTTTTCTCTTTTACCTGTTCAGCTTGAGTAATTTCTTCTAGTCTTTCGTCCAGCTCACAGATCCGTTCTTCTGTATCCTCTACTCTGCTTTTGAGTCCCTCTAGTGAATTTTTCATTTCTGGTATTGTATTCTTCATTTCTGATTGGTTCTTTTTTATCTCTTCCATTTCTTTGTGGACATTTTTACTGAGTTCATCTATTCTTCTCCCCAGATCAGTAAGCATCCTTAACACTCTTAGTTTGAACTCTCTGTCGGGTAGGTTGCTCATTTCTGTTTCACTTAGTTCCTTTTCTGGGGTTTTGTCCTGTTCCCTTACTTGGAATGTATTCCTTTGCCTCCTCATTTTGCCTCTTTCCCTGTGCTTGTGTCTACGTATTACATATTAGGTAGGTCAGCTACGTCTCCTGGTCTTGGATGCCTTAGGATTCTTTGATACCTTAGGATTCCTGCAGTGTGCTTCCCTCGGTTCTCAATGTTCCAGGGGTGACCCCTATGTGGGCTACGTGTGTCCTTCTGTTGTGGCCTGTTTGCTCTCCCTGTAGGCGCCCAGGGAGGCTGAGTTATGCTCCTGGCCAGCTGTTGTAATGCTTAGCTGCTTGTGGTTGTTGTGGGCCCTTCAGTCTCTTTATCAGGTGTGGGGAGCCCCAGCACTGTTGGCTGCAAGTTCTAATACCACATTTGTGTTGCAGTATTTCTTTTAAGTGAGTAGGCCCCCAGCATGGCAGGTTGTTAGGCTCAGAGCCTTACAATTGTGATAAGCCTCTAGCCTTTAGGGCTCTTGTCAGCTCTCTGAGGATTGCAGCTGGGTGGGGCTGGCCTCAGGCACAGGAGCACCCAATTGTTTCAGGCTTTGGAAGGTGGGGCAAATCCCCTATGTGGGTCTTTGAGAAGCACAAGTCTTCTGCAGCTGACAAGCCCTGTCACCCACAGGTCCACACACACAGTCAACACAGTCCTGCCCCGTGTGCATGCCCCGACCTCCTGAAGTGGACCCAGTCTCTCCATGGCGGGAGCCCCACACACTCCACCACTGCCCCACACTCTCCACCCACTCCTTATGCATGCCCCGCCCCACTGAAGTCGGCTCAGTTGCCAGGCTGCAGAGAATCCAGTCACCAATCTATGCAGGCCCACACGTTGCCTGAGGGCTTGTTGTTGGGTGGGGCCAGTCTCTAGGGTGGGCTGCCTGCCCTGGCTGAGCTGGATTAAATCGGTGCTCTAGCGGGTGGGGCAGACCCTGGGCTAGCAGGCCCCAGGGAGAACTCCAATGGCGTCTGGGTCAGCACGCCCACACCAGGCCACAACAATGGCCGCCGCCAATGTCCCAGTCCCTGGAGAGGTCTCACCCCTCACCGAGATGCACTCAGGGCCTATCAGGTGAGTCTCTTTTCACCAAAGCACTGTGCACCTTTCTTTCTGGTGATTTTAGGTTGCTTTCTGAAATGGGTGAGTTTGCGCGTGGGCCGTTTAAGAGCCGGTTTTAATTTCTTTGTGAACAAGCTTTTCTGGGGGTACTCCCCAATGTTTTAGTAGCAGGCAAAGTCACATATTCTGCCACTCATCTCGATTGTGCTGGGTCCACAAAATGCCCACAGCGGGGGTGCTCCTCGGCTCAGGGCCCCGCGCCTCCAGGGAGGCTGCGTATCTGTGGGCGGCTCCAGGGCGGCCGTGAAGCTGGCGGCTGGTGAAGGCGGCGTTTTTCCTCTCCAGAAGGGAGTTTCTGCCTCTTTTACCTCAGTTAGGATTGTCCGTTGTTGCAGGAGTTCCTCTTATCCAGTTTTCAGTTCTGTCTCAGGGGTAATTTTTCCACGAGTAGTTGTAAACTGGCTGTGTCCGTGGAAGGAGGTGAGTTCAGAGTCTGCCTACGCCGCCATCTTGACTTCCTCTGGGACATAGACTTTTAATATAGCAATTGGTCAGTATTTCTCAATAGAAACTCTCAGCACTTTGACCCAGTAATTCTATTTCTAGGATCTACAGAAATACCATAGGAAGAGTTGCACTGTTGCCATTAATGACAGACCGGTTACATTACAATGCTTGATATACCACAGCAGTTTGTAAACTAGAGAATGACGTGTAAGGAAATGGCAACTGTAATGGGATTGGGAAACTTGAGACCATTGATTAAATTTTACTCCTCAGCTCAAACCACATTATCATCATTTCACACAAGACCACACTCTTCCTTTCTTTCTTTAAAATTTTCCCCCACTTTCTTAATCCTCACTCCTATTCTCCCTAACCCCACCAAACATCCACTTGAATGTATTTCATTTTCTTTAAGTATGGGTCTTGTAAAATGTAAAATACTGCTTTGTATGTGTGTCTGCTTAATTTACTGATACGTACATTTTATCTGTATATACCACATAGGAATTCATTTAAGTTTATTTTATATTTGTCCTTGATTTTTAGTTTCTGGTCTTCACTTAAATACAGTATTGGTATTTGCTTTTAAAACACCACACGTGAGATATCAATATTTTGTCAATAACTGTGTTTTGTATCCCTGCGATTATCAGTATTCACCAGTAATAATACCCTTCATTTTAGTGATTTATCTTTTATCAGGTTACTTGAAGAATACCACATGTCTAGAGTATGATTTCCTACAGGATTCCAGTATTATAGTATACTAGATTCACATGAACTCAATTATATATTTTCACCTACAAAACTTTTATTTCCTAGTTAAATCTTTTATAAATTTTATTATGGAAATTTAAAAATCTATTCAAAGTAGAAAGAATAGCATAATTAATCTACATGCAACCGTGACCCAGCATCAAGTTATCAATATTCCAACCTGAAAATCAGCTTAGAATTAAATTTTACACATACTGAATAAAAAGGACTTAGATTAGTTTTCAAAAATTTCTCTATGAAATCAGGTTGCATCTTTGGGGCAGTGCTGGTTTTCTGAGCACCCTCAGTTGTAATCTTGTGTCAGGAAGAAGATCTTCCAGGAGGTAACCCGGCTGCAGACTCTGGGCTGACATCTCCTTTTGCTTTTCTCAACCTTTCTGTTTCCTTGTTTGCTCGTCTAAAAAATGCAAATAATAACAGAAGCTGACCTACCCGGTTATTACAAGGATGACTCCAAAGTTCTTAGGTCAAGGCCAAAGGCACTTGCTTTAGTGCTCACTGTAGGTGCAGGAGAAGACCTCCCACGCCCCCTGCTTCCTCCACCTGCCCCTCCCACATTCAGGAGGAAGCCAGGCTTGGGTGGGTGGAGTCCTCACAGTCCCACCTTCCCTGGCTTAAGGACTGGCCCCAAAAACCTCCTCTGAGCTAAGTGGGGATTTGAGACCACGTGGTGCAGGAGCCTAGAAAGAGCCACCATGACGTCCTGAGCACCTACTCCGTGTCTGGCCCCAGAAGGCACCTCACCAGGGAATCCAAACTTGCATTAGGCTTATTTCAAAACACGTGCCATTGCTTATGATTCCTGGCCCCTCAAAGAGCCTTGTCCAAAATCACTTGAAATGTTTGCTAAAAACACAGATACCCAGATTCCACCTTGTCCTGAGAAGTCAGAAAAGAGGGTGACTGATATCTGTGTGTGACAATCATCCAGAGGTGCTGGTCTGAAGCCAAAGACTCCCCTTGCAGGATGTCTCAGTGAGAGATGGTTTGTCTATAGGTAGGGGGGCTGCAGGGATTAGAGCCACGTAGCCCCAGTATCCTTGTTATTCTGGCCCTATAAGGACTTCATCTTCCTTCATGTAGGCAGTCGGCCTGGAGAGGGTAAGTAGCTTACTCAAGACTAGGATTCTAATATTATTCATTCAACAAATATTTAATGAGTGCCCATTAGGTGCCAGGCCCTGAGCTGAGTGCTTAGGGGTTCAATTATAAGAAAGAAGGATACAGTCCTCTTGTATGGGTAGTTCTTGGGAAGAAGGAGCTTGACCTCAGAGAAAATCACCACAGTGATTACTTTTACAGAGTGGAGGGGTCTGATGTGGAACTTTGAACTAGGATTACAGGGTAGGGGGGATGTGTGCTATCTGAAGGAAGAGAAGGAGCTAAGGAAGGAGACTGAGGACTGGGACAGAGCTGGACTCCAGGTCAGCTTTATTCAAATGCCCTGGGGCCAGAGGGATGTCAACCTGGAGAAAGTGAAGAAGGAACTGAGCTGAAGGCGGCCTAGGAGGGGTTTGGGGCCCAACAAAGGGTAGACCATGAGGGGTCTTGTGGGCCCAGTGAAAGTCTTGGGGAAACCTGGCACATTCTAAATCTCAGGGTACAGAGATCACACCTGTGGCAGGAATAGTGGGGCCAGGTGGACACTGGTGCCTGTCACAGGGTCTTCTTCCTACAGATCTGACAGGGCCTTTTCTGCAAGTCGGAAACCAACCAGCTCCAAAACTTTTTTGTTTTTCATAAATTTGGTGAAAATCTTATTTCGGGCAAACCCTCACCTGAGATGAAGGTGTATGTTGTCTTTCATTATATCACTTGGTTTTGATACTCATGCATCCTGTTCCATGAATAGTACTGAGTTTGATTAGGAAGCTTTTCCTCAGACCCGCTGGGGAGGTGTGCACTAAGGGTTTACTCAGAGGCCTTGAGTTGCTCAGTCCCTGCAGATCCAAAGAAAGATGTGTCATTAGAAAGACTGGCCCTCGCCCAGCGGTGCAGTGGTTAAGTGCGTGCGCTCTGCTTCGGCAGCCGGGGGTTCGCAGGTTCAGATCCCGGGCGCACACCAAGCACTGCTTGTCAAGCCATGCTGTGGCGGCGTCCCATATAAAGTAAAGGAAGAGGGCCGGCCCCATGGCTTAGCGGCTAAGTGCGCACGCTCCGCTACTGGCGGCCTGGGTTCGGATCCCGGGTGTGCACGACGCACTGCTTCTCTGGCCATGCTGAGGCTGTGTCCCACATACAGCAACTAGAGGGATGTGCAACTATGACATACAACTATCTACTGGGGCTTTGGGGAAAAAAAAGGAGGAGGATTGGCAATAGATGTTAGCTCAGAGCCGGTCTTCCTCAGCAAAAAGAGGAGGATTAGCATGGATGTTAGCTCAGGGCTGATCTTTCTCACACACACACACAAAAAAAAAAAAATAAATAAATAAATAAATAAAAAGTAAAGGAAGATGGGCATGTATGTTAGCCCAGGGCCTATCTTCCTCGGCAAAAAAAAAGAAAAAGGGAAAAAAGAGGAAGATTAGCATTGGATGTTAGCTCAGGGCTGATCTTCTGCACACACACAAAAAAAGAAGGACTGGCCCTTCACTGCCTCCTGGGAGATGACCTCTGAGCCCTCGGAATATCCTGCCTGATGAAAGTGTGTTTGTATTGCTGAGTTCTTGGGCCACACTGCATCAGGTTGATCTCTGAGGGGCTGGAGCCTGAGTAGCCAACGTCAGTCATGCTGGGCTCCATGCCTAATGACTGACCCCCAGAACAATGGGCACCAAGCCTCCTGTGAGCCTCCCTGGTTGGCAGCGCTGCGTGTGCTGTCACACATCTGTGCCGGGAGTAGTAAGTGTGTCTGCAGGACTCCACTGGGAAAGGACAGCTGTGGGGCCCGGCTTCGCCAGAGTCTGCACTATATGCCTTTCTTTGAGTCCTTCTAACAGTCATCCAGCGTGAGGCTGGTCTTGGGGACCCCGACACAGGGTGTTTACTTAGTACATAGGCCAGCTCCCTATACGTTTTCTAATAGGCAAACCTCTGTTAGCTGTGGACTGGGAGTCCGGGTGAGAGAGATGATAGCTACACCACAGGGAAGAATGGGTGGAAAGAGTGGGGAGATCACTGAGTACCTGTGACCTTTCAGGGAGCACCTACTAGATGCTCAGCCTGATGCTGGAATTTTTGCCAAATGTCTTCCTTAGCTCGAGGCTTAAATAACAGGCATTTATTCTCACAGTTCTAGAGGCTGGGAAGTCCAGCAGAGGCTGACAGCACTGTTGGGTTCTGGTGAGAGTCCTCTTCCTGGGGTGCAGATGGCTGCCTTCTTGCTGGGAGAGAGAAGCAGCTCTGGTGTCTCTTCCTCCACCTATGAGGGCACTAATCCCATTGTGGGGGCCCCATTCTCATGATCCCACCCAACCCTAAGCTCCTCCCAAAGGCCCCACCAACTGATACCATCAGATTGGGAGCAAGAGCTTGAGCATATGAATTTCAGGTGACACTAACACCCAGTAATACTTTTGTTTTTCAGAAATTTAATTATCTTTTTCAAAATCCTGCTCTTCATCGACTTAGGAGCTGTGCTTCTCTGAGAACATTTCTTAGACCCTCGAGGCAGTCTCCCCATATGCAACATGGGGATAGGTTCCTACTAACGTGCTTGCCTCACAGTTGTGTGAGAACTAAATGAGAATGCCCAGGGAAGGCTTAGTTCAGCACAGAGCACACACTCAGGGGAGGAGTTTTAACAATATTGTCCTTAAGTGACCAATACAGAGAACTATCAAAGTAAAAGAACAAAACCCCCAAATCGCCCATAATCCCACACAGCTGCCATCACTTATTTTTAAATTAATTCTTCCTTCCTTATACTTTTTATATATATATGTTTTTATAACAGTATTACTCTATACATATGCTACTTTAGCTTTTGTTTTTTCTCTTGATATTTTAGGAAGAAGACAACTTGTGCCTGGTCTCCTGGACCCTTCCTTGTGTACCTTTCCATTGCTCATTTTAATCTATATTCTTTCACTGTGATAAACCATAATGGAGAATACATCAGATTTCCTGAATTCTGTGAGTTCTTCTAGCATACCCTTGAATCTGAGAGTAGTCTTAGGAACCTGTGAACACACTGTCTACTGACTTCTCTCTCCCCAGCCTCACAGGAGGTATAAGACCTCTCTGCCTAATGCATCTCTTCCAACTTCCCCGTCCATCTCCCAATCAGGGCAGCAGCAGTTCTCACCTGGACCACCGCTGGATTTTCCTGCCTGGCCCATTCATTGCCCTTCTGTTCCTCCCCGCCATCATTCTGTTCTCTGGAACGCACCTTTCAAAGAAAAAAGTTGATCTTGTCTCCCCTCTGCTTAAAACAGCTCATCACTTTTTATTGCTATTACAATAAGTATCCTGACCCTGAGGTTGGGGGCTTGAGTGGGACAGAGGTGCTGGTAATGCCTTTTTTTTTACCTAGTTGGTGATTTCAGACCTGTCTTCTCTTTGTGATATTTCATCAAGCTGTACACTAATGAATTCTGCACCTTTTTGTATATATATTAGACTCCAGAAAACAAGTTTTTTAAAAGAAATATGCACCAGCATCAGCTTCCTGTCTCTATAGAATCCACAGGTGAAGACAAGGAAAGTATATTTTTATAAGCCCCTAGGTCATGAGAGAGCCCTTTCTCTCACCAGCAGCTAGAAACCATTATAGTCACTAGGAAGGCAAAGTGGAGGTCAGACTCCTGGCCTAATCACTGCTGTGAACATGGGCCTGGCACACAGCAGGGGCACAGCCGGTGAGTGGCAGAGTCAGATTCAGAATCCACCCTTCTAGTAACCACATGATTCGGATCTGAGATTCACAGCACAGACTTTACCTGCTTCAGGTGCAATTAATATTCATCATCATAACAAGAATCACTTACCTAGCACTTGCTGTGTTCTATTGCTTGTCTGAGCTCTCTCCTCTCAACTACTCTATGAGCTAGGCTCTCCCATTATCTTTTCATAGTGGAGGGAACTGAGGCACAGGGGTTAGCCAACCCAGGCTCCCAAGCTTGCAGCTAACAACCAGCAGAGCCAGGATTCAAACCCAGAGTCTTGTTCCGGAGTCCACTCTCATCATGACCACACTCTATGGTCAACGGGGGCAGGGCAAAAGACACGGGCGGGGGTGGGGGTGTTCTGCAGCCTGGAGGTTTGGCTACAAGGAAAGCTTAGTGAGGCCCTACCAAGTGGAACATCAGTGGCCATACAGCTAGTCAGTGAGTGACCAGGAATCTGAACTCAGTTTTGTCTGACTGCACACTGAAGCCAGTCCTTGTTACCATGGTTTCTAGTTACCGTTTCAAGAGGGGACTTTATTACAATCACCAAAATGCTTGTTGCAAATATAGATTCCCTGGCCCACCTATGGAGACAAAATGGGAAGCAATTTCTTTTTTTAAGTAAACTTTTATTAAAGTAGAGCATACATACGTAAAGAGGCACGCATCCATCATTTTGCATCGCTGGAGGAATGATTGCAAAGAGAATAAAACCTTATAACCACCACTCAGGTCCGAAAATAAAACATTACCTGCTCCCCTTCGCCCACTCCTGGCCACTCTCCATCATTACCTTCACTCTCCTCCCCAAAGATAACTAGCTGCTGCTAAAACCACGGACTGGTTTTGCCTGTTGTGGATCTTCATAAAAGAGGAATCACACATTGTATTTATTTTGTTTCTGGATTCTTTAGCTCATTATTATGTCTTGGAAATTAACCCATATGTTTCTGTTTTTCAGATCCTTTTTGGATAGTATTCCATTGTATGATTCTACTGTTGAAAAACATTGGGTTGTTTCCAGATTTTCCCTATTAGGAATAGTCCTGCTATGAGCATTCTTGCTCATGTGTACACATTTCTGAAAGGTAAATAGCAGGAGTGGAATTGCTGAGTCATTGGCTATGTGCATACTCAACTTTGTTAGAAAGAGCCAAACAGGTTTCCAAGGTGTTGTACCAATTTCCATTCTTATTTTTCCTTAATCAGCTATCATCCCCTGACACATTATGTCTGTAATATGTCGATGTTAGAAGCCATGTTGAAATGTTTTGTTACAAGGCATATCTGCCAGAGTCTTATGTGTGTGTTTTCTGTGGACCCCACTCTGGTTCTGTTCATTGTCATTTCCCAAACACTAAGAACCTGCCTGACACTTGGTGCCACTCAACATTCACCTGACGATGTGTGAATATACTAATAATTATGAGTATACAGTACTCAACGTTTGTACGTAGTACAAAACCATTTAAATTAAACCATTAACAGTGATTATTCTGGGGCACTGGGTCAACCTTCTTTTTGTCTTTTCCACAATGTTTTCTTGTTTGTTTTGTAACCAATATATATTCCTTTTTCAACAAAAATAGTATTTCCAATTTGGAAAACAATGTTATGATATTAAAGGACACCATATTAAATTTTGTTAAATGGAAGGATGCAGGTTAAGGAAATGTATGTAGAATATACTACCATTATGCTAAATGATCCCTCACAAACAAAAAATATAAATATGTAGCTATAGGGGCCAGCCCCGTGGCATAGCGGTTAAGTGCGTGCGCTCCACTGCTGGTGGCCCTGGTTTGGATCCTGGGCGCGCACCGACGCACCGCTTGTCAGGCCATGCTGTGGCGGTGTCTCATATAGAGTGGAGGAAGATGGGCACAGATGTTAGCCCAGGGCCAATCTTCCTCAGCAAAAAGGGGAGGATTGGCATGGATGTTAGCTCAGGGCTGATCTTCCTCACACACACACACACAAAAAAGTAGCTATATAAAAATTTCTGAAAGCACACAGTTGAGAATATGTATCCTAATTATATCTAGGTGGTGAGATTAAAGTTGATTATGACACCTGTTAGTCTTTTTTATGTTTTAAAATATTTCTTCTCTGGTCATATAACAATACTAGTAACAATATTGATCAAAACGGTAAAAATAATACCAAACAAAAACTGAAAACTTCATGCTGTAGTATGCACTTTACGTGCATTCTCATTTTAAATATGTATTGAATTTCTGGTTATATGGCTAGAGACTCTAGGTGTGAAGCACTATTATTGTCCCCAATGTACAAATGGACAAAATGGCTTTCAAGGGTAATAGATCACTTGCCCCTGCTCTCACAGCTGTAAGAAGCTGAGCATGATTGGAGTCTTATAATCTGCACATGAAATGATCATATTAAATATTATCTCTCAGCCAATGAAACCCAGCCCCACGCCCAGCACTTAGCTGCTGCTCCCTCATTAGTAACTTTTGTTTTGCTTAATATTCCCCAGCCTCCCCTCCCATCTGCAACTGTCAGTCAGGGAGGTGTCATTCTGCGGCCTCCTCAGCACTTTGCTCCACTGTGTTTTCTCCCCAGACTCCCAGCCTGTGGGGCCCTCTCCACGGGTCTCCTCTCTGCAGAGTGATGACTCTGGATGAGATCTCATCCAGAAATCTGTCCTGTCCCCTTCTTCCTACCACATTTCTTGTCATCTGGGAGTCTTTCCTCGAGTCCCCTGTGAGGACAGTGCCTTTAGGACGCACAGTTACACCACCTTCATCTCACACAGAGCAGCTGACTTTTATGTATCTGGGGGTTGTTTAAATGCTTTCCATTACGTGGACTGGAAGTTCTCCAAGGGGAGACCTGTGACATGTGTTTTCTTGGTTATGGTATCTTAAACACCTAGTACAGCAACTGGCTCAGAAATTATGGTCAATAAATATTTGTCGGGCCGGCTGGCCCGTGGCTTAGCGGTTAAGTGCGCGCTCCACTACTGGCGGCCCAGGTTTGGATCCTGGGCATGCACTGATGCACCGCTTCTCCTGCTGAGGCTGCGTCCCACATACAGCAACTAGAAGGATGTGCAACTATGACATACAACTATCTACTGGGGCTTTGGGGGAGAAAAAAGAAGGAGGAGGATTGGCAATAGATGTTAGCTCAGAGCCAGTCTTCCTTAGCAAAAAAAAAAAAAAGAGTAGGATTAGCATGGATGTTAGCTCAGGTCTCATCTTCCTCATAAAAAAAATTTTTGTCAAATAAATTCAGTTTTTTAAAAAAGTTTCTGGATGTCATCTGCAAATTGTTTTCTATTTAATATTTCTAAATATCTTCAGTACAATCATGAACAACACAGGGTTGTTTTGAGGATTTAAGAACTTTACTGAAGTTGCCATTGGGGTGCCCACTATAGCTATTCTTATCCTTCTACTTCCCTGTCGCCCACAGGCCAGTCACATAAGAGCATCTTCACTGAGGCACGTGGCCGGGATCCTCACACCTGTCTAGATTTGAATCTACCGGGAAATTTTGTCAAGTGCTGCTTTGCTGTCCAGACTCTGTATCTCTGCCTCAACCAGTTATTAGAGGCAGCTGCACCAGGAGAGCTCTAACTGGGCAGGGGAGCCTCCAGCACTCGTGGAGTTGGGAGAATGGACAGCATCCACTACAACTCGCCAGCAGAAAATACGAGAAGTGGAAAGAAGAGACACTGAGGGCAAATCATGCAGGACAGCTGAAATAATAAAACAGGAGCATCAGGTGGGTGGCTTAACTAAGAAGTCCAGCTTCTTGGGGACCCCTGGCAGCTTCCTCTCTGTGTGGGGCCCAGAGTGTGGTTGGAAGTAAATTCAGAGGTCAGAGGTCTTCCTCAAATGATCCATGTGTTTTGGCAAACTGAGTACCTATTGGTAACATTTCTTTCTGGAATGGGGGCACAGAGAATTAGCTCCCACGAAGCAAGTGAGGGAGCCCAGGGATAGCTGGAGTGGAGCCATTATTAAGAATTTGGGGTTTTGACCCTGAGAGCAATGGGAACTGGCTGGTGGATTTTAAACAGAGGGACATCAGGAGCGGCAGATGGTTTTTTTTTTTTTGGTGAGGAAGATCAGCCCTGAGCTAACATCTGTCGCCAATCCTCCACTTTTTGCTGAGGAAGATTGGCTCTGGGCTAGCATCTGTGCCCATCTTCTTCTACTTGATGTGTGGCACACCGCCACAGCATGGCTTGACATGTGGTGCGTAGGCCTGCACGGAGGATCCAAACCTGCGAACCCCAGGCCACTGTGGGAGATCAAGATTTGGCCACCCTGAAATCTATCTCTTTACCTTGGTTGTTTTCTCTAGGGACATTTGACCTCCCCCACTAACTGCCTAAAGAATTTGACATGGTGGCTCCTTCCTGTAACAGATCTATCATGATGGCTGTAAAGATAATGTAGGATGGAGGTTACAATAGGAAAGGCACCAACAAGCCCCTCTTATGGGAAGTTCTGTCTCTCTGGCCACATTCTCTGGATGGCCCTGTGAGGAGTTGCCAGACAATCATTTACATTTATAAGGGAAATCTCCATTTGTAAAGGTATCTCCCTCTCTGTTTTGAGAAGAGAGGGGGATGGCCTCATTTCTAGAGGCTTATCAATGCGGAAGTTGAGGCCTTAAAGCTGCATAATAACCTTACTCTTGTTTACTGTGCTTTAGTGGTAATCTCCTGTAACTGACTCCCCCCACCCCCAAAATCCTCCTTTGTCATTGGCTGAACATGGTATTCAAGACGAGAATTTCCGCGATTGTGGAGAAACGCAGTGTCCCTGCTTTCTCCCATGTATACATGTTATTAAACTTGGTATTATTTTCTCCTGCTAACCTGTCTTGTTGATTATTTGGCCAGCCATAAGAACCTTAAGGAAAAGGGCAGAGGGAGATTCTCCCTCTTCCCCCGACACCACCAAAGCAGAGCATGCGAACTTAACCACTACGCCATCGGGCTGGCCCCCAGTAGATGCTTTTGAAAAGATCTCCCTGCTGCACTTTAGAGATCAGATCATGGGAGTTGAGTGGATGAGGTGGGGTAAGATTCAGCTGCCAGATTGGATTGTTAGGCTTTTCCTAGAAATTATGGTGCCCTGATGCAGGATGGTAGAATGAGATTAGAGGAGGACATAAAGGAATATTAAATGATGGGATATGGAGGAAGGGAAGAGCTCCTGTTGGCAGCCACTGAAATAGCAACCGCTGGGCAAGAGCAAGATTGGATGGGAAGGCGGGTTCAGTTTTGAACACACTGAGTGTTTGACGCCATTAAGAAACCGAAATGTCTAGTTTGCAGTTGGATTTACTAATTTGACATTTAGCGAAGAGGTGTAAGCTAGAAACATTGACTTAGGACTCTTTAAAAGAGATAAGGTAGTTGAAGTCGTTAGAGTGGCTGATGTTTGACAGAGTCAATTGAGAATAAGGCCTCTGAGTTCTCTGATGGTCCTTCATTTCCTTGTTTTTAACTCTGAAAAATAATTCCATTTTAAAATATTCAATTTTCAGTCACAGAGTTTTCCCTCAGTGTTCATCCTGTTGGACAAAGTCCTCAAAACTTAGTTTCTCATTGAACACAGGATTCTCCTCCATTGTATGTGACATAATCATTTCCTTTGTCATTGTATGCTTTGTTCAGATGGAATTATCCAGTAGGGTGGGGAAAGAATTGTTTGCTTTGAATGTGTAGGCAAGGCAAAACTTGTTCTCTACCCAACTGGGTTTTCATCTGAGAGTCTAGAGAAAAAGAGAGATTAGCAAGAGAAAAACAGTTCATTAAAGCAAGCAGCACTCCTCTAGCTGCAGAGACCTAAGGGTAAAGTAACTCAAAATGGCGGTTCAGAATTCTAGCTTATATGGCGTCTTCAACAAGAACAATAAATTTGTGGAGACATGAGAGGACAAAGGAAAGCACTTTTAGACTTCCTAGGGTTGCAAAGTGTGAGAAGTTAAATTTATGGAAGGGAATCAATGGAGTAAGGTTTGTTTGGAGATTCCTCTGGTGCCCTCGCTGGGCTGATAAGCCTCTGTCTCCAGTAAAAGGAGAAGCTATACCCACCTTTAGGCAGAAAAGGGGAGCTTTTCTGGGTTTGCTGCTTCTTAATTGCCTTCAGCTCAAAATAATTTTTATGTCAAAGAGGCATATTTTGGGGTGACATTCTAATTTCCTTTAAATGCAACATCCAGATGATTGGTTCTCAGACTTTAGGGTGCACAGGAATCACCTGGCTTTTAATAACAGATTGATTTCTGTGCTCCCCCACCCACACCCCCAGAGTTTCTGATTCAGTGGGTTTGAAATGAGGCTCAAGAATTTATATTTTTAACACATTCCCATGTGTCCTGATGCTGCTGGTCTAGAGAGCACACTGAGAACCACAGTTGCAGACCCCTGCTTGGAATAGTATTGTTGGGGCCCAGGGCAGGCCACCCCCAAACACCCCACAGTGGCATACTGATTATTTTACTTGAGAAGCTAAAAGGACATTCTGACCCTCCTGTCTCTGTTCCCCCTGAAAGCAGGAAATAAATCTCCCAGGTGAAAGGTGTTCTCCCTGTATCCTTATCACCAGAGCCAGGGGATTCAGGGCTGAGAAGCCTATACAAAGATACATTGTGGGCCGGCCCTGTGGCTTAGCGGTTAAGTGCGCACGCTCCGCTGCTGGCGGCCCGGGTTCGGATCCCGGGCGCGCACTGACGCACCGCTTCTTCGGCCATGCTGAGGCCGCGTCCCACATACAGCAACTAGAAGGACGTGCAGCTATGACATACAACTATCTACTGGGGCTTTGGGGGAAAAATAAATAAATAAAATTATTAAAAAAATAAATACCTTGCTAATTTACTACCTTAAGGCTAAACTCTGCTTAAATTTCTCACTAATTATGTAACTCAAACCTGAGTTTCTTTGTCCTGTCATTCCTCACAAATTCATTGTTTCTTTGGTAAAAGATATATATACGGCCTGCTTTGTTCTCTCTCAGAGCATCATTTCTCTATGATTTGCAAAATGTACATATTACACTGGGTTTTTCTCCTGTTAATCTGATCTTGTGTCAATTGTATTATTATTATTATTATTTTTTGGTGAGGAAGATCAGCCCTGTGCTAACTTCCAATGCCAATCCTCCTCTTTTTTTTTGCTGAGGAAGATTGGCCCTGAGCTGACATCCGTCCCCATCCTCCTCCACTTTATATGGGACATTGCCACAGCATGGTGTGACACGCGGTGCATAGCTGCGTGCCCGGGATCTGAACCCGTGAAGCCTGGGCCGCCAAAGCAGAGCGTGCGCACTTAACCGCTTGCACCACCGGGCAGGCCCTCAATGTTGTTATTAATCCACCTATAAGGACACAGGAAAGGTAGAAAGAGGGGAATTACCCCCTCCCCGACAGTATCCTCACTGTATCTTCTTCACACCTTCATCTCCCACTCCACTAAAATTGTTCTTAATAATTTCATCAAAGATCCAGGTTTCCAAGCCTGCAGAATAGTCTCAGTCCCTGTTTTACTGCTGCTTCTTGGTCTGTGTAACGTTAGGAGAGAATCCTCTCTGGGTCTCTTAGGTTTCTGCACATCTTGTGAGCAGAGGCACTGCCTGCCTTTTGGTTCTGGACTTTCTTTCTTTTTTTTTGTGAGGAAGATTAGCTCTGAGCTAACATCTATCGCCAATCCTCCTCTTTTTGCTGAGGAAGACTGGCTCTGGGCTAACATCCGTGCCCATCTTCCTCCACTTTATATGGGATGCTGCCACAGCATGGCCTGACAAGCGGTGCATCGGTGCGCACCCAGGATCAGACCCAGACCACTGTAGCGGAGCACACGCACTTAACCGCTATGCCACCCGGCCGGCCATGGACTTTCTTTTTAAGGATGTTTGTGTGAGGAACTGCTTAGGAAGATTGAGATAGAATCCTCCTCCAGAGCAGAGGGAGGTATGATTGCTGAACATGTAATAAAGGTGATGCTTCCCTGTGAGGCAAAGATTGGGCAAGTTTGCTTGCAGCCCAGTAGAGAAGATTGGGTATTCTGAACTTGAGGCTGCTTGACTGTGATGCAAACCCACTGTGTGCACAGCATCCATCTAGGCCCACCCCATGGGATGGGGGGACATGGGGAGCTGATGCTAACATAAAGCTTATGCTGCCTGCCCTGCCATGAGTAAGAATGTGCTCTGTGTCTCATCCAAGATGATCCTGTCTCCTGCCTGCATCCATGAAACAGGGGCAGGCTAACTTGTTAGCTCAAAAATCAGGTAAGATCGCAGATCCTTCACAGTTCTTAACATGTACACCTACAAATGTTTTACATCAAACATTTAAAAGGGTTTACTCTCCCAAGTCTTGATTTTTAAATATTCATCACCAGTAAAGGAGCCAGGGTGTCATGGAGGAAGGTTTCATTCTAGGTCTGGTATCAGGAAAGAACAGGATGAGACTGAGACCCCCTATATCAGATGTGATCACTGATGCAGGCAAGAATCATCCCCGGTTGTTAAGGCCTTTGGGGAAAACTTTGTTAGGGAGCAGGGTATCCACTCCTCAAACGTCTTTTAATCACGAAGGGAAAGGGACATTTATCATGGAGACATTCGCAGACACCATCGACCGAAGTGATCACACTGACACTGTGTGTCCCCCAGTGGGATGCAATGGGAGGAACACCACATGCCTGCATGATATTCAGGCCAAACACGTCCAACCTGAATCTAACCGTGAGGAAACAATTAGGCTAATATAGAACGTGAGACAGTCAAAAAGACAACTGGCCTAAAGTCTTCATAAAAGTCAGTGTCATGAAAGACAAAAACGGGGGAGGAACAGGAGCCCTGAACTAGATTAAAGACAATTTGGGGGGTGATGGGTATTTTCATTATCTTGATTATGCTGATGTTTTCATGGATCTAATATTTCAGTGCCCAGGAAATTGTGCACATTCGTTTGCACTTTATTGTTTGTCAATACCTCAATCAAGTTGTTTAAAAAAAAGAGTCAGGGGAACTTTGCTAGATTAAAAAAGGCTGAAGCAAAATGACAATGTATATAAACATTCATTGAAATCTGAGTTTTGAAAATAAATTTAAAGAAAGCTTTGGAACAATTGGAGAAATAGATATGTATTAATTAAAATCATTTGTCTTAATTACAATAATGATATTGTGATTTTATAGGAGACATCCTCATTTTTAGTATTTAGTATTTCATGGCAAAGTGTCATGGTATCTGAAATTTACTTTCAAATGCTTTAGCAAAACAAATGAACGGATAAACATAATGGATATATAGAGAGAAATAAAGCAATTAGGCAAACACGTTCCTTGGGACATACAAGGGATGGGCGTATAGGTGTTAATTCTACTATTCTTTTAATTTTTCTTTAGGTTTGAAGTTTTTTAAAAAGTGTGAAAAAATAAGAATATTTCCTTCTAGAGAAATGGATTGGTGGAATTAAGTGAGGTGGTGAGTTGGAACAGACTCAGAGACACTGCCATTTTTTAAATTATAGCTGTCTGTATTGTATAAATTACTTTGTACCCAAAACTAATAGAGATACATTTTAAAATTACACAGAACAATCTCCTTCCCATCCTTGCTCCCACTGTTTTTCCTCAAAATTAGAATGTTTAAAAAGTGTTGATAGCATACGATGTCTACGGAGCAATTAAAAATATGCGTAAGTTCCAGCACATCAATCAGTCTGCAGAGGATAACATACTTAAAAAACAAAACTAGAAGTAAGGTTTTGGAATCAATAATTCCTAAAGTCTCTTCATACTCTGAGTTTTTTTAATAATCTACTAATTTCTTACCCATTTGCTTATTGTGGGGCACTGATATAATGCTAATATCATTTATGGAGTAACCATTTTGTGCCTGTTACTAGGATAATACATATCTTCATTTACTATTAACAACGTCACTGTGACTTTTGTCTTACATTTATTTTGCAAAAGAGGGGACGGAGGTTCAGGCGAATTAAATAACTTTTCCTAGGACACCTCGCTAGTAAATAACAGAGCTGAGATCACACCGAATCTCAAGCTCATTCTGTTTCCTTTGCACATGGCTTGTTTCTCATCTTTTTTTGTGTGTGTGAGAAAGATTGGCCCTGAGCTAACATCCGTGCCCATCTTCCTCTACTTTATATAGGACACTGCCACAGCATGGCTTGACAAGGGGTGCGTTGGTCCGTGCCTGGGATCCGGGCCTGTGAATCCCAGGCCACCAAAGTGGAGTGCACAAACAACTGCTACACCACCCGGCGTCCCCTTGTTTCTCATCTTTCCATTTGATAAATACTGCTTGCATGCAAGTCTTCTCATACATCACGATTTTCCTCTTTGACTATTTTTTGGAAGAGTATTCTTAAATCGGGAATTACCGGGTCAAGGGGTGATGAAAAGTACAGCTATCTAAGCATTTTGAAAGAGCTAGGCTGTTGTGGAGCACAGAGAAGAACATTCCATCCCTGTGGCCCAGAGTCAGTCGCCATTCTAAGCCTCCCTGTCCACTCTTGTTGATGGGAGACAATTCTTTCTACAACCCAGAATTCTCGTGAAGATTCCAAGGGATGTTTGAGTAAAGCATAGAGCACAGGGTCTCTGATATAGTAAAAGACTCAGGGAATGGTAGCTTTTATTTGAAAATGAGAGGGTAAAAAATACTGGAGGAAACACCAATCTAGGGGAAAGAATATGTTACTGGTTCTTCAAAACATTCTTTCTCAAACATGAATACAACATTTTCCATTCAGGCTGTTGCTCAAAGTTGACCCCCAAAAAGTGAAATATTTGTGCCCATAGGGGAAGATTTCTAAGACCATATGTTAAGTGAACAAAAGGGGCGAGGGGAAGTTGTAGAACACGTGTTGTCTCATTTGTAGTTTAGAAGCACGAATGGACATCTGCCAACATGTGCACAGAGAACTTCCGGGATGGACTGAGAGCCGCTGCAGTAGCCACCAGAGGACCGACTATCCCTGCATTATTTTCTATCTGTGTGAAGTTTCATAACCATGTATGTCATCTTGATTGTTCACAAGTTTTCCAGCAGATGGTGCTGGACACACTCAGTGCTCAGGTCTGGAGGACAGGAACTTGTGTTCCTGAAGGAAAGAAAAGCCTTATCCTCTCTCCTGAATGGATGGTCACCCACACTGAAGCAGGGCCAACACTGCACTGCTTTTTTATGTCTCTTCTCCCTGGACAGTCCCATGCTGGGTTTTGACACTGGCTATTGTCTCTGTGCCGGGATTCTAAAGACTAAATTATTAAGCGCACTGGTAAGGTTTGTTGAGTGGAGAAGGGAATGAAGGAGCTAATAACGAGATGATTGGATCTGTTAAGAAGATGGAGGCGGGGCCAGCCCAGGGGCGAGGCGGTTAAGGTCGCGCATTCCCCTCAGGAGCCCGGGTTTCTCCAGTTCCCATCCTGGGCCCGGATTTTCTCACCGCTTATCAAGCTAAGCTGAGGCGCCATCCCACAAAGAAGAACTAGAAGGACCTACACCTGGGATAAACAACTACCTACTGGGGCTCTGGGGAGAAAGAAAAGAAAAAGAGGAAGATTGGCCCTGAGCAAACATCTTTTGCCAGTCTTCCTCAAAAAAAAAAAAAAAAAAAAGAAGATGGAGGCAAAGCACTGGGATGAAGGTCAGATTCCGCAGCCCTTACCACTTAGGTGTCAACTGAAAAGAGCAATTAGTGTTTGAGATTACCCAGGATCTCTCAACACATCAGAATGTTTTGAAAACTGCACACCCTGCTTCCCTACATCCTAAACAAGAGGGCTTCTACACCTTCCTGTCCATGCCCTGCCAGGGCCTCCAGCTTCCCCTGACCCTCTACAAAGGCCAGGAAAGGAAACTCCCTTCAGGGTTTTGAAGGGGAACCGGGCCAGGTTTGCACCCTAACAGTGACTGGGAGGTCGGGTGTGATGTGTTTTCTGACCTGGATGAGGAAACGCGTCTGCGCTGCAGGGAAGGGAGGGGCCCTTAATCCCGGGTGGGCGGTCTCGGCCGCAGGAACACAAGGCCCGCTCCCCACGCAGAGCAGAGCCCGACGCGGCACGTGTGCGCAAGGGGGGGTGAGCGTGGGCTGCCACAGGTGCGCGGGGCTCGGGAAGGGGTGGGGGCTTCCTCTTGACCCCAGGGGGCGACCAGCCAGCGAGAGCTGGAACTAGGGTGACCTGTCGAGGGCGCCTCACCACGGTCTCTGGGTGCTGGGGAGGGGGCCTCAGAGTCACCCGGGAAACAAGGATCGTAGGTCCCCTGGGCCCCAGTTGGCGCAAGTCATGGGTGCCAAGAAGCTGCCTCGCGCCACGCTCCACTGGGATCGGGGATTCCTCCCTGGGGGGGCCGCCTGGACGCTGTGTGCTGATGGAGTCAGGGCAAACTTGGCCCCACCCTGGGAGTTGGGGTCGCTGGGTTCCAGACTTTAACCAAAGACTCAGATGGAAATGCCTCATTCCACTGGGTCTTTTCTAAGAAGGAGGGATATTATGGGGTATGACAGCCTGTAATGGAAGAAGCGACCCAATCCAGGGAACCAGGAGGCTTCAGAGGAAAGTGGGGTGATTTGGGCGGGTGTGTTGATTAGATTCACGATTGAAAAACCATCTGGCTCTCAGGTTGGATATTTTAATACAGAAGGGGATGCAGTTCTGGGAAAGCAGAGGAGAGGCAGCTCTAACTGTGGGTGTGCACATGACCAAACATCTGTCCCCTGCTGGACCTGGACTAGGAGTGAGGGGTCATGGGGAAGGGGGGTTAGTGTGAGCTGCTCCTGAGTGACCCCCTACTTTGGGCTCTTCTTTTTGCTAAATATTTTACCTGAGGATAGCTATAGATATAAATATATTATTATGTAAACATCTTTTTTTTGTTGTTGTACAGTGTTCCAGTCATGTTGTGAGGCCCTGAGCTCATTATAACCTCCTTGAATCTTGTTTTCTCTTCTATACAATGGAGGCAACAGTGTACTGCTTCAATCATTTCATCCCTCAAATTGGTAGCATATTGTAGAATCTCAATGTTTATTCAGTGAATTAAGTATTTGATGAGAATTCATGAAAAGTGTTCAGGGAATGTCAAGGAGGCCAGTGTGCTGGAGCAGAGAGAACCAGAGATAGAGAATTTAGGGGGTGAAGTCAGAAAACTGAGGAGGGGGGAGTACATGTAGGGTCTCAGACGTCATGAGAAGGACCTAGGCTACTTTACTGAGTCAAGTGGAGAGCCAAAGGAGGGTTTGGAATTTATATTTAACCAGGAGCGTTGGCTACTGTGTGGAAAATAGATGGAAAAAAGGGAAATAGGGGAAGCAGGGAAACCATTAGGAAGTACTGCAATCATCCAGGCAAGAAATGATGATGGCTCGGAGCAGGGTGATGGCAGTGGGAGTGATAAGAAGTAATTGATTTCTTTTTTTTTTTGTGAGGAAGATCAGCCCTGAGCTAACATCCATGCCAATCCTCCTCTTTTTGCTGAGGAAGGCCGGCTCTGAGCTAACATCTATTGCCAATCCCCCTCCTTTTTTTTTTTACCCCCAAGCCCCAGTAGATAGTTGTATGTCATAGTTGCACATCCTTCTAGTTGCTGTATGTGGGACGTGGCCTCAGCATGGCCCGACAAGCAGTGCGTCGGTGCGTGCCCGGGATCCCAACCCGGGCTGCCAGTAGTGGAGTGCGCGCACTTAACCGCTAAGCCACAGAGCCGGCCCCAGTAATTGATTTCTGAATCCATGTTGACAATAAAGCCTACAGGACTTGATGATGATCCTGACATGAGACGTGAAAATAAAAGAAGGATCGTGGATGGCGTGAATATGATTAACCTAAGTTAACTGCTAAAATGGAGTAAGCTTTAACAGAAATGGACAAGACTGCAGCAGGAGATGGATTGTACAGGACTATTAGGAGCTCTGTGTTGAACATATTAATGTAGTGATGATTATTTGCCATATGAGTGGAGATGTCAAGTAGAGGTGGGATACATGGATCTGGAGTTTAGGGAAGAGCTCCAAGCTGGAGGTAAAATTTAGGAGTTATCAGCATACAAACTGTATTTAAAACCTTGACAGTAGAAGAGATCACCTAGGGAGCCATGAAGATAAAACAGATAACAGGGCCAAGACTGTGTTCTGGTTAGGAATGCCAGATAGACTACAGGATGCCCACTGACATGTGAATTTCAGATAAACAACAAAGGACCATTTAGGATAAGTGTGTCCCTTGCAATATTTCAAATTTAACTGGTTGCCCTGTATTTTCTTTTGCTAAATCTGGCAACCCTCGTTGTGGTGCCCTTTAGAGTTAGTGGACGTTAGGGGTCCCTAGTGAGAGTCTCGAAGAAATGGCTAGAAAGGAAGGAGAAACCCTGAGTTGGTGGTCTGAAAGCCAGGATAAGAAAGTGTTTCTGGAGAAGAGAGTTATCAGCTATATAAAATGCTCATGGTAGATCAAGGGTGTTCAGGACAGAAAGTGAGGGCCAGCCCCGTGGCTTAGCGGTTAAGTGCGCACGCTCCGCTGCTGGCGGCCCGGTTAGGATCCTGGGCGCACACCGATGCAACGCTTCTCTGGCCATGCTGAGGCCGCGTCCCACATACAGCAACTAGAAGGATGTGCAACTATGACATACAACTATCTACTGGGGCTTTGGGGAAAAAGAAAAGGAGGAGGATTGGCAATAGATGTTAGCTCAGAGCTGGTCTTCCTCAGCAAAAAGAGGAGGATTAGCATGGATGTTAGCTCAGGGCTGATCTTCCTCACACACACAAAAAAGGACAGAAAATGACCATTGAATTTAGCCAAGTAGATATCATTGATAAATTTATGGAAAGAGGTATTCATGGAATTGGGACTATGGGAATGCTTTTTAGTGGGTTCAAGAGAGAATGGGAAGAGAGAAATGGAGAAGTAGAGCAAACTCAAGGAGTTTTGCTGTAAAGATGGAAATGAGATGGTAGCTGGGCAGGAGGAGTTAGATCTAGAGAGGATTTTCTTTTCTGAGGTGGGAGCAATGCTATCACATTTGTATGCTGATAGGATAATCTGTAGAGAGGCAAAATTGATGCAGGAGGGTATGTGAGTGAAAAAGGAGGGGATGCACAGATGCGAATGTTTTATACACTGAATATACACACTATATATGAAAATAGGAATGTACTCCCCACATGGAGAATGCCCTCATTCCATGAGACATACAAAGGGAGGCCAATGTAGGGTCCTCTTCAGTCCAGGACTCTGCCTTCTCAGTGCTGACAGCCTTGTTTGCTCTTCAGTGCCTTCCGTCAGTTGTTTTGTGTATTCTGTCCACTTTCATACTTATTCTTAATGCAAGAGTTAGACCAGAAAACTTCAAACATATACAAAAGTAGACAGATTAGTAAAATGAACCCCCACATACCCATCATCTAGCTTCAATAATTACCAACTCTTGGACCATCTTCTGTCATTTATACCACACTCTCTTTCCTCTGCATGTGATTATATTGAAGCAAATTCTAGATAACATTCCAGACATGTCACTTCATATGTATATACTTGAGCTTGTATCTTTAAAGGATAGAGAGGGTCCAGCCCAGTGGTGCAAGCGGTTAAGTGCACGCCCTCCGCTGGGGCGGCCCGGGGTTCGCCGGTTCGGATCCCGGGCGCGCGCCGACGCACTGCTTGGCAAGCCATGCTGTGGCGGCGTCCCATATAAAGTGGAGGAAGATGGGCACAGATGTTAGCCCAGGGCCAGTCTTCCTCAGCAGAAAAAAAAAAAAAAAGAGGAGGATTGGCGGATGTTAGCACAGGGCTGATCTCCTCACCAAAAAAAAAAAAAAAAAATTAAAGGCTAGGGACTGTCTTTTTAAAAAAAATTAGATCATCATCTCACACACACAATACATAATTAACTGCAATTCTTTATTTTTCACATACTCAGCTCTCATATTTGTGTGATTTTCTTGTTGCACCAGGCAATTTTGATTAATGAAACATTTTGATTCACAAGACTGTTATAGGCCATACTTATTATCATATTAGGAGGATATGGAACAAGAACCAAAGCTTGCCAACAGGTCAGCATGAAACGACTCTCTTCTGTGGGGGTCCTTATTCCTTACCCCACGCCCTCACCTGGTGACAGATGAGGATCGGGGAGACCAGATCCACAAACAGGAAAGTGGGGGAATCACCCCGACTGAGGAGCCTCATGTACAGTTTCCATGGTCCCTTCAAGGGACATATCTAATTACAAGGTCACCATACTCAACAAAGGCCAGAGCTACAGTGTTCCCATCAGGTATTTATAGTATATTTTTAGTTCCTCCAAGTCCAAATGCAATTTACCAATTAGGGGTCATTTTTGCCATAAGCAACGTTACCTAGCAACATAGGTGACAGGTCACCTTATGAGATTGCTAGAGGATCAGCTGGGAAGTTAACTAATTGTTAACTGAAGATCAAATATGTGTGCATAACAGGAAAGGGTTTGTTACCTTTTAAAAAAAATAGCTGCTTGACGTATAATTGACATAAAACTAACTATAGGTTTTTATAGTGTAAAATTTGGTAAGTATTGACAATTGTCTACATCAATGAGTCCATCACCACATTCAAGATAATGAATAGATACATCAACCTCAGATGTTTGCCCATGCCCCTTAGTAATGCTTCTCTCCACTACACAACCACTCCACCCCATCCCCAGACAACCACTCACCTGTACTGTTACTTTAGATTAGTTTGCATTTTCTAAAATTTTATATAAAAGAAATAATACAATATATAATATATATACTTTTTTTTTTTGAGGGAGGAGGAGGGTCTGGCACCTTTCACTTAGCATAATTATTTTGAGTTCATTAGTTCATTCCTTTTTATTGCTAAATACTATTCCATGGTGAGGATATACCACTATTTCTTGATCCAGTCATCATTTGTTGGCCATTTAAGTTGTTTTTAGTTGTAGCTATTTCTTTTGTTGTTGATAGAGTTTGTTTGATTTTACAATATATTCTTTTGAAACACAATCAAAATAAGATCAATACATATTTCTGTGTTTCCTACTGTATTTCTTAGCTGGAATACATTGATGAAGAGAAATTTCCCCTCATCAACATTTTGGTTACAATAAAGTACAGTTTGTACTGGAAGGATAGTGTCGATGCTCAACTGAACTTCAGTTTCACATGAGAGGAACTTCTTGCCCACAGGAATGACTTGGTGACGTGGATTATGACTCTTTCTCGACTGATTGGATTCCACAGCTGTCCTTCCATTTGGCTGGGCGTGAGACCAGAGAAGAATGTGCAGGGACATCTCTGTTTGTGTGTACTGTGCCTCCTCATGGAACCTTCCTCTGGGACTGAAGGGAATGAGGCAGAAGGACCTGTAGGTACTGTGGCTTCCTAGTTGCTGCCTGCCAGGAAGGAGAATGAGGACTGAGAGCCATCAGCTTCTCACTTTCACTAGTGCTAGGAGAACCAGACCTTTCTAAGGGAGAATCCTCTGATAGAAACCCTGACTACACAATGGCCTTTGCAGTCTCCCTGGCCCAGCTCCAAGCAGAGGCCAGCTGCCCCATCTGCCTAGATTACCTGAGAGACCCAGTGACCATTCACTGTGGGCACAACTTCTGTCTCTCCTACATCCATCAGCGCTGTGTAGATCTACAGGACATCTTCCCCTGTCCTGTCTGCCTCCACCACTGCCCTGACAGGAGCTTCAAGAGGAATTCCCAGTTATGTCACCTGACTGAAATTGTTAAGCAGCTTCCCACCACGAGCAGCAAGAGGAAAGGGCAGGAAGAGAAACCCCTGTGTGAGAAGCACAATCAGGTTCTGGCCCTGTTCTGTGAGGAGGACCTGGAGCTGTTGTGTCCCCAGTGCAGGGTCTCCTCTGACCACTGGGATCACCCCCTGACGCCCACTGAACAAGCTGCAGCTAGTCACAGGAGGAAGCTCAGAAGCTACATTGAACCCCTGAGGGAGCAGGTTGAAGATGCTGAAAAGAAGTTAGGAATCCAAATTTCAAAATCATTTGAATTGCAGGGAAAGGTGAAGATTCAAAGGGGGGAATTAGACTCCGATTTTAAACAATTTAAGAGTTTCCTTAGAAAAGAGAATAATTTAATTATTTTCAAATTACAGATTGAAGAGAATGCTGTTCAAGAAAAACTGAATGAAAACAAAGTAAAATTCTCAGAGCATGTGTCCACACTAAAAAAGCTTCTGTTTGAAACAGCAGAAATGTGTGAGCAGTCAGACCTGGATATACTCACAGGTATTGAAAGTATCTATAACAAATGTGAAAACCTGAACACCCCAGCCTTCTTTTCATATGAATTCAAGGAAAAATGTTTCAGTCCTTATGAGCAATATTTTAGTTGTTCATACAATTAAATGATCATACAGAAAATGATCAACCTGTTTAAGGTCAATTTGACACTAGATATTGAAACTGCACACCCCAATCTTATCATCTCAGAAGACAGAAAAAGTGTGACCTTAGGAAAGCCGAAAGCAAACTTTCCTTACAATCTCAACAACTTTACTTTTTTGCCAGCTGTCCTGAGTCTTCAGACGGTTGTTTCTGGCAGGCACTATTGGCAGGTGGAAGTAAGAGGCAATGGTGAATGGGCCGTAGGTGTCTGTAAGGAATCTTTTCCCAGAAATGCTATGACTTCACCATCCCCAAAAGATGGATGCTGGCGAATCCAGCTCTGGTCTTACACCTGTGTTGCATTGGATATAATAATATCCATGCAGATTAGTATTTTTCTGGACTATGAGTTGGGAGAGGTTTCATTTTATAATTTGAATAACAGGTCTCATATCTATACGTACACTGATACATTTAGAGAAAAACTTAGGGCTTATTTCTATATTGGACCTACTTCAGACATTCTTACAATCTGTATAGTAACCCAGGAATGAAGAACTACCTGGGAGACATTTGCATGTTGATATTTTTCTTCCTATTGTTCATGAATGCCACTTGGAATATTATATAATTATTAATTGTTGGGATGATATGATCTCAAGAGTTATGGTGTTTTGGTTTTTGGTTGTGTGTGTTTTTTAACTTGTAAAGTAATCAGATATTCACAGGAAATTGCAAAGATAGTGCAGCATGTTTTGTTTGTTAACACCTAGAAGACAGTCATCTTCTGTCCCTCTGTTTCACTAACTATAACATGTTACTTAGCAGGCCTATTTCACAGAAATGTTGCAGGAAACAAATGCAAAGTGCTTTTGTAACTGTGAAATAAAATACATAAAAATGCCAGGTTTTTTTTTTTTTTACATTGTCTTTTCAAGGTTTCATAAATGCTCTCACAGCATTTATGATTTTCCTATATATTTTCCATTTCTAGAAATTCACCCGTTTATTAAATGTTAATTCCATGCTTTCAAATATATTGAAGAAAGTTTTTACTTTCTGTAATGTTGGAGTCGTAGAGATCCATTTAATGCCAGAAAGCGTTTAGACCACTATTGAAGAAACTAGTGTTTAAGGGGGATGGTTAGAGTGGAGGAGATGAGAAGGGAAGGCCACATGAAAGGGAATGTGACCAGTGACATGGTGACAATGGCTGAGACCCTCCAGTAAGGGCAATGAACACCTGCCCCATGATTAAGCAGAACAGAAGTGGGTAACTTGGCTTAACCTGTAGGACACTCGAGAGGTTGGTGGAGTCTAATCCTGCCAGTGTATAGACCTCTCCTGTGAAGTAGTGGCCAGGGTTACACTTAAGCCAATTTATAAAACTAAGGTAAAAGGTAGAAAAAGTATCACATTCAATTTTTCATTTTGTCTTTATACAAATTCTTTTCAGAATTCTATTTGCTTTGCTTTTGTCTTGCATTTTAAAAAACCATGTCCACATATAACCTCAAAACACCACAGACCTGTGTTGCATTACATTATGTTAAACTACCATCATTTTAGAAAATGCTTCTATTTGGAAGCCTATATGTGTATTGTTTACAACTCCTGGTAATAAAAGAGTTTTATTTTGTATATCTGTAATTTTTATCTCTATATTGTGAGAAAGGTGGTCAGGAGAGCTTTCGAGAGCCCATTTCATTGAGGTTAGGAGTAACCCCTACATTGATCAGGGTAGGCATGCTATGCTGTGGTAATCTCAGTTGCTTATTAGGAAGATAAAACTTAGTACCTCTTCTTGTGAAGTGCAGGGAGGGTCAGCAGGCACTGCTCCAGCCCCCACCCAGGAATCTGACTCCCTCAATCCTGTGCTGAAATAGTACAGGGTCACTCCAGCTAGAAGAAGAGAGAGTGTTAAAATGGCACACAAGACTCAAAATCCAACACCAGGAAGTGACACGCATTTTCTCTTATTCCATTCCCTAAAACTAATTGCAAGTCTCCACTTATCTCAAGGGGGCTGTAAAGATATATGTAATATGAGGTTAAAAAAACTACTGTTTACCACAATTATTGAATCCAATTAGATATTTGTGAAATTTACATTAATAGTGCTAGAAATAAAATCCTCCAATTAGAACTTATAAATAGATTAAACTAGAAATTGATAATAATTTTGGCTCAATTTGATGGCAGTTGTTCAATAACTTCCCCCACATAGGAGAAATTTCTTTTAAGTAAAATAGCCTTGAAACATTCTTCATTAGGAGAATTATAAAACATTATAAATTTTTTGGCCTTTTTTAGAAATTTTATTTTGTGTTTTGGTTTTTATTTTTTTTAATTCATTTTTTTATTGAGGTAGCATTGGTTTATACCATATAAATTTCAAGTGACCATCATATTTTGCCTTCTGTATAGACTACATTTTGTTCACCACCAAAAGTCCAGTTGCCATGCATCACTGTACACATCTGACAAAACATCATTAAGAGAAATGTCTAAACACAATGGAATGAAAGGAAAAAATATCTCTTTATTGGGAAAGGCTTCTGTGGATAAGGAGCCTAGGAGCTACTTAAATGACTGGAGTGACGTGCTGAAGGCCAGTGGTGGGGCTGAGGTATGGTTAGACCAGAAACACACACACACACACACACACAGTTCACACTTTACATGGTTCCTATATGCACAGAATTCAGTTACCGCGGGTAGTTAAATTAACCCAAGTCCCTCAGTGATTCAAGTTTCAGTTAACCGTGGTATATTAACTGTCAGTAATTCTATAAAGTGTAAATTATATGGACCCAGAGGGTGGAGTTTCCAGCCACAGAGGATTGCTCTTCTCAACTAAATATCCAAGTTCATCACTTACAAGTTCTGCTTTCCACACAATGGTAGGACACAATTCAATGTTTTCTCCCACTATAGACAAGAATCACCTTTCCTCCAGTTTCAAATAACGTTTTCCTCATCTGCTTCTGAGCTTTCACCAAAGCACCTTTAACTTTGTTGTTTCTGCCAACATTCTCCTTAAGGCATTATATGTATTCTTAAAGGCTAAATTTATTTGTCATGGGCTCCCTGTTGGGCTGGTTAATCCCACTGTTTGTAATATGGATTAGAATATAGAATTACACTGTAGGGGAAAACAGAATCCTGGTGAAATTGACTTTGAGACAATTGTTCCACATTGATTAAATCTCCTAGAATAGAGGATCTGAAGAATTGATATCTTTGTCTCCTCTTCACACTTCAACTCAAAGCAATCTGACACCTGACCTTCTCACTCAGTTGACACTGTTTTCAGTAATTTCATAAGTGATCTGTCAGTAAAGTCACTTGAATACTATTCAGTCTTTATTTACTTTTCTTTGCTTATTGATTATTCTTGGCAATGGGATTGACAAGAATCAGCCGTGATTCTATACCAGTTGTCTGCTTGCCAGGCTGACGTGAACAAGGACTTTTCCCATTACAATTCTGTGGCTTTAGAGAAAGAAACAGAAGCAGGGGTCCAAGGGAAGGGGTGTGGGAGTGCAGGGACATAATTTCAACTAATGACCGCAGGACTTGCTATTGGGTTGATTGGTTGGGGTTAAGGAATGAGAGAATTCAAAGATGCTTCCAAGAATTTCTGCATTTGCACTTAGGCAAATGGAGGTTCCATCACTGAGATGTGGAGACTAGAAAATAAATAGTTTTCTGAAGTAGCAGAGAAGGTTGGTGGCAAATCAAGAGATATTTTTTATGTGTTAGAGGGAAAATAATTTCAAAGACCTTGAGGCAGAACGGAGTGTGAGTGGCTGGAGCCAAGGCGGTGTGGGGAGTGACTGTTGTCCATTCCTGTGTTCCAGCTTCTATAATGGTGCCTGGTATTAATAGGTTCTCAATAAATATTTGTGGTATTCATTAACTAATTAATTAATTATAGAATATACAAATCTTCAAAGTCAAAATCTTCATAGTCAAAACCATGGCCCACTGCACACTTTGCTAATTAATGTTGTCTTCTTGGTGCCCTTGGATGGCCAATGTTGTCTATTCTTTCCTTAAGGGTTGACTCAGCTCTTGGCTGTCATTACAACAAAGAAACAGTGAAATCATCACTTCACTGCCAGTCACTGCCACCTCCCATCTCCAAAATAGACCTTATTTCTGCGAAGGAGAATGTTTCCTATGTGACCAAAAAAAAAAAAAAAAAAGGCATTCATGATCCAACATAAAAACATAAATCTTAAAAGTAATATGTAAACCTTATGTACTGCATTGAGGAGGACACGACATCACGTATATAGTATTTCTGCCTAAAATGCTTAACCTGAATCTAAAGAGGAAATAATGAGACCATCCCTACCATGGGTAGCTTGCGTAACAAGTAGCTTAGACTCTTCAAAAATGTCAACTTTAAGAAAGATAAAGTAAGGGGCTGGCCCCTTGGCTCAGCGGTTAAGTGCGCATGGTCCGCTACTGGCGGCCCGGGTTTGGATCCCGGGCACGCACCGACGCACTGCTTGTCTGGCCATGCTGAGGCCGTGTCCCACATACAGCAACTAGAAGGATGTGCAGCTATGACATACAACTATCTACTGGGGCTTTGGAGAGAAAATGGGGAAAAAAGGAGGAGGATTGGCAATAGATGTTAGCTCAGAGCTGGTCTTCCTCAGCAAAAAGAGAAGGATTGGCATGGATGTTAGCTCAGGGCTGATCTTCCTCACAAAAAAGAAAAAAAAAAAAGAAAGATAAAGTAAGGCTGAGGATTCTTCTAGATTAAAACAGACTAAAAAGAGAAACTAAAATTAGTTTGGAATCCTTGATTGGGTCCTGGATCAGGAAAAATAATCTATAGAGGGCATTACTGGGATAACTAGGGAAATTTGAATAGGACTCTATAGTCACGATAACATAACAGTATTTTATCAATGGTAAATTTCCTGATGTGGTAACTGCATTGCGGTTATGCAGGAACAAGCCCTTATTCTTATGGGATATCTATTGAAGCATTTATCCTCTCAAATGGTTCAGAAAAGAAAAATAAAACTATGTATAAAGGGAGAGATAAAGAAGTGGGGCAAAATAAAAACAGGCCCATCTAGGTGAAGAGCACACTATGCTCACTACACTCCTCTTGTAATGTTTCTGTGGGTTGAAATCATGCAAGATGAAAAAGTTTTTAAGGAGTGAAAAAAATCCCAGTCTTTTCTTTAACATGGGAAATATTCTCTCTTCAAAGACAATTGTAAAGGACAGGTAGGACATTAGGAATTAGCACTGTGGAATATATAATATGTGCACATTGCTAGATATCTTTTTTGAAAACAACATGCAAAGTATCTTATTTCCTTTGTATTCACATTCAGATTTCTGTTTTAATGACAGGAAACAACTTGGTTTCCATAGTACCTAAAACTGTTGGTTTTCCATTTCTTGCCTATACTTTTGAATATTCTATTGGTGTGCAAAATGGGAAACCGTTTAGAAAATTGCAGTGAAATAGTTTTTGGCTGTGCCAATTATGCATGAATATCATAAGAGAGCATGCATGATGTTGTAACACTCTAAAAAGGATAAAATAAAAGCAAAAATAAACAAGTGGGACTATATCAAAACGAAAAAGCTTCTGTACAGCAAAGGTTACCATCAACAAAATGAAAAAGCAACCTACCAAATGGGAGAAAATATTTGGAAATCATATATCTGATAAGGGATTGATGAATAAAATATATCAAAAACTCATGCAACTCAATAGAAAAAAAATCTGATTAGAAAATGGGCAGAGGAACTGTATAGACATTTTTCCAAAGAGGACATCCAAATGGCCAACAGGTACATGAAAAGGTGCTCAACATCACTCATCATCAGGGAAATGCAAATCAAAACCACAATGAGGTATCATCTCACACTCGCTAAAATGACTATTATCAAAAAAACAAGAAATAAGTATTGGTGAGGATCTGAAGAAAAGGGAACCCTTGTCCACTGTGGTGGGAATGTAAATTGGTGCAGCCACTATGGAAAAGAGTTGGGAGGTTCCCCTCCAAATTAAAGTAGAACTACCATATGATCTAGCAGTTGCACTTCTGGATATTTTTCCGAAGAAAAGAAAAATGCTAACTCAAAGAGATATCTGCACTCACATGTTCGTTGCAGCATTATTTACAATAGCTAAGAGATGCAAACGCCTAAGTGTCCATCAATGGATGAATGGATAAAGATACACACACACACACACACACACACACACACACACAATGTAATATTACTCAGCCATATAAAAGAAGGAAATCTTGCCATTTGCGACAACATGGGTGGTTCTTTAGGGCATTATGCTAAGTGAAATAAGTCAGAAAGAGAAAGACAAATACTGTATAATCTCACTTATATGTGGAATCTAAATTAAAAAAAAAAAACCCAAACTCATAGATACAGAAAACAGATTAGTGGTTGTCAGAGGCAGGGGGGAAGAGGGGTGGGTGAAATGGGTGAAGGTAGTCAAAAGGTACAAGTTTCCAGTTATAGGATAAATAAGTTCTGGGGATGTAATGTACAGCATGGAGACTATAGTTAACAATACTGTATTGTATATTTGAAAGTTGCTAAGAGAAAAGATCTTAAAACTTCTCATCACATACACACAAAATTTGTAGCTATGCGTACTGATGAATGTTAACTAAACTTACTGTGGTAATCACTTCACAATATATACATATATCAAATCATTATGTTGTATACCTAAAACTACTACAATGTTATATGCCAATTATATCTCAATTAAAAAAAGAAAAAGAAAACGAATAAAACTAATTTAAGTTGTAAAAAAAGCAAGCTATGAAATAATATGTATAGGATGATCCCATCTCATTTTTTATATATGTGTGTGTGTATATGTATATATATATGTGTGTATATAAAATTTGGAAAAGGGTTATATATGTCTAAATATATAAAAAATGATTCAGAAACATACATGCAAAGGTTACAGGAGCTAACATTGTGTCTTAAGGGATGTGTTAGTGGGGTGGGGGAGGGTTAGGGTAGGGGAAAACTTGATCCTATATTCTGTATCATTTGATTTTTTAAAATATGCATTGTTCACTTTGTGGTTAATTAATAATTTTTTCCAAAAGATATTAGGCTAATAAATTCACTTACCACTCAGTATGTATAGCGTATTATTTCTGTGGTTTTTTGCTACTCAGAGGGAAGTTATTCATGCTCATTGAATTTCCTTGCTTGTTTCGTAGTTCTTCGGTTGCTCGTTTTGTGGACCTCAGTTCATTGTATATTGTCCTTATTAGTTCATAGAAGGCTGATCTCTTAACTTTTAGTTTTCCCTTTTATCCTCATTCTCTATTCCCATTCTCTCCCACCCAGGCACTCACACTATTGTACTTGATAAACTATTTTAAATATGTATGCATCTTTGCAAAATATGAAAAGTAGTTGTACCAACTTACATTCTCACCAGCAGTATGTGAATGTTTCCGCGACAGCACATGTTACCGAGACTTTATATCTTAACACTTGGAAATTCATTTTGGGGTCTCTAACAATCAAATAGAGATTGTCCTAAACTATCAGGGTTTGAGATGATTAAATCAATGGACTCTTTAAGGGGTCTCCCATTCGTGATTCTTCTAGTATGTAGCACTTCACTGATCCCAATTTAAAGTTTGGAGTATTTTACCAGGACACATCCTCTATGAGGTGCCCTGAACTCCAAATGTGCTCCCTTCACCCTGAGAGTTGCCCTCTCAGCCTGTTTTGGAATCAGTAACGGCTTGCAAGGGAAAACTCCACGCCCTCCTCTCGGGATCTTGTCCCCACCAATCCTCACTAGTTGGTAGCTCACCATTGACTTCAGCGGGTGGTTGTGTATATGTGTGTGTGTTTCTCAGCTCTATCTCACAATGAATTCCTAATCTCCCATTTCATTCTGTGCATCATGTGAAAATTACACTTTTCCGACTTGGCAGGTTCCTCAGAGTTAATCTAATCTAGCCCAAATCCCCACTTATGTCCATAATTGGATATACCCTGTAGTTGAGAAGCTTAAGTGAAAAGTAAATTTTGATATATTATGAATTCAGTGCTGTGCTTTAAGAAATATCTGTGGTTTAAGCCAAAAAGTAACTTTTATTAGATTTTCTTTTATTAGATTTTTGATTAGATTGAAATGATTGAAGTTGAGATTTTTATCCTCCTTTACCTAATTCTTTTAGAGATGAAGATGTTATGTAAGTTTCCCCAGGTCCCCCCCCATAATAGGTGACTAAGGGGGAATTTCACCCAAGGCCAGGCTAGCAAGTCCCAAAGCCCATCTTTCTACAGTCCTACGGCGCCCCCCTGTGGTTGATGCGGGCGTAGGTGGGGGTCACCTGGGTGGAGAGAAGAATCAGTCGTTGCCTCAAATGTGGCAGTGAGCAGGGCCACAAGGCATATGGTAGCCTTTTTTACATGAAGGAATATTTTTTTTTTATAATTTTATTTATTTATTTATTTATTTCCCCCAAAGCCCCAGTAGATAGTTGTCTGTTATCGCTGCACATCCTTCTAGTTGCTGTTTGTGGGACGCAGCCTCAGCATGGCCGGAGAAGCGGTGCGTGGGTGCGCACCCAGGATCCGAACCCCGGGCCGCCAGTAGCGGAGCGTGCGCACTTAACTGCTAAGCCACGGGGCCCGCCGACCCCAGTGAACGTCTTGACTGCAATGTCACAAGAGACGTAGAGCCAGAACCAACCAGCTAAGTCACTCGCTAATTCCTGGCTCGTGACATGGTGGCTGGCTTTTTTTTTTTTTACGTGTTTTATCAATTTATTAGGAATAATTTCAAATGGGTTATGAAGAAAACTTATTCATTGAGTTTGATGAGTTTTCCAAAAACTCTTAATGAAAATATGTTCACCAGTAAACAATAAAACATCACTAGAACTATCATATACTGGGCAAAGAGGCTGATACCAAAAGCAATATGTAACATAAAAAAGATAAATTATAAAGGAAGACAAATCTGCTGAATATGAAAAGTCATCTCAATATAAACTCTTTGCAACCAGCGCAGAAGTACTTAGCTATCAAATCCAAACCACACCAAGGTAAGCTTGGCTGATGGAAGCCAGGGGTCAATAAGGGAGGAAAAAAATAAGTTCGGCAGTGCAAGAGATCTGAATAGTGTTTTGGAGCATTTCCCTGGCTGGTACAAGCAGTATTAGAAAATCTTTTTGGCAAGGGAGAAAAATAAATACAAGTGGAATGCTACATTTTTTAAATCAGCAGACTGTCCCAGGAATGATAAAGGTATCAGTAAAGTAGCAAGGGGGTAACTTTAAAACATTCAATAGAAAGCAAGACGGAAGCCACAATGACAGTTTGGAAATCTCTCACCGTCATTAGCCCCTGAAAGGTCTTCTTGTTTACAGAAGTCAGTCCTGTTCAAAGAGGGTGCTGCCTGATTTCTTCTTGCTGCTCGTAGCAAAATGGGAGAGGAGAGAGATAAGCTAATGAGGCCGGACTTGCTGGTTTTGAAAATTTCTAGCTTATCCAGAGGGCAAGTGATTCTAAATTTAAGGAATGACTTCTGAGCAAGGATCAAAACCAGGGCACTGCTAGGAAAGTATGTTCTAAAAATGAAGTTAAGGGTCTGGCTTTAAAATCCTATGTTAAATTCTCAGAAAGATCTAAGAATACGCCTCAGAGAACTGCTCAGTCAAACAATAAGGCATCTATGAAGCCTCAATTGTTGCCACAGAATCCTAACATAGAGAAGAGCTTATCTTGAAGAAATTTGTGGATGTGGCTTTTGCTAAATGAGTGAACGCCCAATAAATTTCATTTACTAGCTCAGCAACACTGGAAAATCTATCTCCTTAAATACTAGTTTCATCTGTACCATGGGCAATAACATTTAACTAAGCAGGCGAGTAAAATGTTTCTTAAACACTCAAATATTTGATAACAGTATTATAAACATTTTTGTTACATGATCAATAAACACTTTAAAATATACAAATTACACACAAAGAAAATTAAATCACCCATAATTTCATTATCCAAAGCCATTTTTACTTGGGTCTTAGCATAAAGTATATTATGTATTTATTTTTTTTTGTGAGGAAGATCAGCCCTGAGCTAACATCCATGCCAATCCTCCTCTTTTTTGCTGAGGAAGACTGGCCCTGGGCTAACATCTGTGCCCATCTTCCTCCACTTTATATGGGACACCGCCACAGCATGGCCTGACAAGTGGTGCATTGGTGCGCTCCTGGGATCCGAACCCCAGGCGGCCAGCAGCGGAGCGCGTGCACTTAACCTCTATGCCACGGGGCCGGCCCCTACTATGTATTGTTTTTTAAACTGCTTTTTTTTAAAGAAAATGAACACATATTTTGGTTCATTCAATCATTAATTCAATCAGCTTTTGTTGAGTGCTGGCTGTTTATGGGCTATTGCACTAGAAGCCAAGAATACAAAGATAATGTGACATTCTCTGCCATGAAGTAGTTGACAGTGTAGGGAGAAAAAATTAGTATATCTATAATTTTGGCATACCTCCATATAAATACCAGTCCATTCAGGGGAGAGTATAAAAATTACCTTTTAATCAACAGCCCAGATACTGTATTTTAAGCATTTGCAATGAAAAGTAAGTCTGTCTTTCTAAAAGATGGACTCTTCCTAAAAGTGTTTCTAAAACACTTTCCAAGTGTTACCTGGATCTGAAACTTCTCATGATTTTATTTAACCAGGCCTTGGGTTCAATGTAGATTTTCAGCTTAATTTATTTTTCCTATTTATGTTAGCTCCCATGTTACATATCCACTTCAAATGGATTAACCAACCAGCTGATATTTTTTCAATTTATAGGTACTTAAATCCAATCACCATGTATTTTTAAATTAACATCCATAAAAGATTAGTATATTTCTAAATCCTTGTCTTTAAACTTCTTTATTTAATTGCTTCAAAGAATAAAACTCTGAAAGTTTTAAGCAAGCAAGCTTATTTTTAAATAATGTAATTTTGTGATACTTCCCAAGATAATTTCTTTCATTTTGGTAAGAGTTATCTAATTTCCTTGCAGCTTAAGGGAGACTTCACTGAAATATATTTAAAATAGAAGCCACATAATTTTACAATATTAAAATTTTGAGTTGGAATTTTTCATTGATTTAAGAGAAATTTAACAATGGTATCAAATATTACACAAACTCTTTTAACATAATTTAATTTTGAGATCCATCATTTCAGAAATTCCTTTTAATTATATTAATAGTTCTGAGGGCAACAATAATTTATTGGTGACTCTTTCACAGAAGATTCTTATCCACTAAGTGTTTCTGATGAATAATGCAATGAATTGCTGAAACACTAGTCCTACTTTTTAAAAGTTGGCTAAAAATCAGTTTGTCTCACAACCATAAGTGGTGTTCCATCAGATGCACAAGGAATGGCCCTGGAAAAGAGAAGCATTTTGTAGGAAATAATTGTTTTAAATATTGATGTTGACTTTATATTTATGGTTAATAATTCTATAAACTACATTTCTTCATTCTTTACAAACTTTAAATATGTCAGCATGAAGCTTCATTTTCTATCAGTATTTTTTCATCAAGTTGTAATAAAAATGTCTCTTGACAACTAATTTTTGTCATCTTTCACCATATCGATGATTTTTTCAACACAAGTATCATTGCTCACTTACCTTTGATAAGGAAGATCTGGGATCAACCATCAGCACATAGATGTCAGGTGAATCCTTGGGCCAGGGATGAGGTTACTGAGGGATTCTCAACATACTCAAATCTCCAGAATCGCTGTTAAAAAACTACAGGTCCAGGTTCCATAGACCTCAAATTCTTTTACTTCTCCCCCAAAGAAGCCTGCCTCTACACCTTCTTATCCAACACCCTATCCCAAAGCACAGTTCAGAATCACAACAGAGAAATGAGAGATTATTTCTGGGACTGTGCTCAGTTGCATGGGAGCCTTGTGGGTCAGAAAACTCCATAGGCAATATCATATATTCGAATAACTTCAACTACCTAACTTCTTTTAAAGAGTTCCAAGTCTGTATTTTTAGCTTAGACCACTCTCCTAGACTTCAAATCAGTAAATTCATTTAATTTTGAATCTCAAAGGTACCAAGCACTTAATATAGTTAAAATTGAACTCACCTTCCCTGCTCTAATGGTGTTTGCTATTTTGGTGACTCTACAGAGGAGGAACAAACCGGGGAGTTGACAGTCACCACCAAAACCTTGTTGTGGTCACCATGTATTCTCCCCAATGTTATTATTATTGAACCATATGAAAAATATTTGAAAACACAGAAAAATACCAGAGAAAGCAGGAAATCACACTTAATCCCACCGCCTAGATACAAACAGGATACATAATTCAATTGCATACTTTCAGACATTTTTGTCTATTGATATATTTTTTGTTTGAGTGCCTGAGGAGTCATTTAGCATAAATGGTCTCCTTTTTCTTACTGTTTTTTTTTTTTTGTGAGGAAGATCAGCCCTGAGCTAATATCCGTGCTAATCCTTTTTTTTTTTTTTTTTTTGCTGAGGAAGACCAGCTCTGAGCTAACATCTATTGTCAATCCTCCTCCTTTTTTTTCCCCCCAAAGCCCCCGTAGATAGTTGTATGTCACAGTTGTACATCCTTCTAGTTGCTGTATGTGGGACACGGCATCAGCATGGCTGGAGAAGCGGTGCATCGGTGCGTCCGGCCCGCCAGCAGTGGAGCGGCGCACTTAACCGCTAAGCCACGGGGCCCGCCCACTTTTTTCTTACAGTTAACCTGCGCTATGCCCCCACTTAATATACAATGTGGTTGCATTAGTTTTCTAGGGCTGCTGTAGCAAATTATCACAAATTTGGTGGCTTAAATCAACAGAAATTTATTCTCACAGTTTTGGAGGCTAGAAGTCCAAAATCAAGGTGTCAGTGGGGCCCTGCACCTTCTGAAGGTTCTAAGAAGGAATCCTTCCTTGCCTCTTTCAGCTTCTAGTGGCTCCTGCAATCCTTGGCGTTCCTTGGCTTCTGGCTGCGATCTCCACCTGTCTTCACATATTGTTCTCCTCAGCGTGTCTATCTGTGTCCTCTCCTTTTCTTAAAAGGACACCAGTCATTGGATTTAGGGCCCATCCTAATACAGTATGATCTCTTCTTAACTAATTACATTGGCAAAGATCTTACTTCCAAGTAAGGTCCCATTCTGAGGTACTGGATAGACATGAATTTTGGGGGAACACTATTCAACCTGCTACTGTGGTATTCTTTAATATCATAAAATCTTTTCCTAAACTGGAAATATTTATTTTTATTGAAAAAAATGCATATTGGCTGTAAAATAAAGGACAAAGTGAAAATGTACCAATTACCCAGAAACAACACGACACTCTATTTTAAATCTTTTCGTACTTTCTATATTGTACACTCACATTTTTAACATATTTATTTAGAAGACAAATATTTATTGAGTGCATCCTAATTGCCAGACATTGTTCTCAATGTTGGGGAAACTACGATGAACAAAACTAAGCAAACACATAAACACAGATCAAAAATAAATACATAATGTGTCAAATGATGATGAATGATCTAAAAAAGAATAGTTGGGTAGGACATAGACAGTGACAGAAGGTGACAATTTTATACAGACTGATCATGAAAAGTCTCTCATGAATTTTGATCAGAAATCTCATATTATAATTTTTAAGTTTTTCCACAGAATTATTTAGATCTTTTCTAATCAATATATTTATTGCTAGATTACCCTTAAACAGCTGCATGATAGCCCATTGTATGTATGCATGTACTATAATTTATTCAAATATTCTCCTGATGGTAGTCTTTTAACTTCTGGTGTTTGGAAATGAAAATGGAAATTCAATACACACCCTTTTGATTTCTGGTAGTTTTCATATAGATACAGAATAATTTCTCGTAAGTGTCATTACTGGTATAATGACAGAACCCAGTTTAAATTTGGAAAAATATAGCTTGATTGCTTCCAAAGTGTTACACCAGATCATCTTCTTTCCAACAAGAATTCCATTTGCCATGCTTCCCATTCCTTAGCAAGGAGTACTTGTAAGTTTTACAAATCTATTTATGAATCTCCAATGTGATATTTTATTAGCATGTTTGAATATTATTTCAAATATTGATTGCCCAGTTCTTTCTGTCTTGCTTTTGTGTCCTTTAATAGTCTTGAGTCATGTATTATTGGTTTTCTTATCTCTTTCTTTTGTTGATGAAACTTTATAGATTATGAATCAAAATCTGTAATGGAAACATTTATAGTGTTGCAAATATTCTTGGCACTTTGATTTACACTCAAATTTTTGACAGTATTTTATGACTTTGGGGTTTAAGAGAATACATATAAACCGTCTTCCTCACTCAAAAATTAAATATATATAAAATCTCCCTAAATACCATTAGTGTATTTTTAAAAGCTTAAGTGTAAGCTTTAGTGTCAGTTTAAAAGCTTAAACTTTTAAGGTAGAATTTAATATTGTGTATGAGAAATGGAATACGAAAAATCAGAAGTAATCTCCAAGTTATCTCCTACACAGACTAATTCCTAAGAGTGTTTAATACAGTCAGTAGATTAAAATCAAAAGAAAAACAGTGATGAAAATTACACATCAATTTTGAAATATCTTACATTTACTGGCTTAAGATATTCTAGTTGTGCAAGCATAACACATGCCAAACACTGTAATTAGGTTTACGCTGAACATTCACAAGTCAGAAGGAGGAACCGGAACGGAGTATTATCGTGGTTCACTGGAATTGCTGACAGTCTGGCAAGGTTAGTAACCTGCGCCAGGTTAGACTGGTTCTCCATGGTGGAGCCTGGAATCGCACACTTGCAGTGTCTCACTCAAAAGCCTGTGCTCTTTCCTCAACCTTAGTTTGCGTAACTTGGGGAGGCACGAGAGAAGACAGGGGACTGGAGGGGCCCACCGGGTGAAGGCAGGGTCCACTGTGGTGGTCGAATGAAATTTATGGCTGGGGCCAGGAATCTGTGCGAGACTGGAAGGCTGAACGAGTGCGCTCAGTCTGGTGAGGATGTGAGTGGATGGCAGAAAACGAGCCAACCAACCACCCTAGGTTCCTTGAGAATGCAAAGACTAATGTCCCATAGGAGGACTCTGCACCTCACACCTGCGCCAGACCCTCCGGCTGTAGCTGCTACTCCCGCGGGTGTCAGCTCTGCGGAGTCCAGAGCCAAGGGGAGGTCGGGGCGGCCGGGCTGTGATTGGCCGCGGCCCGCGGGTGCTCCTGGATGTAGTCTCTACAATTCTGAATTCTGTCTTCACCACTTATAAGCAAAAGGAAAAAAAATTTATATAACTATCAATAAAATAATATTAGAAATGTCTACTCTTCAGGGATGTAATGGGAATTAATCGTCAAGTGCTTCCGATATGCAAAGATGAAAGAATGATGTTCTTACCAGCCCCCACCTTACACGGCCAATAATTGAATGCTTTACACATTACCAACTTTACTAAAATTATGTATATATATCTTTTTAAGTCCAACAATACTATAAGGTTTACAACAAAAAAAGTGTGCCGGCTCATGCCATCCTATCCCAAATTCCTGTTTCCTAGAGATGATTTATTTTTCTAAGTAATAGTTCTTTACCTTATTAGTTCTCCATAACTATGTTATAATGTTTAATGTTAGACAGTTTGCGTTAACATTCTATTAAGTAAACTGAAAATTTAGGTCTCTTACACCACTCAGGCACATACTCTTTCTTTCCCTAGAAGTGCCTAAATACATTTATATAATAATTGGAGTCATACATTCATATGACTGTATAACTGTTCACAGCTGAGCCACCTAGATACTATGATTATATTTTCTCTGATACACAGATTTTTTTTACAATTAAAATTGCCTAATTTCTCACTTGCTGTATTTTCTGTGTCACTCTTTCAGCAGCAAATGTGCTAATCTCTAAAACTCCTCTCAGTGAAAGCACACTCAACATGTAATCTGTTTACATTTATGTTCCTTTGTAGCAATCTTTCCTGAAGCCTTCTGTCCTCTCCCCCTATGTGGACTGAAGTTTTGTGGTGGTTCCAGGTGTGATGCACGGCTATCATCCTGGGCCTTTTGCTTTACCATTACCCTAAGAATTATCTTTTATCTTCTATCATGTGTCCATAGGTTTTAGGTCTATTGTCACCTTAGTCTCACCATGTTTTTCCTCTTAGTTTTCTTCCCTTCTTTGGTGGAGTATATTTGGTGGTAGCTCCTTGAGAAAAGGTATACGGAAGATGAGCTAGTCGTCTCCCGTTCTGCGGTCAGATGTATGAACGTGCGGTAGGCCCAGCATTACATCTGATGGAGGTCAACGACATTTTTGAAGGCCGTACACTCTTGAGACTAACGCTCAGTCAGAACACTAGAGAATACCCGCCTCCCAACTTCCAATATCACAGTAACAAGAGTTGAGTAAAAGTAAGAGTAGGATCCGGTGTGAGAAATGAAAGAGACATATTTTTCTCTGGGGAGCACTGTAAAGGGAAGACTTAAAGCCAAGCAGAGGGACTAAAAAAATATATCACTAGAGGAATTTGAAGCTTCTGGTGTACTGAGAGTAATCATAGCAATAACAGACTTCAAACTCTGCCTAACTCCAGGCTAGATTAAACAAATCCAACAATAAAGGCCTAGGAGATGGAAAACAAATTCATCTTTGTTATGGGCTGAATTGTGTCCTCCTAAAAAGATATGTTGAAGTACTAATCCCCCAGTACCTCAGGATGCAAACTTATTTGGAAATAGGGCCTTTACAGAGGTAATCAAGTTAAAACAAAGTTGTTAGGGTCGGCCCTAATTCAATACAACTGGTGTCCTTATTAAAGGAGAAATTTGGGCACAGATATATACAGAGAGGGAAGACTATGTGAAGAGACACAGGGAGAATGCCATTGAAGTGATGCATCTACAAGTTGAGGAAGGCCAAAGATGGGTAGCAAACCACCAAAAGAGAAGCAGGGAACAGATTCTCCCTCACAGCCCTCATAAAGAAGCACCTTTCGACACCTAGATTTTGGACTTCTGGCCTCCAGAAATGTGAAACAATACATTTCTGTTGTTTAAGCCACCCAGTTTGTGTTACCTTGTTATAGCAGCCTTACAAAACTAATACAATCTCCAAGCATGGAAATATTTACCTCAGTACATATTGTCCTATTCGTGTCTGGTTTTTGACAAAAAATTACAAGGCATACATGAAGGCAAGAAAAAAAAAACACAGTCTGAAGAGATAAAGCAAACATCAGACCAGACCCAGTATGACAAAGATGTTGGAACTATAAGACAAAAATTTAGGGACTGGCCTGGTGGCACAGCGGTTAAATTCGCACGCTCTGCTTCAGCAGCCCGGGGTTCACAGGTTCGGATCCCGGGCACAGACTGATGCACCGCTTGTTGAGCCGTGCTGTGGCAGCGTCCCATGTAAAGTAGAGAAAGACGGGCACGGATGTTAGCCCAGGGCCAGTCTTCCTCAGCAAAAAGAGGAAGATTGGCAATGGATGTTAGCTCAGGGTTAATCTTCCTTACACACACAAAAAAGACAAACATTTAAAATAACTAGGATTAATGTGTTAAAGACTCTAGTAGAAAGTGGAGACAACATATAGAATCAGATAGAGAATTTTAGCAGAGAGATCAAATACATAAAAAAGAATCCAGAGCTGACCTGGTGGCATATCAGTTAAGATCGTGCAGTCCATTTTGGTGGCCCGGGGTTCACCAGTTCGGATCCTGGGTGCAGACCTACTCACCACTCATCAAGCCATGCTGAGGCGGCGTCCCATATAGAGGAACTAGAAGGACCTACAACTAGGATATACAACTATGTACTGGGGCTTTGGGGAGGAAAAAAAAAAAGAGAGAGAGGAAGATTGGCAACAGATGTTAGCTCAGGGCCAATCTTCCTCAAAAAAAAAAAAAGAATCAAATGGAAATTCTAGAAATAAAAAATAGAGTAACAGAAATAAAGACGCCTTCTATGGGCTCATCAGTAACCTCAATACAGCTGAGGAAATAATTAGTGAACCTGAAGACAGATCAATAAATTACCCAAACTAAAACAAATGCAAAGACACAATAGTGAAAAACAGGGAATTCAAGAGCTATGGAACAGTATCAAGCAGTATAATGCATGGGTAGTTGGAATCCCAGAGAGAACAGAGCAGAAGAAATATTTGAAGAAACAATGGTCGAGAATTGTCTAAAATTAGTGACAGCCACCAACAACAGAACCAAGAAGCTCAGAGAACACAAAGCATGATGAATACCAAAACCAAACACAGAAAAAAAACAACAACCAAAAACCAAAACCCCAAGAACTAGGTATATCAAATTCAAACTGCTGAGAAGTGAAGATAGAGACAATCTTGAAGTCAGTGAGAAAAAAAAATTATGACTTACAAAGGAACAAGAATAAGAATTACAATAGATCTCTCATCAGACAGTGTGAAAGCAAGGTGTCATTGGAGTGACATCTTTAAAGTGTTGAAAGGAAAAAAAACTTGCCAACTCATAATTCCCTAAGCAACGAAAAATGCTTCTCAAAGGTGAAGGAGAAATACTTACAAAAATAAAACTGAGGGAATTCATTGCCATCAGACCTACACTACAAGGAATGTTCATTGAAATTCTTCTGGCTGAGTCAGAAACTTGTATCTACATAAAGAAATGAAGTGTGTCAAAAATGGAAGAAATGAAGGTTATTGCTCTAAAAAAGTACTGCTTAAAGCAATAATAGTAACAATATATGGTGCATTTTTAGCATATATAAAAGTGAAATATATGACCACAGTAGCACAAAGGATGAGTGAGAGGAATTGGGAATAAACTATTAAAGGGCCTTACACTGAAAGGGAAGTTTTATAACATTATTTGAAGGTGGCCCAATTATTTAAAAATGTATGTTGTGAACCTAAATGTATATTTAGGGAAACCACTAAAAATTTTTTGAGAGGTATAAAATAATAATTTAATAGAGGAGATAAAATGGAATCATAAAAAAAAATGCTCAATTAAGCCCAGAGAAGGCAAAACACATATTTTCACATTTTTTTTAAAGTTCCTATGGAACATTCACCAAGAAAGATCATATCATGGGCTAAAAAACAAGCCTTAAAAAATTTTAATAGACATCACACAAATTACATTCTCAGTAAAAGCACACTCAGACCATACAGAATAAAAACAGAAAGGAATAACAGAAAGATAGCCAAAGAATCCCCAAATATTTAAAAATTAAATAATATACTTATAAATAACCCCTGGGTCAAAGAGTAAGTCTCAGGGAAATTTTAAAAATATTTTGAAATGAAAATGAAAATACAATATATCAATGTTTGTGGAATGTAGCTGAAGCAATATTTTCAGGAAAATTGTAGCATTAAATGGATATGCTAGAAAATAAAAAAGATCTAAAGTCAATAACCTAAGCATTTGCCTTAAGAAACTAGAGATAAAAGAGCAAATTAAGAAAGTACAGTTACGCGTCGCTTAATGATGGGATATGTTCTGAGAAATGCATCCTTAGGCGATTTCCTCATCGTGAGAACATCATAGAGTGTACTCACACAAACCTAGATGGTACAACCTACTACACACCTAGGTTTTATGGGACCACCGTTGTATATGTGGTCCATTGTTAACTAAAACATCATTATGTGGTGCATGACTATAATAAAAATTAGAGCAGAAATCAATAAAATTGAAAATTAGAAACAATTGATAAAATCAACAAAACCAAAGCTAATTCTTTGTAAAGATAAAGTTGAGAGACAATAAACTGATAAGTGGCACAAACAGACCAACTTGGTTTGGGATTTCAAATGCATGCTTTTTCCACTACTCCATTGCCTAGTTTGGGTGATGAGGAAGAGTTAGAGGGGGGACAATTGGGAATAAGCCTGATAATGTGGGGGAAACGAGTAAAAAGATATTATAGGGATGATTTTTGGAGACACGACATTGGTGGAGGAATATTAAGTAGCCAGAAACTGGCAGGGGCAGGGCAGGGATGCTAGAAGTAAGCCATAAGATTTTTCAATCAGGAAACTCTTTTCTCACAGAAGTGATTCTATGCCTTTGAACTGTGACTGTTTTCTAGGCTAAGGAACCCAATGAGTTTGGCCTTAGATAAGAGAGAAGGGGGAATGGCTGAGCTGTGACTGACTACAGGTTACAGACTCCTCAAAATTACAGGACAGTTTTGGTGTTTCTACTTGGACTAAAATATCAATATGTTTTATTCATAAAGAACTTCTACAATAAACCTAGACTGTGACTACTTCTTACCACCTCCACCACTACCTCCCTGGTCCAAGAGCCATGATGTCTCCACGGGATTATTCCAATAGCCTCCTAATTTGTTTTCCTGGTTCTAACCTTGCTCTCAACACAGAAGCAAGAGTGATCCTTTTATTTTTTTATTTTTATTTTTATTTTTTTAATTTTTGTTTTTAAATTTTTATTTTTTTTGTGAGGAAGATCAGCCCTGTGCTAACATCTGCCAATCCTCCTCTGTTTTTGCTGAGGAAGACCAGCCCTGGGCTAACATCCGTGCCCATCTTCCTCCACTTTATGTGGGACGCCGCCACAGTATGGCTTGCCAAGCAGTGCATCGGTGCGCGCCCGGGATCCAAACCGGCTAACCCCGGGCCACCGCAGTGGATCGCGCACACTTAGCCACTTGCGCCACCGGGCCAGCCCCAAGAGTGATCCTTTTAAAACATAAATATGTAGTGCAGCCACTATGGAGATCCCTCAAAAAATTAAGAATAGCTATTCTGGGTGTTTATCCAAAGAACACGAAAACACTAATTCAAAAACATGTGTGCACCCCAAGGTTTATCACAGCATTATTTACAATAGGCAAGACTTGGATATGACCTAAGTGCCCATCAAGGGACGAATGGATAAAGAAGATGTGGTATATATACACAATGGAATACTACTCAGCTAAAAAAAGATGACATCCTGCCATTTATGATAACATGGATGGAGCTTGAGGACATTATGCTAATTAAAATAAGAAGGAGAAAGACAAATACCATATTTCACTCAACTGTGGAAGATTAAAAAAAACAATCAACAAACATAAACACAGAGAACAGATTGGTGGTTACCAGAGCAGAAGGGGGAGGGGACAGGGGAAAAGGGGTAAAAGGGCACATGTGTACGGTGATGGATGGCAATTAGACTTTGGGTGGTGAAAGCGATATAGTCTACACAGAAATCGAAATATAATGAGGTACACCTGAAATTTATATAATGTTATAAACTAATGTTACCTCAAAAAAATTCATTAAAAAAACCCCATAAATATGCCACTCCTCTGCTCAAAACACATCAGTGACTTCCCATGTCACTTAATGGCCCTTGCAACTGTATCCCAGACACTATACTATCTGGGCCCCTAATGCTTCTTGATCCTATATCCTATTGCTCTCCCCTTTTGTTCTGCAGTAGCCACTCTGAACTCCTTGCTATTCCTAGAGGCCAGATATAACTCTTCCTTATGGCTTTGCACTTGTTCTTCCCTCTGCCTGGAACACTCTTCTATCAGATACCTGCGTAGTTCTTGACTTGCCTCACATGCCAGTATCTCAATGAGGCCTTCCTCAACCACCTTATTTAAAATTGCCATCTCCACCTCAGCAGTGTCTATCACAGATCCCTGCTTTCTTTTCCCTCATAGCAGTTAGCCTTTACCTTTTCCAAATTAACAAGTTGCTCTCCATGGTTCTTTCAATAGGAAACTAGTGATTTCTTCCTTCCAATATAGCAAATTAAGCTGACAATTAGGGAAGGATGCTCCTCTCTGGCAAAGGAAAATGTCAAATAGATCCTCTTATTAACTGTAGAAACTATAGAATGGACAAACTGTGTTATGATCATACAATAGATACTATGCAGCAATGAAAAAAACAGACAAAGCTACATGTATCAGCATGGATGAATCTCAACATAATGTTCAGAGAAAATAGCAAGTCATAGAGAAATCTCTATTGTATGGTTCCATTTATATAAAGCCCCAAATCAGGCAAAACTAAACAATTTATTAAGGATATATAGGATAAAAATGATAGAGAAAAGCAAACAAGTGATGCAGTACAAAATTCAGGGTAGTGGTTACTTTTGGTTCCAAAGAGGAAATGGAATACAGTTGAGGAGGGGCTTTTAAGTTACAGGTATATTTCTTAAATTGAATGGTAGACACTTGGGTATGATATTACTCTTTTCCTTTAAACTATACATATGCATTATTTACACAGATTTATTATTTACCATGTATGTTATGAAAAGAAGCCAATTTTGTTTTGCACAATTATTGTTCTTCTCAATAGATAACAATAACTGTCAATAGTTATAGGCATATAAAGATTAACCAGTTGCTACCAGGTAATAACAAAAGCAAATCTCAGCCAAAATTCTGCCCCACATGTGGACATATTAAAAAGTCATTTACTTAGCAGGCAGACACTATACATACATACATATATACAGCCTTGTTGGTAAGCTCAATGTTCCCAACATTCTGTCCTTTTAGGTGCTCTGATCTCGCACAAAAGTTTCAGTTGAAGCAAACACAATTCCATAAAGGCAAGATTCATCTAACACTACAGTCATCATGAGGCCACCAGTGTCCTCAAAACCCATGGCTGGACGCAGACATCTTTGGAGTTCTAGGATCATGTTTGATAAGGTACAGGCTACAGAGTTCCCTAGACTTTATTGTCCTATACATGTAAGAGTGTCTAATGACTCAAACATTTCAGTCAATCCATGTATGCCCAATACCACTAATTTCACCAATGCCATCCCATTTTTTATGTCCATTATATCCATTATTTTAATTAGAGCCTCAGAATTAATGGGAGATTAAGATAACTGAAGCAAATATTATAGCACCTGGACCTTAAGTTTCCCCATTAGAATCCAGCTGGGGGGCCGGCCTGGTGGCATAAGCGGTTAAGTGCGCGTGCTCCGCTGTGGCGGCCTGGGGTTCGCCGCTTTGGATCCCGGCGCGCACTGATGCACTGCTTGGCAAGCCATGCTGTGGCGGCGTCCCATATAAAGTGGAGGAAGATGGGCATGGATGTTAGCCGAGGGCCAGTCTTCCTCAGCAAATAAAGAGGAGGATTGGCAGATGTTAGCACAGGGCTGACCTCCTCACCGAAAAAAAAAAAAAGAATCCAGCTGGATGTGAATTCTTGATTAGGGCAAATGACCAACTCTGTATACAGCATTGATTAAAAGTCATGCTTATAGCATATTGTCTATGCTGATATATTTTAAAACACATTTCATAACAATACATTTCATAATAAAAAATGCTAAAAATATATAAGGGTAAATTATTTCAAAACTAGAATTTTATACCCTAAGAAACTTTTAGTTAAGTATCAGGATAGACTAAAGGTCTCAGGAAGGTCTCAAAATATTTACTTCCCATGTACCATTATTAGGAAGCTACTGAAGGACATTCTCCAACAAAACAAGAGACCAACCTCCAAATGGAAAAACATGGAAAGAGAAAAAATGACTTAAGAGATGCCAAGGGCATTCCCAAGATGATATCTGAGCAGCTGGCTTAGTAAACAACCCGCCCGCATTAGAGTAGGTCAGAAGTTTCCTTGAGAGTAGTCTGTAAAATCCAAGAGGTAGAAAGCTAAATGTGTTTAAATTGAGAGATTTAGACAACTGCAGGGACAGTTTGGGGATGAATTAAGGATAAGGACACAGAAAACAAAGCAAATGAGAAATATAAGACAATTATTAACTACAGGAAAACAAAGTTGGGGGGAGAAAAAGCAATCATTTCATTATACATGGCTCAGAAGTGAATGGCATTGACATAGCCAAAATACTGTAAACATCAGAAAATGTTTGGGGCCGGCTCTGTGGCTTAGCGGTTAAGTGTGCGTGCTCCACTGCTGGCGGCCCAGGTTCGGATCCCAGGTGCGTACTGATGCACTGCTTCTCCGGCCATGCTGAGGCCGCGTCCCACATGCAGCAACTAGAAGGATGTGCAGCTATGACATACAACTATCTACTGGGGCTTTGGGGGAAAAAATAAATAAAGTTAAAAAAAATTAAAAAGAAAATGTTCTATACAAAAATGAAGAATTCTATTAGGAGAGGGCCACAGAGTGAAAACTGCTCTAAATTCTCATCTTCCAAAGTAGGACATCAAATGATAATACCTCAAACTGAAAAATCCAAAAGTATCTCTATTAGCTTGTTATTTAGTGACCATAAAAAGTAAATACCCGGGGCCAGCCCCATGGCGTAGCGGTTCAGCACACGTGCTCCACTGCTAGAGGCCAGGGGTTCGGATCCTGGGAGCGCACTGATGCACTGCTTGTCAGGCCATGCTGTGGCATTGTCCCATATAAAGTGGAGGAAGATGGGCACTGATGTTAGCTCAGGGCCAGTCTTCCTCAGCAAAAAGAGGAGGATTGGCATGGATGTTAGCTCAGGGCTCATCTTCCTCACACACACACACAAAAAGTAAATAACCAAAGAAAAGCAAGACTTGAAAGTGGTTGCCTCTGAGATGACAATAGTGGTTGTAAATCAGTGGTTGGTAATTATAATAAATCTTGTAAACAATGAATAATAATTGAAACATTAAAACTAGATTTTAAAAAACTGAGTCAAATTCCCCTCCCCAGAGGAAATCAAACAAGCTACTCTTAAAGCACAAAATGCTTAACTGCATTGAGTTTAAATGAAATGACCAAGGGGAGACCAGGCCTGAATAATACTTCTTGGTATATTGAGGGTGGCAATTGGGAGCATCTAGTCTTTAAGCAACCCTCTGAGGTAGATTATTTTTCCATTTTAAAGGTGAGGAAACTGGTTCTAAAACCTATGAAGTTCAAACAGATAGAAAACTGTTTTTGCTGTATCTAGTATATGTGCTTTCCCCAGAGGCCACTTATCAACTCTTCTGTATAATTTCAGAAGGGACCTTCTAGTCCAGGGAGCCCACTTACTTGTCAGGGAAGTTACAAGATCTAGTGGCCTCCTGGGACATGAAGTTTTAAGTCAGCGCAGGTCCTTCACCTGCTCAATGTCTCATTTACCTACCTGAGCCATCTCATAGGGAGCCCAATAGAAGTGCTCCTGGACAGCTATGTGGACGTAAGAATTCCCATGGCGGGGCCGGCCCCGTGGCTTGGTGGTTAAGTGCACGCGCTCCGCTGCTGGTGGCCCGGGTTCGGATCCTGGGCGCGCACCGAGGCACCGCGTCTACGGCCATGCTGAGGCCGAGTCCCACATACAGCAACTAGAAGGATGTGCAGCTATGACATACAACTATCTACTGGGGGGAAAAAATAAGTAAAATCTTTAAAAAAAAAAAAATTCCCATGGAAATGCCTGAAGCTATCTGCTGGCAGACAGCTTACTGTCCAACATCCTTCTGAGTAATCTTGATGTCAAGTGTGCCCGATGAAAGTCATGTGAGTTAGAATGTTTAGCTGTACCTAAGGTAGACCACTGGTGGGTGTCGTATGTTATTAAAGGAGACTTAAATAGATGTAAAGGCATACTATATTCGTAGATTGGGCAACTCAATAAAGGTGTCAATTTTCTCCAATTTGATTTATAACTTCAATGCAATTTCAAATAAAATCTCTATGGTTATGATGTTTAGTTTGGCAAGCTGATTCTAAAAGTTACATGGGGGCCGGCCCCGTGGCTTAGCAGTTAAGTGTGCGCACTCTGCTGCTGGCGGCCTGGGTTCGGATCCTGGGTGCGCACCAACACACTGCTTCTCTAGCCATGCTGAGGCCGTGTCCCACATACAGCAACTAGAAGGATGTGTAGCTATGACATACAACTATCTACTGGGGCTTTGGGGGAAAAAATAAATAAGTAAAATTATAAAAGTTACATGGAATAGGCCAAGAGTTGTCATCTCATCTGAAGAAGAGATGATGAAAATTGTCACCAGGTATCAAGAATGAGAGCTATAATATTTGAGTGCAGTTTTGGCCTGAGGATAGACCAATAGACAAGTAGAACAGATTAGATATCAGATCCAGGTGGCATTGCAAATCAGTTGGAGAAATGATGGACTTCTCAATACATAGTGTTGTAACCATCAGTTATTTATACATTGTATATAATTAAATACATAGGCAGGCCCCATCCTATTCCCAAACACAGAATCAACTCCAAGTAAATGACAAAAACGTTTAGAAACACATATAGAATATTTTAATGGCTTTGGTGTAGGGGAGGATTTCTTAAACAAGAATCCAAACCTCAAATGACTGATAAAATCAACTATACCAAATTTAAGAACTTCTGCTCAAGACACCACAGTAAGATAGTGAGATAAACTTGGAGAAGATATCTGTAGTGAACATAACTGCTATAGGACTAGAATCCAGAAAATATAAAGAGCTCTTATAAACCCATGAGACAAACAGACTAAAATAAAAACAAGGAAAAAAAATAAGAACAGGTATTTTACAGAAGAGAAACAGAAATGCTTATTAAACCTATGAAAATATATTCTATTAGAAATCACGGATACAATTAAAACCAGAGATAACATTTAACATCTTGCAAATTAGTAAAAAATTTAAAAAATAAAGTACCGTTGATGCAGAGCAATAAGAAATTTGTACACCGTGGATGGAAGTGTAAATTGGCACAGACTTTGGAAAATAATTTGAAATTATCCAATAAAGGTGAAGGTCCAGCAACTCCCTCTCTAAAGAAACCAGATGTATAACTTTCATAGCAGCTGTTTGTGAAAGTCTCAGATTGAGTACCCATCAGAAGTAGAATAAAAACAAAGTACAGCCTTAAGCAAAAGCATGATGAATCTCATGAACATAATGTTGAAGGAAAAAAATACAAGACACAGAATAATTCAGTATCAACTTTATGTAAAATTAAACAACATGTGGAACTGAACAACATATTGTTTAGGGATACAAATATACATGGCAAAAGGTTAGGAAAACAATGGAATACCAAACTAAGATTAGTGGTGGGAACTAGCTAGGACCAGGAAGTGAAGAGGCTGGGGTTGAAGAGCACAAAGGGAACTTCAAAGGTGAAGTTAATGTTCTATTAATTTGGGTCATGGATACATGGGTGTTTTCTTTTTCACTGTGCTCTACACTTTAAATATTTTATTAAAAGTATAAATATGCATTCACTGTACATTATTTGCAAAAGTTAGATATAACCTAAATAAACATCCATCAGTGGGGAAATGGTTAGATAATATTAAATTGACAGTATTAAACAAAAATTATTTTATGTGAAGACTGAGAGCTATCAAAGTTAGGTAATAAAGGTAATAAGAGAAAAAAGTAGAGAAATTAAGTGAGGAAATGTGAGCAGTAAAATGAGGGGTAAAACCAGTCATAAAACACGTTAAGAACCAATATTGTGCTGGAGGTCCTAGTCAAGGCAATCAGACAAGAAAAAGGACCTAGATTGTAAAAGAAGTAAAAATGTCTTTATTTGCAGATGACACGATCATTTCTGCAGAAAATCCAATGGACTCTACTTAGGGATAAATCTGACAGAAGATGTTAAAGACATGTCTATTGAAAACTACAAAATATTGGAGGGAAGTCAAAGACCCAAATAAATGAGCTCATGGATTAGATGCCTCAATATCGGCAAAATGTCAATTCTCCCCAAACTGATCTAAAGATTCAGCAGTCTTTTTTGTTGATGTAAGTTCTTCTAAATTTTACATATCTGTGATCTACTGAAAGACGTGATTCCCCGAACAGAGTAAGCCTAAGGAGAAAAACACACAACTAAATCAACCAGGATTCCCAGAAGACAGGTCAGTTCCCAACATGAGGTGAAGGATGGCAGCTCAACAGAGCTGGAGGGTATGTTGGCCAACTGGGAACAGAGGGAAGATTATCTATTGATTGTGTGTATATACATAAGTATATGGTGTCTGTATGTGGTGGGGACACTACCTCATTTTCCAGAGTACTAAGTCAAGACTGATAAAGACACACACAGAGTAAAAACAACAAAACATGTTACTGAGAAACATTGAGGTAAACAGATGAAAGCTGAAAGTGGCTACCTTTACAGAGCAGGTGGTCCTGGAGTGGTCATGAATGCCTTTAATAAAGGCTTATTCTTTTTTAAGCATATTTTTAAAATCTTGGAATCTCTAAAGCACTTTCCAATTGGATCCCATAATTTATCTGTAAGTAGGCATTATAACCACATTCTTCAGGAGCTGCTGAAACTGAGATAAAAACCATTCTGATTGTTTAAAGGGAAAACTAAAAACAGACATTGTTGAGACTAGATTCACTGGCTTAGTTTTGTCCACTAACTGAAAAGAAAAAGAAACAATTAAGAGTCTTACAATAGCTCAGCATTCAGAATCTGTTATTGTACAGATTTTAAGAGGTTTTGAATCAGTTCCAGTATAGAAATAAGGCCAAAGTGCTCCTGTAAAATAATCATTAAAAATATAGAGAAGAGATCTATCATTCAAATTGTAAAAGGAAACTTCACCCAACTCACAGTCTAAAAAAATGCCGATCTTACTAGGTATTACTTTTGGCAGAAGATTAATTTTTTTAGGACCCAATGCAACATAATTACTCTGACTACATCGCCCAATACCCCATAATCCATCCTGTACTAACATCGGTTGATTCAGACTCCTCCTCCTCCTCCTCCTGGGAAGAGAGTCTTTACAGACACCCATGATCCATTCAGGCTTGTCTTTCACTTCTACCTCCCAATACTGCCTGCCAGAATTAAATCCCTCAGAACCCAGAACAGCTGGGCAGAGATAAAATCTCCTTGGGTTATGAGGTAAGTTTTGCATTGTATTTCCATATTGCACAGTTTTTCTATCTTCTGAGACAATAAGTTTACGATGTGCTGTTTCAGGATCAAGAATTACATCCACTTGAAATTGCTTGATAATTTTGTTTAGGCCAGAATATTGTGGAGGAAGACAATAACCATACTCCTTTAATTGGAATGAAAAAGGTTCAGGGGACTTTAAGGTTTTATATCTATGGTACATACGTTTAACATCTGTCAGTAATCCCAGTTCTGATTTCACATATTTGCTCTCTATCTCCTTTAATAGACATTTTAATGTAGAAACATGATCTGAAAATTTTGTTAGGTTTTCATTTAGTTTTTTTAAAATATCCACTTCTTCATCTTGTAATTGCTGAAGAACAGTCTCTCGCTCATTTTGAAGAAACAACGTAAGTTGCTCAAATTCAGACTTTATTTCTTCTCTCCTATATTCTACCTTCTTCTTTAGTTCCAATGATTTTCTGGTTTGCATAGTTATCACTTTTTCAACCTGCTCCACTCTCTCCTTCCAGGGCTCAATGCAACACTCCAATCTTTTCTTATGATAGGGGGCAGCCTTCTCTATGGGCCAAACATAGTGATTCCGGTGATCAGTGGAGAAACTGCATCGTGGACATAAAACCTCTAGATCTTTCTGACAGAAAAAGGTCAAAACCTGATTGTGCTTTTCACATACAAGCTTCTCTTCCTGCCTCTTCCTCTTGCTTCTTCTTATCTGGAGTAACTTAGCAATTTCAGTCAAATTGCCCAGTTGGAGATTGCTCGTGAATTTCCTTTCTGGACAGCAAAATCGGCAAAAAGGGCAAGGGAAAGTATCATTTAGATCCTTCCAGAACATATTGATGCAGGAGAGACAGAAGTTATGCCCACAGCTGATGGTCACTGGGTCTTTCAAGTAGTCCAGACAGATGGGACAGCTAGCCCCTGCTTGGAGGTCTGCCAGGGCTGTCACAAACTCCATTGAGCCGTGAACAAAGGTGATGGGTAAGATAATGGGTCCTTTAGATAATGTGTCCTGGCTCTCTAGTGCTCAAGACTCAATAAGCAGTGGATATCCTCCCCCAGACCTCGCAAACTGAACAGCTTTGTTTCACTGGCTTGGTATATTGATGGCAGCCTCTACTAACTTGTTTATCCCTCTGTCCCTTAGCTCCAGAGTCTATTGCCAAAAACACATCACAGGCTGCAGTCTATTGCATATGAGAACACGTGAGCTGGGCTGCTGCTCTTTCCTCTCGATGTGAAGTCAAGCTTAGTGGCTTTCTTGTTCAAAAATGTAGCCTTAGGTCCAAGACAAGGAATCCTTCCTATGGGTGAGAAAAGATATTAAGTTAAAAATATAATTCCACAATCACCAGTGTATTGAAACATTCACACAAGAATCATCAATGAATGCTAAAATCATTGGGTGGACATTCTTGGAAAAACAAGAATTCATAATTGTAGAGATTCACCCCACACATTTCTTATTAATCAAAACAACAACAAAAATATGGGACAAACTGACTTTATGTACTTCCTGATATGATGCAATGGTAAGCACACAACATTGCCTATAAAATATTCTTCCAAAAATATTTCATCTCAATCTAATCATGAGAAAACGATGAATCTAACTTAGACTCTGTGCAATCTACAAGATAACTGGAATGCATTCTTCGAAAATGTAAATGTCATGAAAAACCAAAAAAAAAAAAAGTTCTAGATTTAAGACTAAAGAAATATGACAAACAAATGCAATATGTAATCCCAGACTCAATCTGGGATCTTAAAATTAAAAGATAAACAAGTAAAAGAACCTTTTTGGGGGCAAATGTGAGAATTTTAGTATGGATTGTATAATGTATCAGTATTAAATTGTGTTTATAAGTAAAGTAAAGTAAAAAGTACTTATAAGTAAAAAGTAAAATGTCGTTGTTCTTAGGAGTATACTTCGTATACTGAAGTATGCGAAGGAACCATCTTGATGGTTGCAACTTACATTCAGAAGGTTCAATAATTTAAAAATGTATATATAAACAGAGAAAAAGGATATAGCAAAAGTATAACAACTCGTGAATATAGGCAAAAGGTATATCTATGTTCATTGCACATACTTTCAATTTTTCTGTACATTTGAAAATTTTATTTTTTATTTTATTTATTTATTTATTTATTTTTTTTTTTGTGAGGAGGACCAGCCCTGAGCTAACATCCAATGCCAATCCTCCTCTTTTTTGCTGAGGAAAACTGGCCCTGGGCTAACATCCATGCCCATCTTCCTCTACTTTATACGGGATGCCGCCACAGCATGGCTTAACAAGCGGTGCGTCAGTGCATGCCCAGGATCCGAAGCAGCGAACCCCAGGCCGCCGCAGCGGAGCACGCGCACTTAACCGCTTGCACCACCAGGCCAGCCCCTGAAAATTTCAAAATAAAAAGTTAGGGGGAAAATTTCCTGGCTTGTTTTCAAGATGCCCACCTACATCCAATTTTAAGAAAATCAAATTCCTCCAAGCTTGCAAGCCACCTAATCCTCAATACAGTATTCTTTCCCTTCTCCCCACATGAACAGACACTTTCTCATCTTTTCCTCTTCCACTCTCCTTCCTCATAACCCAAAGACAGGGAAAATACTAATATAAGCATGGTTTTGACATATGAAATTGGCTTTGTCTTGGTGACCTAGACCTAGTTCTTTTGCTACCCCGACTTTCTCTTCCTACCAGCAGAATAGGAAAAATGCAGTACAGGCATACCTCAGAGATACTGTTCAGTTCCAGACCACTGCTATAAAGCGAGTATCACAACAAAGCAATTCACACCAATTTTTTGGTTTCCCAGTGCATATACAAGTAATGTTTACACTATACTGTAGTCTATTAAGTGTGCCAATAGCATTATGTATTAAAAAAATGTACATACCTTAATTAAAAAAATACTTTATTGCTAAAAAATGCTAACCATCACCTGAACCTTCAGTGAGTCAAAATCTGTTTGCTCTTGTAAAAAATGCAGTATCGGTGAAGTGCAATAAAACGAGGTACACCTTGGAGATATTGCAGTGGTCTGTTGCAGACCACTGCAATAAAGCGAATGTTGCAATAAAGTGATTCATATGAATGTTTTGGTTTCCCAGCACACATAAAAGTTATGTTAATTACACTATACTGTAGTCTATTAAGTGTGCAACAGCATTATGTCTGAAAAAACAATGTACCTAATTAAAAACTATTTTATGGTTAGGGCCGGCCGGGTGGCACAGTGGTTAAGTGCGCGCACTCCACTTCAGCGGCCTGGGGTTCGCAGGTTTGGATCCCAGGTGCACACTGACGCACTGCTTGTTGAGCCATGCTGTGGCGGCGTCCCATATAGAGGAAGATGGGCATAGATGTTAGCCCAGGGCCAATCTTCCTCAGCAAAAAGAGGAGGATTGGCATCAGATGTTAGCTCAGGGCTGGTCTTCCTCACCAAAAAAAAAAAATTATTTTATTGCTAAAAAATGCTAAACATCACCTGAGCCTTCAGTGAGTCAATCTTTTTCCTGGTGGAGGGTCTTGCCTTGATGTTTATGGCTGCTGACTATCAGTGTGGTGACTACTGAAGGTTGGGGTGCCTGTGGCAATTTGTTAAAATAAAACAGTGAAGTTTGCCGCATCAACTGACTCTTCCTTTCATGAACAATTTCTCTGTAGCATGCAATGCTTTTTGATAGCATTTTACCCACGGTAGAACTTCTGTAAAAATTGGAGTCAATCCTCTCAAACCCTGCCGCTGCTTTATCAACTAAGTTTATACAGTATTCTAAATCCTTTGTTGTCATTTTAACAATCTTCACCAGGAGTAGATTCCATCTCAAGAAACCACTTTCTTTGCTTGTCCATAAGAAAGAACTCCTCATCTGTTCAAGTTTTATGAGATTACAGCAATTCAGTGATATCTTCAGGATCTACTTCTAATTCTAGTTCTCTTGCTATTTTCACACTGGCAGTACCTTCATCCACTGAAGTCTGGATCCCCTCAAAGTCATCCATGAGGGTTGGAATCAACTTCTTCCAAACTCCTATTAATGTTGAAATTTTGACCTCTTCCTGTTAAACACCAATGTTCTTAATGGCTTCTAGAATGGTGACTCCTTTCCAGAAGGTTTTGAATTTACTTTGCCCAAATTCATCAGAGGACTCACTATCTATGGCAGCTATAGCCTTATGATATGTATTTCTTAAATAAGACCTGCAAGTTGAAATTAGTCCTTGATTCAAGGGCTACAGAATGAATGTCATGTTAGCAGGCATGAAAACAACATTCATTTCATTGTACATCTCTATCAGAGCTCTTGGGTGACCAAGCGCATTGTCAATGAGCAGTAATATCTTGAAAAGAATCTTTTCTTCTGAGCAGTAGGTCTCAACAGTGGGCTTAAAGTATTCAGTAAACCATATTGCAAACAGATGTGCTATCAACCAGGCTTTGTTATTCCATTTCTAAAGCACAGGTTAGATTTAGCACAATTCTTAAGGGCTCTAGGATTTTGGGAATGGTAAATGAGCATTGGCTTCAACTTCAAGTCACTAGCTGCATTAGCCCCTGACAAGAGTCAGCCTGTCCTCTGAAGCCAGGCATTGACTTCTCCTCTCTAGCTATGAAAGTTCTAGATGGCATTTTCTTCCAATAGAAGGCTGTTGCATCTACATTGAAAATCTGTTGTTAGGGGCCGGCCCAGTGGCATAGTGGTTAAATTCATACGCTCCACTTCAGCAGCCTGGGGTTCGCCAGTTCGGATCCTGGGCATGGACCTACACACAGCTCATCAAGCCATGCTGAGGCAGCATCCCACATAGAGCAACAAGAAGGATGTACAACTATGACATAATAACTGTCTACTGGGGCTTTGGTGACTAAAAAGATAAAAAAAAAAAAAGGAGGAAGATTGGCAATAGATGTTAGCTCAGGGCCAATCTTCCTCAAAAAAGAAAAAAGAAAAGAAAATCTGTTGTTTAGTTTACCCATCTTCATTAATTATCTTAGCTAGACCTTCTAGATAACTTGCTGCAGCTTCTACACCAACACTTGTTGCTTTAACTTGCATTTTTATGTCATGGAGATGGCTTCTTTCCTTGAACCTCATGAACCAACCTCTGCTACCTCCAAATTTTTCTTCTGCACCTTCCTCACTGTCTCTCAGCCTCCAAAGCATTCAAAGGAATTAGGGCCTTGCTCTGGATTAAGCTTTGGCTCAAGTGAATGTTGTAGCTGGTTTGCTTTTCTATCCAGACCACTAAAACTTTCTCCATATCAGCAATAAAGCTGTTTGTCTTTCTCATCATTTGTGTGTTCACTGAGTAGCACTTTTAATTTCCTTCAAGAATTTTTCCTTTGCATTCACAACTTGGCTGTTTGGCACAAGAGGCCTAGCTTTTGGCCTATCTTGCCTTTCGACAAGCCTCCCTCACCAAGCTTAATCATTTCTAGCTTTTGATTTAAAGTGAGAGATGTGTGACTCTTCCTTTCACTCGAACACTTAGAGACCACTGTAGGGTTATTAATTGGCCTAATTTCAATACTGTTGTGTCTCAGGGCATAGGGAGGCCCGAGGAGAGGGAGAGAGACAGGGGAATGGCCAGTTGGTGGAGCAGTCAGAACACACACATTTATCGATTAAGTTCGCCATCTTATATGGGCGCAGTTCATGGTGCCCCAAAACAATTACAATAGTAACAAAGATCAGCGATCACAGATCCCCATAACAAATACAATAATAAAAAAGTTTGAAATATTGCCAGAATTATCAAAATATGATACAGAGACATGAAGTGAGCAAATGCTGTTACAAAAATGGTGCTGACAGACTTTCTTACGCAGGGGTGCCACAAACCGTCAATTTGTAAAAACATAGTATCTGCGAAGCGTAATAAAATGACGAATGCCTGTATGGCCCACACTGCATTTGTTTATTAGTTCTCTTAAATACCTTTCAATCTAGAACAATGTCTCCTGCCTCCACCTTTGTGCTGTAGACTATCCCAAGTTTTACATTTGCCTATTGCTTCTTGATATAATTTAACTTATCCCTCAAACCTTCACTTTTTTTTTTTTGGTGAGGAAGACTAGCCCTGAGCTAACATTCGATGCCAATCTTCCTCTTTTTCACTGAGGAAGACTAGCCCTGGGCTAACATCCGTGCCCATCTTCCTCTACTTTATACAGGACACTGCCATAGCATGGTTTGACAAGCAGTGTGTTGGTGTGTGCCCGGGATCCAAACCTGTGAACCCCGGGCCACTGAAGCAGAGTGTGCACACTTAACCGCTGAGCCACCTGGCCGGCCCCTCAAGCCTTCACTTGTTAAACTGATTAAATCTTTCCTCTCATTTAAACCGATCAATAACCTACCATAAGTCAGGACAAAGGGCTCCACTCTTAGCGTACCATTCAGAGCCCTTCCTTCATATCTCATCATCTTCATCTTCATCTGGCTACGGTCCCCTAAAGCACTTGTCCTTTAATTTTTTTTTCAACAGAGATGTCATGCTCTCCTTCCTCTACACAAACCCCTCACTGCTTAGATTACCCTTTCCTCACTTCTTTCTTAGGACTAAATTTTGTTCCTTTGGGAGACTCAGCCCAAGAGAAATGTTCTCGAGGATGGTTTATTATGTGTCATGCACTAAGCTAAGGATCTTTCATACAGTCATTGATTCAATTAAACTCTCAGAACAACTCTTTAAGTAGGAAGATATTATCCTCAATTAGAGCTGTAAAAGCTGAGTCTACAATAATTTGAATACACCTATACAACATTACATTACTTGGCATAACCACGGGCATGATACATCACTAAGCTGTACTGCCCTTTCTTCATACTACCACAAGATTCTATGCATCCCTCTATATCTACTTCGAAGCATCTTATATTTTTCATATTTGATATGTTCACATTTATTCATATTTGCTAACATATTGCAAAATTTTTTAAGGAAAAAAACAGGCTTTTACTGATTCCAGCACTATAACAGTGAAAACAGATATAGCACAAATTGAGAGGTAACAATCCCTGACAGAACTAGGTTTTCATCCAACTCTGCCACTTACCGAGTTATATGTCCTTGGCCAAATTAATTTCTCTGAGCTTCAGTTTTCTTTTCACTAATAGAGAAATAATACTATCTCACAATGTAATCATTAAATGAGAAATAACATAAGGTACATGTCACAGTGTCTGGCATTCAACACATGTACAATAGAAAGTATTGTAGGACTATCTTGTAAAATCTCAAAAGCTCTTAGAAATATAGCCAAATCTACATACTTATTTTATACATGTTACACTTTATTATATATTCCATATATGTGTATCTTTACTTACATATAAAAGCACTGATATTTAACCTAAAAGCTGGTATGTCTTGTATAGTGGCTAAATCCTCAATGACCAGTAAAGGCATTAACTTCCACGAGGCTCACTGTAATGGTATAATGCAGGAAATTTTCCTACACTAATTTTGGAGGTACAGGAGAGAAGTTTCAGAATTTTCCAATACACCTTTAATTTTATGTTAAAATACATTCAACTTGTAGTAAATTCCAACAACACAGAAGTACATAAAATAAAGCATATAGTCTTTTCCAAGCCACTCTCCCTACCTGACCACACTGTGTGTCATGATAGCTACTGACTAAAGCTTCAGTGAGTTCCAGTCCTTGCTTAATAGTTTCTAGGCTAAGAAAGATGGGGAGTGCATGCGATTGGGGGTGAGGTTGCATAGTGGCCAGAGATTAGAAAACTGAGGCTGAAGGAAGTTTTAAGAACTTTGCCCAATGTTACACAGCTAGTAAATGGCAGGGCAATGTAAACTAAATGAGAAGAAAACAATATACTTTTAAGAAAGTCTGTACAAAAAAAGGACTCTAGTACAGTGCTAGGAAGATAATAGGCACTCACTAGGTATCATTGTGCCCCCCCTCTCCCAAGCACACAACACAAATCAGTTTTCCCTGCTTTTCAGAATCAAGCCAGTAAGACCATGGAGTGAACAGAACCAGCTTCCTAGGCATTGCCTACCACCCTAGTTCAAACTACCCAAGTCTCTCCTTTAGATTACACTATAAGCCCTCTTTCTCCTCCAACACACAACGGTGCCTCCAATCAATTCCCTAACTCTGTAGCTAAATTGATCTTTTCAAATACAAATATAATCCTTTTCTCTTCCAACTTAAAACAGTCCACTGGTTCTTTATTAAAGAAAGGAGTTTTCAAACCTTAGCTTGCATAATTACCTGTAGGTCTTGATAAAAGATGGCTGGGTCACAGCCCGGGTTTCCGATTCAGTTGGTGGTGTATTTCTGATTCAGTTCAGCTGTATTTCTAAGAAGTTCCCAGGTGACTGCCAGCTTCAAGACGATACCTTGTGAAGCACTGCTTTAAGGAAAACAAAGTTTAGGGGCCCGCCCTGTGGTGCAATGGTTACGTGCGAGCGCTCTGCTGCCGCAGCCCGGGGTTTGCATATTGGCATCCTGGGCGCGCACCAATGCACCGCTTGTCAAGCCATGCTGCGGCGGCGTCCCATATAAAGGAGAGGAAGATGGGCACGGATGTTAGCCCAGGGCCAGTCTTCCTCAGCAAAAATAAATAAATAAATAAAAATACGGAAAACAAAGTTTAAAAGACCAGCAAGATCCCGTCCTAGCCTGTTCACCTAACTCCCCATCAAATCATAGTTGTGATTTGATTTTACAATGATTTTTGCAATTCCTTAGCTCATGTGTTCAACTCCCCCGCTAGACTGTAAACTTCTCCGTGGTTATGTGTCTCTAGTTTATTCTTGTCTTGGGCATATAGTGGGTGCTCAAAAAGTATTTAATGACTAAGTAGAACCTGAGGTAGATTCCTAGCTTTCAGTCTCAACCCGTCATAATTGATGATCCTTAACACACCTGAGCCTAAACCGGCTCACCTGTCAAGTCGAAATGATAACTCTTCACTGTAAAATCTTTACGAGGATGCTTAAATCGGCCAGAAGGTATAGGCTATGTAGCTCAGTGGGTTCTCAAATGGTGGCTACCACTCCACTCCCTTAATCTCTCACCTTCCCCGCTCCATCCCCTCCTTTCCCTACCAAACACAGTAATTCTTCGGGGATAATGAATGTAGCAATTCCCAAATCGTCGTTCAGATCAAAATCTTCTTAAAAATTTAATTAACGCAGGCCCCCTACCCCCATTCTGCATCCACAGGTCTGGCCAGGAAGCTGTAGTTTTCACAAGATCTTTGCCAAAGAGAGACTGAGGATGAGGAGATCCACTCGTGTTCAAGCTGCAACCCGGAGGTCTGGCGCACAGCGTCCAGCTCAGCAACCCTTTGCTCAGGACAGCCCCGCTTGGCCCAGTTCTGGAACCCTCCCAGTTTACCTGGAACACACGGCTCGGCTCCTCTCAGACCTGAGACTGCAGATACCTCAGAGCCTGGTTCAGCAAAGCACAGGAGACTCCACACCTGAGGGGGCGGGTTCCACGTTAGAGGCGCACACTCAGCCTGCTCCGTGATTGGTGGGTCCCCCGGAAGTGGGCAGGTAATGGGTCTGCGCATGCTCAATAACCCTGACGGAGGAGGAGAGCGGGAAGAGATTCTGAGAGTAGCTGGGGGCATTTCCCTCAGTGATTAGGTCATTGTTGTCTTCAACTAATCATGTAATTTCCAGTGGCAACCTTTTCAGATCTTACTCGTTTTATTCCTGTGAGTAACTTGAGGATCGAAGTAAGGTGGCAGGTTAGTTTTAAAAGCGTCACCACCACACCCTCCTCCTCTCAGACACTATGAATGGAAAGCTTTGTGGCGGAGCTGCTTCTCTTACTCTAGGGTTGTACGTCAGGAGATAGTAAAACCTTGAAACAAAAGAGGAACAGTCGCCTCGATGGAGCAGTTTGCATCTCTATGGGTGAGGGGGTGGGTCTGTCCCACCCTGTAGAATTGTGCCCCACCTCGACTCAGGCTCACCGAGGTCTTCTGAGGAAGTGACATTTAAGGTGAAATTTGAGGGGTGAAATTGAGTTATTGAACAAATTCGAGGGTAAAAGTCTTCAAGGCTGAAAGAAGAGCCAATGAGAAGGCTCTGAGCTCTAGAGATCTTGGTACAGGAGGGCCTGAAAGAGGTTGGTTTGGCTGGCACCTCAAGGGGAGATAGGGAGGAGGAAGTAGAAAAGATGAAACGTGGTCTCTGTGAGGCTGACCAGATAGGCAAGAATCGCTGCTGCAAGACCTTCAAGCGAAGTTGAGTCTTTTGGTCTTTATCAAGTGCAAAGGAAAGCCAGTGAAGCATTGTAAGCCATTAACATGATATAATAAAAATTTGAATTTTGCAAGGATGACTAGCTACAATCCAGGAAGCAGATCTTTGGGTGCATTTAAGAGATCCAACAACTGGTGCGTGGTGGGCAGTTAAATAAGAGGTGTGAATTAGAGGATCCTCAACAGATGTTCAAATTGTGGTTTCTAAACCTTGTGAATTGCTGGTGGCGACAGCTTCCTCTCTTTTTGTTTGTTCTTTTACGGTGGACTGAGTATGTGGTTTTGATGTAAACATTATAACATACAAAATATGAGTCGTTCCTTATCACAGTTTATGATGTAAAAAATTGCTTAGGACAGGAACCCCATCAGTATGACACCGAATCCTGAAAGGCTGGCCATGCTTTGTAGGGTAAGGCACAACTCAACAGGATGGGGCCAGCCTACCTGCTAGATGCTAATTAACCTAAAGAGTTGATTGTTATGTATTGGATTCTTCCCCTGGACCCATTGCTTTTCAGAATTATTATCACTTTCTTCTCAACAAGAATACTTCAGATGCAATCTGGCTTTCACCCTTACTCCTCCTGTATAAGAGCTGAAGCTGTTCCAAGTTTATCAGTGATCTAGTTTCTCAGCCAAGGAATATTTTTCATGCCTGCTACTCTCTGATATGCTTTGTAGTCTTGGTCTCTGGTTGTTCCATCTTGTTTAGCAAGTTTTTCTTCCTCCCCCTGCCCTTCATGCACATATGTAAAGGCATGCAAGGGCACATGACAATATGTATATGTATGGGCACATACCCATGTCTATGTGCTTCTGCATGTATAGAAGAAGCTAAAGAGTGGTAGTTAAGGCCTGGCTTTGGAAGCAGGCTCCCAGGAGTTCAAATCCAAGCTTTGCCCTCTTCTACTTTGTGTGACCTTTGGCAGTTTATCTTTTTTGCCTGTTTTTTCATCTAGTAAAAAAAGAAGAGGGGGGCAATAATAGTAGAACTTACCTCTTAGAGTTGTGACTAGTAAATGAGTTTTCATGAGTTAAATCACTTAGAACAGTGTCTAGCTTGGTAAATATAAGTATAAAAAACCCCTCAAATATATATGTGTGTGTATGTGTTATATATATATATATAACATATATACATTATCTATAAATTTCTTTAAAAATGCCTGTTTCTGTTTCCCTCTGAGAGCAGAAGTGACATTTAGAAGGAGCAGGTGTAAATGTCCCGTTTTGTTTTATATCACTTTTTTTTTAAAAAAACAAAACAACCTAAAATCTATGTATTTTTTTGCCATTTGTAAATAACTTTTGAAGAGAAAAAGTCAAGCTCTTGTGATACAATTAGTTTTAGAATAGTTTGAAATATTCTGCTTAAATATGATGAAAAACAAAAGAAGGAAGAATTTTATTTATGTGGGTACTTTTTTCTCTTAAAAAATAGTTAAAGCAACCAGAATAATTTTCAAGTTTCCTTGAAAGAGGAAGAGAGAAAGAAATTCAACTTTGTTGAATTAAGTATAAGTCATCCATACAGAGAGATACACAGGTCTCTGGCTAAGTCAGCTGAAGTGGTGATCACTACGCTGATCTGCCTCCAAGAGGGGGCATAAATCTAAGGACCAGAAAATCTTAATTTTTCAGCTGCAGGTCAGGAAACTACTTTTTTTATTCCATTATAAAATATGTGGCTTTAATAAATAAATTAAAATTCCTCTTATATTCTAGTGCTTAAGAGCACATTTTGGAAGGCACTTGGATTTGTATTCCAACTGTAGCAGTTTACTAGCTGGGTGATTTTAGGTTACTCTCACTTTCTAAGTCCCTGTTTCCTCTCTAAAAATGGGCAAAATAATACTTAATCCCATAGCGTTATTGGGAAACCACTTTTCAGAGGCTGAACGCATTCTTTCCTTCCTCCTTCTTTCCTGCCTTACTTTCCAACAAGTGCACTTTAATTAAACAAAGCAAAAACCTAAATAATAATGATAAAAGAGGCTTAGACTCTCTAAAAAACAGAACTCTAAAAATCACAATATGGAGAATAATATTCCACAGTCTCATCAGAGGGAAGAGTGTCTTAACAGAAAACACCTTGGTTTTTTGCCAAATTGCAAGTTTAAAACTTTTTCATTTTTCAAAGCTAATATTAGTTAGATTTTACCAAATGCTGAAGAATTGGAAATATTTTTGTTTTGGTTTACTTGTAGTATTTGAACATTTCATGACACTTATGGCTCAGTCTGTATAAGTCAGATTTAGTTAAGCATAACTATTTGAGTTATGAAACACAACCGCTTTGCCTACAACTCACTGGAGAAGAAAATAGGGTGGAAACTGAATGCTAACACATCCTCCCAGGAAATGTTACATTAAAAATAGAAAAACTGAGAAATGGCTACATATCAAAATATCCTTTACTCTTGCCCATTACCAAGTTAAAAACTTTGAGGAATGTTATATGGCCACTTACGTAGCAAGTGCCACAAACAGTTGATATCGGGTATTATGAGAACTTGCAAAACATACAGTATTGTAATAATCCTAGAAGTGTAGAGTCGGGAGATGCTATAGGTAGTTCTTGTGGATTCTTAGTGTACAATCAGATGACGAACTTTCAGGTGAGGCTAATAGGACTTTTCTGCAGAGCAGTTGACAGGGGCCAGTCTCAAATCATCAGCTTAACTTCCTCTTGCCAAGACTCATTGGAATCCAATCATATGATATTATAGTAGGATGAGCTTAGATGTAAAAAGAAGTCAGGGCTACAATCCAATGCGCTTTCCATGAACATTCTGGCCAGATGGAAACCAAGAGTGGAAAATGGGATATTGATCTAGAGTTTAGGGAGTGAGGTCGCTTTGGGAAGTGAAAACAAAGGGAAGAAACAAAGGGCTGGAACTCAGGCTCCAATATGCTAAAACAAGGGATTTGAATTACTCATTTTTTCCTTTTGCCTCAGGCTCTAACATGGCTCAGCCCATGCAGTCTTTATCTAAAAATTTGATATTTTGTTCATGCATGTTTGGATGGGTTAATTTTTATTTTTTTCAAAAATAGGTGTTAACATATTACTTATCTTGATTACTGAGGCTTTGGGCACAGCCTTAAATTCTGTGCCCTCTTATTCTACTCCTGGCCCTGTTAAGGAGAGTAAAAATGGTGCAGAAATGGGACCAAAGACCTCACTGATTTCACAGCGTTTGGAAGGAACTGAGCCAAGAAAGAAGGAATCAACATTTACAACTCTTCTTTGGTCCACTGCTCTCCATCTGCTCCACTTCACTGACTCACCCCATGGCCCCGAATTGAGGTGGACCATTACTTCTGATCCCTGTCACCATCTTGATTAAACTATATAAAATCTCTTTTCCTTTGTGTTCTGAAAATGTTAGAAATTACAAAGAACTTTTAATAGAAAAAAAACAAACACCAAATCATAGAGAAGGTTAAGTTTAAAGTACACAAATTTGACACTCCTCTAATTTCTCCTTCCACCTCCCCAGTGAATAAAATATGGCTCCATTGTCATGGACTTGTTCAGGTATGCCACTTTCAGCATACATGCCACTGGTTGTCAAGTTTTTATAGATTTTGATAATCTTAAATTAAGTAAAAGATCTGCAGTGGCTGGGAATATATCAAGGCTGTTCAGTCTTTTTCTTTCTTTCTTTCTTTTTTTTTTTTGGTGAGGAAGATTAGCGCTGAGCTAAGATCCGATACCAATCCTCCTCTTTTTGCTGAGAAAGATTGGCCCTGGGCTAACATCTGTGCCCATCTTCCTCTACTTCATATGGGACGCCGCCACAGCATGGCTTGACAAGCAGTGTGTTGGTCCATGCCCGGGATCCAAACCTGGGAACCCCAGGCCGCTGAAGCAGAGCACGTGCACTTAACTGCTGTGCCATTGGGTGGCCCCAAGGCTGTTCAGTCTTAAATGCCTCATTTGAAAGGAACAAACAATGGAAATAGAGACAAGCATCAGGAACATTTCTTCCATGCTGTGTTCAACACTCTGAACATTCCTTATGCAAAGGACAACTAGACACTCAAATCACTGAATGTTTTATTGAACAATTATTGAAGTTGTATGGGCAGAAATCTATAACCATTTAATTATCTTACTGTGGTATGGCTAGTTTTTAACTTCTGTGACTGTGAGAATCTGTACTTGAAAAAAGGATATGCTTGTATTAAATGAAATGTATCTGAACTGTACAAAATATAGTTTTCCTTTTTTTGTCCAAAGTATGTAAACAAGTACGTTTTAAACATAAATATAATTGACAATAGCTTATGTTTCTACTGAAATACACTTGTGTAAAGGAATTATAATTTATCCAGAAAATCATTTAGAATTTCCCCAAAATATCAAATTTAAATAATGAAGTAACACATTTCATAAAACATCTTTTGTGTGTAAATTTAATTACAGTGCTTTATATAAGCACCTTCCATCCTAAAAGACACCGTTAATAAGCTATGAAAGGGATACAAACTCCATGATGTCAGAATTTGTATTTCAAATTCTTTATATGTTAAGCCCAATCTTTTATTTTAGCAAAGTAAAGGTTAATGGTTTATGGCTTCTCCTACTCTGTAATGTTTACAAAGTAAAGTTTCCAGTCAGGATACGAATTTGTAAATTTTATATCTGGAATTAACTTACAGTAATATAATAAAACCTTTGTGGCACTGAGCTAACAGTCTTTCAATAAATACAAATTAAGAGCATATTTAACAACTTGGAAACACCTAATTATCAATACAATTCAGAATTAGACAGGATAGTTTCCTTGTGGGTAATCATATCCCTAAGTACCTTCTGATTTTTTATTTACATGTCTCAGCACCCCAGCACAAAAATAGCACCAAAACAAAGCCTAGCAGAGTGATGAGCACTCATGTGTTAGACAAGAGATATTGCCCTGCTTGAGACTTCATTAGCATAACTGTGTTTTAAATGTCAACGTTCAGTAGGCCTTTCTAAGAAACTATCTGTATAAATGAATCAACGCCATAAAACAGAACTTCAAAGGAAATCAAACATTGGCTTCCTATAATTATGTTATGAGAAGTAGATTCAGAAACGAACATTTAAGTTATAAAATAAAATGAACTACAATTAGTATTTCAAACTTTCTTGTACAACTTTAAGTGGGTATTATTCAAAATAAAAAATACTTTTATAAACATTAAAGCCTATCATATAAAATTGGTAATAATTAGTAGCTTCTTTCTTAGTCTCTCTATATAAATAATCAATGAACCAATTATTTTCTCCCTATTCTGCAAAGCCAGGTGGTTAATGTATTTGATTTCAGACTTAGCATTTTTTAAAAAAAATCACTCAAACATATAAAAAGTTATTTAATAGTTTTAGACAATTATAAGACTATGAAGGAAAAATTTTAAATTCTCTCACTTTTTACAATTAGAGAGTTCTAAAACATTAAAAAGTATTTTTCTTTTTAACCCATGTAAGAATAGTAACGTGCAGAAAAAGATGAGAGATTTTTGTCATGCAGGCAAATAATTGTGCTTCAGACTGGAATTGCTTTTGAATTTATGATATTTTCTCTCTAAAGAGAAACCAAGAAGAAGAGAATCCTGTGAAACTAATAAACGATCCCAGATGCTTTCAAATGATTCCTTTCTTACAGGAACTTCTAAGCAATCACACTATTATGTGTATGGGTATCTTTTCTTCACTTCTTTTCTTCTTCTGGCAGACAAGGTGAAGTTCACTAGAGAAGATCTATATTTGGAAGGCAAAGGGGAAAGAAACATATCTTAGTAAGAAATGCTATCCAGTAGACCAATTTACCTATGCTTAATTTTTTTTAATAGACAATGAGTTATGAAAATTTACCAGAGTTTTTCAGTGCTGAAAGCAACTTTATTATTACTTTTTAAATTTTATTTATTTTTTCCCCCAAAGCCCCAGTAGATAGTTTTATGTCATAGATGCACATCCTTCTAGTTGCTGTATGTGGGACGCGACCTCAGCATAGCCGGAGAAGCAGTGCATTGGTGCGCGTCCAGGATCTGAAGCTGGGCCGCCAGCAGCGGAGCACGGGCACTTAACCGCTAAGCCATGGGGCCGGCCCTGAAAGCAACTTTAGATTTTCTTAGCTTTCAATGTAAATACAGCGCCTATATTTCTTCAAAAGTCTGAATTTATGCTATTGAAGAGATTTTTTCATTAAATTATTTATCACCTAATAATCTTCATTTGCTCAGTGATCCACATTAGCAGTCTCAACTATTTTTCTTAGTATTTTGGATTTTGATTCCTAATATTTATACCAGCTAAGACAGTTATTTAGAGCAGACCAACAAAAAGATAGAACCAAAATCTTAATTTCGAGTATGTTATTTAATAGATAAAATGGTCCCTAGAAATCTTTTAATGCTATGAGACCATTTAATAATTAATACTTAGAAATAAGTTTTAAATATAAGGTAGGGCAAAATATAACTAATTTTTTAAAGAGAAAAATGAGTCTCTTACAAAAGGAGAATTATTGGTGCCATGGTTTTCCTAGGCATTTTGTTTTGGCCCCCTCCAGAAAACATGAAGGCAGCCCCTTGCTTCATTTTTGGAAGCTTCCACCTCCTTCACATGTCATTTTCCTCACAGTCATAGTGGGGTAACTGTAACTAATTTAGCAGTAAAAAGATGCAGGTATGCCTCTTCTAGGAATTATCTCTCAACTCAGACTGCCTAAATTTTGAACATAAAAATGAGATAGTTATTTTTGCTTATCAGATTGGCAAAGATTAAAAGTCTTGATAACACCCAGTGTTGGGAAGAGCATGGGGAATAAGCATCCTCATGACTTGCTCTTTGAAATGTAAAGTGGTATAGCTTTTCTAGAGAGCAATTTACTACTAGGTATCAATGTTTAAAATATGAATAACCTGGAAGGTACTTAAAGAATGATGAGTATAAGGAGCTCTGTGGACCCTCTTCCCAGTGAAACAACCATAGCTGGTGAAAATTATTTAAAAAAAGAAAAAGTATTTAAAGTCTCTGGAAATTGTCCTAAGGGGATAGAGCAAATGGAGAAACATTTATTCAAGTGCTATAGATTGAATATTTGTGTTCCCCCAAAATTCATGTGTTTAAACCTAATCTGCAGTGTGATGGTATTTGGAAGTGGGGCCTTTGGGAGGTGGTTGAGTCATGAGGGTGGAGCCCTCATAATGAAGATTAGTGCCCTGATAAAGTTGAACCCGGAGAGCTCACTTGTCCCTTCCACCATGTGAGGACACAAGAAGACAGCTGTCTATGGACCAAGAAGTGGGTTCACACCAGACATCAAATCTCCTGGCGCCTTGTTCTTGAAATTTCCAGCCTCCAGAACTATGAGAAACAAATTTCTGTTGCTTATAGGCTACCTAGTCTATGGTACTTTGTTAGCAACCTGAACAGACTAAGACATCGGAAAAATCTACTAATACCAAGAACCAGAAATGGTAAACAGGAAGGCTAATATAACAACTCTATAAATGTATACTTCCTCTCCTTCTCTCAGCTTTAAAGGACCTAAAATTGTATAAGTAATTATAACAAAGTTGGATTTGTACTATATAGAGATGTAATGTGCATAACTATAATAGAATTAAAAAGGGGAAGAGAGAATAGAGCTATATAGGTATTTCTATAACTTACTGGACTTAAAATAGTATAATATGAAGTAGATTCTGATTAGTTAAGATATATATTGTTTAAGTCCTAGAGCAACCACTAAGAAAATAACAGAGTGAAAAAAAATAGTGAAAACTCATATGTGGAAGATAATCAAGTACACGGACAAAGAGAACAGAATAGTGGTTACCAGAGGTGAAGGGGGTTGGGGATGGGCATAAGGGGTAAAGGGGCACATATATATGATAACTGACAAATAATAATGTACAACTGAAATTTCACAATGTTATAAACTATTATGATCTCAAAAAAAATAGTGAAAAAATCATTAAAAGAATTCAAATATTACAGTGGAAAATATTCGCTTAATGTGAAAGAAAGCAATAAAGGAGGAATAGAGGAACAAAAAAACAAAAAAAGACATGAGACATATAGATATCAATAATAACATACCATATCAATAGTAACATTAAATATGAATCTACTAAACAATCCATTCAAAATGTAGATACTGTCAGACTGAGTTAAAAAAAACATGATACAACTATATGTTCTCTATAGGAGACACACTTTAGATTCAAAGTCATAAATAGGTTGAAAGTAAAAGGATAGAAAAAGATATGCAAACAGCAACCGTGAGAGCTGAAGTAGATGTACTAATAATAGAAAAAATAAACTCTAAGACAAAAATTGTTGTTAGGGACAAAGAAAGACATTTTATAGGGCCAGCCCCACAGCCTAGTGGTTGAGTTTGGTGTGCTCCACTTTGGTGGCCCGGGTTCAGTTCCTGAGCTTGGACCTATGCCACTCATCAGTGGCCATGCTGTGGCAGTGACCCACATACAAAATAGAGGAAGAGTGACATGGATGTTAGCTCAGGGTGAATCTTCCTCAGCAAAAAAAAAAAAAAAAAAAAGAAGAAGAAGAAGAAGATATATGCACCTAAAAACAGAGCCCCAAAATACGTGAAGCAAAAACTGACAGAAGTGAAAGGAGAAATAGATGATTCATCAATAAGATGAAGTTAGAAATCAATAGCAAATAAATTTGGGAAATTTACAACAATATGTGGAAATTAACAACATACTCCTAAACAACTAATAGATCAACAAAGAAATCACAAGGGAAATAAAAAAAATACTTGGAGATGAATATGAAAAGTTATGGGATGCAGCTAAAGTAGTGCTTAGAGGGAAGTTTATAACTCTAAACATTTATATTAAAAGAGAAGAAATATCTCAATCGATAAACTAACATTCCACGTTAAGATACTAGAAAAAGAAGAGCAAACAAAACCTAAAGCAAGCAGAAGGAAGAAAATAACAAGGATTAGAGCAGAAATGAATGAAATAAAGAATGGAAAAACTATAGAGAAAATCAACAAAACTGAAAGTTCATCGTTTGAAAAGATCAACAAAATTGGAGAACCTTATCTAGACTGATCAAGAATAAAAAAGAAAAAATTAAAAAATCTCAGGAATGAAAGAGAAAACATCACTACTGACCTTACAGAAGTAAAAAAAAAAAAGATTATAAAAAATATTCTAAACAACTGTATGCCAAAAAATTAGGTAACTTAGACATAATGAAGAAATTCCTAGAAAGACACAAACTACCAAAACTGACTCAAGAAGAAATAGAAAATCTGAATAGGTGTATAACAAATAAAAAGATTGAATTAGCAATTTAAAAAGCTTCCCACAAAGAAAAGCCCTAGGCCAGATGAATTCACTGGTAAATTTTACCAAACATTTAAATAATTAGTACCAATCCTTCACAAACACTTCCTAAATATAGAATAGGAAGAAACACTTCCCAACTCATTCTGTGAGATCAGTGTTACCCTGATACCAAAACCGGAAAAGGCAATCACAAGAAAAGAAAACTACAGATGAAAATCTCTTATAAATGTAGATACAAAAATCCTTACCAAAATACTAGCACACTGAATCCAGCAATATATAAAAAATGATAGTACATCATACCTAGTAGGATTTATCCCAAGAATGCAAGGTTGGTTTAACATCCAAAAATTACTTAATGTAATGCATGATTTCAATAGAATAAAGAACAAAAATGCACGATAATCTCAATAGATACAGAAAAAACAGTTGACAAAACCCAATGCTAGTCTTTCATGATAAAAACTTTCAGCAAACTAGGACTAGAAGGGAGCTTCTTCCCTTCTATTTGAAGAAGAAGCTATGGGTCATCTACAAAGACCCATAGCTGACATCATACTTAATAGTGAAAGGCTGAATGCTTTCCATCTAAGATCAGGAATAAGGCATCTGTTCTCATCACTTCTATTTAACATTGTACTGGAGGTTCTAGTTAGGGCAATTAGACAAGAAAAAGAAATAAAAAACACCCAGACTAGAAATGAAAAAGAAAAACGATCTCTGTTTGCAGGTGACATGAGGTTTTACACAGCAAATCCTAAGGAATCTACTAAAAACTATGAGAATAAATCAATAATTTCACTAACGTTACAGGAAACAAGATCAATAAACAAAAAGCAATTCTATTTCTATACATTGGCAGTGAACAATTCAAAAATGAAATTAAGAAAATTCTACTTATAATAGCATCAAAAGAATAAAATACTCAGGAATAAATTAAACAAAAGAAGTATAAAACTTGTATTCTAAAAACAGTGCTGAAAGAAATTAAAATAAATCTGAATAAATAGAAATACATCAAATGGATTGGAAAAGTTAATTGTCAAGATGTCAATACTTCCCACACTGATCTACAGATTCAACACAATCCCTATCCAAATCCCAGCTGGCTCTTTGCAGAAATTGACAAGCTGATCTTAACATTCATATGGAAATTCAAGGAAACCAGAATAACCAAAATGATCTTGAAGAACTATAAAGTTGGAGGACTCACATGTCCCAACTTAAAAACTTGCTACAATATTACGATAATCAAGACCATATAGTATAAGCATAAGGGTTGACATGTAGATCAATGAAATAGAACTAAGAGTCCATATATAAACCTTTACATTTACGGTCAATTGATTTTCAACAATAGTACCAACATAGTTCAATGGGAAAAAGAATAGTGTTTTCAACAAATAGTGCTAGAACAACTGGATATCCAAATGCAAAAGAAGTCGGGCCCCTTCCTCACAACATATACAAAATCAAAATGGATCATAGACATAAAAGTAAGTGATAAAACTACAAAACTCTTAGAAGAAAATATAGGAGTAAATGTTTTTGACATTGGATTAGTCAATGGTTTTTTAATATGACACCCAAAGCACAAGCAACCAAAGAAAAAATAGACAAATTGGATTTTAACAAAACTAAAACCTTTTGTGCTCAAGGGTAACATCAAGAAAGTGAAAAGAAAACCTATAGAATGGAAGAAAATATTTGCAAATCACGTATCTGATAAGGGCCCTGTATTCAAAATATATAAAGAACTCCTACAACTCAACAATAAAAAGACAAATAAGCCAAGTGAAAAATAGGCAAAGGATTTGAATAGACATTTCTCCAAAGAAGATAGACAAATGGCCAATAAGTACATAAAAAGATGCTCGAAATCATTAGTCATTAAGGAAATGCAAATCAAAATCACAAGGAGATACCACTTCACATCCACTAGGATGGCTATAATAACAAGTGTTGATGAGAATGTGGAGAAATTGGAACCCTTATAAACTGCTGGTAGGAATGTAAAATGCTGCAACCACTATGGAAAACAGTTTGGCAGTTCCTTAATACGTTAAACATAGAACAACCATATAATCCAGCAATTTCACTTTTAGGTATATACCAAAAAGAATTGAAAAAATATTTTCAAACAAAAACTCTTTCAGAGCAGAATCATTCCTAATAGCCAAATAGTAAAAACAACAGATGATTGGATAAACGAAATCTGATTTTTCTATACAATAGAATTTTATTCAGCCATTAAAAAAGAATGAAGTACTGATACAAGTACTGCATAGATGGGCCTTGAAAACATTAAACTAAGTTAAAGAAACCAATCACAAAAGAAAAAATTATAAGTATCTATTTATATGAAATGTTCAGAATAGGTAAATCTATAAAGACAGAAAGCAGGTTAGTAGTTGTCTAGGATTAGAGAGTTGGGGAAAAATAGGGAATGCCCGCTAATGGGTATGGGTATTTCTTTTTGGAGTGATGAAAATGTTCTAAAATTGATTATGGTGATGATTGCACAACTACTTGAATATAGTCCATTGAACTGTATACCTTAAGTGAGTAAATCATATGGTATGTGAATTATATCTCAAAAAATTTAAGAATATGCATGTCCTAGTGATTCTACTTCTAGAAATATTTTGTCAGAATTTAACTGTAAAAGTGTTCAAAGGTGTATGCATACATGTTCATTGCACCCTTGTTTAAAGTAGCATAAATAAATAAAACATAAGTATCCATTAATAGAGTCAAGTTAAATTAAGTTTCCATACAATGAAATACTAAAGAGTCATTCAAAATGACTGTCTCCATATCTACAAATAAATACATCTGTCAGCAACCTGTAAAGAGGTAAGGTAGTAAATGCATTACGTATGTGTTTAAATAATATGTGTATGTATCATATATACACATATATAAATTTTGCATCTATAAAAATGTTACTATTAGAGAAAAAAGAGGAGTAAGTATAAAGTTGAAAGCTCTAACACAATTTTAATATAAATGAAACGGGAAACCTAAAGAACTCCAAAATCCACTCCCAAAGTTTGTTAGGCCAGTGTAATGAGAGACTTTATATGTGGTACACACACACACACATATAAGTGAACTGATATTTGATCAAAGTCTTGATTGAGTAGGAATAAACTAGGTGAAGAGAAGGGAAAGAATATCCTAGATCCTCGGCAGAGGAAATAACATGTGAAAGCCCTGAAGTGGAAAGGAAGAGGACACATTTGACAAACTCACAGAGAGCCACAGGGAGTCAGATACAGTTGGAGAGATAGAGAAGCACTTGATCATGCATAATTTTGTGGGTTACATTAAGAATTTTACTTTAATCCTAAGAGTAATGAGAATCATTAAAGGGTCTTAAGCAGTGTGGAGCTATAATATGAAGAATGGATAAAAGAGAAGCAGAAGTGGATATGAGAAGGTTGGTGCAAAGTAGACTGTAGTTAGGTTTGGGTGGTGTAAGCTGGAGATGAAATAGGTTTGGAGATGGGAGACTGAACATACAAATGGACATTGGCCAGACCATATATTAAAACAGAACTCTGACCACAAGCTGCAACAACCAGTCCAGGAAGCCAAACTATAACCTCTGCAGCAATTGGCCCCAAATGGTTAGGATTTGGTTAATAACTGCCAGCTTCCGGATATCTGCCCCTCCTTCCTCCAATTCCAATTCAAGACTAACCAGAGAAAGCCCCAAACCAATGCTCCCCAAACCAATCATATAGGGAGCCCCACTTCAAGGCAGCCTGCCTCCGACTTCCCCATACCAACAACCTCCAATTAGATCATACCTGAAGCCTTCCCCTTTTTTCACTATAAAGCTTTCTCACTCCCCTGAGTGTGTTTGGTCCTCTGCCAAATGCAAGCGATGGTGGCTGACTCCCTTGCTGTGGCAAGCTCTGAATAAATAGGCTTTGCTTATTCTCATTTGGATGGTCTTCTTTTTTCCCCCTGTGTAGGGAGGTACTTGAGGCCAAAGGAATGGCTGAAACAGAGCGGGAGAGAGTAGAGAGAAACTTCATCTGCAAGTCTTCATAGGTAAGATTAAGCCTGCCTATGAGCCAGAGGGTCAGGCAAGAATTGAGCAGAAAAGTATGGTGTCCTGGAATTTAAAGGAAGGGATTTTGGCAGACCGAACAGTCAGTTGCTAAATTCTGAGAAATCAGAAGGAAGACTAAAAAATGTCTGTTTAGAAACATGAAGATTGATGGCTATTTTAAAGAAGGGATAAAACAGATTAGAGTGGGTTGAGATGCTGACAAGATGATCCAGAGGGCAAAGAGAATGAAGAAAATATGTAAGTGGCAGTTTCAGATTCCTGAGAAAGTGGGAAGTGAAGGGATCCAACATGGATGGAGGAATGGTCACGCCTTCCGTGGCACCAAGAAGGAAGAAGTGGATGGGGGTGGGCAGGGTGGGAGGTAGATTAGATGGGATTCTAGTTTGCCACTGGGAAGTTGAGTGACATACCATCTGATGACTTCTCTTTTCTCTATGACGTAAAAGACAACGCCATCTGCTGGAAATGAAGAAGATAATCGTCAGAAATTTAAGGTGTGGAGAAAAAGTTAGAAACAGTTATTGTGGAGTGCAAAGCAGCAAGTTGACCATAGAAATGTAGCAGGTTTGCTGGACAGTGTGAAGGACTAACAGATTGGAGATGATAAATTTAAAAATGTTTCCAATCTGACTTCTTGTATATTCTCCAGCAGCAATAACATGCCTGGATGAAGACTTCTTGATTCTTTCAGAACAATGAGATGAAGACAGAGAAGCAAGAAAACCTGTAATATTGACAGCAATTATGGAAATAATGAATTATAGAATCTTAGTTGGAGAAAGGGAAGACTAGAGAGGACCAGTGGATCTGGAGAAGGATGGTCAATACTCTGGAAGGCCTGATGAGGTTGGAATACTGGCAGTGGCTGACCAAGCTCCTGGCATGAATGGGTGTGCATGGCTGAAACCTAGAGAAGGAGGTCTTGTGAAAGCCTGTGCATTACGTCGAATTTTCTTCACTAATAAAATTTTAACAAAGCAGAAGATATGTGGTTTGCATTATTAATTTGTTATGCCATCGAGTTGATTCAGACTCCTAAGCGACCCTGTGTACAGCAGAGCAGAACCCTGCCTGATCTTTTCGTGCCATCCTCTCACCTACCAGCGCTGTATCAGACAATGCTACACTGCTATTCATAGGGTCTTCTTGGCCAATTTTTTTCAGAAGTGGGTGGCCAAGTCCTTCTTCCTAATGTCTTAGTCTGGAAGATCTGCTGATACCCATCCATCATGGGTGACCCCGCTGGTATTTGAAATATTGGTGGTATAGCTTTCAGCATCACAGCAACATGCAGCCTCCACAGTATGACAACCGACAGACTGTCAGGTGGTGTGGTTCCCTGAGTGGGAAAGAACCTGGGCCTCGGTGGTGAGAGTATCGAATATTAACCACTAGACGACCGCATTATTAATTATTTTATTTATAAATATTCATAAATATTCTCAGTGGTAACAGGTAAACTATTAAGGATTTTGATCATAAATTAACAATATTCTGAGGGATTGTAAATAATCTGACAAGAATTTGAAGGTTTCTGGTGATAATTGCTTATAATTTTATTAAGATCAGGAAGTTTAGAATTCATCTGGGCATTTGGCATTATTGACAGTTTTGAAAGAATTGTGGCATTCGATACCATACACCACTATTTTTTAAAAATACATCCAAGAGTGAAATGCATTAAAATAGTGAATAATAAGTGATTTCATTTTTCTCAAATCACCTGAAAACCAATAAATATTCTCTTTCTGTTATCTAAGAATAATATATTTTTCAAATACCTTACTGCTATGTAATAATAACATTAATCTAATATCATTAGGTCACTAATTGAATACAAAACTGAGAACAAACTAAAGACAAAAGACTTAGGTGGGCCAGCCCCGGTTGCCTAGTGGTTGAGTTTGACATGCTCCGCTTCGGTGGCCCGGGTTTGGTTCCTGGGCACAGACGTACACCACTCTTCTGTCAGTGGGCATGCTGTGGCGACGGCTCACATACAAAAAGAGGAAGATTGGTAGTGGATGTTAGCTCAGTGCAAATCTTCCTCAGCAAAAAAAGTCATGCTACAAAGAAATTTTAGATTCCTAAACATGATAAAGATCAGCTACTCTAAATATCTACAAAATAATTACACCGTTTGTAATGAGAAATGTTTCCAAAGTGAAGAAAACTCTGAAATTAGTCTTTAGTCCATCATGTTGTATTTTGTATAGGGGAATATATATTTTATTATAATAATATATAATATATAACACGACTATATTTCTATATATTTATGTATTCAATACTTAATATGTATAATATACCATCATTAAAGCATTGTAATCTTTAGAGAAGTTTTTTTTTTTTTTTTTTTAATTTTTCCCCTAAAGCCCCAGGCGATAGTTGTATGTCATAGTTGCACATTCTTCTAGTTGCTGTATGTGGGACGCGGCCTCAGCATGGCGGGAGAAGCAGTGCGTCTGTGCGCGCCCGGGATCCGAACCCGGGCAGCCTGCATCGGAGCGCACGCACTTAACCGCTAAGCCATGGGGCCGGCCCGAGAAGTTTTATTTCGTCAGTAAATTGGGAACATTAGGGATTTTCCCTGAGTATGATCTTTGGATACTGGACTATGATTTTTTGAGATAACAATAATTTTCTGTATTGTCAACATCCTATAGATATAGTCCATGCAGGAATCCCCCATAGTTCAGGCTACTCTCAGGCCATTCACACATTGTAAAGGTTTACACTCTAAGCTTTCAGGGCCAAGTCTTGCCTTTAAGGAATTCACATTCCAATACTGATAAAAATACGATGAAATAAAGTAGAATATGATAAATGGCTCAAAAACCTACTAATAAAAATACTGTGATTGTCAAGAGAGAGTGGAATATTATTTTAAGCTAATTGGATCAGGGTGGGCCTCATAAAAAATGGAATTTGAAGAGAAGCCTGGGGGTAGGGGAAAGGTTTGAACTTGAGATGAGGGAAACAATGCTTGGAAGAGAAAACACTTCCCGCACAGAGACAGGAAATCCGAGTTCAGTTCGGCAGTTAATATTAGGAAATAAAGCTGAAAATGTGTGCTGGGATCTGATGATAGTAAGTCTTAAATTCTAAGATAATATATGAAAGTTTCATTTCTTTTAGAAACATTAATGGAATGCTGTACTCTGGGCATTCTTTTCAGCTGAAGATACAAAGATAAATACAACCCAATGTTGCGAGTTTAGCTAAGCTACTCCATGGGATTATTGCCTCAGCATCCATTTTGTTTGGCCAAGTGTCTTGTAAGGACTTTAAACTGACACTAGTCCCTCATGCAAGCTCATACCCTGGATAGCAGCCTCAGAGTCATGAGCAAATGTAAGTTCCTGATATGACTTCCCCAACAGCCCTCGTGATCAATAGTCTCTCTTGCCTCCCAGGGCCTGTATACCTTATGTGCCCCTTAGATAAGACTCCTGTGGCTTACCAAAACCCCACTCTTTTGGTTTGAATTGACCAATCTGACCCTAGCCCAGGAACCCCAAAGCGTTCCACCTACAGACCCTAATAAAGGCATAATGCCCCAAGTCCTGTCTCTTTCTTCATTCTGCTCTGACTTTCCTATGTGGCCCCTCCAGGTGTGCTGTTTACTTCTCCCAGGAGCCCTGAGTAATAAACTTCTCTATTTCAATTTACCTTGTGGTTAGCTGTTGAACTAAGGCTCACCTTGGCTCACCATTCTGTACTCTGTGCTCCACTTAACAAATGTTAATTTAACAAAGTCAAAATACCCACAATCTGCCTTCAGGGAATTTACAGCATGCTGAGGAAGGAGGGGAGGAGTACAGTCAGTTAACACATTATTACAATGCAATGAGTCAAGTACTTTGAAGGAAGTATGCTAATGGTGCTGAGAGCAAAAAGTGGGCATCTAATACAATTGGTAGAGGTATCAAAATCAGGGCAGGTTTCTTGAGGGATGAATTGACAGTCAGAAAAAGAGTAAAGAAAGGACATTGCAGGCAGAAATGTAGCTTGAGGAACAGCAAGAGGTGAAGAACAGACTGACTTTAAAGTAATAGTAATAATAATAACCTTGGCTACTATCTATTTAGCACTTACTATGTGCGTGGTATGGTTATGATAAGGTATATACCATTACTAGCTCCATTTTGCAGGTCTGGAAGTAGAGGGAGGCTTAAAGAGGATAAATGACTTATCAATGATCTCCAGTGAGTGAACTGTGTGGCCAGAGCTCCATCCATGCAGTCCAAACAGTCTTAATTCTTTCTTATTCCCTCTGAGAGAGGGAAAAGGAGAAGAGGTGACAGATGATGCTGGAGAGGTACATTTTGTAAGGTGTTGTTTGTTAAATTATGGGAGTTCTCACTGTCCTGAAGACCACAGGGACAGTTGAGAATTTTAATCAAAGTGTGACATGATTGGATTTACAGTTTAGAGAGATTAGAGGATAAAACAAAAAATGGACTTTCCACAATGAGAACTGAAGTCTGGAGTGATCAGTTAAAGTGTTAAAGTCAAGTTGGAGAGAGAGAAGAGGCACTGAGATAGTGGTAACTGAGATGAAAAAAAGAGAGCAGACGGGCTGTTCTCTGAGAAGGAGTTATCCCTTGCTGTGAGATGGAAAAGGAGGTTAAGAAGCTTAAGGAAACTAGAGGTCATTAAAGGTTTGAAATGTAACTGAATGGGAGTCAGAGGTGCCTGAAAGTAAGCAGAAGAGTTCTTCCCAGAGAGCCGTGCTAAAGTTGGAGATGAAGCGTTTCACTAAAGTGTGGATTCTGTGGCTTTCAGTTAAGGCAGAACGGAGATAGAAGAGCCAAGACAACAGGAGAGTTGCAAAAAAAGTTGGGAGGCAGGGCAGAGGTCTGGTCAAGGGGGTCAGAAGCCTGTGACTTTGAGGGAGGAAGAATAAGGTAGAAAAGAGAGAACTAGAAGCACTTGTATTTTGAATGGTAATCAGGGGGGCAAGAGAAAATTAGTTGGTCTCAATTTAAAATAACATATTAAAAGGTACCTTTACCAAAAGTCTCTTCACAGCTGTTACCTCTGGGGAGTGAAAATGGGCAACAGAGTAGGGTGTTCTCAAGGAGTAGGGTGGAAGACTCTTACTTTTCACTTTACATTCTTCCATACTGTTAGAAAAAAATTTTACACCACGAACGTGTATCACAATTATTATTAAAAAGCTAGATGAGTATGCATTAATAGGATATGTAGTTATCTAGAGTACATATTTATAAATAAAAGCATTAATGTAGTGAGATTTTACTATTGGAAGGGGAGATCATTAGAATCCAAGGTCCCTACCTCATTTTCCACTCTACTGCTCTCACATTAACCTGTAAGCTTAGATTTCCTGACACCCTTTCTCTTGCTTGCCTCTACTCTAATTCACTTAGTGCTGAAGGTGAAAAAAAAAAAACAAAAAATCAAGAAAATGAGTTTTATACAGCTTAGATTTTCCGTTTAATTAACTCAATTGTACAGGTTAGGAAATCGCACTGAAGATCACTGAGGTAGACTCTAGGAGCGAGAAAAATGGACAGAGTCAAGATAATAGGACATTCCTAGTAAATGAGCTAAGCCTAAACCACTCTAAAGAGTTAATCTGGAAAACTTCTAAAGTCAACTGTTTACCTTACCTATCCTTTTACAGTCTTACTTGACCCTAACTGAATCAAATAACCACATGTGATTTTATCTAAATCATGTAGGAAACAGAGGGGGATAAATGAAAGGGAGGTTCTGCCTTAAAGTTCCACTAACTAGGTCTATAGCACCTTTAACTAGTTGTCAAAGTACCTTTGTTGCAAGATATTAAAAATGTCCAAGTATTTAGGACAGTGAGATTTATGCTATCAAATTTGAAGGTAGCACTTTATAACACTGGTTGAGCAAGATCTTGGGAAATTATCTTAATGTTTTATCTTGCATTGGCTTTTATACTATTGCTAGATTCCGAAATGTAACTTATATATTCTTCAAAGAACTGTAGCTGGAATGTAGGACTAGTCCAAACACTGAGAAAATGGATGCTGTAAACTGAGCAGTTCTTTAAAGCTGATCAGTCAAATTTTGCAAAGGATTGCTATCATTCAATGGTTTATATGGCTTTTATTTAAATTTCCCTTTGGTTTACAAATTTGGTTTATGGGTCAAAACTTTTCTTAACTTAGACAATTCAAATTTCACTACTCTATCTTGTTTACTTGGAACCCTGGTTTTTATGGCAGGTGGTTTGTGGAGAAAGTCAATATAATTTGTGGCTGACTAAGGGCTTTTATCCACATTATGCAAGGTATCTTTCTCTAGATGTAGGAATTCCCTTGCTATTGTGAAATGCCTCCTCTCCTCTTTGTTATTTGTGGAGGAGTGCTGGGAAAATCTTGACCTTCTCCACTCCTCCTAAACTCACATTTTACCATTATTTATATGTGAGACTGAAATGCATTATCGACACACACCAAAGGACTTTTTAACATATAAAATATTTTTAAAACCTGTTTTAGTCCCTATTAATTGGCTTCTCAAGAACTTCTATTGTATCTTTCTAGATTCCTCCGTCAAATTTGTTTTTCATATTTTGATAGCAAAGAGTAATTTGTTACAGATACAGGTGTAGAGAAACTTGGTTTTTTGTCTTACTCCTCTTGATAAATGCTTGTTACACTGAATTGCCCTTCTTTCATTTAATGTCTTACTACAAACAGGGCTTTCACTGAGTTTGAAAAGCACGTATCAAACAATAGGCATAGCAACCATTCTTTCCTCTGAATGAATAGTGCCATAAACGCTACAATCTATAGGCCAACTGAATAAGCCAATTTAGCAATTACCTGTGTATGTTAACCAGCTGAGGGGTATTTCCACGGCATTTTTCTTTTTTAGGGAAATATATTCTATATGAATTCAAGAGCTTAAAATTGTTACAATGGAATGCCAAGTTATTTTTTAGTATGAAGCAACTTAAACTTGGGCAGTGTTTGAAGTTAAATGACTCAAGCAGTATTACTGGTGATGGTGATGATATAAATCATTGGCCTTTCAGTGAATGTTAAAAAAAAAAAAATAGGGATGAGCAAAATTCTATTCTCAATTTATCCTTAAAGATGCAACCAACAAGACCAGTTCTAAGAGTGAAGCTGGAATGCTGCCCTGCCATTAATATTAAGTTGATTTTGTATATTAAAAGAAATATTTTCAGGAAAAATAAACTGTGAAGTATTGAGGCTAGTACATCATTCATTTGGTGTTGGGCAAATATGTCCAAATGCTTTCAAGCCTGCAGTGGCCTTAACAGGAAATGTGCTTGTTCTGAATAACATAGGGAGCTATTGAGTGTTTTTCAAAATACATGTTTAAAGATACTTTCATAATGATATTCTCCTGCTGATTTTTTAGTTATGATAATTGTCAGACACACAATAGTATTAATTCATATATAACTATCACTCAGATTTGACAGTTCTCAAGATTCTCCTACATTTTCCTCATCTCTCCCATTAGACGACTAAAGCAATTCCCAAACATCACGTCATTTCACGGTTTTGTTTTGTAAGTATGCATCCCTGAAACTGACATCACCGTACAGCCATTATCACAGATTACAAAATATGAATAAACATTCTTTGATATATCTAATATAGAACATTGCCTAAATGTAGGAAAACTATTTTCTATTGGAAATACCTCAGGGGAAGGGCACTCGTGAGTGGAGAGGCATGCATCTCCTCTGAACGCAGTTGTGTCTGTACAATTTTCTTCTCATTGCCAAATTAGCTGAGGAAAAAAAGGGAAATATTAGGAGCATTTTTTAGAAAATTAATTGTTTAATCTGGAGAATGTAAGGGAATATTTTGGATCCAAATTATACTGTGATGATTTGCTATTTGTTCAGATGTGATGGTGACATAAAAAAATAATGTGATGAAATACACAAGGTGCACTCCTAACAGTTCATGTTAATGGCAGGATCTAATAGTAATATCCTCCTCTTTCTACACAATTTCTTTTTAAATGCTCCTAGACCTTTTATTTTATGTAGTGAATTAATCACAAATATTTTACAAGAACATTGTCCCAGGTGTTCTGTATTTCAGAAAAGCAGGAATGATTTGAATAGCAATGGCTATAAGCAGTAAGAAGAGATCAGCTGCTGATTGGGAACTTTTTTCTTATTTCTGTGAAAGGGCAGACCAGGGGACATCATTTGCAATAACTTCAGTAATCAAACTTCTGATTAACTAAACAGGCAGAGACTGAATTTTTAACCAATTATGCAGCATTTTCTGTTCTAAATGGAGATGTATATTACTAAGCGAATAATCTAACGTTTGCATATAAACATTATCACCTTTCTATTTAAATTTGGGTTTGCTTTTTATTGAGTTAGAAAACTTTCTAATTTTTTTACTTGCCAGTGCTTTGAAATCTTAGATATTTGGTTTTGAAGTAAAAGCACATTAGAATACCTCTGCTTACTAAATCCCTATTGGTTAAGAGCGACACAACTGATATCATCCTTGAAACACGTGTTAAGTAAATTAACGTTAATTATCCTGACCATATATATTTTTGACATTTTTTTGGCTCTATAAATACAATACTAAAATTGGCACTTTTTTGTTTTAAGGGGCATATCTAATTATATAACTAGAAATAACAGCTATTGACCTGTTTTAAGATGTCATCTGCATCTTGTACATTACGATTTCTATATATTGTTAATTCAGTTAACGTTGCCCCACTCCAGCAAGCAACATGCTCTTTTAATAAATTGCTTTGGATTTTGCATTTTGTCTAAAAATCTATAAGTTTGTTTAGCACTGTAGCGACTAGACCAAACATTCTCGTTTCTTTTTACTTAGAAGGACAACAAAGATCAGTTTTCTTTGAATTTAGAAAAATAGTGGTAAAATATTTATCATCATTTAAAAATCCAGCTATTTTTTAAAGTATCCTACGAATGGACCTAACAAGACAGATAGCATACTTCCAAAATCCCACGCGCTCACCGCCAATAACCGCAAGCACGCCTAGATGACTTTCAACATAAACACAATCACGCTCAGAGGCCCGAGGACCCAAACAGGCATAAAAACAAGTTACTGGGTACAAATGGATCAAAATCCTACCTGGTCTCTGCCCGTTGATAAGAAGACTCATCATAAAAATTAAAAATACAAAAAAGAACTGTTGAAGTCGCATTTTTCTGCCACACTAAGTAGGAGCAACAGCTCTCAAAGTAAACTAAACAGTCTTTGAATAGTCTATGCAGTATCTGTGTGGCTCTCCTCACATTCTAATGACAAACCTCAGAGAACTACCAGCCGCGTTTTCCAGAAAGGTTAATGATCACATCAGACAAGGTTACTGGTGCGCTGTGCTGTGGTCAGAGCCTCCCTCGGCCTCAGACCCCTCCTCCACTCCTCTCCTCCTTCGCCCGTTACTCCCCTTTATTTCCATAAGCAAATATTGGTGAAACAAACCATTCAAGCGTGCTTTAACTTCAGTGGAAGTCTACTCTGGAAGCTCCGAAGAGAGGCTGACTTAAATTCAATCTGGATTTGGAGAAATATGTAAAACAAGGCATGGCATTGCCTCCTCCCCTCATCATTTGCATCTGTTTAAACTTTGCATTGCCCATATTGGTCCCACATGCAGAAACCAATGGAAATGACAGGAAGTCTCTCTTTTGTCCTTTTCAGAAGGAATTCTGAAGCTCTAACTTAAGACTCCCAAATGCTTTGTGGCAGAACATGTGCTGAAATGCTTTCTCTTTACCAAAGCTACTACAAAGTGGTGGCTATTTACCCTAAATCTCCAAATTGCTTAATCTATGTGGGTTTATATCAATAAACATTCCTGGGGTTTTGAATGTTCTGAAATAAATCTGAAAAATGTTTTGTTTTTACTTTGTAAAATGCAATTTAAAAAGTAATGGAGATCATTTTCATTTGCAATACTTCCAGTATTTTAAAAAAGGAAGTTCAGGCGAGCCACAAACTCATGAAATCTGTGTTCTGTTAAAAAATTTACATGTGGTGGAATACCAGGCTAATATATTGCAGGCACACAAATTAGAGATGGAAAAAGAACTCAGTTCATCTCCCAATGAATCCAGAAGACATAAAAACAGTCTAGTGTTGTCTTTTGCACACATACACCAAGATATTTTTTTAAGTGCTTCCTTGTCTGTCATATGTAGCTGTTATAAATGGAAATCACTGTCCTTACTATAAAGTTAACCTAAAGGATAGTGTAGATACACTCTGAAATACAAGTAGAGCCAAAATACCAAATCTAAAGCATATGCAACTTGTTATGTACTGCCAGGAATTTTGTTGCATTTCGCTTCTCTAAATTCAGATAGTAGGTACACAACGTTGGGCTTCCTGGGGTTTGAAATAAGTGCATAGTTTGTCTTGATCTTACAAGTCAGTCTATAAAATTCCCTGCCTGCCTAGTTATGCATGTACTTTATAACAGACAATAGCATACAGAAATTCTTAAAATCACTTTCTTAAAATCCAAAGACTATTTGCCCATTTAGAGACTGGAAGCATAGTGTTAAAAGGTACTACTTTTCTATGCTGCATTTGTATATTGCTCCATAAAATCAATTGAATACAAGAGTTTGGACTCATGATATAAAAGTGCTTCATGAATGGCAAAGGGTTTGTTCAGATTGTTACTTCCCCTGCAAGTCTCTCAGTATAGCATACTGGAAAACAGGAAGCTAACAAAGTTGAGTGTTCAATCAAGCAAACCAACAGGAAACCAATATAGATTTTGGCAGTATAACCTCAGGCCAAGGTTTAAGTCTATTCGAAGGTATATTAGTGAGTTTTCTTTATGGATAAAAAGGTGACTACCATAGACTGCAGGTATTGATTACAATTTTTATATTTCATTACCACATGATCAACAATGAAATCCTAGAATATGGCCAATGTAAGCAAGTACTGTGGAAGATATATAGTAGTTCTGCCTTATCCTCAGTGATAAAAGTTACCATAGTTCTTAGCAACCTGAGCATATGATTTTTTTCTTCCCTTAATAAGTCAAGAACTTTCACCTTTTCACTTAAAGGAAGCACTTTACGGCTTCTCTTTGGCATATCTGAATTGCCAGCAGCACTACTCTTGCACTTTGAGGCCGTTATTAAGTAAAATAAGAGTTATTGAACACAAGCACTGAGATACCATGACAGTTGATCTGATAACCAAGTCAGCTACTAAATGACTACAGCAGGGATACACTGGACAAAGGGATGATTCACTTCTTGGGCAGATGGAGTGGGACAGTGAGAGATTTCATCATGCTACTCAGAACAGCATGCAATTTAAAACTTATGAATTGTTCATTTCTGGAATTTTCCATTTAATATTTTCAGATCACAGTTGACCCCAGGTAACTGAAGCTGTGAAAGTGAAACCTCAGATAAGGGTGGACTACTGTAATTAAATGACATTGCCACTGATCAGGATAGAATAAAGTGCTGTATTTGTTAAGTAAACACTTTAAATATCAATTTTCTTATTTTTAAAAATTGAGATAAAATACCTGGCTTTCCACTTGAAACAGTTATAAAGATTTATCAAGATAATGCATTACAGGGCCAGCCCAGCTGGCCTACTGGTTAAGTTTGGCACGCTCTGCTTTGGCAGCCCAGGTTTGGTTCCTGGGTGCAAACCTACACCACTCGTCTGTCAGTGGCCATGCTGTGGCGGCAGCTCACATTCAAAAAGAGGAAGATTCGCAATAGATGTTAGCACAGGGCAAATCTCCCTCAGCAAAAAGAGGAAGATTGGCAACAGATGTTAGCTCAGGGCGAATCTTCCTCAGCAAAAAAAAAAAAAAAAAAAGATAATATATTACACTTATGAAACTTAAGACATTATTTATTTAAAATTATTCTTTCCAAAAACAACTTAAGAAAGATGATGATGATTCTATTTAAGATGATGCCTTTTGGAGTACAGTAGTAAAATGTTATAAAGTTGATAGGCAAACTGAAATGCTAGACATTGAAGGTCAAAGACAAATAATCCAGCATTTCTAAGGAATGCAGGTCACCAATGGTGGTAAATCATTCTTGTTAATGTTGAACAATCAGGCATGGAGAAATCTTGATAGCAAAATGGTAAGTCAAAATGATGCAAGTGGCTCTGCAAACAGTGCTTTTAACCTGTAACTAGATGAAAATGATGAATCATCTCTGTTTATGTGAACAGAAACTCCCACTTCTACCCTACCTACAGCACGGGTCGGCCTCCTTTGACTGAGCCAAGTATGGACATTTTGGGCCAGGTACCATGCTAAGTACTTACATACATTTCTTCAATTAATATTTCTCAAAACACTCTAAAGTACTACTCCCTGTTTATCAGATGAGTCAACTAAAGAGAGTGTAGCCTCTAAGCCTATACAACCGGGAAGAGGAGTAGATGGAATTCAAATTCCATGAACTAAGCTCCCAACCATTTTGCTGTCCTCCCGTCTAAGCTCCAAATCCTAGTTCTTATAATAATAGCCTATTGAAGCTATTATAAAAATAAGGATAAGTTAGGAACATACATCTTGTACTGGGTTGATAGTGTCCCCCCCAAAATTCATATCAACCTGGAAACTCAGAATGTGACCTAGGGTCTTTGCAGATGTTACTAGTTAAGATTGAAGTCATATTGAAATAGGGTGAGCTCTAAATCCAATTTGACTGAAATCCTTATAAGAAAAAGGAGAAAAGACACAGGGACATACAGTGACATATGGGCACAATGCCTTACAATAGGCAGAGATTGGATTTATGCTGCCACAAACCAAGAAAAAGCAAAGATTGCTGGCAACCACCAGAAGTTAGGAGAGAGGCATAGAACATATTCTTCCTCTGAGCCCTCAAGAAGCAATCAAACTTGCTAACACCTTGGTTTTGGACTTCTGGCCTCCTGGAACAAAGGAAGAATAAATTTCTGTTGTTTTAAGCCACCCAGTCTGTGGTACTTGGTTACAGCAGCCTTAAAAAACCAATATACTTCTATATATTCATATAGTCTGTAAGTAGATATAGTCTCTATATAATTGTATAAGACATACTTATTTTTATAGTGGTATACGGTGTATGCCAGTTATATAATAAAACTTATTTTATTTAGACATCATAATCTTATGGTGTAAGTTTCATCTCCATTTTACAGATGAGAGAACAAACTCAGAGAATTAAGCGACTTGCCCAAAATTAAACTAAATAGTTAATAGCAAAACCGATTTGGGGTCTGTGTCTATTTTGGGCCTCTTATACCTTTGATTTTGATTCCATGCCCTCATTCGTCCTAAGAGATCCTAGCCCATCTATCTTGTCTTCTTTCCCACTCTTATCTTAATCTGTCCTTCTCTCTCTCCCTCCCTACGAATGTACTCTCTCCAACCTAACAATTCTCACCCTTTGCTCATTTTCCTTCAGCCTGCATTTGGCCAGAAGTCTGAAATAGAGTCCCTCTTGCTTGTTCTACTCCCTCACCACCTTCTTTGGGCACATCTCCTTGATATTGGACTCCAGCTTTCACCACCGTACTGAAACTGGTGTGTCTCACATAAACCATTCAACTTTCAAATAGGGCCTTTTCTCTGAAAACTTAATCCACTCAAATTAGGCTACTCTCTGCTCACATTTTCCTCTTTTCTTGTTTTTGCTCATTGTGTGTGTTTCTTTTCTTTGGAAAGACCTGCTCTGTTTGTCCCAATTGTACTTGATTGAAGTCTTACTTCAATCAAGGGTTTAATTCAATCATTTAAGGTCAATTCAACAAATATTTGTCGGGTACTTAAATTACTACTATGTTCCAGGCTCTGGTTCTAGGTACTAGGGGTAAAATGAGAATCAGACATAGTCCCCACTCTTGAATTTAATGTTGATTCATTAAATTTTATCTAATTTATGTGATTTAATTAATTTTTAGAATAAATTCATTAGGTTTCCTCTATAAGCATTTCCTGATTCCTGCCAACTGAAAGTGATTTCAATTCTGTTCTGGGGATCTGGAAAATTTCCTCTGTTATCATAGCCTTTTCACCACCGCTGTACTTAATGCCTCCCTTGAGGGCCATGGTACATTCACTCTGATCTGACAGTTTCTTGAGGACATATGGACTCCTGCAGAAATAAAAACTCCTTGCATGGAAAGACTTGTCTTTTCATCTTTTGATGTCTTCTCCAGAGCCTATAAATATTGAATTCATGTTCAATTAAATTGAATATGGGGGAAATCATGAGATATTAAAAAATGAATAGGGAGAACTTAAAACTTAAAGAAAGGGAACAGGTGAAAAATATTTACCTACAAAATGTGAAACAAAATGAGACAAGTTTAGGAATTAATTAGAGCAAATACTAGGTTGGCAGTTTGTGGAGCTTGATCTAGATAAGGATAGAAACTAGGTTACCTTTCAAGTCTGCAAAGCTGTGTTCTGTAACTAAGCTCTATAACCTGTGATATACCTGCCTCTATAGAAGGTAAACGCGGTGAGGGTAGGAAACTTGATCTGTTTTCTGCATTGCTATATCTTCATTGCCTAACTTATTGTTGAAAAAATTAATTAGTAAAATTCCACTCTAAGTATCCTAGCATGGGAAAGTAGATCTTAATGTTATCAGGATCTGCTCTTGATTCCTGGTTAACCACCCGTTTCTCTTTGTAGTGGGATTAGCTCCTGCCCACAGGTGGAAACATTTAAAACTAATCCTGGTGGAGACAGACTGTGGCTTAATTTAAGAGTCCGTCTTCCCAAGAGTGTTTCCTATTTGATCCCTGATTGCCTGGATGGTGGTGACTACCCCTTTCCAATACCTTGCTTTGACTTCACTTAACTGCCTGAGGCCTTATTTCCTCTGGCTTCCCATTTCTTCCATTTCTCTGCTTTCCAGACTTTGGATCAATACATTGATTGACCTCTGGTTTTGGTATACATTTTTCTTTTGATCCTTCGTTCCATTTAGACCACTTCTGGGTCTAGACCAATCGCATGTGTTTCAGTTTTCATTACCTACATTAGTTCTCCTGGGCCTCCCTTAATTATCTACTGCCATTCTTGGATCCCAAGTTACCACCGAAGAAGAAACTAACAACCAAAGTTATAGAAAATAGAATCATAGTAAATAAAAAATCATTGGTTTGGAAACACGTGGGACCAAAATTGGCATTCTCCTTGCTTAGAGGAAATGGTGAATTAGACATGTTGGAGGTATCAAATGATGAAATTAGAATATTGAGTGTGGTAAATATTTATTCAGTATAATGCTCACTCAAAAATTTTCCCAGGATCTTCTTGGGCACATGTGCTGGTTGAAAAAACATTACTGATCATAAATGCTGCATCAAGCTAATATCTGAGCCAAAATATATATTTTCACAAGAAACCATAGCTCTAAAAAAGGCACACACTTTTGCGAGTATGGATGTCTTCCTAACCATCGTATGCCTGGGAAGCCTGAAAAAAATAACGTGGTCATGGGTGTAGTAAACTCTCAATTATATCATGTGCAAAAATAATAGAGGTAGCAACATATGTGGAACATTCAGACACCCCCTGCATTATGGTGATTCTTATTCAAGCTACTGGTTTAAAGTGATTGACCAAATGGCATCAAGAAGGCTTTTGTTACTGTAGTACATTAAATGGGATATTGGTGATCTTTACATCTTTTTCTATCAAAGAACAAATTAGGTAAAAATCACTCACTTGACATAGAAGAGATCCCACTTAATATTATTTCTCTTTTTATTTTTATTTTATTTTTTTGTGAGGAAGATCAGCCCTGAGCTAACATCCATGCCAATCCTCCTCTTTTTGCTGAGGAAGACCAGCCCTGGGCTAACATCCGTGCCCATCTTCCTCTACTTTATATGGGACACCACCACAGCATGGCCTGACAAACGGTGCATGGGTGCCACCCAGGATCCAAACCCTGGCCGCCAGCAGTGGAGTGTGCGCACTTAACCAATATGCCACAGGGCCGGCCCTAATTCTCTCTTTAAAAGAAGTGAGACACTTTGAGTTTATCTTCTCTACCTTTACTTTTTTTTCTTTTTTGGTGAGAAAGATTGGCCCTGAGCTAACATCTGTTGCCAATCTTCCTCTTTTTGCTGAGGAAGAGTGGCTCTGAGCTAACATCTGTGCACATCTTCCTGTATGTGGGATGCTGCCACAGCATGCCTTGATGAGCGGTTCGTTGGTCCATGCCTGGCATTTGAACCTGCAAACCCCAGGTGGCCGAAGCAGAGCATGCAGACTTAACTACTACACTACTGTGCCAGCCCCTCTACCTCTACTTTTAACCTTGTTTATATCCTTATTTTTATCAAAAACTGTCTCAGGAATTTTCACAATAAATCCGAGTGACTCCTAAGCAACAATTATTGTTTATTGGATGAATTATACATGATATAAAACTACTAGTAAACTTTGTGTTGGAATTCTTTAAGGGCATATTTAAGACTGAGATTCATGGAATTTTGAATCTATTTTGAACCACAGAGCTTGAATGGTCTAGAGTTTAACATTAAACTTATAGAACGGAAACTTGGTATTTGAATCTTGGCTTGTGATGATTTTGTTTGTCACCAAAAGTGAAAGTAGTTTAGTGTAATGGAAACAGCATGACTTTAGGAGTCAGGAAACTTGAATTTGTATTCCTAAGTCTTGTCACTAAGTCATATGGCTTTAGTCAAGTTATTTTATCAGATCCTTCATTTAAAATGTGAGATATTTAGTCTTTAAATTTACAGATTCTTAAGTTCTTGGAAACCTTAACTTTTGGCTCTACTTCAATTTCCTTTAGCTGAAAATTTAAGAGGGTTTATTAATTCATTTAATAAACATGAAATGAACATTTAGTATATGCAAGGATTTTGTTGCACTTTATGAGAAAGAAAAATATAAGCCCAAAGCATCCACATCTCAAATAGAACATAAGGGTGGTAGCATACTAATTGATGTGTGGTTGACAAAGTACAGAAAACTTTGTTGATCAATTTCCAAGCGTTTTATCCTTTCAACCCTGACCCTTTTCTGACTCCCTAGTAATATCCTGCAAAATATCATTTCTCTTTCCCAGAGAACCCAGTCCAATTAATGTTATCACAGAATGCTTGGCCCAGTTGTCTAGCACTGCCACACTTCGCCTGACTTGATTCCTGATAACTAGTCAAGAACAATTTCCAACTCTCTCCTATCTACAGTGAGTACTGAGACAGGCTATTGGATAAGAATGTTGGATACAGTTCTCTGTCTCGCCTTTTGACCTGGCTGGAAGGGGTATTTTATTATTATTTATTATTATATTGTTGCCTCTGCATTCTCCAAAGTTGGCACCTGAACTAGAAATGTTTGCGATCAATTTTTCAATTACTATCACCGTCTTAGATTTATTGAGCCCATATTACACACAACAATATTTAAACTAGTTTGTGTGCTTTGGAATTCCAATAAAGGTCCTAGAAATACATATATCTAGGAGGAATGTTAGAAACAAAGTCCAATCTGCTGCCTTTATGCAAATAAGAAAACTGATTAATTGGCTTGCTGAAGGCCAGAGCAAGTCAGTGATAGAAGAAATGTGCACCAGTAATGGTTCCTGTTAGAAGCAAGTTGAATGTGAAAGATCCTCTCTGTATCACCTTCTATATGCCAAGCATTGTTGTCAGAACTTTACTTGAATTGACTAATTTAATCCTCATAACAACGCTCTTATGCCTGCTTTAAGAATTAGGCAAGTTAGGTAGTACAGAGAAATGAGAGAGTTTTCCAAGGTTACATAGCTAGTAAACCACAGATCTAGGGTTTGAACCCAGACAGTGAGGCCCCAGAGTTCCTGTTCTGAGTTACTAGCTACCTCTTCACAGCTGCAGGAATAAAACAATCCTTACCATACATTCAACTTTGTGGAGTCTCCCTTAATATTTACATTGAAAATTATTTTGTATTTTTAATGAAGTTTTTTTTTTTAATTTTTTGTTTCAAAAATTTTTGAATTTTAAGTTTTATTCATGCCCTTGTCTTCAAATGAACAAATCATATTGGATTTCTGACTCTGCTGAACTCCTGGTCAAATGTTATTTTTCAGAAATACAATGGTTATAGAGTTATAGAATATGTAGGTGTATATCTACGTACTTAAAGAAATTTAATTATTTAGGTTAGGCTACTACTTTCTTGTGAACAGCTTTAAAACATCCAATTACTCTATAACACAAGCACAAAGGTCTCTATAAAAGATTGGTATACTAATTTGCTGAGAAGTAAACTAGATGAAGAATTGTGGGTGTGTCCTTTCTGCACCCTTTCTTACTGAAAGTAGAACTCCACGTTGAAGTTAATTTCTTTTTAAAAGCCTGTAAACCGGCACATATGGATTCAATTACTTAATTGCCCTCCGAGTTGTGATGACAGTTACTTCTACCAATTTGAGCCAGTCTGGCAGATCTCTACATGCAAACGGAATGATGGCTCCTCTGTCTGACCCTTTGTCCTCTTGGGAAGAAGCCAGTCTTAGCAGCTGCAGTTGGGTGAGTGCTGCACGGGAGTGTGTTTGAAGGAAAAAAACGTTTATGGTAATCTACTCTTTTGAGAAAGAAAAGAATAAAGTGCGAAGTAAAAGGGAAAAAATGGGCAGATGTAGAGAGAGCAAGAAGCGGAGGGAGCAAGACAAAGGGAAAGCTCAAGAGAGAGAGCTTGAGTGCTAAGGAATTTCACTGGAAGCTTTACTTGTTTACTTTTAGGAAAATCTGTTCTGCAAATTTAGTTACCACACCACATGGTTGCTCCTGGTAAAATGTAACACTAAAGCCATACCAACTTAAAGGAATTTAAGGAAGTCATAGAGCTGGAATTACAATCTCGTGGAAACAACTTTAAATTTTGAAAATACTTTGCTAGTCATCCAATAGTGCCTCAGCCTGAGAGGCAGAGAGGGTAGTTAACATAACAATGTTTCCTCCTGATTGTAGCAGAGGACAATGGAGTGTTATTTTCCTTAAAGTCTCACCTTAAAAATAAAATTGACAAAGGCCATCAACCTTCTCACTTTGTTTTCTGCTGAATCTCTCTGCTCTGTTGCTCTGATTCCATTTTAGTCTCGTTCATTTTTTTCCCCATCTAATGCAGGAGGATTTATATCAGCAAAATAGAGTGGAAGGAAAATCTCGAGGCAGAATTACTAAGGAGATGGCTTTCTCCTCTATCCTTTTGGAGACCATATTCCTTTACTTTTAATGATTTTTCAATGCTCCTTATAGGTTAAGCACAGATATTGCTAGGTGTAGCCCAGATAAACTATCCCTCAAATTGTTACAAAGGTCAGTGTTAGCAAGATTCTCCTTGCTTTTATATGCCCACTACTGTTGATTAATGAAAGGTAATACATATTTTATTCCCTCACCAATGGTTTTTCCTTCTCCACCTGGGAGTAAGAGTTGACCAAATACTAGCCAGCCCCTCTTGAACACAGACCAAGACCTAACATTTTCAACATAGACCAAGACCTAATATTTTCAACATAAATATATCATTGTTACCGAACGAATGAGGCTCGTTTTTGCCTATTGCCCCAAAAGCCGATCACCAAGATGATGGGATTGCAGCAGAGAGAGGATTTAATCACAAGGTAGCCAAGTGAGGAAAAAAGAACGAGTCTCAAATCTGCCTCCATGAAAATGGAGACTTAGGGATATTTACGGGGTGAGAGGGGCAAGGCGGTCTGAAATGTGGAGACAGGTGATTGGAGGTGAGGAGAAGTAAGGTAATTGATGATCTGCGTAAGCGTAGTCAAACTTCATGTCTCTTCATAGGATGCAATTCACAAAATGGTGGCATTAGCATGATCTGAGGGTGGAGTTTTTACCCTCTTGACATCAAAAACTTCACTTGTGAGCATTTGTGCAGGCCCAGTTGATGGGTTGGTAGTCTCAACCAGCTTGAACTGGACAAGGGGTCCTAATTCCTGAAAAACAGCTCAAACATCTGTTACCATGGTGACCCATGCACCAGGGAGATGTTGTCTATAGGAATCTAGTTGGAATAGGATAGTATATTGCCTAAGCAGCACAGTTAACAATGTGTGGGTGAACAACTAAAAGCTATAATTAGCAATTGCAAAAAAATAAAAAACAAAAAAGAAAACTTTGGTTACTAGCTACCTAATCATCAATGGCTGTTTACCGGTTTCAGCATTACTAATGGCAATGGTGCTATTCAAGTAGCATACTTTTTACATAGGATAAACTGATGGATAAATAAGAATGCCAACATGACATCATGGTCTAACTTTAACGACTTAACAAGCAAGTGTACTGTCTGAGTTATATAGGTATAAGACAGTGACTGCATACAGCTTTTTGGGAAGTTAAATCATCCTTGAAATTTTATCATTTGGCAGAGAAGTTCAGTTCACCAATAAGAAATGTTTTAATAATAAAAATAGCAACAATTTACTGAGCTCGTGGGATGTGATAAGCACCATTAGTGTATGCATTATTCTACATTATCCATAACAACACTAGGCAGTAGAAACCATTGTTTCTCCATCTTACTGGCAGTGAAATTGAGCCACAGAGAACTTAATAACTTGCCTGTCTCCACAGGGCTAAGGGACAGAGTTAGGAAGAGAATCCAGAGTCCATATTCCTAACCACTGTGCTAACCAGCAATTTCTGACTATGTAGATGGTTTACCAATATGGAAATTATTCTCAACACAACATGGTTCTGCTATGCTGGACAGGTACACAGGATGAGTTAACATTAGGAATGTCAAAATAAATGTGTCATGAGCTCAAGTAAAATGGAGAATTGCATGGAAAAGGTGAGGGGAGAGTAGAAGAAATGGCTTAAAGTTTGCCTAAGCTTCCAAGAGAGCATGGATAGCATGAACTCATCTTGACAGCAAAAACAAGAACCAAACAAACAAGAACCCCGCCCTATGTATGTATATCAGAAGAAAAAAAAAAATGAGCAGATGTAGCATTATGTAGTTATCAGTGGTTATCTCTACGTAGTGGAATTGTAAGTGCCTTTTCTTCTATGAGTTTTTTTTTTTGTATTATCTACAGAAAGCATGTATTGCTTGTGCAATTAAAAATAATTTGTTGAACATTGTTGAAACTTGGGGTCCATTATACTACTCTTTCTTCTTTTGTTTGTGTCTAAAATTTCCATAATAGTTTAGAAATAATTTTAGAAAACAAAAATAGCTTGAAACACAGACTAAAACTCCCATTGGCTGCTGGGGCTTGTTGGGGATAAGTGTGACCAAAACAATAGCCTGGAATATGCTTATAGAAAAGATGCTCTTCTTGAGCAAAGATTACATTGAGTCTCAGAAGAGAAGTCATAAATGGGCAGAGGAATTTTGAATAGATTTCCCACTGAGAAGAAAATCAAATATGGCACCAATTCCTTCCAAGTCCTTTGTAGTGTGACCTGTCTGTCCTTACTTCCTACTCCTCCTTTTCCCTCACTACGTTCCACTGTTTATAAAACACAGAGTTTCCTGCCACAGGGTCTTTGCACCTGCTGTTTTCCCTTCTTGAAATTCTCTTCCTCAGATCTTCTTCACATGGATAGAACACATTACCCAAAAATATGGCACCTTGGCATATTAAATATTTTAAGCTAGAGGGGTTTAAGAAAATGGCAGAAGGAGGAATGTTACTCTGACTTTCCCTCCTCTCTTCTCCCATGAAACAGGTCATAAAATCCTCATGTGAGAGGTGCCCTCCCTATACCTGGAGGACAGGAGCACCCTTATCTCCAAAGACAAAGGGACACCAAGCAGATTCCTAACAAACAACCCTTGCTAAGTTTCTTCCAGTTTACTACATTTAGCTCATACTCTCTAACCTATCACACGACTGCTAACTCTTCACCAACGTAGCATACAAGTACTCGGGTCTGACCGTTTCTTTGGGTCTTTGTTTCCTTTAGAAGGCTCCGTGTCATGTAAAACTTGTATTAAATAAATGTGTATGCTTTTCTCCTGTTGCTCTGTCAGTTTAATTTTCAGACCCAACCAGGGACCCTAAGAGGGTCGAGGAAAACTGTTTCCTTTCCTACAGTAGCTTTTCCTCCTGATCTCAGCCACTCCCTCTCTTTATATTCTCTCATATTGTTCTGTTTTCTTATCTTTGGAACATTTAATGCAATGTTGAATTTTTTAAAAACATATTTGTTTATTGAGTCTCTCCCCACTAGAACATAAACTCTTTGAAAATGGGACTATTGTCTCTTGTGCTTCTTAGTCTACCCAGGGACCCTGGAACAGTGCCTGGTACATAGCAGGCACTCAATAAATCCTTGATGAATGATTGAATGAATGCAAAGACAGTCTCTGCATGAGCTCTGCTGCCTGCTGCTCCGTATTCACACTTTCAATCAGACTTGAACACCCAAGCATCTCAAGAACTCCAGAGTGCATTCTGGGTATGGAGAAGGGGGATTTGAAGACCTGGTTGTCACTGCAGAAAACCCGTCGACTTTTGCTATAATATTGCATGATAATACCTTAGCCTGTGTTTGTAAATACTAACACTTGTTAGTCCCAAAAGCCTAACTCCAAGTAACAAAATGTAAAAAAGTTACATATGCATGGTGAGGGAGCTAATTTATTTTTAGTAATCATAAGGCAAAAAAAAAAAAAAGTTAAAGGACAAAGAACAAACGGAATATAACTTAGTTCTGCGATAAACAGTTAACTTTTGAGGGCTTTTACTGTACTGGGCAATGATATTTTCCAGAATAAATTCCATCTTCCTTGTATATGCTTCTATATTCTGACCACCCAAGCTACAGACCACTTTTATGACTCAACTACATTAAGCTCAGTGGAAAATGTTTATATCGTAATGTAGTTGGGAAGTTATTTTTCTAACTTTGTGAAAGCATCTAATTTGTGCGGCCTCCAGACAAACGTAAGGGTTAAACCCCACAAGAGTACTCTGTCACTGTGCATGCAGCCCAGGGCTGACTCATGTATGCTGAAGACTTGTCTGGTGGGTCACAAAATGCCAGACAGAGGGAGCCCTTCAAATATACTGTGTATTCCCTTTGTGTCCACAGACTAGGAAAACAACCGTCAACTGGCAAAGGTCACCTCTGGATTAATGACTGGTATGTTTAATTTATGCAAATATATAAAACTTCAATTTACATACTTTACAAATTTAATTAGTAGTACCCATTTCAGAGATTTTTGTAAAACCTGAGAAACTGAAACACTTTGGTCTGAAGAAATTAATTACTTTGGTTTAAAAATTGTCTAGGTTTTCAGATAATAAACTACAGAAGGTGTATTCAAAAGGCTTTTACATATTATTTTTGTTTCCTCTGAAATCTTAAGGTTTAAACATGAGGAAGTATTTTAATTCAATTATTATTTTATCATGTTGGCAAAACTGCCTGTCTTATTCTCTATGGAACTTGCCTGCACCAACAGGAGAGTCAAATATGGGATGTACGACAGTAACTTACCTTCCTAGTTTGGCAGTAGGACTCCCAACCAATTACACTTGAGCCTCCTTTTTGATTTTGGAATTTTGAACCATAGATCTTTCTGCACCCACTCCAAACTTGATAAGACTTAAAGAGTGTAAAAAAAGTACGAGGATCAAGAGAAAATGACTCATAATCCTACCACTTAGAGGCAGTTGCTATTAATATTTTGGAATAGTCCTTCCTTTCTTTAAAAATATTTTCCCCTATTCTTCTCTTTCTTATGTTGCCCCATATTCTGATGAAAATGTTACTCTACACATTTGATGATTGACTTGTTCTATCGTTTTGTATTTCAGCATGAGAGTATTAGGTTTGGCTAAATTTTACCGTGTAACGGATAGCCTTAAAAAAAATTGTGCCTAGTTTTTAGATGATTTTCTTTTTTTTCCACTGGTAACTCAGAATAATTTATAAATAAATAAAAAAGAATTTATAGAAAAAATAAATATTCTGCTATAAATTGCATTATGCCAAATTAGGGGAATACGTGATGTTCATTTCTAGAGAGAGAAGCAAAAACTTAGGAAAGATTCCCCCCAATTAATGGAGTTTCCTTGGGGAGGAATCCAGGTTTTGAGTAGAATATACAGTAAAGGAATTAGGATAAGACTGTTAATAACTTCCAGCTATTAAAATTGGTGCTCAGACTCATGGAAGACCAGCGTTCAACTTCTCAGTAGTTTTCATTTGTGTATAAAAAATAATGCTGTGAATTAAGTCATGGAACAAAAGTCTACCAGACTGGCTTTATTTAACTCCACCTACATTGCTCAGTTGCAAAGCTGTTTCTGTTTTTCTTTGTCCTAGCATATGCCGAGATAAATGTAAGTGTCTTTTAGTGTAGTTGGTGTTAGTTTCATCCTTATTAAAAGAAAAACTTTTACCCTAATCTTAGCAGAATATGTTGACTATGTGGTGATGATGGGTAAGTCAAGAGTGCTTAGGCAGCGTGTGTGTGTGTGTGTGTGTGTGTGTGTGTGTGTGTGTGTAAGGGAAGGACTAATTCAGACTTAACTGAATTGCAGGCCTCTTCCTTCTTTGGCCATCCTCTTTCCAGCCATTTACCTCTCTGGAATTTATATAGGAAAAGTTAATTTGTAACTTAGAGAATCTTAAAATTATAGAGAGCTTATCATTTTTTAAAATAATATATAGATCTCTAGAGATGCAGGAAGAAAAAGAGCCAATATTCTTTCTATTGTCTTAAGGGATGGGGAGGAAGCATAGTCCAGACCTTTATGCAGAGGGGAAGTTTTTTCTGTTTTCTTTTTTTTTTGATGAGGAAGATTAACCCTGAGCTAACATCTGTTGCCAATCCTCCTCTTTTTGCTGAGGAAGATTGGCCCTGAGCTAACATCTGTTGCCAATCCTCCTCTTTTTGCTGAGGAAGATTCGCCCGGAGCTAACATCTGTGCCCATCTTCCTCCATTTTATGTGGGAGGCCTGCCACAGCATGGCTCGGTAAGTGGTGCATAGGTCCATGCCCAGGATCCGAACCTGCGAACCCCTGGCCGTCAAAGCTGAGTGCCTGAACTTAATCACTACGCCACAGGGTCAGCCCCAGAAGGGAAGTTTTTTTAATCTCCCCAGATAGCTTGTCACCGTGGAGAATGTTGAAGTTACATCTCAGGCAGACATCTAGCTCCCAAAGTGTTTTCATATTGATGTCCTTTTTACTTTTTCAGTGTTTTCATGAGTTGTACTTAAATACATAGATCTACAATTTCTCATTTAAAAGGCTCTTCCAGTAAGTGTAATTGAATAAAGCATTTTGAAATAGACTTGGCTATTGTCACAAAATAGTCAACGAACATTAACTTTAAAAAACAACACAACACGGGCCGGCCCCGTGGCTTGGCGGTTAGGTGCGTGCACTCCGCTGCTGGTGGCCCGGGTTCGGATCCCGGGTGCACACCGACCCACCGCTTCTCCAGTCATGCTGAGGCCGCGTCCCACATACAGCAACTAGAAGGATGTGCAACTATGACATACAACTATCTACTGGGGCTTTGGGGGGAAAAATAAATAAATAAAATCTTTAAAAAAAAAAAACACAACAAATAACTTTATGTCTCTCTTAACTACCTAAAATGCTTATTAAGGTTATCTCTACTATTTTGGCATCAGGTACTTTCAAGAAGCTCAACTCTTAAAGCCATTAGCATTTCATGATTTAGAATTATCCAAACAAATTTAGCCATCCATCTATGGTTTTATTTCCCAAACTTTTCCATTTGATCAAAAGAGAGCTTTAGCTATCAATCTAGAAGTACCTGGTTACCCAACAGTAGTGGTTAAACTAAAGAATAGAAACAAAACCAACTTTTGCTTTTGCAGAGAATGAGGTTCTTCTCACTGTCTCTGCCATCAAATCAAATTGTCCTTGTCGAGGAAGACTTCCATGCCTCATAAACATTCTTTAAAAAGCAGCACTTTTCAGCTTTGGAATGTGGATAGTAATATATATATATTACGATTTCCCCCCAAGAGGCTGATCTTGTACCTTTTTATTCCTTCCTAGTGTGTTACATATTTTGACTCTTGCTACCAAATCAAGAAGCATTAAAACATTGCAATTTGCAGTGAGAAAGCAGATATTTATTTTCTAGTGGAAATCACTAGAGGAGATCACTAAAGAGTCTTCGCCTTGTCCCAAGCATCTGTGGTAGTGGTCCCCGTTGGACACGACATTCACCCAACTGCTGGGGCATGTGTATGGGTAGTGTAGAAAATGTTTTATTGATGTCATTTACAGTGACATTTCATGTATGTGACAGGAAACATCATCCGTGTATTTCACATGGGAATGGAACCTGTATTTTTAAAAGAATGTGGACAATATCTCCTCATGTGTTTCTTTCTTTTTTATTCCCCTCTCTCTTCATTTATTTTAATTTTTAGATATCCTATTTTATTTCAATGAAGACAGTATAATATAGTAGTTAAGAGCCCTATAATCTGGAATCAGAATGATTGGGTACAAATTTTAGCTCGACCACATGTTAACTTTGTGTTCTTAAGTTTTTTCTCTCTAAATAAGAATTAAGTCTAATAGGAGAGAGGTGAGGAAGAAATGAGGGTGCAGGTAAAGGACTCAGTACAGGGCTGAGTGATAAAAAAGCTAGCTTTTATTATGAATGGTAGTCCTACTACATTTTAAACTACATTCAAGTTGAGACAACAATGGCTGGTGATGATGTAGTCATATGAGCGCAATTCTCAGGACGTTCAGTTCCTTTATTCTTGATAACGTGACCTGTTAATCCCGTTTCTTGCTGCCTGCTTCACCTGTCCTGGTATGGGGTATGTGAGGAGGGACAGAAGATTTGACAGTAAGAGGAAGGAACAAAACAGGGGCATTTTTATCTGGTGGCAGAAGCTAGGGTGACATGGCATCTCACACTGAATTGGGTAACATTAAGTTTTTCATGATTCCTTAGGAATCTTAGTGCTTTGATTGTAAATATCTAATGATTACCTTTCCAGAGCTCTGACTTCAGTCCTCTACCAGAAATGCAGTGTGTGGGAGCACAGTGATGTCTCCTTGATACTCAGCAGTGTGACTTCCATTTCCTCAATCCCTTGCTCCCTGAAACACCCAGGTTCTCTCGCTCCTTCCTATAGTGATGGATGTTGATGTCTGCCTTCTCCATTTAGCAGGGACTTGACTCAACCACAGCAAGTGGCGTCCAGTTCCTACATTTCCTTCAGCCCCTCTCTTTCAGATTGTCCCTCCTAGAGGTGGATGGTGCCCAAGGTAGAAATACCCAGAGACTTGCTGCTTATGAAAAGAATTGAAGTGCTCAGGAACCTAATGGAGCTTGATGGCACAAGCACCAGATTAACAGAAAATTTTGGTAATAGTCTCAATTCTGTCACTTACCTGCTGAGACAGACCTAGCATCATTTTCCTGTATGATCTTGATTATACAGGAAAGTCATGAAATCTCTTTAAGCCCCACTTTTATTACCTGTTAAATGAGTATATTACTTACCCATATTCTCTTGAAGCATCACTGTGAAATACTGAAAAATGAGAAAATTGATTTAACAGACCTTGGTTGCGTGTCTATTACATGTCATGTATTAAGACCATCTATACAAAGAGTTCCCAGAGCTGTAAATAACCATAAATATTAGCCAGTGCTTTTATTCTTGTGTGCTTTTGTTTCGATGAATCAGTAAGATGTGGAGAAGTAACATCTGTATGTTGGAATAAGAATTTGAGTCTTGGATGCAAGGAAGGAGTGTGGCTGAGCATAGGAGGAAACACCCACCTACACCCCCCATTGTACTTGAGCATGCTGGGTGGGCTGCCTTGGGCTCTTAGGAGAGCCTAGTTGGAAGCAAGGTAATTGTGGATGCCTTTTTCCCTCTCTTCTGACACAGCCAAAGCTCCTGGTTCCAAGGAGTCACTGATGATATAAATTCCAGGACACAGAAAACCATACTTTTCATAATGGGTTTCAGGCCCATTACTGGTAATAATTTAAAATTGTTTGAATTCATGGCTAAAGGGAGATGCTTCTGCTTTTCATTAAATGTCACCGAACAGGTGCTGAGCTCCACAGTCTTTAATGCCTTCCACTCTCTGCTAAATCATATTTAAAAGTAAAATGTTTGAATTCCTCCAAAATTTCAAGTCACATTAAGGAGAGAGTTCAAATGAGTGCATATTTTATAACCCCTCTTTTGCATCATTGGTTTAGATTTCAATGACAAAATTCTTTTCTCCTGGTGTAATATTGAGTAGAGATAAATGGTTGGAAAAAAATACAAATTTATCTTTATTACATATGTAATTGCATAAAAATTCTGATAACACCATGCCTGCGCCAAGATGTATTGAAAGGAAGGCTGCTCTGCTAGGAAATGTTTGAAGGAGATAAATTTGTGCCTAGGAGATGGGAGGTAATTATAAGACAAATGACTCGCACATCTGGTGGACTCATGGAGGGTTAAACTAAATATTTCAAGCTGTTATTTGGTCTGTTTACTCATGTTTATATGAGGCTAACAACTTCCACAACTGCCTTTCAGGCAGTGTTTAGTTGTCGGGCTCATTTGAATTACTTTATGAGGAATATTTAGAAAAGAGAGAGTGGGGTTATCAAGGGTGGCTTGGGCTTCTCATGACCTAGGGAGAATTCTTGGTTCTACTGTTCTTCACTGAAGCTGTGGTGTAAAAATCACTGGGAGCAAAATCTTGTGATTTCTATAGATTCTTATAGGCTCAGTAGAAATTTTATGGTAATGAAGAACTTAGTCACTGAATGTTCTCCTTTGATTTTGAAGACTAACAGGCTTGTTTATTTATTTACGTTTAGAATTTTAATGAGTCAACTAAAAGCTTCTCTAAATGAGGTGTATATATTTGAAGTGATGATGATGTTCATGGATATATACGAGAATGTCTCAATTCTTAGGAGATGCATGCTAAAGTGAGCAGATGTGGAGTGGTATGTTGTTTGCAATATATTTTGAAATGTTTCAGCAAAAAAAATATAGAGATAGATAAAAGAAATGTGGCAAATTGTTAAAATATTGTTGAATCTAATTGTTTCGTAAATGTGTTCCATACACTGTTCTTCCAACTTTTTTGTGTTTGTAAATTTTCCGTAATAAACGTTGGAAAAAACCCTTCTATTGATAATCACAAAATGCTAACTTAAGACTCAACTGGCAAACTTGGAAATATTTGGTAAATATATGTCCTATATAGGATTATTATCCTTAAAATATAAGTCACTTATGAATCAATGAGAACAAAGATGAACACTCCAATAAAAACTAGGCAAGGAAATGAACAGTCAAGTCACAAAAGGAAAAACAGAAATGAGCAAAAAATATATAGAACTGTGTATTTATATAATTATATATTGATCTCATTATCAACAAAAATGTAATTTAAAGCATTATTAAAAGAATTATATAAATATATATAAAAGAATTATAATAACTATCATGCAGTTACTCTGAGTCAGGCATTATTCAAATATTTTCCCTTTGTTTTCGCACTTAACTCTGGCAAAAGTCCTATGATGTGGAAACTATAACTTTTAGTTATTTCCATTTTACAGAAGAGGAAACTAAACCCACAGAGGTTAAATTCCTTGCGGAAGACTACAGTGGGGAAACATTAGTAAGTATTGGAGTTAGGATTCACACTAAGACCATCCCTTTCTAGAACCTTCTCTCTTCACCACATGCTGTATGATATCTGATACTGATAAGAGTAGACATTCACAGTTAGTGTGTTAATAGAAACCACTTTAATCATCTTTCTGGGGGTAATTTGGCAATATGTATGGATCAAATGCCTTAAAAATGTATATAACCTTTGACCTAGTGATTTTAATGCTAGAAATTCTTCTAAGGAAATAGAACAAGTGTGTAATGATGTTTATACAAGAATATTAACCTAGCACTGGTTATGTACTAAAAAATCAAAACTAAATGCCCAATAAATAGAGGACTGGTTAGATAAGTTATGGCTCAGCAATACAGTGGTATGTTAGGCAGCCATTAACAGGTCTATATTTATTAAAAGAAAAACGTTTATAAAACATTGCAAATGGGGGAAAAAATCAGGCTACAAAACATACTGTAGAGTATAATCCCATGTTGTTGAAAAAAAGAAGTACTTATAAGGTATATAGTATGTATATATTTGGAAGAATATAATACCAAAATTTTAACAATACTTGATCTTTAAATGGTAAGAGTACAGATCTTTCTCCTTGTTTTTATATGTACTTTAAAAATTTCCCCACAAAAATATATTTTTAATTATGCAATAAAAATAATTTTAAGGGCCGGCTCTGTGGTGTAGTGGTTAAGTTCGCTCGCCCAGCTTCAGCGCCCCGGGGTGTGCAGGTTCGGATCCCAGGCGTGGACCTACATACTGCTTATCAAGCCATGCTGTGGCAGGTGTCCACATATAAAGTAGAGGAATATGGGCACAGATGTTAGCCCAGGGCCAATCTTCCTCAGCAAAAAGAGATGGATTGGCAACAGACGTTAGCTCAGGGCTAATCTTCCTCACCAAAAAAATAATAATAATAAAAAAATAAATAATTTTAATGCAGCATATATAGTAAAACTGAATATTTGTCATGATGAATTTTAAAATTTTTATTGTGATAAAAACATTTAACATGAGAGCTACCCTCTTAATAGATTTTTAAGTGTTCAGTATAGTATAGTTATCTTTAAGCACAATGTTGTATAGCAGATCTCTAAAACTTACTCATCTCGCATAACTGAAATTTTATACCTGTTGATTAGCAACTCCCTATTTTCCCCTCCTCCGAACACCTGGCAACCACAATTCTATTCTTTGCTTCCATGAGCCAAGACTCTTTGAATATTTTAGATACCTCATATATGTAGAATCACGCAGTATTTGTCCTTCTGTGACTGACTTATTTCACTTAGCATAATGCCCTTATCCGACTTGTCACATATGGCAGAATTTCCTTCTTTTTTAAGGCTGAAAATATTTCGTTGTATGTATATACCACGTTTTTTAAAATTCATTCATCAATCATTGGACATCTAGGTTGTTCCCATATCCTGGCTATTTTGAAAAGTGCAGCAATGAACATGGGAATGTAAATATCTCTTCATGATGAATTTTTTCTTTTAAGGAAAGTGTTTAAAATTATAACCCTGGAAACTAAAAACTGTGTGGTCCAGAAATTATTTACTTCAGTATGAGTGATCATACTTGATGTTTCTTTCTTTCCTCAACTCGGCCATTCATTGCTCTGTTTTCTCACTCATAAAGCAGGGTACTAACGGAAAAACTAGTCAGACCAGCTAGATAAGCTGTAGTTATGCCCCCACTGATTGCTTGGAGCCCTCTCTCTAGGCCTCTCTTTCTCACTTCCATTTTTCTCCACCGGCTTTTCTCTTAGGGGTATAAACATGCTCAAATGTCTTTCTCTCACTGAAAAAAAATTTTTTTTTCTCTGGATTCTGTTGTCTCCTTTAACAAATCTTTCACCTTCCCTTTTTCTTTTTTTTTTCATAATTTTATTTATTTATTTATTTTTTTTCCCCAAAGCCCCAGTAGATAGTTGTATGTCATAGTTGCATGTCCTTCTAGTTGCTGTATGTGGGACGCAGCCTCAGCATGGCCGGAGAAGCGGTACGTCGGTGCACGCCTGGGATCCGAACCCGGGCCGCCAGCAGCGGAGTGCGCGCACCCAACCACTAAACCACCGGGCCGGCCCTCACCTTCCCTTCTTGAAAAAATTAAGTCAACCCTTACTGGCTTTTGGTCTTCCTCTGCCATGTGCTCTTCAATCTGCTGAGATATAGTTTGTACTTGAAACCAAGCTGGCAAAGCTCTTTATTAACAAATCTAATGCCTTTTTCTTAGTGCTTTTCCACTAATACCTCTATTTAATTCAGTTAATTGATATTGTTGACTACGACATCCTTGAGCTTCCTCTTTCCTTGCGTTTCCCATTTTTTTCTGGTTCTCTTTTATTACCCCTTCATTTTAGTATTTTTTGTTGCTGTGTGGTGGGCTGGGTAATGATCCCCAAATATGTCCGTGTCCTAATCCCCAGAACCTGTGAATATTACCTTATATGACAACAGAGAGTTTGCAGATGTGATTAAGGGTCTTGAGATGGGGATATTATCCTGGATTAACCCATAGGCCAGATGTTATCACAATGGTCCTCATAACAGGGATGCAGCAGCAATCAGAGTTAGGGCAGGAGAAGGCAATGTGGTAACACAAACAGTAATTGGAGTGATGTGCTTTGAAGTTGGAGGAAGGGGCCACAAGCTAAGGAATATAGGCAGCTACTAGGAGCTGAAAAGGCAAGGAAACAAATTGTGCCTTCAGAACTCTAGAAGAAACTAGCCTAGCCTTGTTATCTTGACTTTAGCCCAGTAATACTGACTTTGGACTTCTGACCTGCAGAACAATAGGGAGTAAATATGTGTTATTTTAAGCTACTACATTTGTGGTAATTTATTACAGCAGCAATAGGAAACTAATATACTGTGTCTTCATCAGTTCTTTCCTAAACCCTTGTGTTACCCAAGAGTTCCACACATGGTCCTCTTTTCTCCTTGCTCTACATTTTCTCACTTGGAGATTTCACCTTCTCTCAAGGTTTCAACCATGAGAAATGACTCCCAAGACCATCTCTCTCAATCAACAGACCCACAGTTTCAACTCGCCACATTTCATTGTCACTCAGTGTCTCACAGGCATCTCAAACTCCTTATCTTATGGGCCATGCAAAGGAGGATTTACCAGGAAGCTAATGAAGCTTAAGCTTCAGATTTCTTCACTTGCACAAGTCTCTTCCAAGACTGAGAAGGGTCCTAAAAATTTGTATTTGTAATTTTATATTATTTTTATCAATAAAATTGCCCATGGTCATAAGGGCAGTGTATTAATGGTTCTGGCTGCTGTAAGAAAAATACCATAGACTGGGTGGCTTAAACAACAAGCATTAATTCTTGACAGTTCTGATGGCTGAGAGGTCCAAGATCAAGACTCTGGCAGATTCAGTGTCTGGTGAGGGCTTGCTTTCTGATTCATAGAGAGCTGTCTTCTCACTGTGTCCTCACATGGTGAAAGGAGTGAAGAAACTCTCTTCGGTCTCTTTCATGAGGGCACTAATCCCATCTGTGAGGACTCCACCCTCATGACCTAGTAACCTCCCAAAGACCCAACCTCCAAATACCATTCCAATGGAGATTAAGTTTTAACATATGAATTCTGAGGGGACACAAACATTGTCTATAGCAGGCAGTAAGATGCATTTTACTTCATAGTGCTGTCGGGGGAAGAGGAAGAATCTCCCTCTGCCCTTTTCCTTAAGGTTCTTATGGCTGGCCAAATAATCAACAAGACAGGTTAGCAGGAGAAAATAATACCAAGTTTAATAACGTGTATACATGGGAGAAACTCAGAAATGAGCAACTCGTCCATTTATCTAAGCTGCTTGTTTAAGTATTGCAGCTAAAGGCAAGGAGTGTGTTGGGGGTGGGTAGTGGCCTGGGACTTCAGAGGGCAGGAGGACAATTCTTTTCAGGGTCATCTATAGATAATGTGGTCAGGGAGAGACAGAGTTTTTTGATAAAAGGGGCTTGGTGCCCCTCCCATTGTAACATCTATTTTGCATTATCATTACAGCCATCATGATAGAAGATCTGTTCCAGGAAGGAGCCACCATGTCAAATTCTTTAGGCAGTTAGTGTGGGAGGTCAAATGTCCGTCAGAGAAAACAATCAAGGTAAAGAGATATATTTCAGGGTGGCCAAATCTTGATCTCCCACAATGCCATGGGTAAATCCAGCACTTGTGTATTCTGACGATTGTACAATTGCTCATGTTTATGAAACACTTAACCTGACATGCAGCAGGTGGTCAACAAGTCATAGTAATGTTATCCTCAGATGCTTTATCTTGGTTAATGGCATCACAACCTTTCCCTACAAAAGCCAGAGATCTCAAAATTATCCTTGATACTTGCATAACCTTTTCCCATATCCAATTCCTGTATCCAAGTCAGAGAGTTGTATTGGCTTTGCCTTTCTAATTGAGACTTTACCTTAATTCTGCCTCACAATACCTAATCAACACAATCTCTAACTTTATTCAAGTCTTCATTATCTATTTCTTGGCTTATTATAATAGTTTCCTTATTTATATCTGTGCTAAACTACTCCATCCAGTGCAATCTCTTTGCTGCTGACAAATATATTTTCCTAAAGCCAAAATGTAATCACACCTCTACAGCTTAGTGCTTTTGAGATGTGGGTTCAATATAATTGACTCTTGAGCTTCTAGATAGTAAGGAACCAACAAGCATAATAATCACTGACTAGTCGTGTTCCGGTGCCGGGTATTGTGTTTTGCCCAGAATGCACTTTCTCAGGTTTAATTTTATTCCTTCGGTAAAAGCTTTTCCCGATGCCATCAACCAATATCGTCATGTCACCTATGTTATATACTTCATAATTCATATCACAATCTATAATTACCTTGAATATTGGTTTGTTTACTTATTTATTATCTGTCTCTCCCAACTAGAATGTAGCTCTTAGAGAAGAGGGACATTTTTTTTTACTCTTGTTTGCTAGTGTATCTCCAGTGCTTATGACTGCACCTGGCACAAAAGCAGAATTTCACTGTTATGGACTGAATATTTATGTCCCCCCCAAATTCCTATCTTGAATCCCTAATCCCCAATGGGATGGTATTTGGAAGTTGGGTGTTTGGGAGTTAATTAATTAGTGTGGGGCCCTCATGAATGGGATTAATGCCCTTATAAGAAGAGACAAAAGAGAAATGATCTTTCTCTCTGACATGTGAGGATATAGCAAGAAGGTAGCCATCTGCAAACCAGAAAGAGGGTTCTCACCAGGACCCAACCATGCTGACACCTTTTTCATTCATTTATTTATTTATTTATTTATTTTCATTTTTTTAAATTTTTTGTTTATTGCAATAACATTGGTTTACAACATTGTAAAAATTTAAGGTGTACATCACTACACCTCCACTTCTGCACAGATTACATCATGTTCACCACCAAAACACCAACTACAACCCATCACCACACACATGTACCCAACCATCCCCTTCACCCCCCTCCCTCCCCACCTCGCCCCCACCTCCCGGCAACCACCAATCCAATCTCTGTCCCTATGTGTTTGTTTATTGTTGTTATTATCTACTACTTAATGAAGGAAATCATACGGTATTTGACCTTCTCCCTCTGATGTATTTCACTTTGCATTATACCCTAAATGTCCATCCACGTTGTTACAAATGGCTGGATTTCATCGTTTCTTATGGCTGAGTAGTATTCCATTGTGTATATATACCATAGCTTCTTTATCCATTCGTCCCTTGATGGGCACTTAGGTTGCTTCCAAGTCTTGGCTATTGTGAATAACGCTGCAATGAACACAGGGGTGCATGTACCTTTACAAACTGGTGTTTTCAAGTCCTTTGGATAAACACCCAGCAGTGGAATAGCTGGATCATATGGTAGTTCTATCCTTGATTTTTTGAGGAATCTCCATACAGTTTTCCATAGTGGCTGCACCAGTTTGCACTCCCACCAGCAGTGTATGAGAGTTCCCTTCTCTCCACATCCTCTCCAACACATGTTGTTTCCTGTCTTGTTAATTATAGCCATTCTGACGGGCGTGAGGTGATATCTCATGTAGTTTTGATTTGCATTTCCCTGATAGTGATTTTGAACATCTTTTCATGTGTCTGTTGGCCATCTGTATATCTTCTTTGGAGAAATGTCTGTTCAGGTCTTTTGCCCATTTTTTAATTGGGTTGGTAGATTTTTTGTTGTTGAGATGCATGAGTTCTTTATATATTTTGGAGATTAAGCCCTTATCAGATGTATGGTTTGCAAATATCTTCTCCCAATTGTCAGGTTGTCTTTTCGTTTTGTTGATGGTTTCCTTTGCTGTGCAGAAGCTTTTTAGTTTGATGTAGTCCCATTTGTTTATTTTTTCTATTGTTTCTCTTGCCCGGGCAGACATGGTATTTGAAAAGATGTTGCTAAGACCGATGTCGAAGAGAGTACTACCTATGTTTTCTTCCAGAAGTTTCACAGTTTCAGGTCTTATATTCAAGTCTTTAATCCATTTGGAGTTAATTTTTGTGTATGGTGTAAGGTAAGGGCCTACTTTCATTTTTTTGCATGTGGCTATCCAGTTTTCCCAACACCATTTGTTGAAGAGACTTTCTTTTCCCCATTGTATGTTCTTGGCTCCTTTGTCAAAGATTAGCTGTCCATAGACGTGTGGGTTTATTTCTGGGCTTTCGATTCTATTCCATTGATCTGTGTGTCTGTTTTTGTGCCAGTACCATGCTGTCTTGGTTACTATGGCTTTGTAGTATATTTTGAAATCAAGGAGTGTGATACCTCCAGCTTTGTTCTTTTTTCTCAGGATTCCTTTAGCTATTCGGGGTCTTTTGTTGTTCCATATAAATTTTCGGATTCTTTGTTCTATTTCTGTGAAAAATGTTGTTGGAACTTTGATAGGGATTGCATTGACTCTATAGATGGCTTTAGGAAGTATGGACATCTTAACTATGTTAATTCTTCCAATCCAAGAGCACGGAATATCTTTCCATTTCTTTGTGTCTTCTTCAATTTCTTTCAGAAATGTTTTATAGTTTTCGGTGTACAGATCTTTCACCTCTTTGGTTAAGTTTATTCCTAGGTATTTTATTCTTTTTGTTGCAATTGTAAATGGGATGGTATTCTTAATTTCTCTTTCTGCTACTTCATTGTTCGTGTACAGAAATGCAACTGATTTTTGTATGTTGATTTTGTATCCTGCAACTTTACCATATTTGTTTATTACTTCTAAAAGTTTTCTGGTGGATTCTTTACGGTTTTCTATATATAAAATCATGTCATCTGCAAATAGTGAGAGTTTCACTTCTTCCTTTCCAATTTGGATCCCTTTTATTTCTTTTTCTTGCCTGATTGCTCTGGCTAGGACTTCCAGTACTGTGTTAAATAGGAGCGGTGACAGTGGGCATCCTTGTCTGGTTCCTGTTCTTAGAGGGATAGCTTTCAGTTTTTCACCATTGAGGATGATATTAGCTGTGGGTTTGTCATATATGGTCTTTATTATGTTGAGGTACTTTCCTTCTATACCCATTTTATTCAGAGTTTTTATCATAAATGGATGCTGTATCTTGTCAAATGCTTTCTCTGCATCTATTGAGATGATCATGTGATTTTTATTCTTCATTTTATTAATGTGGTGTATTATGTTGATTGATTTGCGAATGTTAAACCATCACTGCATACCTGGAATAAATCCCACTTAATCATGGTGTATAATCTTTTTAACGTATTGTTGTATGCGATTTGCTAGTATTTTGTTGAGGATTTTTGCATCGATGTTCATTAGTGATATTGGCCTGTAATTTTCTTTTTTTGTGTTGTCCTTGTCTGGTTTTGGTATCAGGGTAATGTCAGCTTCGTAGAATGAGTTAGGGAGCTTCCCCCGTCTTCAATTTTTTGGAAGAGTTTGAGAAGGATAGGTATTAAGTCTTCTTTGAATGTTTGGTAGAATTCACCAGGAAAGCCGTCTGGTCCTGGACTTCTATTTTTGGGGAGGTTTGTGATTACTGTTTCGATCTCCTTACTGGTGATTGGTCTATTCAAATTCTCTACTTCTTCTTCATCCAATTTTGGAAGGTTGTATGATTCTAAGAATTTATCCATTTCTTCCAGATTGTCGAATTGGTTGGCATATAGCTTTTCATAGTATTCTCTTATAATCTTTTGTATTTCTGAGGTGTCTGTTGTAACCTCTCCTCTTTCATTTCTGATTTTACTTATTTGTGCCTTCTCTCTTTTTTTCTTAGTGAGTCTAGCTAAAGGTTTGTCAATTTTGTTGATCTTTTCAAAGAACCAGCACTTGGTTTTATTAATTTTTTCTATTTTTTTTGGTCTCTATTTCATTTATTTCTGCTCTGATTTTTATGATTTCCCTTCTTCTACTGATTTTGGGCTTTGTTTGTTCTTCTTTTCCAGTTCCTTTAGGTGCATTGTTAGATTGTTTATTTTACATTTTTCTTGTTTGTTGAGATAGGCCTGTATCGCTATAAACTTCCCTCTTAGAACCGCTTTTGCTGTATCCCATAAATTCTGGCATGTCGTATTTTCATTTTCATTTGTCTCCAGGTATTTTTTGATTTCTTCTTTGATTTCTTCGTTAACCCAGTCGTCTTTCAGTAGCATTTTGTTTAATCTCCACGTATTTGTGGTTTTTCTGGTTTTCTTCCTATAGTTGATTTCTAGTTTCGTACCGTTGTGGTCAGAAAAGATGGTTGGTATTATTTCCATCTTCTTAACTTTATGGAGACTTGTTTTGTGGCCTAATATGTGATCAGTCATGGAGAATGTTCCATGTGCATTTGAAAAGAACGTGTATTCTTCGGTTTTTGGATGGAATGCTCTGTATATATCTACCAGGTCCATTTGTTCTAGTGTGTCGTTTAAGGCCAATGTTTCCTTATTGATCTTCTGTTTGGATGATCTATCCATTGGTGTAAGTGGAGTGTTAAAGTCCCCTACTATTATTGTGTTACTGTCTATTTCTGTTTTTATGTCTGTTAATAATTGCTTTATATATTTAGGTGCACCTACATTGGGTGCATAGATATTTACAAGTGTTATATCCTCTTGTTGGATTGTTCCCTTGATCATTATGTAATGCCCTTCTTTGTCTTTTTTTACAGTTTTTGTTTTAAAGTCTATTTTGTCTGATATGAGTACTGCTACCCCAGCTTTCTTTTCATTGCCATTTGTGTGGAGTATCTTTTTCCATCCCTTCACTTTCAGTTTGTGAGTGTCTTTAGGTCTGAAGTGTGTCTCTTGTATGCAGCATATATATGGGTCTTGTTTTTTTATCCAGTCAGCCACCCTATGCCTTTTAATTGGAGCATTTAGTCCATTGACCTTTAAAGTAGCTATTGATAAATATGTACTTACTGCCATTTTTTAACTTTTTTTTTTTTTCTCAGTGTTTTAGTAGTCCTTCTCTGTTCCTTTCTTCTTCTATACAGAATTGATGGTCACTTTAGTTTGACCTCTGTCTGAAATCTGTACTCTTTAACTCCCCTCCTCCCTCCTTTTATGATTTTGATATCATATCTAATCTCTTTTTTGTGCATTTGTATCCACTATGTTCTTATCATGGAAATAGGTAGTTTTTCCTATTTGTGGTCTTCTCTTTTCCCCTTAAATCAGTCCCTTTAACATTTCTTGTAGCACTGGTTTCTTGGTGAGAAACTCCTTTAATTTTTGCTTGTCTGGGAAATTTTTGATGTCTCCTTCCATTTTGAATGATAACCTTGCTGGGTAGAGTATTCTTGGCTGTAAGTTTTTTCCTTTTAGGACTTTAAATATATCGTGCCATTCTCTGCTAGCCTGTAAGGTTTCTGCTGAGAAGTCAGCTGATAGCCTTATGGGGTTTCCTTTGTATGTAACTTGACATTCTCTTGCGGCTTTTAGGATTCTCTCTTATCTTTAATTCTGGACATTTTGATTATGATGTGTCTTGGTGTGGGCCTCTTTGGGTTTATCTTGTTTAGGGCTCTCTGTGCTTCCTGTACCTGGACGTCTGTTTCCTTCCTTAGGTTAGGGAAGTTTTCATCTATTATTTCTTGAAATAGATTCTCTGCCCCCTTGTCTCGCTCTACTCCTTCCGGGACACCTATAACACGGATGTTAGTGTGCTTGATGTTGTCCCAGAGGTCTCTTAGACTGTCCTCACTCTTTTTAATTCTTTTCTCTTTTACCTGTTCACCTTGGATAATTTCTTCTAGTCTTTCGTCCAGCTCACAGATCCGTTCTTCTGTATCCTCTACTCTGCTTTTGAGTCCCTCTAATGAATTTTTCATTTCCAGTATTGTATTCTTCATTTCTGATTGGTTCTTTTTTATATCTTTCATTTCTTTGTTGACATTCTCACTGAGTTCATCTATTCTTCTCCCCAGATCAGTGAGCATCCTTAACACTCTTAGTTTGAACTCTCTGTTGGGTAGGTTGCTCATTTCTGTTTCACTTAATTCCTTTTCTGGGGTTTTGTCCTGTTCCCTTACTTGGAATGTATTCTTTTGCCTTCTCGTTTTGCCTCTTTCCCTGTGCTTGTGTCTACGTATTAGGTAGGTCAGCTACGTCTCCTGCTCTTGGATAGGTGACCTTATGTAAGTGATGCCTTAGGAGGCTTCCAGTGTGCTTCCCTCAGTTCTCAATGTTCCAGGGGTGACCCCTATGTGGGCTACGTGTGTCCTTCTGTTGTGGCCTGTTTGCTCTCCCTGTAGGCACCCAGGGAGGCCGAGTTATGCTCCTTGCCAGCTGTTGTAATGCTCAGCTGCTTGTAGTTGTTGTGGGCCCTTCAGTCTCTTTATCAGGTGTGGGGAGCCCCAGCACAGTTGGCTACAAGTGCTAATACCACATTTGTGTTGCAGTATTTCTTTTAAGTGAGTAGGCCTCCAGCGTGGCAGGTTGTTTGGCTCAGGGCCTTACAATTGCTGTAAGCCTCTAGCCTTTAGGGCTCTTGTCAGCTCTCTGAGGATTGCAGCTGGGTGGGGCTGGCCTCGGGCACAGGAGCACCCAATTGTGTCAGACTTTGGAAGGTGGGGCAAACCCCCTATGTGGGTCTTTGAGAAGCACCAGTCTTCTGCAGCTGACAAGCCCTGCCGCCCACAGGTCCACAAACACAGTCAACACAGTCCTGCCAGGTGTGCGCACCCCGACCTCCCCAAGCAGACCCAGTCTCTCCATGGCGGGAGCCCTACCCACTCTGCCACCACCCCACACTCTCCACCAGCTCCTTGTGGACTCCCTGCCCCGCTAAAGTCGGCTCAGTTGCCAGGCTGCAGAGAATCCAGTCACCAATCTATGCAGGCCCACAAGTTGCCTGAGGGCTTGTTCTTGGGTGGGGCCAGTCTCTAGGGTGGGCTGCCTGCCCTGGCTGAGCTGGATTAAATCGGTGCTCTAGCAGGTGGGGCAGACCCTGGGCTAGCAAGCCCCAGGAAGAACTCCAATGGCGTCTGTGTCAGCACGCCCACACCAGGCCACAACAATGGCCGCCGCCAATGTCCCAGTCCCTGGAGAGGTCTCACCCCTCACCGAGATGCACTCAGGGCCTATTAGGTGAGTCTCTTTTCACCACAGCACTGTGCACCTTTCTTTCTGGTGATTTTAGGTTGCTTTCTGAAATGGGTGAGTTTGCGCGTGCCCTTTAAGAGCCGGTTTTAGTTTCTCTGTGAACTGGGCTTTCTGGGGGTGCTCCCCAATGCTTTAGTAGCAGGCACAGTCAGATATTATGCTGCTGGTCTGGATTGTGCTGGGTCCACAAAATGCCCACAGTGGGGGCTCCCCGGCTCAGGACCCCCGCGCCTCCTGGGAGGCTGCGTAGCTGTGAGCTGCTCCCGGTGGCCGTGAAGCTGGCGGCTTGTGAAGGCGGCGTTTTTCCTCTCCAGAAGGGAGTTTCTGCCTCTTCCACCTCAGTTATGATTGTCCGTTGTTGCAGGAGTTCCTCTTATCCAGTTTTCAGTTCTGTCTCAGGGGTAATTTTTCCACGAGTAGTTGTAAATTGGCTGTGTCCACGGGAGGAGGTGAGTTCCGAGTCTGCTTACGCCGCCATCTTGACTTCTCTCCGCCATGCTGACACCTTGATCTTGGATTTTCAGCCTCCAGAACTGTGAGAAATAAATGTTTGTTGTTTAAGCCACTCAGTCTAAGGCATTTTTGTTATAGCAGCCCAAACTGACTAAGACACTCACTGAATATTTGCTGAAGGAAAGAGCTAAACTAGGCTATTAAAAACAAACAAATCCATTACATCATCACTGTCGCATTCATTTAATAAAGTAAATGATATTATAATGCCACAAAATTAGGAAGATCATGATTGCAGAATAAAGGACATTTAGAAAATTGACTCCAAGTAAGTTTATTAAAAAAATCCCTACATTTTTCTTATCTTTGAACTTCCCCTTAGATAGTAAAACCTTCTCACATCTAGTCTTGGGGCTGACATCAGGGCGAGATTTTGAGAGTCTAGAAAAAACAGAATACTTCCTCTTTTCTGAAGAGGTCATGCACTAAAATAATTCTAGTGAATACTGGTATAGAGCACACAGTAGGCCCACAATATGTGTTCACTATACTGTTATTTCACATGTTTGTGCTTGAGCACAAGCTTTGCCCATAGTCTTTAAGGCCCTCCCACTTCTTTCCTCCAGCCCTGCCTCAAAGTTTAATTTTTAGCTCCAATGTCAGTTGCTTTGCTAGGATTTCCTGCGTACCCGTAGGTAATATGAGTCTATGACATTTTGTTTATACTCCTGTTTTTACACTTTTTGTAGCTGAATTACAATACAATTTGTATTTTTAAAATTTTTCTGCCTAGATTGAGGTTTCCATTATTGGAGGAAGGTGTTTTAGTATTAGGAATTCCGTAAATATTTGAGGAGTGGATGCCCCAGAGTGCAAGTTTAATTTGGCTTTGTTTAATCAAGAGACTTGATTCATTTGAATTGGAGATGGTGTAATAATAACAGCTAACACTACTGCGTATATGTGCTAATGCTACTGTAAACACTTTATGTACATGGTCTCATACAATCCTCAATTCTGTAAGGATAGATGCTATTTTATCCACATTTTAAAGTTGAAGAAAAAAATGACTCAGGAAGTTTAGGGAAGTTGAGCAAGGTCAAGTCACGAAGAAGCTGAGTTTGGAAACCAGATCTTTTCTGACTTTTGTTTTCAACTACCATGATATAATATTGTGTAGACCTGCCCTGTCTTGTACAGCAGCCACTAGCCATGTGGCTGTAGAGCACTTGAAATGTGAATGGTCCAAGTCAAGATGTGCCATAAATGTGAAATAGAAACCAGATTTTAAAGACTGCATATAAAAAAAGAATGTCTCATTTCTCATTAATATTTTTTCATATTGATTACGTGTTCAAATGATAATGTTTGGAATATATTACATTATATAAAATATATTATTAAAATTAATTTTACCTGCTTCTTTTTACTTTTTAATGTGGCTACTAGAACACTTAAAAATGCACATGTGGAGGCCAGCCCCATGGCCTAGTGGTTAAGTTCAGTGTGCTCTGCTTTGGCAGCTTGAGTTCAGTTCACTGGCACGGACCTTCACCACTTGTTGGCAGCCATGCTGTGGCAGTGGCTCACATACAAAATAGAGGAAGATTGGCAACAGATGTTAGCTCAGGGTGAATCTTTCTCTGCAAAAAAAAAAAAAAAAATGCATGTGTGGTTCACATTATATTCCTATTGGACAGCATTGATGTAGGCAGATGTTTTAAAGTATGTGTTGGAATCTACTAGGGAATCTGAAATCAATTTAGTGAGGTTTTTAAAAATTGTTTTTTACTTTTTAAACAGGCTGGATTAGAACAGAACAGAACAGACCAGAATAGAAAATAGAGTGTATCAGTTGTAGTAAGGGTAAGTACTGTTTGGTGAAACTTTTTTCAGTTATAGGTATGTGTTTATAATAGCTGCAATGTGAAATGTATTTCTTTTTTTTTTGTACATTTGCTTATATATTTCATTTCATCATCACAGTAACCTCGAGAAGGAGATAATATTATCCAACTCTTACAAGGGAGAAAACTGAAGTTCAATTTCTCTCTTTCCTAAGGCCCCATAACTCATTAGCAACTGAGACAGAAAAGTCCCCCAAATGTGCTGTCTGCTGTTTTAGTGTTTTTCCTGCTAGATCTGGAGCTACCATAGTTCCCACAAGTTGGAATTAGGATAGGATTATTGGGTGTGGGGTACCGATACGAGAAGTGTCTCTTTGAAGCCTTAACCCTGACATTCTAATGACCAGTGTGTTTTCTGGGGAGAGGTTCCTTAGCTTTCATCTGACTCTCCAAGGAGGTCCACGACTCCACCATGATGCTGATGTCACTCCTCTGAAATGTATTTCTTAGTTTTAGTCTCTCATAAAAGTGGGAAAGAACTGGGAGAGAGAGCCATGGGTTTTTTTTAACAGTTTTATTTATTTATTTAGTAAGGAAGGTCAGCCCTGAGCTAACGTCCATGCTAATCCTCCTCTTTTTGCTGAGGAAGACCGGCTCTGAGCTAACATCTATTGCCAATCCTCCTCCTTTTTTTTTTCCCCCGAAAGCCCCAGTAGATAGTTGTATGTCATAGTTGCACATCCTCCTAGTTGCTGTATGTGGGATGCGGCCTCAGCATGGCCAGAGAAGCAGTGCGTCGGTGCACGCCTGGGATCCGAACCCCAGCCGCCAGAAGCGGAGTGTGTGCACTCAACCACTAAGCCACGGAGCCAGCCCCACAGTTTGTTTTGTTGAGATATAGAGTCCTTTTCCATTAGGAAAGAATTTCAATCCTCTTTAAATTATTTCTTTTATTTTCCAGAATCACTCTAGGGTTGTGAATGGAGTAGTTCTCTATGGTTTTTCTCTCAATCCACCAGCCTCCATGGCAGTTTTCACAGTCTGTTTCTCCATCATTTTACTTCCCTTCATATGTAGCTTAAATTCCATGGTCTATCATTATAATCACTGTTTTGCGTACACTCAGTCTTTTGCCTTTCTTGCTTTGACCCATAACCCTGGCAAAATAATAACTCTGGTTAAAGTCAACTCTTTTGTCTACTCTATCTCGGGAAGATGCATGTCATTGGAACTAACACACAAACTTGTTGCATGATCTCATTTGCTCTCAGTGCTGTGCAATCCTTATACATTTTCCTGGTCCAGTGGTTGTCAAACTTTAACATGCACCAGAAACACCTGTGTTTTACACAGATTGCTGGGCCGTACCTTGAGTTTCTGATTCAGTAGGCATATTAGCTATCTATTGCTGTATAAAAAATTACTTCGAAATTTAGCACCTTACAACAAAGTTTTTTTTTTTTTTTTTTTTAATCTCATACCACTTCTTTTTTTTTTTTTGTGAGGAGATCAGCCCTGTGCTAACATCTGCCAATCCTCCTCTTTTTTTTTCTGCTGAGGAAGACTGGCCCTGGGCTAACATCCATGCCCATCTTCCTCCACTTTATATGGGACGCCGCCACAGCATGGCCTGCCAAGCAGTGTGTCAGTGCGCACCTGAGATCCGAACCGGTGAACCCCAGGCCACCGCAGCAGAGCGCACACACTTAACCACTTGTGCCACCGGTCCGGCCCCCCTCTCACACCATTGCTGAAGGTCAGGAATCTGGGAGAAGCTTTTCTTGGTGGTTCCGGTTTCGGAGCTCTGGAGAAGTTGCAGTCAATTGTTGGCTGGGGCTGCAGTCATCTGAAGGGTCGGACGATCCTCTCCTTGGCTCATGCAAGTGGCTGTTGGCAAAAGGCTATAGTTTCTTGCCATGTAGGCCTCTCTATGGCACCTTGTTTCTTACAGAGCAAGTCATGGGAGAGAGAGAGAGAGAGAGACAGAGGCTACAGTCTTTTAAACCTCTGTTTTATTCTATTGGTTACACAGACCAATAAACACAATTGTATCTTTGTACAACGTTGGAGCGGACTACACAAGAGTGTGACTACCAGGAGGCAGGGATCATTGAGGACCGTCTTGCAGACTGGCTACCATAATAGTCTAAGGTGGGGCCTGAGAATTTGAATTTTTAGCAAGTTTCCAGGTGATGCTGATGCTGCTGGTCCGGGGATCTCTTTGAGAACTATGGCTGTTACTGTACAAAATTGGGGTTCTCTTGCCTGATGTGCATAAACAAGCCAATTAATTATGGCATCAGCTTTTGGGAGAGAAATCAGCTTGATTCTGTGAGATTGATCTGCAGGGAGACGGGGTGCGTGTCCTCAGATCTGTCTCCCCAATTCAGGATTTGGAGTGAAATTGAAGAGGTTAGGGAGAACAGGCTGGCACGTGGAAATGTTGGTGGGACAGGTTTTGATTGATGGGCTTCAAGCATTTCTGGTAAGGTTCTAAACATTTCTGGTAAGGTTCTAAACATTTATGGTAAGGTGGGGAAAGAATTTTAACACTAGATCTTCCTGAATGACAGAACCTTCGCTTCTGATAAGTGTCTGACTTTTAAGTTCTGATCATGTCCTGGTCCTTTGGTTCTGTAGGGAGGAGAATCTTTGGTTCCTTGGTCATTTCAGGTCAAGATTTCTGCTTCTGCACATGCTCTGGCTACGTGACTTTGCAAATTTCCTGAAAGACAATTTCTTAATTACTCTGTTGATGAGATGGGGTCAGTTGAACTGGTTCTGGAGGGCCCGCGGTTACATGGCTCTAGTCCATTCAGTCTCTCACTGCACAAACCAGTGGTTTCAGAGTGCAATCTGTTGAGACTTGAAAGCTCAAGTAATTTTAAGGGAATCAATTTCCATATCCTAAATTTCCGTGTATGTATTTCCTAAAATTCATCTGCTTCCGAATGTTCCTGTGCAGGAAGAATGAGAATTTCCTTTCCCTATTCCTTTTTCAAAGTCATCTTCCCTCCACTCACAAAAGAAGGGCATCTCTCTTTCTTTTTTCAGAATCTTATTTTGATGTATTGCCCCAAAAAGGACAATTTAAAATTGCGGTGTCAGGGAAGATCCTTTAATGCTAATTAAGATCCTAAATACAGATGCATCTCCAATAAAATTTTACATTTTGCTTTTAATAATTTTGAATAAAATTATATTTATGTTGTGCGATATGTGTGATTTATAAGAAATATATATTTAGTCATTCAGATGACCAACATATGTTTCTTATATGTAGTTGGTCTTCACCCACTGTTCCTGGCTAGCAGCTTCCAAAAGCCTTGGAATTTCCTGAGCAACAAGAGCAAGGGGAGATAGTATTTGGTCTGTTGTCCTCAGTTCTTGAAATCGCTTCAGAGCCATAAAGATGAAATGCGTGTCTTGTTATTCACTACAAGCCCCTTTCCACAACTGGGTTTATGTTAATGAGGTGACTTTTGGAAAGCACCTAAGGATGGGGGCCGGGTGCCAGGGGAACCAATCATGAATAGAGGGGTGGGACTTTCAGTCCCATTCTCTCATTTTGGAGGAGAGGAGGGCGCTGGAGGTTGAATCCATCACCGATAGCCAGCGATTTCATCTACCGTGCCTGTGTGATGAAGCATCCATAAAAACCCAAAAGGAGGGGGTTTGGAAAGCTACCTAGTTGTTGAATACTAGGAGACTTGGGGAGTGGTGCACTCAGAGAGACCATAGAAGCTCAGTGCCCTGTCCCCATACACACCTTTTCCCATTGCATACCTTTCCCTATGCATTTCTTTCATCTGGCCGTTCTTGAGTTATAACCTTTTACAATAAACTGGTGGCCTCGTAAGTAAAATATTTCTCTGAGTTCTGTGAACCACTTTAGCAAATTAATCAAACTCGAGGAGAAGAAGTCGCTGGAAACTCCAATCTGTAGCTGGTAGGTCAGATGCACAAGTGACAACCTGGGCTTGTGACTGGCGTCTGAAGTGGGCAGTGCAGAGGAAGGGCAGTCCTGTAGAACTAAGCCCTTAACCTGTGGGATCTGGCGCTATCTCCAGGCACATAGTGTCAGAATTGAGTTGAATTGTAGGACACCCAGCAGATATCTGAGAATTGCTTGATGTGCGGGAAAAACTCCTTCACGCATTGTAATTGGTGATCAGAATCCTTAGTTGTTTTTAATTGTGTATTGGTGAGAAGGTTTACCAAACTCAGTACAAAATAATAATTTTTTTAACATTTACGAACCTTACGACAAGAAAAAAATTTGATTTAAATACTAGTTACTGTTGCAGAGAATGATGGAGTGATTAATGAAAAAACAGTCCAATATAAAAATTATATTAAATTAGCATAAATTCTATGGGGAAGGTAAGTAGAAATAGTATTTCAAGAAAAAAAGAAAAATTTAAATTATTCTTTTAAAGAAGAGTATTATAATATATTTTTACAACAAATGTTTCTAGATATCAGATTATTATGTTATTTTGATAAGAAATAAAATGTGTAAAATGTCTGAAATGTGTAAACAGGCTAAAGGATGATCGCATGGCTTTTCAATGTCGTATTAGAGCATTGTCTAACAGGCTGAAACATGAATTACCTAATTTTCTAAGGGTATGTACCCTTTTTGATTTACTATTTACTATTGATCAAAATATTTTATAATTTTTTAAGGGTAGATGCTAAATTGTAGAAAACTAATAGCAATGCAAATATTCTTGTGCAATAGCATTTCAAATGAATTTTGCCCAGTAGAGATGTGAATGATTTCTGTAGAAAAGATAGCTTACGTTTCTATTGCCCTGTAGGACGTTAACCAGTTTCATATCTGATTTAGCAATCTTATTTCATCATACTTCCTTTCAGAGACTATGAACACTCTATCTCTCCTATACTCGTTTGAACCTGCTATACTGTCCTGCTGGTTCCCTCATTAATGACTTAAATAAATCTTTGTCCCATGCTCATTTTATATTTCTATGAGTCATGTTTTTAATTTTTGTAAATTATACTTGATTCCAGTGTCTACATTTTTAGAAGTAATATAAGGTTTTTATTGAAAACATCTATATTTACAATGTACCAGACATTTATATCCTTAGCAACTTTTTAAACTTATAATGAAGAATTTTAAATGTCAACTTAAAAATGTGTGAGGACATAGTTTAAATAAATTATTCTAAAGGATATTTGAGGAAAAAACATTTGGGGGTGATTATTTCATCACTACTTCTTTTCTTTATTTTTATTTATTTATTTTATTTTTGTGAGGAAGACCAGCCCTGAGCTAACATCCATGCTGATCTTCCTCTTTTTGCTGAGGAAGACTGGCCCTGGGCTAACGTCTGTGCCCATCTTCCTCCACTTTATATGGGACGCCGCCACAGCATGGCTTGACAAGCGGTGTGTCGGTGCATGTCTGGGATCCAAACCTGGGCCCCCAGCAGTGGAGCGCAGGCACTTAACCACTGCACCTCAGGGCTGGCCCCTATTTGATCACTTCTTTCCCCTCAAACGTTCAACACCTTTTCCTCTTCCGCCTAATCGTTATTAGTTTTGACCTGGTTTATTTACTATTGCACTGATTAAAGTAGGAGCAATCAGAAGAGAATCTCTACTATATCTCTTCACCCACCATCAGCAGTCCTCCTGTACTCTGCTTTCCTACCCTCCAGCATCTTCGCTCCACTCTGGCCCACTTAGTCTGTCGATGTTTACTATTGTGTGCACGTGACGATAGTCTTCATAACCTAGAGCTGACAGCTTCTGTATTTGTCTATTATACCTTTTTTCAATTCCTGGAATTCTCATTTATGTAATAATTCTCATTTATTGATAAGCTAATCAATATTTTTCAGAGGTGACAAATAAAAAAAATCATGAATTGGAAGACCCATGAGTGTGTGCGTGTGTTTGTGTGTATGTGTGAAAAAGAGACTGTGCTAGGGAGAGAGCAAATGATAGCAAATAATATTTATTTATGTCTAAAGATGGGGATCAGAGACACAAGAATAGTCTTTTACTTCTGACTTCACTGTTTCTACTCAATGTTTATATTGGAACTATAAAAGAAGATGGAAGGCAGAATTGGATAAATAAATAAGTTTTACCACCACCCCTTGTGTCCCAACCCCATTCTGCCCTTAGGTCCACTAGACTGTGAAATTCCCTGGACAGGTATGTTGTCTTATTACTCTTGGTGTCTAACTAGTTTCAGTGCCTGACACATAGTTGTTGTTCAAAAGATATTTGCTAAATGAAAAAATTAACTTATTTTAATTACTTTTTACACATTATTTTATAAAGAGATAATTTATATATTTTTAAATTTATTCAACACATTTATTAAGTTTCTACTATGTTGTAGACATTTGTCTAGATCCTGGGTTAGAGTCAATGGTAAACAAAGACAAACGTAGTTTAGAATTGTTCTATCTATTCAGGGCCTGTAAATTCCAAGAATAGAGGCTAGGTTAAGGATTTTATGCTGTAACTCGATAGACTTGATAAAAACTCATAGCTAGAAGGAAGTTAAGATATAATCTAGGCTAATGGCCGTATTTTATAGATGAAGTAACTGAAGTCAAGGAAGTTTATGTGATTTGCCCCAAATCACACAGCTAGCTCATATCATAGCTGTGAACTCCCTGCCCAGGGCTTTGTCCATTACCATCAATCTTGCTGCCAAGTAGAAACATTAATGTAATCAAAGACAAGCATTTGAATGTGTAGGCAAGCTTTTTCTTCTTTTTTCAAATAAATGGGTTCTTATGACTTGTGAGTTGTTTGCATGGCCCAATTTAATACTACCTTCAACTTTCATGCACACATGGCCATCTGCTCTTTGCAGTTTGTCATTATCTATCAATAGTATTTATGATAATATCTTTATTTGGGGGAAAAGAAGGGCTATTTATTTTCAGAGTCCTTCAGAAATGCTGATTTATTTTAAAAATACATGATTAATCTATTACAGCAGAGGTAGGCAAACCGTGAACCATTGTCCAAATCTGGCCTGATGCCTGTTTTTGCACAGTCCATGAGCAAACAATGCTTTTTATGTTTTTAAATAATTGGGAAAAAAAATTAGAAGACTAGTATTTCATGACATGTGAAAATGATATGAAATTCAAATTTTAGTGTCTGTTAATATAGTTTTATCAGAATACATCCATGCTCATTCAAATAATATCGAGGGCTACTTTCTCAATACAACAACACAACTGAATAGTTTCAACAGAAGCCATGTGGTTCACAAAGCTTAAAATATTTACTCTCTGGCCCTTTATAGAAACAGTTTGCTCACCCCTGCATTACATCAACAAATGTCATAGTGTACATCCCTCTCACTCCCAACTCTTGTGAAATGTTTAGGTAGCTATTGAATAGGAACCAGTCATTTCAATATTTTTGAGGACTACACCAAAGATTTATCCCTAAATTGCAAAAAACCCAAAATATGTCCAGATTTTTTCCTACTTTCTCTTCTTGTTTAATACTGTGCTTAATGTCTGTATATTCTTTTCCTCAAAAAATTAAAGTTTTCAAGTGATGTTTGCATCTGGCAGACATAAAAAGCTTTCCACAGCCTACCAACAGAAGGTATGTATCGAGATAATTTGTAATGAGACAGCAAGGAGCAGTGTCCCTATGGAATCTGACTACATTGTCCATGGGGGAGGATGTGTTTTTTTATGATTACTGTGTCTCAAGCTCCTTATACTCTAGGCCTAGATAGTTAAAACTAAACATTTCACATGGATTTAAAAGTTTAGCATTGTTGAGAAGGAAGTTCTGGGCTGATAATAGAAACAGTCAAGGAACAGTTTCTTGTTTTACTTGAGGAGACTTCTTGAGTTATTAAAACACATTGTACAACAACTTCACCTTCAACTCCAATAAAATTTGCTAACAATGCAATGAAAAAGAAATCTACAAAATGAGTATACATATGGAAATGTTTATCCTCATTAGAAGTTAAACAAATGCAACTTACAACAGTGATGGAATACCATTTTTCCTGTATTAAATTGCAAAGCAAAAGATTACAGTTTCTAATATTGGTCATTGTGTAGTGAGGTCATGAATGTTAATACTCTCTTGTGAGATAAACTTTATTTGTTGACACTCAAAGGATTTCCAAAAAGATGTAAAATGCTATTCAAAAGAATTTACTTGAACATTGCAGGTTTTAGTGCACTATGAGAAATACCAAATATTGAACAGTAGAGGACAATTCACAGTCTAAATTAAATCCCATCTTGGATAGCCATTGTTATCTAAAGCACAAATCTAACATGCCACTCCTCTGCTTAAAATCCTTTGAAGGTTCCCAATAATCTGCTGAGTAAAATCCAGTCTCTCTCTAGAGGCAATCAAGTCTCTGTCATCTTGGCCTGGACTTTTCCCCCTCTTGTTTCCTGCCATGCTACCTGCATCTAAATCCTCTCCTCCCTCCCTCACTTAAACTCATCTGTCCAGCAATTGGCCCTCAATCTCTTCTGCAGCATTAATTTTTTTTCCCTCTTTCCTGGAACATTTGCAAATGCTATACTTTCTTCCACCTTAAAAGAAAATTCTCTCCGGATCTCAGATAGCCTCTAGCTACCATCCTATCTCAATCCTTTTCTTTAAAACAAACTTTTTGAAAGAATTGCTTATATGTTTTTGATGATCTGTCTCCAATTTCTCTCCAACCCATTCTTTTCTCTCTCTCTTTTTTTTTTTTGACTATTTATTATGGAAAAATCTGAACATAAGCAAAAAGAGAATTGTGAAATGGACACCCGTATACCCATCATCCAGCTTCCACTTGACTATTTTGAAGCCAATCACAGATAAATGAACATATTCTAAGCAGCCTTTCAGACTCACCATCTCTCCAAACTGCTCTTGTCAAAGTCACAAATGATCTTCATCTCATCTACTACGTGGGGTAAAATACACACATATAAATTCTTCTGTAAAACAATAGTTTGGATTGAAAAATATACATATTTATTAAAAATGGAAAACAGAAAACAATCAACAGAAATTCTACTACTTAGAGATAATCACTATTAACATTTTAGTGAATTTTATCCAGATTTTATGACATACAAATTAACATGTATTGTAAAAATAAGAATATACTATTTTAAAACATTATTTAATGAATCATGAATGTACCTGTTTTTGTTCAATAAATTTTAGGTCTAGGTAATCATTTTTTAAGCTCTATAGCTTCCCATTATTTTTATGTTTCATGATTTATTCAAATAATCTTCTATATTTCTACATTTTATGTTCCCAATTTTAATTCCTGTAAACATTACTGTAATGATTATAAAACATCTTTGTGTTCATGCACTTTATTTCTTCAGAATAAATTCCTGGAAGTGGAATTTTGAGTACTGATTATTATTATTATTTTTAATGAGGAAGATTAGCCCTGAACTAACATCCACTGCTAATCCCCCTCTTTTTGCTGGGGAAGACTGGCTCTGGGCTAAAATCCATGCCCATCTTCCTCTACTTTATGTGGGATGCCCAGCACAGCATGGCTTGATAAGCAGTGCATAGGTCTGCGCCTGGGATCCGAACCTGTGAACCCTGGGCTGCTGAAGCACAGCATGCGAACTTAACTACTATGCTACCAGGCCAGCCCATACTGCCTATTTTTAAAGCTACAAAGCAATGTTGTTTCAAAACTATAAGCATTTAATCTATAGGGTGCTAGCCAGCTGGCAAAAGAAGTGTTCTTACTGGTAACAGGTAGTCATGGGGCGAATACAAAGAAAGAGTATGAAAATGCAGTGCTTCTTCAAACCTTATGCATGTACCAAGAAGACTCTGTGGTAAGTGGGTGATGAGCCTGAGTTAGAGGTTTTCCCAAACCCATACAAGTCTAATAGAGTAGATTAAGCTTCATCTACAAGCAGCCTCAGATCTTCCATCTAATGACTGGTCGTGAAACCTGCCTGGTCTTAACTTTGATGGGAATGGATTACCAGAAACAAAAACTTAGAACTTAGAGGATGAGCTAGTTTGGGAAATAAATTTTCAGTTCCATTTTCTATCTTCAAACAAATTTCATTAGTCATAATTTGTTTTATTTGTGAAATCTGAAATATATAGTCTAGTTCAAAAAATGGCTAAAGAAGATTTGAGAAAATGTCAATGCCTTTAAAAAAATGCTAGACTTTAATATGACAAAAATAAAATAGAAAGGAGGGCCAAAGGACTTGTCACCAAAAGACACCCTCCAACGAGCCTGTGGAAGGTAACCTGTTTCCTATTGTAGCCCTTTGAGGAACTTTTCTTTGGGGAAGGAAAAACTAACTTTACTCAGGCAGAGGAACCTGGATCTCAGTGGAAAGATCTAAGATGAATACGCTTTACACAAAAAAAATACTAAAAGAAAGACACACACTTAGATTTCTGAGGAAATAAACAGTCATTGTGGAGCCTATTCATTTCTCTAATTTAAATTCTCAAATGACCCTCAATTCTGGAATTGTAGAAAAGAACCTGAATACTGCCTATATGTTTGACCCTCTACCCAATATTTTCAAGATGTGGAGAAGAGCCTAGTAACTAAAATTTTTGCCCAGGGTTTACAGAGATAGTCATTTCCATCTGCTCTCAGAGAAAACTCTTGAAATGCAGAATGTCAGTCTAGGCCTGGGCAGTGATTAGGGTAGTTTGAATGATAATAGAAACTTAAAAAAACTTAGGTCAACCGTAAATCTGATTGTTTCACTTTTGTCACTGCAATTTCCAATGCTTAAGTAACATTTTAAAAATGAGACAGCCTACATGTTTACTTAAAATTTTACTATAAGGGAGGTAAAAATTGGTGGGTCTGGATTCTGTGTCCCCTTAATTGCTTTGATTTTGAATTAATTCTTTTAATTCAGGATATAATGTGAGTTTCAATTCCTTGGGCTGGATGGATTCTGGGGTTTAGATAAGAGATTTAGTAAAGTCTTGAGGGTTCAGTTTAATATGAGCCAAGGAGTTGGTCTGATAGCCTAGAAAATGCTTTTTGGGGGGAGTGGTGAGGTGTTTTCTAGATTAGATGTTATCAAGATCCAACCAACCTTAAGATTCTCCTAGTCAATATATAAACTTCATGATTGGGTGAGAAAATGAATGGCTGTGGTAGTAAATGGTGGGTCTGTTCTCTTATTGAAACTTTATGAGGGGTCTAATAAGACCTAAGCTACAACTTTTCATAGAATTATAGGGCTGGTAGGTTCTTTAGAGTAATTAGTCTCTTTTTTACCCAGTGGAAGAATTTCTTTTGCAATATCCTAGAGAGAGAGTTATCCTCTACTCTTCCAATGAGAAATTTATTTATCTATCTATCTATAATCTATCTATTTATTTTTAATTTTTGTCATGAAGAAGCCTGTTGAGCAGGTTTACATTTTTAAAATGTATTTTTAATTTCAAAAATTTAAAATTCCTAATAAAATTATTTTCTAAGATGATAATGAATTATACCTTTTAAAGATATCTAGCCATTGTTTCTAGTTCTAAACTTTATGGCATTCTAGGATAAATCCTGTTCCTCTTCCAAAATAATATTTTATGAAAAATATCTTTCAATATTTGGAGAAAAACTTTATGCCTCTGCCTGAGCCTTCTCTTCTCCAGCATAGCACCTCTAATTTCCTCAAGAAACCTTTGTATGATATGATCTGTATAATTTTTCCTTTGACGTTACAAAGGGCTCTAGTTTATTCCATTGCCTTTTCATGTGTAATATCAAAACCAGAAAACAAGGCTTTTACAATAGATGTGAACTCTTCCAGGACCATATTGTTAAAAAAACAAAATTCAACCAAGTAAATTTTAAAGATCTTATTGGCTTTATTCAGCAATTCATGAATTGGGCAGCGTCTGACCTAGCAGATAGAAAGGGGCTCCGAGAAGCTATACAAGGAAAGAGATTTTATGGGGAGAAGGAAGCAGGAACAAGGAAGTTATGCTAGACAAGAAACTGGCCTGATTATTGCAAGGTCACTTTCCTTATATGGGATAGCAGGGGTCTATCAGGCAGATTACCTAACTAATGTTGATCAGGTGATTCCTGATTGACTGGTTTAAGATTCCATTTCTGGAAGAGCTGAAACTGTAATTAAGACTCAATTTGGTATAAGAGGCTTAGTATAAGTGACTCTAGTATGGGCTTATTGTCTTTAATAATATTAAATATTTGTTACTGTCATATATATATGTGTCTGTGTATGCTACAAATATATTTCTCAGTAGTTGGTCTTTTAATAGAGCCAAGTACTGGTTTTTATCCCAATCATTTCACTAACAAGTAAATGTCTGTTTTTCCTGTTTGGCAAGAGGCAAAGATGTAGTTGATTTTTAAAAGTTCACTTTTTTTCCTGATTAAATAAATTGCACATGCAGTAAATGTTCAAATATTACAGAAATGTTGATTTACAACATGAACTTGTCTGTAATCTCTCTCTTCCTCATATAGCAATCTAAACAATTGGTAAATATGTTTCAGTTTTCTTTCTTCTATGTATTTGTATTTAGTAGCACATATAGGAAGAGGACTATTTAGGGCTTGGGCTTTGAAGTCTGATTATCTTAAATTCTGACTTTACCGCTCACTAGTTGAGGCTTTGTTTCCTCATTTCTAAAGTGATGATAATAATATACTTGTCTTATCAACATGTTGTGAATACAGTCATGCGCCACATAATGACATTTTGGTCAATGAGGAACTGCATATATGATGATGATCACATAAGATAAGGACCATATAGCCTAGGTGTGTAGTAGGCTATACAATCTAGGTTTATGCAAGTACTGTAGGGGAGTAAGAAATTTTCTTCTACCTTTTTAGGTTCTTCTGGCTGGTCTAAGAATTAAATTGACATGAGACAAATTAATAGGAGAAAAACAAATGAAAGTTTAAAACATGTATACATGGGAGAAACCCAGGAAAACTGAGTAACTTGCCAAAATGGCCAAAGCCCTCACCTTAAATATCATCCTCAGCTAAAGACAAAAGAAGATGTTGGGCGTGGGGAGAGTCGAGGACTTCAAAGGGAAGGAAAGCAATTCACAGGTGGATGAAAAGGAGCAAACATTTGGAAAACAAGTGTTTGGCCACACAGAAACAGAAGAACACAGAGGGGAGCCCAACAAACAGGCTTTTCTAGGTTCCTCCCTGTCTACCACCTAGTTCATGTGATGCTAAGATAATAGTTCTCTTCCTGAGACAGATTTTTTTTTTTCGGTGAGGAAGAGCGTCTCTGAGCTAACATCTGTTGCCAATATTCCTCTTTTTGCTTGAGGAATATTGTCCCTGAGCTAACATCTGTGCCCATCTTCCTCTACTTCATATGTGGGATGCCTCCGCAGCATGGCTTGACAAGCAGTGTGTAGGTCTGCACCTGGGATCTGAACCTGTGAACCCTGGGCTGCTGAAGTGGAGCGTGTGAACTTAACCATTATGCCACGAGCCTGGCCCCTCTAAGTCTTTTGTTTCTTAAAAGTAATTAGCCTAAAATAATCCTCATATTAAAGAGGTACATTTTGGGGGTGGCAAAATTTGTTCCCCTTCAGTATACTCTATGATGTTGCCTAATGACACATTTCTTAAATGTATCCCAGTTGTTAAGTGATGCATGACTGTATGTTGTGAATAGCATGGCATAATATTGTATAAATGTACCTTAGTTTACTTCAACACTGGTTATCGAATGAACATTACTTGTAGTCTCAGTGGTGTGCTGGAGGTTGCTTATACCAGCTCATAAGAGTTGCTTGTCACATTTCTTCCTAACTCTGTACTCAACTGACATCATGTTGATAGACTGTGTGTAGGAATCAGAATTTGCTACCCCAAAATGTGTCCCTTTGGTTTGATTATTTTTAAGAGCAAGAGACTCAGAAAGAAACTTTGACCTTCCCCACTAATTGCCTAAAAGAATTTAAGACAGAAGGCCTGTCCCAGGAAGGAGCTATCGCCATAGATAACTCTATGTGTGATAAACAGGAAAGCACCTAGCAAGGCCCATTTTTATCAAAGTTCTCTATTGGGTCCCATTAGCTATAGATGGCCCAGTAGACATTTGTTTACAAACTCTTGCTTTTCCATCTCCATGTGAATTGCCTTCCTCCCCTTTGAAGTCCCAGACCACTACCCCTGATATCCAACTTTGTCTTTAGCTGAAGATGGTATTTAATGTGGTGGCTTCGGCCATTTTGACAACTCACTCAGTTTTCCTGGGTTTCTCCCATGTATACATGTTATTAAAATTTGTTTGATTTTCCCAGTTATTCTGTCTCATGTCAATTTAATTCTTAGACAAGCCAGAAGAACTTAGAGGATAGAGGAATATTCTTCCTCTGCTACAGTTGAAATCTGCCACAGTAGGAGCATTTACACCAGGGAAATTGGCAAATGCTACATGAGGACTCCCCTTCCCTCCCTCCACCCTCCCCACACCATTTACCACTGCACCACTGTGTAGTTCCCAATTTTTTCTTATATAACTAACATTCTGGAACATATATATCTGCACATTGGTGAGAATATTTCTAAAGCAATATCTTTAAAAGAAAAAGAAAAAAACCCACCCCAAACTAAAATAACAACAAAAAACTCACACAAAACATTTTCATTTGTTCCTCGTTACTTCCTTCCACCAACCTGGTAATGAATCAGAAACTGAGGGAAAACATATAGGGCATCCTTCCCCTTCCCTGCTGAGTCCTACTGATACTGGTCCTTTTTGCAAGGAATTATGGTAACTTGGCATTAATATTGTCATTACTTTCAATTAATGCAAGGGCATGTGTGCACAGAAAGGCTTGATTGAAATCTTTTAGCTTTAGAAGTAACTACCAGATGTTCACTGGGGGAAAAAAGATGCCTTTGCAGGCATATCTCTCTTCAGTTCTTTCCTCCTTTAAGTGAATGGCTCACAGAGGGGAAGGTGAAAGGAGATGTAAATTTGAACCCTTACTAAATTCCATTCCTATTCTCATTATAATGAAAAAGTTGCTAATCACATCACAAAAACAAACTTCTTTTAACTTATTCTCTGAACACAAAGCGGGCTTGTAAAACGCAGATTGGTTCTTAAAGGTACATAGAGATACATAATAGAGAAGATCTATCAAGGAACCATCAGGAGGGCTAATAAAAGATGAACATAGAAGAAAGAAAGCTAATCCCCTGAGTTCGTTGTTGTCACCACCTCCCATCCTTTCACCCCCATCTAGGAAGGTATTGTAAAACCAGAATAGAACAGCATGAGAAACAAATGGCTAGTTTGTGCTGGATGGTTTTGTGCTATTCATACTTGCCCTACTTATTTGGAAAAACTCAGATAATTTATTTGACAGTTTTAGACAAGGCTGTCACTTAAGGGTAAAAAGAAAGAAGAGGAAGAAAAGCCAGGATCTAGGATCTGAGGTAAGCCTCGCTGAGTGGCCTGAAAGAAAAGGGGATCAGGACAGAAGAGAATACATTTGAGCCTCATTTGCATATCAGAGCTGCATAGAACAGTTGATTTAGGTACAACCTAAAGCACACAGTGACAATTTTAATAAGAACACAGCTATACATTTAGTTTATAGAAAAGTTTCAAGTAAAATCTTCAAATTTTAGAGAACAAAAATATGCAAGTGACCATGACTATACAAAATTTCTCCCCCTTATTTTAAAAGGGAAGAAATAGAAAGAAGAAAAAGAAAAAAGAGTAATTTCATTGACTATTTCTTAACATCATGGAATATTATAAGGATGTTCTCAGACATTCCAATGAGAAATTAAGACCTCCCTACTTTCCTCCTCCTTTTATATTGAAATTAATGTGATTTTTCTTTTCATAAAGCTAAACAACAGACTTTTCTAGAAGTTTATGTTCTCTGCTTTGAATTGTTTGGAGAACAAAAAAGTTAAAGTCAGAGTGTGTTTAGTCTGGGCTGAGTTGAATGTGGATAAAAGGAAATTGCTAGAAAAGTTGAAGAAATTAGAAAATTTGTAAACACTAAGGTTGTATTTCTCTCCAGGCAATGCTAACTAGGATTTGGCAATACGTAGATTTTTTGGGGAAAAAATGTGCACCTGAAATGCTAGTTACAACTTGAAAAAAACTTGAATATGACTGAAGCATTTTTTGTTAGCACTTGTAACTTTTCAGACTTTTCTTTTGGGTCCAGTCCATGAAGTCTCATCCCCGTGACCCTTTAGCAAGCTGAGTGACTTCCAACAAAACTCAGTCATGGGTGATGTTTAATTAATAGGGAGAACATTTATAGGGCTGTAATGTTCTGACTTAAGTTGGCAGTATCTATTTCTCATATAAATAAGGATAAAAGGATGCTTTGGCCCATCAACCCACCTGTTACCGAACCAAGTGGGCATGCCTTCTGGTGAGTTAAATAAGACTCTACACCAGTGGAAGTTGTCTCACAAAGTAAAGTGTATTTGCAGCAGTTAGGAGGCCATGAGGAATCATTTCCAAAGTCATGGCATCCCGGAACAAAGAGAAGCAGGAACTTTTATTTCAGTTGAGGAATGAATATTCAAAAGGGAGAGATGGGTATTCACTTGCACAGGCTCAGTTGGAGAACATGCTTCCACATAATGAGGCTGAACCTCCTCCTGGAGAGATCTTTGCATTAAAAATAAGGCAAAGGTCATGGGCATAGCTCTTGTGGTGAGGCTTAGTTTTAGGATGGCTGGTGGTTACAGCTCCCTTGAGTTTCTTGCTTGGTCAGTTTCAGGATGGCTAATGGTTACATTTCCTTAGCATATAAAAGGAAAAGAAACAACTTGGAAAAACAGTTAATTGCTTCCAAACCCACCTTTGAGCTTCTGGAGGCACCTAGTCTGTGACACAACCATTGGCCATAGCTGGATTTGGTAAGGCATACTAATAACTCCCCAGAGAGACATTGGAATTAGGAAAATTCTTACCAAATCAGAGCCTGTAAAAACAAAGAATGATGCCAAAAATAATTGTAGGATATCATCAAAAGTTTCTTCATCAGTTTGTGACAGTGACAATTCCTGAATGATTCTCCTGTATAAATGGAATGTATACATAGTCCTGTATGGTTACAGGAATAGAATGGTTACATCACATAATTAGTAAGATTCTTTTAAGTAGGGACTACTTCATCTGTTTTCTGGCTAATGTGTATTGTAGGTACTTTTTTTTTGTTTTCTGTTTTCTTCTAAACCCCTTTGGCATAGTTTTCTTCAACTTTGAGGTGTGGTGGTTTGTGTGTGTGTGTGTGTGTGTGTGTGTGTGAGGAAGATTAGCTCTGAACTAACACCTGTTGCTAATCCTCCTCTTTTTCCTGAGGAAGATGGGCCCTGAGCTAACAGCCATGCCCATCTCCCTCTATTTTCTTTTCATATGTGGGATGCCTGCCACAGCACGGCTTGATAAGCAGTGCATAGGTCCACACCCGGGATCTGAACCTGTGAACTCCCGGCCACTGAAATGGAGTGTACAAATTTAACCACTACACCACCAGGCCAGCCCCGAGATGTGGCTGTTTTTTTTTTTTTTTTTTTTTTTTTTTTTTTTGGTGAGGAAGATCAGCCCTGAGCTAACATAAATGCTAATCCTCCTCTTTTTGCTGAGGAAGACTGGGTCTTAGCTAACATCTATTGCCAATCCTCCTCCTTTTTTTCCCCCAAACCTCAGTAGATAGTTGTATGTCATAGTTGCACATCCTTCTAGTTGCTGTATGTGGGACACCTCCTCAGCATGGCCAGAGAAGCGGTGTGTCGGTGCGCGCCCGGGATTCAAACCTGGGCCGCCAGTAGCGAGCGGCACACCTAACTACTAAACCACGGGGCCTCCCGAGATATGGCTATTTTTAATGTGGATAACAGCATCCATGATGATAAAAATACTACAAGGAAGGCATGAAAACAGCCAAAGTAAACAGAGCTGTGGCCATCTCCAGTAGAAAGATCACAACTTGAATAGAATCACAGTCTTATAATTTAGGCTGGGAAGTTTGCAAACTTGTTCAAAAGGCACACTGCTCCTTTCTCTTCCTGTCATATAGCCTACAATATAGCTGTCCTGAGCACTATATATATATATATATATATGTATGTATACATCATATATAATCCTGAGCACCCTAGTCCTTTGAATAGGACTCTGTTGTTCTGAATAAATCCAAGCTTCCCATGAGCTGTTCTGCCTGGTTTTCGTGCCAACTAAACAGGATTGAATGCTATCGATATTAGTATTAATGGTAAGGGCTGTTGCCTGCATGGTTTATTTCCATTGTGCTTTTCAGCTGCTTTCGCATTTCCCAGGTCTTAGAAGTAATATCACTTAACTAAAAATGAAATAAAAGCTTTCCTCACTACTCACAATGTATGGGAATGGGAAAAGGAGTTTAAATTCTCTGGCAATTGAATGACCCTAGAGGTGACTTTGTGTGTCTACTATGTATAAAAATGGCTAAAGGCTTTTATTGGAACAACAGTGGAACAAAGAAACAGTTCTAAAGAAGAATTTTATTTTTCTGGTTTTTGTTGTATAGAAGTAAAAAAGAATTTAAATAATACAAACAAAACTGCCTTGGAGACTGAATTTAAACGATAGGGCATAGGAAAACTATCAAGATGCTTTATAGAATGGATACTGATAATAGCTACCATTTACTGATCTTTTCCTATGGGCCAGTCACTGGGTTTTATATACATTGCAGCTCTGAACAGTAGTAGGAGCTAGCTATGAATTATGGAGACCCCATGATGAAACAAAGATAGGCTAGGAGAGATTCAATAACTCGTCTATGGTCTTAAAGATAGTATTTAACAATTAATTTATTTATAAATATAAACATAGAATATAAAATTATAAAAATAATAAAAATTATTTTAAATAATAAAATACTATTAAAAAGACAGTTTTAACAGTATGAACATTTTGGAGAGGAATATGCTTTCCCGGGAGGAAAAAAGCAGTTTCTGAGGCCTCCTGTGTAGCCTCACATTTACAGAAATAGACACGTATTTTGCATCTTTAGTTCTTAGTCCATCTAACATCTTTCTCTCGTCAGAAATGAGGTCCTTAAATGCATCAGGTTCTTTCCTGATTTTTTAGGTTCTGAGGGAACAATTCGAGGTTTCATATACATTAATCAGTGAGTAATCTTCTGGAATCCGTTTTAACTGTACTCTGGAGCCGATTCTTCTGAAAAGCAGCGTTTCCTCTTTTGAAAGTTTTCAACCTAATTTAAATTTAAATTGGAAAATTTTACCTTATGTTTTAGTTATTTTACATTTCTTTAGTATATCCCCTGCCTTCAACCTAACTCTAACAGGTTTACTCATCTATTGAAGTCTGCCAGGCACTTCCCTGTCTGAATCTCACTTTTGGGAAACTGAGAAATCTCCTAGTCAATATTTTATGGAACTTTGCTGGCCTGTACAAACACTGAGAAGTTGCCTATCTTTAAGCTCAAGAAGTACTTACTCTTATGCATGTGCTTTAGAGGTATGAGTTGTGTCCTCAGTCAGCTTAAAGCACAATATGTATATGCAGTGGTTAGATGACATTAAGGTATCTACCATGGGAAGGAATAAAGTGACTAGAAAATGATTAGCATTATTAGGACACGCTGGAATTCAGGAATTATGGTTTGTTTGTTTCTATATTCCCTGTACACAAAACTCTTCTCGGCTGATGTCAGTACGTGCTCATTTACTTTTTAATTGAATAAATGAAAATATAATTTTTTAAAAGTAACAAACGAGAAAATACTTTGACAGTTGATTCCTGGATTAAGGTATATATATGTACATATTGTCTATTATTTTATTAGTAGTATACTTTTTTTTTTTGCTGGGAAAGATTCACCATAAGCTAACATCTGTTGCCAATCTTCCTCTTTTTTTTTCCCTCCCCAAAGCCCCAGTACATAGTTGTATATTCTAGTTGTAGAACCTTCTACTTTTTCTGTATGAGCTGCTGCCATAGCATGGTTACTGACAGATGAGTGGTGTGGTTCCGTGCCCAGGAACTGAACCTGGGCTGCCAAAGCAGAGCATACCGAACTTTAACTACTAGGCAATCAGGGCTGGCTCAGTAGTATACATTTTCATTTTTGTTTTTTTTGGATGAAGATTGGCCCTGGGCTATCATCTGTTGCCAATCTTCCTCTTTTTTTCCCTTTTTCTCCCCAAAGCCCCAGTAGATAGTTGTGTGTCATAGTTGCACATCCTTCTAGTTGCTCTTTGTGGGACACCCCCTCACCATGGCTTGATGAGCGGTGCATAGGTCCATGCCCAGGATCCAAACTAGTGATCCCCCGGCCGCCGAAGCAGAATGCATGAACGTAACCACTACACCACCTGGCTGGCCTCCACATTTTTATTTTTAAAAAATAGTTGACCAGCCAAATAAAATATAGAGCATAACATTTTAATTTTTTCTTCTTTCCAAATGTATCTTATATGAATAATCTGAAGTTTTCTCCCTTCATTGAGCCATAACACTATTCTATATCACGCATGAGATTTCCTGTCTCTCACTTTAAGGCCTTGAAGATTAAGTAGTAGAGTGACATTACTATTTAATGTGGTTTAGCAAATAGTAGCCTGAAATGGTAGATAAAATAGCTAATCTTGGTCTTAATTAGAAATGATTAACTATTGATATTAGAAAAATTCTTAACTGCTTTGTACCTCAAATTCATCACAAGAAACGTCTTTGGAATTACTCTGTCATTACCATATATGATGGTAATAAACACATTATACTAGATCTTTTTTTTGTTTTGTGAGGAAGATCAGCTCTGAGCTAACATCCATGCCAATCCTCCTCTTTTTGCTGAGGAAGACTGGCCCTGGGCTAACATCCGTGCCTGTCTTCCTTTACTTTATATAGGACGCTGCCACAGCATGGCCTGACAAGAACTGCATCGGTGCGCGCCCGGGGTCCAAACGTGGGCCAGCAGCAGCAGAGTGCGTGCACTTAACCACTACGCCATGGGGCTGGCCCCTAGATCTTTCTTTATATTATTGAAAACTCGCTGAATTTTCAGTTTCATGCTATACCTATCGATGATTTAAATAATGACAAGTGATTACAAGCCAGCTGGAGCTCAGGTTAAAGACCTAAGCGCGTGTGTGGTTTCATTTGTCACAATTGAATGCTCTTATTTTCGTTAGCTATTTGACATTTTTATTCCAAGAGTTGCTGATTTTATCAGTTATCAACTCATCAGTTATCACTCTTGACTTTGAAGCCTTTTATTTTTACCCACTAGTCCTCACAAATCTAGTTTAAAGCACACACTTTGCAAATTAAAAAAAGCACGATGGTTCATTTGGTAAATCATCGAAGCCTGGAAATTAAAAAGAAATTAAAGATACTAAAATTAAAAAAATGAGATTTCTATTAGCATGCTTTGTGATATTAGTGTACTCTAGTAACATTTATTGTGCATCCTCTGATCCTGACAGACACTCATTTTATACTGAAATTAACATAGACTGTGTTCCTAGGTTCAGATAAACCCAGTTTCAATGATGTTTTATTCGGATTGTACTTATCGTTATGTTTTCAAAGAAGAAATAAATCATCACAGTTCTTCTGCACAAGTCAAACAAGTGAATGTGAGTATTTCACCATCAAGTTCATTATTTGAGATATTCCTTTAAGATGTGATCCCAAAACAGTACTCAGAAGCACTCAATAAATTTACAAGTCAATTTACTTCCAGTCTCTATAGACACTTTAAACAGCCTTCATTAAATTACAGAGAAGAAATGTAGTCTATTGACCTACATTCCCAGACCTTTTGCCACTCATTCTAGAGACACTAAAACAATGATGTGAGGTTTATCTAACAACTGTTCCCCTGCCACCATCATTAACTAAGAAAGATAAGTAAACACCGATAAGACATCAGAGGGCGTTTTACAAATGTCTTAGCTCTAGAAAAAGCTACAGGACTTCATTCTTCAGATTCAGTAGAAGAGAAATAAAACTCCTTTCCTCCTCCTTCTCCTCCCTCTCCTCTACCTTAATATCCATGAGTGCACCTGATTTTCAAGGTTCATGTTGATGATGGGCTTGGTTTCTTTAGATGTACTTCCAATTTAAGAGATCAAACAATGTGAGGTCCATTTCCTAATTGGGGCCCATTTAACTGTGGCACAGGGTAATGACAGGTTTCACAATAGGCTCAGATAAGCCTTAACACACTAGCTGGTTATTCACATCTCTTCATTCCAACACATGAGTCGGCAGACATTTCTACAGCTGAGTCTCATTTTGTTTGCATTCATGCTGCTGCTCCATCATAAGACAAAGAAGTTTAAGCGTATTACAAGTGAAAAACCTGCTACACGTGAGCATTGGCTTTACTTTTATACAAAGTGGGTCTCATCTCATGCCTCCAAAAACAAAGCCAAAAAAAAGTATTTTGAATACAATTGTATTTCATACCAACTTTGTAGACACTACCATTTTAGTCAGGGGGGCCAGAGTAAGGGTTTCATTCAAACAAGCCTATCAGCAGGAAATTCAGATAGAATCCACTGGGGATTTGTTCAAAATATAGGGCACTGGCATCTCTGAAAAAGCACCTTGAACAATAAGTCAGTCAGGCAAAGAGGAAGGAAAGAGCGTTTCAGGCAGAAGGAATTGTAACCATGAAGTTGACGCAGTGTAGGAAGTGCCAAGGAGTTAACGGGGCCAAGACTGGGAGTGAAGGTTAGCCTGCTCTGAGATGAGGCTGGAGACCTCATAGGCACCAGATTTTGTAGGGCCTTGCTGGCTGAGTTTAGGAGTTTTAGCTTTATCAAAAACGTAGGGGAAAGATACTGGAGAGTTTAAGGGGTATCTATTGTGGGATGGAGGACATCGGGGGATGGATAGGATGACTGAAAATGGGGTGAGTGCTGACAAATTTTTCAGCAGATCACTCTGGCTACATGGTGGAGACAAATGGAAGAGAGCCAGTGCAGCTGAGAGGCTCCCTCAGTTTTCTTGAGAAATGATTGTAGCTGGGACTCAGGTGATGGTTCTATAGGGAAGAGAAATGGATAGATTAGATTTCTAAGGTTCTTTGTAGTTTCAAAAGTATGTGAAAAGACAAAGGAAAGTAATTTGAGTAATGGAAGGAATACTCAAGATAAAATGGGAATAATTATGATTTTTTTGGTATGTAGAATGAAACTTTGTTTTTAATATGAAGTTTCTAATCTCTAATGCATGAGGGGTAAAATGTTATAATTCATTTTAGGAAACCTGGAAAAAAAGAAATATCCAACTCAAACTAGTTTGTATCCAACAACATATTATACTGAGAAATTAAGATTAATGGAGGCTTTCTTTTTAGACAGTTAATTTTAAATTACTTATATGATTAGGCCAAGGAAGATATATTTTGGTATTTATAGCAATAGATTTAATTGGAATACTTAATCAAAATTACAAATCTTTTTTTCTGAATTCTTTTCTTACAGCATGATGCTATGATATAATTGGTGAAATTACTCCTATTTGACTCGTAGCATCAATGAAAATTCAAAGTTGAGAAGCCTGTATATTTTGGTCTGCAGGGTGCTGACATATGTTCTCCATATGGTCTGAGTTATTTAGAGTTATGTTATTTAAACTACAGCAAGAGGGCCGGCCCGTGGTTTAGCGGTTAAGTGCACTTGCCCTGCTGCTGGCGGCCCGGGTTCGGATCCCCGGCGCGTGCCGACGCACCGCTTCTCCAGCCATGCTGAGGCCACGTCCCACGTACAGCAACTAGAAGGATGTGCAGCTATGACATACAACTATCTCCCGGGGCTTTGGGGGAAAAAATAAATAAATAAATAAAATTATAAACTACAGCAAGAATAGTAGCAACAGCTAAGTACTTGTGTTTTTTTCCTAAGTGCAAAGGGATTTGTTTCTTGATAATAACTGTTTGCTGTGCCTGACAAGTCTTAATCAGTTTTCATTCATCACTCAGTTCAGGCACTGTGCCTCTAAGAACTTTGAGCTTCCTACTTGGAACTGATTCCAGGACTTAGACCATCAGTGGGACAAGGAAGCATGTTTAATTTCTTTCCGGAAAACTCCAAGATCATCTTGTCTTTTCCAGACTTTTATTTAAAATGTGTCTATTTAAAATGTATCTGTTGAGGGGCCAGCCCAGTGGCGCAAGCGGTTAAGTGCACGTGCTCCGCTGCGGTGGCCTGGGGTTCACAGGTTCGGATCCCGGGCACGCACCAATGCACCGCTTGGCAAGCCATGCTGTGGCAGCGTCCCATATAAATGGAGGAAGATGGTCATGGATGTTAGCCCAGGGCCAGTCTTCTTCAGCAAAAAAGGAAAAAATAAGAGAAGGATTGGCAGATGTTAGTGCAGGGCTGATCTTCCTCACAAATAAAATAAAATAAAATAAAATAAAATGTATCTGTTTAAAATGTAACATTTTTTGCTATTTTCTCCTTTTTTGTTATTTTCAAATGTACGTAATTTCAGCCTCCCCTCCCATCCGCCATTTGTTGCAGAAAATCACACCCATGCTTCCTAGTCAGAGGACCTGTAAGACAATGGCACGGGCAATCTTCAGTCCTTTGTTCAAAAGATGTTGGTTGATCCTCCGTAGCTGCCATCTTAGGGGCCTCTATAGCCAGAGCTCTTCTGCTTTGCCTGTGACCCCCAAGGAGTAATTTGAATCTCCTTTGCCATATATTAGGAGAGTTATTAATTCTTTCAAAGAGCCTGGAATAATATTATGAGATATTCATTCAAACACTCCCCTCCCCTTAACCCCCCCTCAAAAAACATGCAACTGTATAAGATCCTAAAATCGTGCATGGAACATTTCCAAGAAACTGGACGAGGGGGCACAGAATCCCAAGATTAAACCTCTGAGGTTAAATTTTCGTCAGTTCCCTTGTAAACATAAATTTGTGCTCTGAGATACACGGACTGAAAGCCGTACCTACAAATTTATCTAATGATTTTCTGAACCAATTTCTATCTCTCCTTTGGAGAATGCTTTTCTCCTCATTGAAAGGTAATTTGAATCTTGGATGTGGATAGAAAGATTCTTCTTATTTCATTACTGGTTTGATTACTTCTGTAATAAATGACATTAAACATTTTTTACTTTTTGAATTTTACACAACTTAATAGCAAAAAGCACAAACACTCCAATTAAAAAATGGCAGAAGATCTGAATAGACATTTTTCCAAAGATGATACACAGATGGCTAGTAGGTACATGAAAAGATGCTCAACATTATTAATCGTCAGGGAAAGGCAAATCAAAACCATAATGAAATATCACCTCACACCTATCAGAATGGCTATTATCAAAAAGACAAGAAATAGATATTCGTGAGGATGTGGAGAAAAGGGACCCCTCGTACACTGCTGGTGAAAAGGTAAATTGGTGCAGCCACTATAGAAAATAGTATGGAAGTTTCTCAAAAAATTAAAAATAGAACTACTATATGATCCAGCATTTCCACTTCTGGGTATTTATCCAAAGAAAACAAAAACACTAACTTGAAAAGACATGTGCACCCCAATGTTCATTGCAGCATTATTTGTAACAACCAAGATGTTGAAACAACCTAAGTGTCCATTGATGGATAAATGGATAAAGAAGTTGTGGTATATATATACAATGGAATATTATTCAGCTATAAAAAAAGAAGGGAATCTTGCCATTAGTGACAACATGGATGGACCTCGAGGGCATTATGCTAAGTAAAATAAGTCAGACAGAGGAAGACAAATGCCATATGATCTCTCTTATATGTGGAATCTAAAAAAAAAAAAACAAGAACAAGCTCAGAGATACAGAGAACAGATTGCCAGAGACAGAGGCTGTAGGGGGGGAGGTGGGAGAAATGGGTGAACTGTTTCGTTTTTTAGTTTAAACAAAATTGAAAAAAAAATAAAGTCTAATGGCCGACTCTGTAAAATTTCACAAACATAAAGTATCTGATAACTATCCAAAGTTGTGAATAAGACAACAAGCCTATCCTATGCCATGAGGAAATTGATATTATCTGGAGAAGCAGTAAATGCATAATGGAATCTTCAAGTTTTCGTGAAATTAAGTCCTGACTATCCTTTCAGAGCTACGAACGGCCTACTGCTTCAAGTGGATCTGCTTTCAATGCGCATTAAGTTTACCTCCCCAAATTCTCTTTCTTGAATATGTGTCTTCTCAAGAATTTGTGGCGTGAAGGCCAGACTAGTTTATACGGTAGTTAAAAGAGGAAATGACTTGTTTATGTTTTAACTCCCTATTGTGCCTGGCACAGAGACCTGCCATGGCAAATACACACTAAATATTGAAATGAATGCAGAAGGACTATTGCTATTGATCAAATTGAGAACTTATGACTATTCTGGGTTTTTTTTTTTTTTGGCATAAATCTATTCCATTAGTCATTCCAATCACTCTGGCTGCTAATAATAATAATAATAATAGCAGTAGTAGTAATAGCAGAAAGAGGAGGAGGAATGTGAAATAAGAGCAGTGGTGAGTAATAGGTGCCATAGTAGCAGCAGCTGTTGTAACTGAGTTTCTTCTAAGAGCCAGACATAGCTGCAGATCTTTTACACACTAACGAGGCAGAAGCTATGTCGCCCACTGTATACACAGATTCATTCAGAGTGGGTGCATGGCCTGTCCAACGCCATGGGGCTGGAAAACAGCAGAGCCAGGATGGGAATTCAGTTAGACTTGACTTCAAAGCCTATGTTTATTCTCTATCCCACCTACTCCCTCCCTCTATTCTGTGCGCTCGGTGTTTCTTGCCCTGGCCCCAACCACGAGAAGGAGTCAACCTGTTTCTCCTCAGTTCATCTTAACATCAAAGGCTCGTCTCTCAGACTTACAATGTAGGAGCCTCTAACTCAGTAGAGAAGGACAGGTCTGGGTGTGAGTGCCACTTACCCCTGGATAAGCTTGGACAGTCTGTCTAACCTTTGCAGGCTTTAGGTTCCCTGCCTGGGAAATGTTGGTATAATAATACTACCCATTGTATGGATTAACCTAGATGATATAAAGTGCTTAGCAAAGTTACTAGCAAAAAAAAAAAAAAATTAACTTCTGAGTTTAATTTTTAAAGTCTTATGTAATCTGGCCCCTCATTTGCTTCTCTTTTTGAAATTTTATATAAGCAGTGATATATTTCTACAAACGTTTTCTTGCATTCATGTTTCAAGGAGGAAGAAGTACTGTAAAGTAGAGCTTCTTAAATTTGGCAGCATGACAGAGTCTCCTGGACTTTTCAAAAATAAAAATCCTCAGATTCTACTTTAGATGTACTAAATTAAGCTACTGGAGTGGGGATGGGGGAGCGAGGCTCTAGAGTTTGCGTTTTTAAAATGTTTCCCGAGTGATTCTGCTGTAACCATCCACTCATTTACAGATTGCCTTTGGGAGCCCTGTAAGTCTTTTTTGGGAGGCAGAATTAACTTACTTAGAAATCCTCTATCTTTGGAAGTAAAAACCATTTTAGGATATTGTTATGGGTTAAATTGTCTTCCTGAAATTCACATGTTGAAGTCCCAACTTCCAGTATCTCAGAATGTAACCATATTTGGAGATAAGGTCTTTAAAGAAGTGATGAAGTTAAAATGAGGCCATTAGAGGGAGGTTCTAATGCAATATGTCTGATGTCCTTACAAGAAAAGAGGAAGAGACACAAGGGGTGGGAGTACACAGAGGGACAACCAGGCGAAGAGGAACAAGAGGGCAACCATCTGCAAGCCAAGACAAGAGACCTGGCACCGATCCTTCCCTCATGGCCCTCAGGAGAAATCAGACCTGTGGATGCCTTGATCTTGGACTGCTAGCCTCCAAGACTGAGAGAAAATAAATTTCTGTTGTTTAAAGACACCTAATCTGTGTTATTTTGTTATGGCAGCCCTAACAAGCTAATATAGATGTCATATACCATTGGAAAGAGCCATATGACAGGGAAAATATAGTTTTTAATTTTGGTGGACGTCATAGTGTTAATTAAAAAAATTTTTTTTTAGTCTATTATCAGGAATTAAGTCCATTCCTCTGGGTTCTCAGGTATTCAGTTCTGACAGCATGGGATTGAACATTTTAAAACATGTATGAAAGCCTGTCTAGAATGAGTTTTGACCTTAAATTTGAGAAATTAAATTGCAAATCCACTCTTAATGATTGACCATATGAGTTTAAGCAATTAATTGTGCTTTGATCAATTCAGATAGTCACAATTTGAAGGCATAACTATATAAATGTACTAGTAATCAAGCTCATTGATTATAAGATTTAAAATGTATAGAGTGGTCTAATTCTTGATATAGCCAAGCAACAAAAGCCATATTGTAATGTTATAAATAGATAAATACAAAAGTCCTCATTTTGGGAGCAGAGTCCATAATCTTTCTAAAAAGTGGCAGAACACTAAATATGTTTCTTAGCATAAAGTGTGAGTTTCCTTGAAAAGAAATAAGATTGGCTTTGTAATGATAACTTCTTGGACCTAATTTAACTCAGTATTGTCTGTTGGGATGTTAATTATTTCAAGCAGAACTTTTGCAGGATATTCTGCCTATTCTCCCTTTTTTCTTCTCCCAAGTACTCCCAAATTTACTGTACTTTTAACAGCATACACACGTATCACAATATATTGTAAATATCTATTTACGAGCCTTAAGGACTGTAAATTCCATGAGGGTAGGACCACATCTGTCTCTTTCTTCATTTTTCCTATCACTCTCCACAATATCTGGCACATTGTAGGTGCACAATCAATATTTGTTTAATAAATCAATGTATAACTGAAACAAAATTTATTATATTTGACCTATTTTATGTGATAAAAGTAAATATTGAAGTGTAACTTAGAAGAAGAGAGATCCTTTGAGGCAGATAAGTAATATCTTTGTACCAATTAGCTAATCCTAATTGAACATTGATTATATGCAAAGCACTGTTGCTGAAAAAAAGAAAACATATTTTCTCCAGGACACTTAGAATTTTATTAAGGAAATAATGCACATATACACAAAGTTAACAATTCTGAATAGCATAGGGAATTTTGTATATGAATGTAGAAATATTATGCACATTTTTCATAATTATACTTTATTAAATTGATAAAGATTTTATTAAATTTTAAAAGTTTATACTTGCTTATCTATTTCTTGAGTCCGTATTTGGCTGCTGTAAGTGTAGGAGGATAGGCCCAGGAATTTGAGAAGTTTTGAGAATCCACTTACGTAAGCTCAGAAGAATGTTTCTTTAGAAAAATAAATTCCTAGAGAAAGATGTAAGTTAAAATGACTTCTCTGCATAGAATTCCAGAATATCCACATGAGGTACATGTAGGGGTGTTCTGATAATAGGAATAGTCTATGGAAGATTATTTTGAATTTGGCAGGTTGAGTAAAATCATTATTGAAATGTATGTGTTTTAAGTTGTCTATTATCTTGATTCTTCAATGGGACAAAGACAATGGTATGTGTTCACCAAACCATTTTATTTTTGTCTTGAGCACATTGGAAGATGTATTTCCCAATTCCCTTGTGGCTAGGTAGTATATCATGTCACCAGTTCTGGCCAACGGAAAATCAATGGAAGTGATATATGCATTTTTAGATCTGGTCCATAAAAATCTCTCACACACCATCCTCCTCCTTTCTTCTCATGGATGACATGGGTTGAAGTGGCATCTACAAGATGGAAGTAGCCTTGCCCCCGAGTCCCCACTTGGACCTGAGTAACCCACCACCCACAAACCAAACTGCCAATCATATTTGACTATTACAGGAGAAATAATATATTGTTTTAAGCCACTGAGGTTTTTTTTGTATCTCTTTGTGTTTTTGTTGCAACAGCATAGCATAGCTTACCCTGACTAATTCAGTCTGCATGTTAAGAGAAAATAGATGTTATCCTTCTATCACTCAGAATTTATCAAATACTCTGAATTGCTCTCATGTTAAGATAATGTTTTCCAAAACTTTAAAGTCTTTATTAATCCTTATCAAATTTGGCTCTATACTTTATTTTCCATGTGCTGTGAAAAACTCTGTGAATTATTGAATGTTAGACAACAATTGTAGGTAGTTAAAAGAAAAGATAAATTATATTAAAACGGAATTGCCAAAGGTTTGAAGAGAGTTACAATAGGAACTAAATGGTGAATTCTAAGGGAATGAAAGGTTACATTTGGTAACTCAAATTGGATTTCTTTTTATATTGGTAGAAGGGTAGGAGCTTGAAGGGAGAACTGTTGAAGGACACTTTGGGGGATTGAGTCAATGTTTTTTTCTTTCCTTTAGTTATTTTTATAGTGCTAGTAAATAGAGATGTAGTCCATGCAAATCATAGGTCACAGTTTTCTTTAAAATTTTTTTTTTTTGTGAAGAAGATTGGCCCTGAGCTAACATCTGTTTCCAATCTCCTCTTTTTGCGTGAGGAAGATTGTCCCTGAGCTAACATCCGTGTAAATCCTCTATTTTGTATGTGGGACGCCACCACAGCATGGGTTGATGAGCAGCATGTAAGTCCACACCCAGGATCCAAACCTGCAAACCTTGGGCCACTGAATCAGAGCATGCGAACTTAACCGCTATGCCACTGGGCTGGCCCGTCTTTTTTAAATTTTAAAAATTTAATTTAAATAATTAATTTTTAAAATCATTTATACCTCACATGTTTCCAAGTTCACAAGACACAAAAGGTTGCAGTACATTTAAAAGTCTTCTTCCCACCTTGTTCCCCAGATCCTGAATTCTCCTCATCGGGAGCAAATAAAGCTACCAATTTCTTGTTTATTCTCTCAGAGGTTTTATGTATTTATAAGCAGATACATCTATATGATCCCTAATTATTTATTTATTTATTTATTCATTTATTTTGAGGAAGATTGGCCCTGTGCTAATATCTGTTGCCAATCTTCCTCTTTTTTCTTTTTTCTCCTCAAAGCCCCAGTACATAGTTGTGTATCATAGTTGTGGAGTTGTAGCTCTTCTTTGTGGGATGCCACCTCAGCATGGCTTGATGAGCGGTGAGTAGGTCCGTGCCCAGGACCTGAACTCACGAAGCCTGGGCCGCCGATGCAGAACGCACAAACTTAACTGCTGCGCCACTGGGCTAGCCCTGAATTTATTTTTAAAGCACAAATGATAGCATGCATTACTTTTAACACTTAATTCAACAATAATTTTTTGATATCAAAGTATATGTAGAATGCAAATATATCTAGCCACTTCCTCTATTAGCACCCTGGTTCAAGCCAGTGTCATCTCTTGATGCTATTGAAGAAATAGCCTTCTGACTAACAAACAGATCAACTGGAGTGATCCTTTAAAAAAAAAGTCAGATCATGTTACTCATCTGGTTTGGACCCTTGATGGCTTCCTATCATACTCAGAGGGAAGGTCACATTCTTTACTTTGGTTACACAATAGCCTGATTGTCCTCCTCCTCCTACCTCTCAGGTTTATCTCACACCTGTCTCCCCTCGTCATGTATACCACTGACACACCAGCCTCCTTGCTGAACCTTGAATGTGCCATCGCAGGGACTTAATACCTGTCCTCTATCCCTGGATGGCTCTTTCCCCAGATAGCTGCATTGCTAATTTCCTCATTTCTTTCTCTGCTCAAATGCCACCTTAACATGGAAAATTTCCCTGACAACCTTAAACAAAAAGGCAACAATCCTGGGCCATTCTCTATCTCCCTTACATTGTCTGGTTTTACCCTACTTGACTGTATATGTATTTATTTATTTGTTTATTGTTGGCACCCCATGTGAACAGGAACTTTGTTTTGTCCAATGTTGTATTCTCTTCGCCTAGATCAGTACTTGGCATATAGTAGGTGCCCAATAAGTTTTTGTTGAATAAATAAAGAAATGAGTTGCCATATTAGTACATAAACACGTATCTCATTCTTTTATTAATGGTTGCACAGTATTCTATTGGTGTATGGAATATATGGATGTACCTTAATATATTTAACTAGTCCTCAACTAAGCGATATTTGGGTTGTTTTCAATCTTTTGGGAAAAAGACAATACTGCAAAGAATAACATTTTACATACACAATTTTTAAATATTTGTGTAACGTATATCTCTGGGATAATTTCCTGAAAGTAGAAATACTAAGTCAAAGGGAAGTGCCTTTGTGATATTGTTAGATATTACTAAATTGCCTTCCATAGTGATCGTATCAACATATAATCTCATCAATTATGTATGAGTGTCTGTTTCTCTACACCTTCAACAACGTAATGTGTTAAATGGTCCATATCCATGTCATCTGACTTCTTTCCTAAGAACATTATCTTATCCCCCAAATTTGAATGAATTCCAAGGGACATATGGAGAAATAGCATTTTTCTAATTAACTTTCTAAGAAGGTGAAATGACTAGAGTAGGGACAAACACGATATGACACATTGGGAAGGTGATAATTAAATGAAAAAATTACAGGAGCGGAATTATTAGAAACATTTACCAACATAGACTTCATGCAAATAGATATAGAAGGAATGGGCAGAGATGTTTTTTTACTTTTATTTAGTGTTACCATCTCATTCAGAGTGATAAGGTTTTTCTATAGGTCTAGATATTCCATTTGGTTTTCATTCCACCACCACCCCACCACCGCCAAATTTGAGGTAGTCTTTTAGAGATTGACAGCTTCTTTCTTGGGTTTTTTGCTTCAGTCATACATCAGCAGCTTTTCTTAACAGGCATTCTATGAGAGAATTAATTAAGCTCTATTTAACTAAGGCAGAGATCAACAAACTTTTTCTGTAAAGGGCCAGGTGGTAATTATTTTTGGCTTTGAAGGCCATGTGGTTTCTGGTATAATTCCTTAACCCTGCCATTGTAGCTTGAAAGCAGCCATAGATAACACATGAATGAATGAACATGGCAGTGTTACAATAAAACTTTATTTACAAAAACAGGTGGGCACTGGATTTTGCCTGTGTGGCTGTACTTTGTCAACACCTTCCCTAAGGCATTGATTAATGTAATGAATGAACTTCTCTCATATGCAATTAGAATGGTACCAGCTATCTATTATCCTTGGGAGAATTCAGAAAATGGTCACTCATATCATTTTCTGTACAGCTAGTTCTTTTGCAAACCGTATATAAGAAAGGCTGTGGGATCTAGAAAACCACCTTGTAATTGATGTCAACTGGTTTCTCTGGAACCTGAAAGCTGTGCCTCTGGAAATGGCAGAGTGAAGCCCTCTTCATCCCTACTTAGCATTTTGAGTCTGTGGCTCCTTTAATTCCATCTTGCCCCAGCTTCTGAAGTCTGGTTGGAAGCACATACTGCTGCCTCTTGTGTTTTTTAATTCCGTAGCACACCCATGGCTTTATATTCTCATAACTTAATTGATGCCAACAGTGTTTTTAAATAAACGTACCCTCACTAGTAGTTTTTGTAAGCTTTGTCCAGAGAGTGGAAGACTAATGGATGGAGCACAGAGATATTTCTCACTCTAGGTTGGGGGGGGTGGGGGTGATGTGATTTCTGGGAGAAAATCAGCGGCCAGAAGAGTAACGAGCCAAGCACAGTAACATGGTGTGTGGGGTCCAGGTTGGGCACCGAAGAGTCACTTCTGGATTATGTAGGACAGGATTAGTCTATTCTGAGACTGGGAAAAAACACAGCTCACTTGTCTTTCCACATTTTCCTTTCTATTTTATTTTCTGCAAGCCTTCTAGTCTTTTCCTTGTACTTTTATATCTTTTCCATAAGGACTTAAGGTTGAAAGAGGAAAAAGTTAAAACTTAAGCTAGCTGATTTACTTTCTGGTTAGCTCTTTAAATAATAGATTAAGTTTGAGAGAAGCTCACAATTATTGAGTTAAGTTGGCTTTTGTATTATTTGTGAACTTTAGCTATTCTTTCTCTATTTCCAGGTAGCACAAATAATGAATTGTTGATTCTATTCTTAGAAAAATTTACTTCAATTTTCAAGTCATTAGACAATGATTATTTTATTTGGGTGGATAAATGCAGAGGTAGCATTTGAAACCCTTCTGTGTATTTTATCACTGTCACGAGTGCCTGAAATACACAGGTTTTCTTAGGACTAGAGTGACCCAGAATTCTTGTCCTTGGCCTTTCTTCCCAAATCAGACCAGAGAGAAATAAATACTTTAGTCTTTAATCAGTTAAAATACTGATAATTTGGAAAATAACAAACAGTAGACTGTTTTCCTGCCTATTGTAAAGCAAAATAAAATGTTTACTTATTGGAAACACTATATCTTCCTTAAGTCTCTCTCTCACTCCTATCTTTTCTTCTTATTTTCTTGATGGAATCCTCTTATCTGAGCAAATGTTTTTCTTTGTTTGGCTCTTATTCTGTGAGTGGACATGAGAGGCACCCATTAACTCCAGCGTGGGCTCTGTTTCAGGAGGACGAGTTTGAAATACAATTCTTATCCATCACATTTCTCTAATTCTTAGCTCTCTTTTACTGCCTTTAAACGCTTCATAAAATGAAAAGCTGTTTGAATGAAAACAGCTAATTCTTTTGGAGATGCACGAGGAAAAGCTATGAAGAGAAGCAAGGTTTCTTTCTATAGTATGTGGCTGCTCGAAAGTTGCTATTACATCAAAAGAACTTTTTTGTTAAGCTGATTAGAGTTTGAACAAAGTCTATTTCTAACATTCTCATTAGGGGAAAAACATAAGGTATCTATAGCTTTATATTTATAATAAATTTCAGAAGGAAAGTATATATTTAAACGTATTAATTGCACACATCAAAACAGGAGGCATATGTGGTGGGTACATTTCAAAAGGCCTTAGAGTTGTAATAAACATTCCAAACTTCGTACACTTATCCAAACTCATTCATCAAGAATCCAGGATGGGGAGCTTTGAGAACAGAATTTCTTGAGAGACTATCAATATCTTACAGTCTCCTGGAGATTCAGAAGTTTTTCATTCAATTTACTATTACTCTCTGTAAACCAGAAATGAAAGAACACTAAGATAAAGTAAAAGATAGGAAGTTTGTTAAAATATTGAAAAAAAAATTTTGTCCTTGATAGGGATAAAGTTTAAGAATATCTTATTTATCTGAGACAGTTTGCAACTTATATGTAGACACAAAATGGCATAATTCCTATTTTCAGTGTAATGTATCTGCCATACAATAAAGGTAATTAGCAGTACAATTGTTTCCAAAGCACCTTGAATTGATTTGGTAGGTTGGTTATGCTCTAGGTAACAAAATAACAGTCTAGGGGTTTGGCAGTTATTCTATAAACATTTTAGGGAGATTTTATTTCACATCTCTTCTTCATCATCTGGCCTAAATATTCTTAATTAGTTGCTAAGTGCTTCCTGTTTCCAGAAAATGCAATGTTATGTAAAATAAATTAAGAACTGAAATGGACAGCATCCAAGTATTTTGAACCATGTTGTAGATTTTTCTGCTTTCCTGAAAAGCCACAGCAAGTAAACTAAAATGTTTGAGGGAATATCAATGCTTTCTAATAATAACAGCTAGATTTATTGAGCAACTATTCTAGGCACTGAATTACACACATGTATATACTGTCTCTTATCCATTTATCAATTCAGCAAAGAAGGTCTTTTTTATCCTCATTTTCCAGGGAGAGCACCAAGGCTCAGAGAAATTAAGTAATTTGTCCAAGGACACATAATAAGGACCGTTTGGAGCAAATTCAAACCCAGATATGTTTGTCTTTAGATAGCATGCTATGTCCCTCTCTAATTTAGTGAGTCCTTTTAAATTTTTAGTATTCTGACCTATGACCTAGGTGACTGCTTGATTAACTTTGCTAGACAGTATGTTGACAGTAATATGCATATCTAACTATGACCGGAAACTACTTTTATTAACTGTTTCTTGAGAGTGAATTGTACAGGGCAGGCACAAGTATAGATGAATTGGGTCTTTTACATTACTGGAACTCAGTAGCTAACAGCACTATAGATCTAAGCTGTGATTCTTACTAGATGCGGGTTAGGTATCTTTGGCAATATTGTGAATTCCTTCCCATCATTATAATGCTATCAGCATTGATTGTGATGATTAACATCTATCTATAAGATAATTACAAAAAATTTAACTTCTAGAAAAAAATAGACACAGAATGACACTTTTTCCTGCTTACACTTTATGAGTTTACATAGCACTAGGATCAGAGGTCTACAAAGACTCATGCCATTGTAAACTATATTGCTTTGGAGTACTTAAGACATTTGTGTTTTAAAATCCACTGAAGCAATGGTAGTATTTTCCTTCTTTCTTTTTTTTTTTTTAGTGAGGAAGATTGTCCCTGAGGTAACATCTGTGCCAGCCTTCCTCTATTTTGTATGTGGGATGCTGCCACAGCATGGCTTGATGAGCAGCGTGTAGGTCTGCACCCGGGATCCGAACCCGTGAACCCTGGGCCACTGAAGTGGAGCACATGAACTTAACTACTACGCCACCAGGCCAGCCCCAATAGTATTTTCATTTAATGGAATTTCTGCCTTAAGTCTGTAAAAATTTATGGTGTTCTTTCTCTTTCATGTTTGTTTCAGATACGGAAGCAGTAATACAGTTAATTGTGATTTTTCACCACCGTGTGTTAGGAGAACTAAGGCTTATACATTACCATATGAGTCTCAAGTTAAATTTAAAAGTAATTAAAATATAGTGTTTTTTCTATCTTAGCAAATCGTAACACATGTAATTTGGGCTCTTTTTGCTCTTTGATTTATCTTATTATTGTTACCACTTTGGCCATATTCCTTTGTGTAATCCATTGCACCTAGCATAGTGTGTAGCTTTTATATAAGTATAACAAATATTTTTGAATAAAGTTGAGTCACAAAAATGTATGAAACTCTTTCCTCAGTATTCAGTTCATTAATGGTATTACCATCATGTCTGATCAGTAAGTGCATCTTTTAACTTTCTGGGTCATTCCTTCCTCTTATTTACTGAAGGTAAGTAGCTCCCATGGATCACTTTCTCCACCTTTGCAGTGGGAAATATTTGTGGCTGTGGCATCATAGGTGGCAGCTCTGAACCTAAACAGCTTCAATTTTTTGCTCTTCCTCTGAGCAATTTTTCTTCTTTCCAGACTCTTTTCTTTTCTTTTTCTCTTCCTTTATTTGGAGTTCTTCCTCTATAATAAAAAAAAAAATTTAGAATCAAGGATTTGGACTTAACCATTTGGCAAAGCAGATATTAACTTTGGTTCTGAAAGGTCTTGGGTACTCACTAACATAAGTGTTGGCTGAGGAAAGGAACTGTATCTAGGGAAAGAGGACAAAGCAAGGAGAAAGCAGAAGTTTGACCACTGAGAAGAGGCTACTGAACATTCATTTCTTCCCACGTAATGTTTTTGTTTAATGCCACAAAGGCTAATAACTCCTTTGTAAAATGTGAACTTCCTCTGAATTATATGAGCATTTATGTTGATGTTAAATTAACTGCATGTGAGAAACATGTCATCTCTAAGGGAACCACTTTATTAACTCTTGCTTGAGAGCACAATGTACAGGGCAGGGACAAGTATAGACAAAGGCTGTACAGGGTTGGGTGCTTAAGACGATTGGTGATAGATTCTGGGAGCCCACTGTGCTCGGATCCATAACCCTAGAAGTCATTATCATTTGGTCTGGTGGCCAATCTTAGTTTGTTGCAGGGTCCTTGGACCTAGTGTATGAGCTATCAAGATACCATTTCTTTAGGCCCTAGTGAACATTTCTTGGAAGAAATTAGTTAAACACCATTTAGATATAATTATGACTGTCCTCCAGAGCCTCAAGAAGTCTAGGCTGAACCTAGGAAATAGAAAAAAGAACAGCGAAGAACTGGGGAAAACCACTAAACTAAAAGATCCAGATTTTCTTTCCTTTTTGCCGTGAACAAGCAGTATGATCTCTGATAAATCTTATCTCTCTAGTTTCTAAATTTTTTAAATGGGTTGCATTGGGTGAGCTTTAAAGCATCATATGACTTTTTGTTGTTGTTGTTGTTTATTGCAATAACATTGGTTTATAACATTGTATAAATTTCAGGTGTACATCATTATACTTCTATTTCTGCATAGATTACATCATGTTCACCGCCCAAATACTAATTACAACCCATCACCACACACATGTGCCGAATTATCCCTTTTGCCTTCCTCCCTCCCCCCTTCCCCTCTGGTAACCATCAATCCAATCTCTGTCTCTATGTGTTTGTTTATTGTTGTTATTATCTACTACTTAATGAAGGAAATCATACGGTATTTGACCTTCTCCCTCTGACTTATTTCACTTTGCATAATACCCTCAGTGTCCATCCATGTTGTCACAAATGGCTGGATTTCATCGTTTCTTATGGCTGAGTAGTATTCCATTGTGTATATATACCACATCTTCTTTATCCATTCATCCCTTGATGGGCACTTAGGTTGCTTCCAAGTCTTGGCAAAAGCATCTTATGACTTTGAAATTCTACTTCTGTCAACTTTTCTCACTCATACTGTCTGTTTTTATTATATACTGCTGATGTCAATTACATCACTAATCTTCATTCATTCATTCATTCAGCAATTATTGCACACCCATCATGCATCAGGCTCTGTGCTAGATGCTTGTGATACATCAGTAAATAAAACTGACAAAGATCTCTACCTTCTTCTCCCCACATCCCCCAAGCTCACATTCTTGCAGACAGAGATACACAAAAAATAATAAATAAGAAAATGTATAGTATATTCGTAAGTGCTATATAAAAAAAGAGTAGAACTTGACAAGGAGGATCAGGAGTATTGAGGTGAGGAGGAGATCAAAATTTAAATGGGGTTGTTAGGGTAAACCTTATGGAGAAGGTGCCATTGAGTCAAGACTGGAAGAAGGTGAAGGAGGGAGCTGTGTGGATATTAGCTGTAAGAGTGATCCAAGCAGAGAGAATGTCTAGTGGGAAGGCCCTAAGGCAGGAGCATTCCTGTGTATTCCACTGCAAGGATGGCAGTGTGGTCAGGGGGATCTAGGAGAGAGAGATAAGGAAGGAGGTCAAAAGGCTGAAGGAAAGACATGTGGCTCTGTGGGCCATTGTAGAAATTTTGGCTTTTACTCTGAATGGAATAAGAAACCATAACAAAATTTGAGCAAGGAATGATATGATCAATTATTTTAGTACTCCAGGTGAGATGATGGTGGCTTGGACCAGAGTGGTGACAGTGGAAGTTTAACAAGATGTGATTGAATTCTGGTTATATTTTGAAGCTAGAGCCAACAGGATTTACTGACAGTTTAGAGATGGGGTATGAGAGAAAGAGAGATTTGTCTTGAATTACTGGAAAGATGGAGTTGCCAACAACTTTGAAGGGAAGATTACAGGTGGAAGAGGTTTGGGGAGCAATATTGGGAATTAAGTTTGGGTATTAGACTTTCAAGCAGAGATGCTGAGCAAAAAGAGTTCTAGGCTGGGGAATCATCAGTTTAGAGAGAGTGTTGAAAGCCAAAGAGACTGGATAAAAGAGATCACCAAGGGAGTGTGTGCAGATAGAGAAGAGAAGTCCAAGGATTGAGTCATGGTTCCTCCAGTGTTGGGAGGAAATTGCAAAGGACGCAGGAGGAACAACAGGGAGGTAAGGGGAAACCAAGAGATGTATATTTATCTATTTCTCATTACTGAAGGAATTCAAATTTATAATCATAAATTTACTACAGTAAAACTTGTGGCAGCTGTGAATGAATTAGGAATTTCACAAATTGAAGAAAAAGAAAATAATGAGAAGTGATGTCACAGGATTTAATTTTCATACAGTGGATTGAAGACAACAGTAACAAGAGAAATTGTACATCTACTGTTGGACTTTTCCAGGATTATTCAGATGAATGATTCAAGTTCATTTGTATTTTAAATAAGCCAGTTTAGGAATTGTAGCAGTTAGTTCTAAGCCTGTTGAGAATTAGCCCACAAGCTGGATATTTCTATAAATTTATGAGAACATCACCACCCTCTCAGAGCCCATCGAGGTTGTCACTGATGCATAAGGAGTTCAGGTGGGGATTTCTCTGCAGTGTGTCTGCGGGCATGTGATCAGAAGCTGAATGGAGAGAACTGAGTTGTTACACCTCCCTAGACTGTGCTTTCTCTGAGAGCAGAGACTCTTAGTCACCTTTACAACATGCAGCTCTACTATGTTGCAATCAATCAGTAAATAGTTATTAAATGCATTATTAACTGCTTATAATTAATTGTTGATTGCTTACAACATGCCAGGGCATGGGAATATAACGATGATTAAAATACAATCTTAATTTACTTATTAAACATTTGCTCTTCTCAACAACCCTATTTGGTAGATAGTATTGAACCCTTTTTATAGATGAAAAAACTGAGGCTTAGTGAGATTAAACATTTTATCCAAGGAGTCAAAAAGCAAATTTCTGATTTAAACCTAGATCTTTCTGATTCATTTGATTCTTTCCTTCCTTGTTTCCTTCCTTCCTTTCATTCTCCCTCTCTAACTCTCTCTAGTTCTCTCTCTTTTTCTTTTTTTCCCAAATGTCCATTAAATAAGTTCCTTCTGGTGGAGAAGTTAAGCCTTTGAGGTAGACTATCTAAAGATTTAGAAAGTGGTAGTCTAAACTATGCTACTGATTGAAGTGACTTGGGGTATATAAATTTTCTTTTAGTCTTCCACCTCTAAGCACTTTTTACTCTTTTCATTCTACAGATATATGTGGAAGTGCTTCATGATCTTTGGAGGATTCTCTTTTTTAATGTAATAAAAAACCCACACATAACATAAAATTTACCATCTTAACCATTTTTAAGCATACAGTTCAGTGGTGGTAAGTGTATTTACATTGTTGTGAAACAGATCTCTGGAACTTTTTCATCTTGCAAATCTGAAACTCTATGTCATGGTTTTTTTTTTGTAGTAGGCAAATAAATTTGTGTATTTAACAGAATTAAATATTTCAATGACAATTAAGGAAACATTAATTTACTTAATGTAGTAAATTCATTGAGAAAAAGAAAAAATAGTCTAAGATAATATTAGAAGTATAAATTAATAATGGAAGTAGATGGAAATTACATATGGTCAATTTATATATAATCTCACTATCTGATGATTGATCATACGTATTTTCATTTGGATCAATATTATTCTAAAAATTGTTAAGGCCTTTAATTTTAATTTCTTGAGATAGCCTATACAGGATTTTTTTTTTTTTACATTAAAAATATATACTTATGTGTCTTTTTCAGTATGGAATCTAGAGGTGATAATAGACTTTTTTTCTAATGAAAAGCATTTATTATTTGACTGAAAAAATATTAATCCTAAATATTCTAAAGATTGAGTAAGATCTACTCCTGAATAGTCTTTAAAATAAAAATTGGAAATTTTACTTTATTTTTTATATAAAATTGATTTTAGTCACCTAGAGGTTTTCTATTTTTCAGAAACCATGGTTACTGAAATAATGAGAGTCAAATCTGATGCTAATTCACTTTATTTGTAACCTAAGAATTTATGACTATTGTGTGAAGTCACTTAGTGTGAAATACTCATACGTTGAAATTTATTGAATTACTTTAATAGGGATTTTGAAATCTGTACAATAGGCAAACAATTCTATTTTCAGAGTTTGTTGTAATACTTGAGTGCTAATCCATTTAAAAAGATCTTTTAAATATAGTATCATTCAAGCAACTGATGTCAGGTAAAGTAATTGTTTACCTTCTAAGTTTTTCACATTTTCTGTTTAGGTATTTTAGTCATCATAGCATTTCATGTATATTTTTAAAAGTAAAGGTTTTGCTTCACAAAAGAAGCCTAGAAGAATTCTGATGCTGTGTGCAGTACACCAAAGACTGTGTTTTCATTGCTTATCTGATTACCTTTTATTTATTGTGACAGAGAAGTAGGCATAACTTTGAGAAAGAGAAGCTGAAAGGGGTCTCTAAATGAATAAATGGATATTTCAGAGTCTTGCTCAGCATAACTAGATTTCTAGTCCTTTGCTATGTATGAAGGAATGTTCTACGTGAAAGTGTTAGACTGATTTGACATATCATGGAAATAACTAAGAGGTCTCGGAGAATACGGAGTCAGAGAGAGAAATATTAGCTTCAGTTTTTGTCAGAGCAGGATAAAAGATTAAGAAAGAACTTATTCTCAAGAATAAGAACCATCTTCTCACATTGCTTATCTCTGAGGCAGAAATGATGCAAACACATTGGTGAAAAAGCATCAGATTAAATAAAGAGTTAATTACACTCTTGCCTCTCTGGTAATGACTATGAGGCAAAATTGATCTGCTTTTCACTCTTTTCTAGTTATAAATCCTATGTAGAGGTAGGAGCAAGACTCCAAAGATTAAATTACTAACAATTGTACACTGAGAATATCATGCCTCTACTCAGTGAACTTTCTCTTAGAGTTGACAAATACTTTGGTAGACATGAATGAAAGGGAAATTATTTAAAAAGTTCACGTTAAATGACTTTTATGTAAGTCTCAAGTTGTTCCTTAATCTGATCCATATAGATATTTGACCAAATATTAGATGTTACATATGGAATGTCAGTAGAGATAGAGGAGCGACTCCGGGTCTTTGCCTGAGGGAATTCATTTATATCTCGGCTACCTATGATTTTCCTTCAGCACCCTTAACACCAATGCTGTTGACAGACCTATTTCTGCATTCCAGAACTGTCAACTAATTATTTGCAGATCCTTAGAATGCGCAAACAGTCGGAGGCTAGCATTGAAGCTGACTGAAAGACTCCTTATGATAATTAAATTATTCTCGAATTCTTGTTCTGTGTATTCCATGAATAGGTCCCTTTTGAGATTTATTTTTCAGATCACATAGAACTTTCCAAGTAAGAATATCAGCATTGCACACAAATAAGTGTTTTGTTTTGATTGATCCTAACTCTCAAGTTTCATTAATGTCTCAGAACTCTCCAAATTTTCTAAGACAGAAAATCAAACCCATTTTTCTTTCTGAACTGATGAATTTTATACTGAAATAGTATATAAGAATACCACAGACTGCTACTTGAAAGGATTTGAAATTTCTGAAAAAGAGGTATAAAATGATGGGTAAGTTTCTTTAATCAACCTCAAGAAACAGTCTTAAAAATGGGGAGAAAATGAATTTTATGGATTAGGATTGGACACTAGAAGTTAGTTGACTTGAAATGTTTTTCCATCAGTACAACTGCTAGGGCACTAATTTCCGTGATTTTGTTTTTCTTTGATAAATCCATGGAAAATATTAGATTTTCCATTTTATCAAAGGAAAAACAAAGTGTAATATAAGATATTTGGTGAAAGATGCTATTTATCTTTTTAAGCAGTGTTATTTATCAGCAGAATCAGGTCTAGTGAGCCTAAACAGTTAGAGAAAGCAATTATACTCAGCTCTCAACTACTTTTCTTTTTTTTTCAGTTTTTTACAATTGAGATATAGTTGACATATATTAATTTCAGGTATACAACGTAATGTTTTGATATATGTATATTGTGAAATGATCACACAATAAGTCTAGTTAATATCTATCACCACACATAGTTATAAATTTTTTTCTTGTAATGAGAACTTTTCAGATCTACATAAAGTTTCTTAGCAATTTTTAAATATACAATACCATATTATTAACTATAGTCAACTAATTTTCTGAAACATAAGTATTACACAACATTAAAAAAGTTCTTCAGGGGCCGGCCCGGTGGCGCAAGCGGTTAAGTGCGCGCGCTCCGCTGTGGCGGCCCGGGGTTCACTGGTTCGGATCCCGGGCGCGCACCGACGCACTGCTTGGTAAGCCATGCTGTGGCGGCGTCCCACATAAAGTGGAGGAAGATAGGCACCGATGTTAGCCCAGGGCCGTCTTCCTCAGCAAAAAAAGAGGAGGATTGGCGGATGTTAGCTCAGGGCTGATCTCCTCACAAATAAAAAAAAAAAAAAAAAAAAAAAAAAAAAAAAAAAGTTCTTCAGAATCAGGACAAGTGGGTTCAATGAACACTGGTGATATTTGTATTATTTCCCAAGAAAAGCAAGAATTTGAAAAGACACCTGAAAAACATTTATGTAATCTTAAATCTTTCTAATAATACAAGAGTGAGGATGGTAGGGAGAGACTTTGAAAAGGATTGAACCAAAGAGCTGAGCATGGAGCCTAGACTGGGATGGTTTTATAGCCCTGAAAAATTGACAATAATACATGCCCCAAGGTAGTACATGTGTACGTAAATACATTGCCAAAGACGTTAAAAGAACAAATATGCGTCTAAGCAAAACTTGATGCCATGTTCAAAGACTTTCTCTTAAATGATTGACTTCTTAAAGCACTAAAGAGACTAGAACAGAATAGGATAAAAACAGACCTATATCCTTGGGCAGCTGATAGTGTACATATGTTTATATAAAATGCATTTTCTAAAGAGGTAGGGATTTGGAGGAAGGATTAAGAGATCTAGAATTTCCATTATCCACGCAAAGTGAGTTCTAGTTTACTACATTTGAGATTCAACTGTCAAGGCAGAAAGAGCACAGAGAACACTGGGCCTACCCTGACTTCATCCACTAGGTTTAGCTTTTTAAAAAAAGGCCCAAATGCTTATTTTTAACTTGGAACAAAAAGAAAGAGAGAAGGAAAGAAAAACAAGAGAGAAAGGAAGAAAAAGAAGCAAGGAAGGAAGGAAGGAGAGGTGGAAGGTAGGAAGAAAGAAAGGAAGGAAAGAAGGAAGAAAAATTAAAATCCCAGAGGAATACTATGAAAATATGCATTTCTTTCTTGAAACACCGTATAGTAGTTATAAAAACCTTGGCACACCGTTTAGTTTCCCTCCTAGTATTGTCCGGGGAATAGTAACTTTAATTTCAATTTATCACAAATATCATTGTCTTATTTTTTAAAAGTAGTTTTAAGAATTATTTAATGAAAGCTCTGAGATAGAAATAAAGAGAACTGAAAATTATTAAAATATAACCATCTATCCCTGAAGGTAGGATTTAAGGTACCTTCTCTCCCTTAATTTTATGTCCTCAAAAATTTCTAGAAAATGTTCTTCAGTTTGTGCAAATAATTATTGGTGTTAATTGTAACCACATGGTTTCACTAGGGATTCCAAGAACAAAGTTTGAGATATGATTCCTCTTGGTTTATGTGCGCTAATCTAAGGTCCAACAATTTTTTTCTTAAATATCTTTGCTTCCTGTATATACCCATTTACATTTACATCTAGGTGAAGTCAAGCAGGTTCTAAGCCTCTTAACCCAACATAGAGTGCCAGAATGTGACAAGGCCCTTTCAGAAAAATTCAATCCAGCTTTACTGGTTTGGATTCTCTAACTAGAAAACCTTGCCACTAGCATTTAGGCACTAAAGAAGAGCAACTTCAGTAGCTAAAGTGTGATAATCTAGATAATCAGTCTTTGGCCCAAGAATACCAGAATAAAGCCCTAGAATTCTAGAGAAAATATACATAGGCGCTAAAATACATTTTCAAAAGTGAGCAAATATTAATTTCTTTCTCTTTTTATTTTTTTGGTATTCCTAAATCCTAGAGTTTCTGGCAATAATTTGACCACTGAGTGGCAGAATTTTAACTACCCAGGAGGAAATGCAGTTGTCATAGTTTCCAGGAAGCTGTCATTGATGCACCCTCTCACTGTAACATACACTGGGCCCTGAGGATAGCTACCAGGTGGCTCTTGAATGGAATTTTCAATATTTCCTAGGATAGTTTAAATATAACCCATTACTTAAAACTGGAGCCACAAAGACTGTAACTGCTGGTGGGTGGAGATTGGTTTACTGGGCAAATAATTTAGCAAACATCCTTCAACTAGGATTAAGTTCCTGGGAAATTGTGTCACAAAAATAAATTCTACTACTTTCCTCAAATCTGTAAAGTTTATTTTTCCTTCGGGTTATAATTTTTAGTTGTAAATTTGATATTGGTTTACTGTACATACATACTTTCTTAAAAATCCTTGGTCTCTTGACCATCTGAGACAGGAAACCACAGTTTATGGGGAATTTAGGGACAACCACCATCCCTCATACTAAATAGTTTTTGCCATTTACAAATTGAAGTTTGGGATGGGACTTAGCGAGCTGAGAGGATCCGAGCTATCTGTAGCCATGACATTTAATAACATATTTCAAGTGATATTCTGCTTCTACATTGTAAGTAAGTGTCTGATTCTTATAATTCTCAAAACATAGGTTTCCATGTTAAAGAGACATATATAACAAGCTTATGTAAAATACACACTGCATAATTGCAAGTTGGATCTCTATTTCAAGAATGTATCTCATTAACGAACAAAATGTTATTTAGTGCTTATATAGATAATTCTTTGAATATGATTAGTATTTTATAGCTTCCCAGTTTCACTTGAATGCATCATTTCACTGGATCCTCCCACCAGGCAGGGTAAGTGGTGTTATCTCCATTTTAAAGAGTAGGACATTTAGGCTTACAGATGTTTGATGAAGGACCTTGAATTTCAGAGTTAATGATGTTTTTGAGAAATAAAGCAGTGTAAACCAACAAAAATAGCTAAAGGAACCTATTTTGGATTTTTTGTGTGTATGTGAGGAAGATTGGCCCTGAGCTAACATCTGTTGCCAATCTTCCTCTTTTTGCTTGAGGAAGAGTGGCCCTGAGCTAACATCTGTTTCCGTCTTCCTCAATTTTGTATGTGGGTCACTGCCACAGCATGGCTTGATGAGCGGTGTAGGTCCGCGCCCAGGATCTGAACCTGCGAACCCAGGGCCCCAAAACGGAGCACACCAAACTTAACCACTGCACCACCAGGCTGGACCCTGGAGTGATTTTTAAATGCTGCTGTTCTGAAGAAATCTTTCTTCTTTTACTAAGTGTTTTAAGATTATTCGTACTAGTCAAGGAATTAAAAAAACCCAAAAAACAAATCCCCCCCCCCAAAAAAAACCCTTAGGAGCAGCTGATGATAGCAAAGATCTTTTTGTCCAAAGACACAGTATTCAAAAGGTACCCACCACACTCTATGTAATCAGGTGAATGAGCCTAGCTATGGCACATCCCTTTGAGATGGTCCCATATTGATTCTTGTTACGATTCCCATATGCATAAGTAGGATTCCCAAGCTAGGCTTTTCTTATTTGCATCTTTACACTTGAGGAAGTAAACTCTTTGCGGATCTTGTTTCTCCCAAGATCTTTTGTCATCTCTTAAACAGTAGTCAACAAACCATACTCTTGGATTACTGACACAGTACTGGATTTCTACTCATATGAAATTTGTTATCTAATATCTAATTTCACTTGTTTGTGGTTATTTTGCCATATTTTAAAAGTTTTCTTATACTCATCAATGGCCTTTTCTGCATTAAAAAAATACTTATCTGCCTATGTGGCATTTTCTAATAACAAGAACCAATGGTATATAGCAGTTACATTTACCAACCACAAATTAAACTGTTGTTTGTTTCAGAGTTCAAACAAAGAAGTAGCTAAGCCGCTGTCATGAGTCTATAACTCAAAGGCCTTCTTGGGAGTCAAGCTTGGAATGCCTTTCGTCCTCTAATCATATATTTTACATCTCCCTAGGGAGTGATGAGAGTCTTGATGCTCCCTTTCAACTCCCAAATTTCATATTAGTCTCATCTCCGAACTGGGCCTCTGCCCCCAACTTTCTTTCTTCATATTTGGTTCTACTTCTAATTTTTATTTTTAGGGCCACCATTCTTACCTTGCTTTTCAGCAAATGGTGTGTGAGCAGGGGAAGTTATCATGCCCTACTGAGGAGAAATCATGCCTGGAATCCTTGTCATTTCCAATTTGCTAAAGCAGTGCTTTGATAGTTAATTTAAAAAATTTTATGTCATAAAGCAAACATCATCTCTATTGTACGTTTTCTGAGGTTTTTCTGTATAAGTAGCTGTAAAGACGTGTATATAAATGACGTGAAAATGTTATTTCACCTAATGTCATTAGGTGAAAAATTACTTTATTTCAGCAAAATGTATTATATCTTTTTCTAGAAAAATCTGAAGAATACACTTTTCTATATCGGCAGACAATTTTTCATTCAAAAATAAACTTAAGGGCCGGCCTCGTGGCTTAGCGGTTAAGTGTGCGTGCTCCGCTACTGGCGGCCTGGGTTAGGATCCTGGGTGCGCACCAACGCACCGCTTCTCTGGCCATGCTGAGGCCACGTCCCACATACACCAACTAGAAGGATGTGCAGCTATGGCATACAACTATCTACTGGGGCTTTGGGGAAAATAAATAAATAAATAAAACTATAAAAAATAAATAAATAAATAGGGGCCAGCCCGGTGGCGCAAGCGGTTAAGTGCGCGCTCCGCTGCGGCGGCCCGGGGTTCACTGGTTCGGATCCCGGGCGCGCACTGACGCACTGCTTGGTAAACCATGCTGTGGCGGCGTCCCATATAAAGTGGAGGAAGATGGGCACCGATGTTAGCCCAGGGCCGTCTTCCTCAGCAAAAAAAAGAGGAGGATTGGCGGATGTTAGCTCAGGGCTGATCTCCTCACAAAATAAATAAATAAATAAATAAATAAATAAATAAACTTAAGACATCCAATAAATTCATTTTACTGAAATGATTACTATAAGCAAACTATTTTAATGTCTTTAAAAATTATCCTATATGTATAGATATATATTAGTCATAGTTAAAGAACTTTTGTTAAACTTTGCACTAATGTTATGTTTATTGGCATTTGTATATTGCATTCTTTGATATTTGACATGAAAATTCAGAACCCTGTCGTTCAATGCTGAAGTAAATATTATTCTTTTTAAGTTTACATATCTCAGCTATGTTGCTTTAGAGATAAACTAGTGTTTTGTGTGCTTTTTAAAATTTATTTTTTAATTTATATGGAGTCAAATTCACTTTTTTCAGTGGATAGTTCCATGAATTTTAACTTATGCAAAGACAAAAGTACCACCATAATCAGAGTATAGAACAAGACTCTCACTCCAAAATTTCTCTTGTGCTATTCCTTGTGGTCAAACCTTCCTCTTACCCTTAATAGCTGGCAACCACCATTCTGTTTTCTGTCCCTAGAGTTTTGCCTTTTCCACAATGTTATGTAAATGGAATCATTTTGAGTTTGGCTTCTTTCATTTAACACAGTAGTTGTCAACTAGGAGCAACCTTGGCCCCCACAGAGAACATTTGGCTTATTTGGAGATATTTTTGGTTCTCAAAACTGGGAAGAGTGGGGGAGTGCTACATGGATCTAGTGGGAAGAGGCCAGGGATGCTGTTAAACATCCTACAATGGCCAGGACAGACTCCTACAACAAAGAATTATCTGGCCTAAAATGTCAATAGTGTTCAGGTTGAAAAACACTAACTTAGCATAATGCATTTGAGATTCATTCATATTGTTGCATATATCAATGGGTCATTCTTTTTTATTGTTGAGTAGTACTCCATTGTATGAATGTATTATAGTCTTTATCTATTTACCCACTAAAGTGCATTTGGGTTGTTCCAAGTTTTTGGCAATTATGAAAGTTTTTGAGTGAACATAAGTACTAGGAGTAGGATTGCTTGATCATATGGTATATGTTTAACTTTACAAGAAATTCCAAAGTATTTTCCAAAGTGGCTATACTATTTTATTTTGTATTCCCACCAGAAACATATTAGAGTTCCAGTTTCTCTGTGTCTTTGGCAGCACTTGGCATTATATGTATATTTTAAATTTAGTCATTCTAATAGATGTGTAGTCATTGTGGTTTTAGGTTTGTCTGTTTTGGTTAATTTTTAGGATTTTATAATTTAGTGCATAGTTTCTGAGATTTCAAAAATAGTATTACATAATGGTATATACATATTATATATAAAGTATTTAATAACTGGCACAAAGTTATTAATGCCTTTGTAGACCTTCATTCTGTTCTTCCTCACTGTAGAGCCGCTGATGCTTTTATAGTTTCTATTTTAAGGGAATCTAATTCACCAGTGTTAGGATTCATTGATCTACAAAGGACTTGTCCTCATGCCTGGCTCAGGCTACATTGGACTTGGAGAAAAGGAGGGGGAGAAACCATCCCCATTTTAAATATAATTAAGGGATTATTTGTAAGAGTTGGCTGCATTTCTCATAGTTCATGGGGAAAAAGGACAAAACCTTTCTGTTTCCATTGTCTAGCATGTTGCTTTGCATGAAGTGAATTCCATAGAAGCAACACCTGAGCACCACAGAGTAAAATTATTTTTCTTGGATTCAACTATTTGTAAAACATTTCCCTCTACTGGCTGGCTGCTGAAATTACTTCTAAGAAATCAGAGGAACCAATTTATCTGCTTTCATAATTTGCTGCATACCCACCTCTAACAACCCATTATTAAATTTTTTCTCACATCTTTTCCTTCTTTTTAAATATAACTTTATTGATCCTTCCATTTCCCTAAATTAGGTGTGTCAGGAGTATTGATGCAGAGAGGATGTTATGATTTCATTACAACAAACTTGAAATATGCTCTCAGAAATAATCAACTGTAGCCTTGTACCAACCAGTCAAGTTCACGGCTTTTAGGAGGACCTCGGTCCAACTCATGCCCAGGCCTTCTTAACTTTGGACAATTTGATTCAAAAGGGCAGAAGGCTCATGGTGTGTGAGGAGAAAGGAAAAATTGCAGAAAATTAGCCTTAAAACTATATGTAATAATAGTGAGTCTACAGATTGGCCAGCAATCTCAAGTTTGCCTTTTGCTAATAGGGGCTTTCCTCACTTTTCTGAAGTGAAGGCAGAGGTATCCAATTCGGGATCCAGACGTTTTGGCATTTTACTCCCAACAATCTAACTGGAAACAGTGGTGCCTGTGGCCTTTGGCACCCACAGCACTGTGTGGTGAAGTATTACTTCAGCATGCCCAGTAGTTAGTTCACCCACACAGTACAGAAATAGCCTGGGGTGACCAAAATGCAAACACAACCCTAATTACTAGAGAACTGAAAATGAATGTGCACAGTCTTCATTTACATTCTTTAAGACCATACTGTTTTAGTTATACATATCCTAATGCTGAACTTCTCTGGGACCAAAAGACATTTAATTTACATTCCAAATTAGGTAATTTACGTTCAAACCTAGGTAATTGCAAACATGACTTTAAGGGAGTTAAGGAAACCATCAGCTGCAAATGATGTAGTCTTTCCTTTTGACCCTTCTATTCTCAATACTAACTTACATTTTCTCAGGGTAGGAGGTCACTTTTTATTCACAAACAGTTCACTGCTATAGTAAACAATGGTGGATTGTCAGCCTATGTCTATCCTTGCTCAAGGACACCTGAATTTAGATGTGAGGGTTAATTTGGCAACTCGCTCTCAAGGATACAGCTAGTCCTGAATCAGTCCCTCTTTCCACTTAACTCACCCTCCCTGATTAAGAACATGGACCACGATCATGCACACAGACCAAGACCCTGCCTCTTCCTAGCTGGGACCTCGGGCATATTGCTTCTGGGAGTTTCATTTTCCTCATGTCTCAAGTAGAGATAATAATAATACATCCTTTCCTTACAATGTGGTAATGAGGATCAAATGAAGATGAAATATGTTAAGTGCTTGGCATTGTGGGGGAAGAGGGAGAATCACCCCCCCCCGCCCCCGCTCCCCTGCTCTTTCCCTTAAGGTTCTTATGGCTGGCCAAATAATTAAAAAGTCAGGTTAGCAGGAGAAAATCAAACAAAGTTGAACAACATGTATACATGGGAGAGACCCAGGGAAAGTGAGTAACTCAACAAATGGCAGAGGTTCTCATCTTAAATATTCAGGTAGAGACAAAGGAGTATATTGTGGTGGGGGGAGTCAGCTATTAGAGATTACCAGAAAAGCACAGTCAATGAGAGTATGCAGATTTAAGTCCTCGCCTTCTGCATTGATAAGAGTTTCTAGAGATAAGGTCATCCCATTCTTCCTGGTACAGAGAGGGAGATACTGTTACAAATGGAGATTTGCCTACAAGTGTAAATATTTCTTACAAAGGGTGATTTCTACTTTTACTTGGTTTTCAAAGCTTTGATAAGAATGGGCTTAGCAAGGACCCTCCCAATCTATCCATACCCAGAGTTATCTATGGTGATGGCTTGTCCTGGGGACAGGCTTTCTACCTTTCTATTTTCTATCTATATTCTAAAATTCTTTTAGGCAATTAGTTGGGGGGGGGGGTCAAAGTTTCTCTCAGAGAAAATAATCAAGGTAAAGAGACATATTTTGAGGTGGCCAATTCTGATCCCCTACAACACGTAGTGAACACTTAAAATATTGATATTATTTGCTCTATAGATATCATCAACTCTTGAAAATATATTATTTTGCAGACAACTCAAATTGTGTACAAAATGGAATAATCTTGTATCAAGTCGTCAAGTATAACTCCCTGAGTGTGTGTTGGTACTATCAAATTAATTTAGTATTAATAGAGATACGTTTTTATTTTTTGTTTTGGGTTTATTTGTTGTGTTTTTTTGAAAACAATGTGGTGGAATTACAAAAAACTTTTCCCCCCATTTACATGGGTAAAATTTACATCTTCCTTACTTTGGTTTTTCCTCACTACTCCTGACTTCTGTAAGGTTTGTGTCTTATGGCTGATTTGTAAGCCAAGAAAAATTTGTGATTCCTAGAAAAAACAGTAGGAATTTTCTTAAATGGCAAATGTGCTTGGTGCCATCTGATTAACATGGGATCACTGCAATGATTGATCCCTATGATGATTTCCTTTATGAACAGATATCTTCAAATCAAATCTTCATGATTGGCAGACCCACTGTAAAGCAGAAAAATTTGCTCTTTGATCAGAAATGTATTCACTTTATGCTCATCTGATTTCATAGTTTTTGAAATTATTCTTTTTTATTTTTCAGTGAAATTTCTTTCAAAATTCCAGTGCTGCTGAGTGGAAACACATCCATTGTCCATCCTGTAGCTAGGCTACTTCTTGCCTGGATGGCCTCCATCTCTTCTCCTTGCTTCTCCTTCTGCCCTGTCCAGCATTGTCTTTCCACTATAGTTTGAATAATATTTTAAACATGTGTATCTAGTCACGTCTCTCTCCTGCTTAAAATCATTAACTGTTGTCCTTTTGCTCATGGGATAAAATCAGAAATCCTGACCTTGGCCTCCAGCCCCATTACCTCCCTTGTCCCAGCCATAGCCTGACCCTCTGTGATCAGACCATACTCGGTATCCTGTGAGTTCTTTGTGCCCCTTTCCTTTGAATGGCCTACCCACTTGGTCTTCCCATAGAAGGAATGTGGTTCTATTTCTTCCACCTTCTCACATTGCCTTACCCTAATCTCCATCAATGCTTAGCTTAAATGTCATTTGCTTGGAGACATTTTTCTTGGTCTCTTATGTGTTGTCAAATTCTCCTATTATAGCTCTTGGTACTTTGTATTTCTTTCTAGTACTTATCACAGTTGTAATAAAATAGTTATATAGTTAAATATTCAATGTCACCAACGTTACGTATGTAAGCTTTATGAGGGCAATTTATTTATCAAAACAGTCAATGTTTGCCACAGTGAATGCATGCTAAGCTTTCAATCAATATTTGTCAAATACATGATTGAATGACATGTTCAGTACCATATTGTCAATGTCTAGAATATAGCAGATGCTCAGTAATTATTTGTTCAATGACTAAATGAAAATATTGTCTGTTCAGAAAGAAAAGGAGAGCTACAGTAGTGTGGAATGAGTTGTAATGAATTACAGTGAGAGGATGCTATGAGGATGATGGACACCCAGAGAGAAAATGTAATGGACTAATTTGAGTGATTATCAGCTCGTCATTTGCTGGCTGTGTAACTTCAGAAAGTCACATATCTCCATTTCCTAGGTAAGGAAGGACATGATAATCTTCCTACCTCCCCAAACAACGTTACAGGTTTATGAGAGTCCAATGAAAAATGCGTACTTTGTAAACTCTAAACAGCTATAGATGTATGATTATGTATAGATTATTTAACTGTGAAAGCAATTTATAACATATTGGTGGTAAAATAGTTAATAGTCAAAGAGTTCAGAAGGTTTTAAGGCCCCCTCTCCCAATTCCTCTCTCTAGAGTTACCCATTCTTGCCAATTTCTGTGTGTTCTTGTCCTTCTAAATATGATCAATAGACTGATTGATCTATGTGTACATACATATATACATAGGTGTATATGTATGTTTATAAACATACACACGAATACATATGTAAACCTAAAAATACAAATCAGATCTAATACTGTTCAGCGGTATACTGTTCCATTTACTGTATCATGCACATTTTGATGGCCATGCATATAGAGTTCTTTCAGCTACTGCATAGAATTCCACTGTGTGCATCTGCTATGATTTATCGTTTCCATATTGATGGACATTGAGCCTGTTTCCATTTTTCATTACTATAAACAGGGCTTCAATGAACATCCTTGCACAAATTGATTTCTTATCTTTTCTGCTTAAAATCGTTTAATAACTTCCCACTTTTTACACTCTACACTCTATCTCAAGCCACATGGCAGAAGCCTGGTGCTTATAGAGGAGCAGTAGAGTTGAAGTTGTCTTTATAATATTACCTCTAACTTTGGAGCAGTTTCAGGATTACCTCTATTATAGCCTACCTGCTCTGGCAAAGTTGGCCTGTTCACCCCATATGACTTTGTAATTCTATCTTTTTGCCTTTACCATTTAAATCCCCTGCTTAAACATGTTCCCTTAACTCTCTTTATAAATTTCCATTTTTTTCTACCTTCAAGACACAGCCAAAAATCCACCTCTTCCCAAAAGTCTGTGTAGGCTAATACCAGTACAATTTTTTGATGCCATCAATGTTCTGGTTATTTTTCTAAAACAAGCATTTATTGAATTGTTATGGTGTCCATCTCACTCCACCAGAAATGCATGTGGATATAAGTACTTTGTAAGATTTCTTTAGTTATTCTTTGTTTATAAATTGCCACAATCTAAGTTAACGAAGGATAACAAATATGCCATAGCCTATCCTTCAGGGCTCTATTGCTAAGTTTTGATCACTATATAAAAATTTGTTTTTTCTACAAATGAGTGCACATGGTGCTGTATGTGAGATGGCAGGATACGGTTAAAATGGGAAAAAACTTTTCCTTGTAAGAGGTAAGAGGAATTCCTTAAAATCAGATCAGTACTGAAAGATTATGTGTTCACTGGAATGTACAAGAATCTTGCCTCATGAATATTTAAAAGATTGTGGTCAGGACAGTGAACCCCTTTAGTCAATAGTGACATACTATTTAGTGTGTCAGCTATTTAGCGAAGTAACTATGGAGGTATCTTAGGCCTTGTAAGTGATTACTGGGCTAGAGCCCTGACTATGTTGTAACAATTGCTATTTGCTAATGCTGTTTTGTACTTTGTTTGATGTTCCAAGGACACAGCCACATGAATTCCAGAATTCAAAACTGTGCTGGAACAAATTTTTTTTTTTTGGCCAATCAGCAAGTCTTTCCAGAACAAAGGAGGGTCTTTTCTTTTGAAGAACTGTCATATCTGCTACAGAGTTGAGTAGCAGGTACTCAACAAATACCTCTTACTATCAATGGGCACCTAGCATCACCAAGAAAACCAAACAAAAAACCCCAACAAAAAAAAATTAGAACTAGCTGGTAAGTCACTATAGAAGTGAGACTTACTTCAGCATAACTGCTTGTTTGGAGCAAATAAACAGTATGTATAGGAAAAATACCAAAAGAGTGTTCTACTAACAGCAGCAAACAGATCAGCCTAGGAGACAACAGTCACCCTAACTATAGCAGGCTGTTGTTACAGAGCCACAAACAACACCCTACGAATAGCAGGTTATATACACAAACCAAAGAATAGTTTGAACAACAAAAATAACAATAAAGTAATGAAAGCAGCAGCTATAGTTTAATTCTTACGGTTAGGTAGCATTTGTTTTAAATATATTATTATATTTTGATTTTCACAATAGTCTTGTGTGGGTAATTATTATTATATAAATGAAGTAAGCCTCGGAGCATTCATACAATTTTCTCAAGTCATACTACGAGTTAAGTAGTAGGGGCAGGATTTAATCCATTCCTACCTAATTCTAACACATATATTCTAACCATTATTTTCTACTGACCCCTGTATCTGGTCTCTTCGGGTATGAAGGGTGGAAAGGATTGTAGAGCTTTTGGGTCACGTTGACACAGCTGGATAACAACAGCTGAAACATCTAAATATGTTCTTAACATGTATAAAGTTTTGGAATCTAACTAAAAAATTCCAAGATAATTTAAAACTTATCTTGCTCAGGAAGGGAGTTTACCAAGCTTGGGCTTAATTTCTCTCTCTAAAGCTCTGTGTATCATGGATGAAGTCACCAAGGCTATTCACCTGGCAGTTCCCACAGCCAACCTGGAAGGCAGTGTCCGGCACAACGATGTTGGAAGACTACTGTTTGTCAGGCGGGTGGACTCACCTTTGATGAAGGATCATTACCTACCTAGAATATCCTTATAATTCCCTGATGGGTCACTTACATTTTATCACTTCCTACTGATCATTAGACCAGAGAGCTTTCAAAGCCAGGGTGTGCAGGTGGCCAACAGTATAATTCAGGCAGGAAATAGCTGTTACTGCTGCATCACAACGTGCTATTCTCTAAAGATATATGGAGGCTATTAACACTAATCTCTTCTAAACTGATACTGCCGTTTCACGGTGTTCAATTCAAAAACTAAAGAAGAATGAAATGGATGGAAAATGAGTCTTCATAATTCAAGGAAATAAAAGGACAGCAGTCTGGATGATACAAGAAATGGAAATCCACAAAACCATTTGTATTTGACTTCAGCATGCATTGCATCATTTCTTCTGTACAGCAGGCATTCCCATCGTAGTTATGTTTTATTTGACTGAGGTTAAAATGTATTTTCAATTCATGTATATATCAAATCTGAACCTTATAGAAGGGTGATCAAAGGTGTTTTGAGTGCATGAAGAGCCTCTCTACATTGAGTTGTATTATTCTGAAGTAATTTGTGCTGGGTGTCACTGAGATTTCAAGAAGGAAGTTTAGAAATAGTTCAGATCTTATCTTTGTACACAAACTAGCCTCATCACAGCTGTTGTGTTCATTCACAAGTTCATGGAACAGGATGCTGTTTACAGACAGGATTCTATTGGCATTATTTTGGGATTTCAGAAACATTATAGTAGAACTATCTACCTGATAAGTTTAATATGAGGAGTAAATGATGAAAATACATAAAACAATATAAGCTATTAGTAGTAGTAGGAAGAGCTATAGGAGAGTGACCAAGACCACGTATTATGCTAATGATATCTGGGGCTAACAATAACATTTGCTAAGAAATAAGCTGTAGGTCTTTATTAATTCATTCAGTAGCGACTGACTGAGAACCACCCATGTCCCAGGCAGTGTTGCAAGTGCTGGAATGAAGCAGTGATTAAAACAGAGCAAATCTCTGCGTTATGGAGCTTACATTCAAGGGACACGCGAAGTGGTTTTTCTTATTCTCTTTAAAACATTGCTTTTGTGGTTTACTATCACATTTTTTGACTTTTCGAGGAAATGCTACATATAGAGATGAAGAATTTTATTTTGATGTGAACAAGAATTATTATTTTGTGCTTTTATCTATCTACTCCATCTCTCTGATAAGACTCTAAAGCTTAAGGGCCAGACTGGCGATTGGTTAATTTCTCATTCTTACTCCATGCCCAGCACAGTGTCTTCTTGTAAATGGTATGAAATAAAAATATATTTGCTGAATGGCCAACCAATTCCAGTGACAAATCATGGAACTGTGTCTCGTTATTTTGTAGTTGCATTTCCTATACACACAAAGATAACTAATAATACAAGGTGGTAAAGATGTGTGCCAAATTAATGATATATAAAAGATGTGCTATAAAATTCCACAGAGAGAGAGCTCATTTTGGGTTAGAGTGATTAGAGAAGAGAGAAGATAAATTTAGCCTTGAAGAATAAGATTCAGGTAGAAGAGAAGGAGGAGGGCGTTATTAGTAGGTAAGTGGAAATTTCCCACTTGGAAGACTACCAAGAGCCTTGGGAATTTTTACTTTATTCTAGAGGCAATGGTAAATTAGTGAAGGTTTCTGCCTGGGAGATTGGCATGTAGTTTGTGAAAATGGTCTTCCCAGCTATACTTGGTGCTATTGTCTGAATTTAGAATTTAGAAGTGATTAGAATTTAATGGAATTTAATACAATTTAACAGCTCATGTAGCCTGTTACGTGGATTGCCATCAGCATTAGAAAAAAAAGAAAAATAGAACAGAATACAAAGTATTAAAGTATATCACCCATAGTGAGGCTAAGTATTGTTTTATGAAACTTTCATTCAGTTGTGCAGGTGTGGGTAAGTGTATGTGTGTGGGAACTGGAAGTGGATTTCAGCCAAGAAAGTTCAAAACCACTGAACTAGAGTCCCTAATGAGATTCTTTACTAGTGAACACTTCTTTCTTTTCTCCAGACCAGAAATAGTTGTATTCCAACTAGCAACTATATTATTTTTTTATCATATAATATCAGATTATCATATACAGGGACCAGATTGTGTTTTGTCAAAGACGAAAACCAAAAAAGTAATGATATTGATTTTATTCAGGCAATAGGATTGCCTATTGCTATAGTGCAATAGAAGAGCGCCCCAGATCTGAAGACCACGGTGTCTTGGTGGGGTGGTTTTACCTTAAACTTCCCTAGGGAGGAGTAGAAAAGTCACAGGTGAGGTGCTTTACAGTTGGAATTGTTTTGTAATCAAGGGAAGTCTCAGCCAGTCAGCTGTGCAGGAAATGTTTATCTCTCTGTCTAGCTAGTTTCAGGGGGACAAACAGTTCTAATCTCAGCTAAATCATTTGTGAGACAAAGAACAGGGAGTTGGAGGGTCTTTGTCTGTCCTTATCAGTGGGTTCAGGGAAAAGGTCTGTGTTTGTCCCTGTCACAGGTAAACAAAAAAGTCATCGAGAGTCTTGCGGAAGTCATGAGAAAGAGTGGACAGTGAGTCTTTTCTATGTCATATGGGGAAAGGCAATTCTTTGTGCTAAGCCATTTCCCAGAACACAAGAGTGGGGGATTTTGGAAAACAAAAGGTTGGTGGCTTTCTTAACTATAGCTGTTTTCCAGAAACACAGAGCTCAGGTAAACTTCAATGTTGTCAGTTTTCTCCTCTGAGCTGACTTTAAAGGAAGCACAGAACCAAGTTTCTGACCCACTTTCTACAAGTGGGTAGACTTAAGAGCATGCATCCAGCTAATTTCTTGGATGATAACTGATGGTGGCTAACACTGCTGAGCATTTAACTCTGTAACAGGAAGCTTCTTTTTATTCTGAGAATAAAATGGTACTGAAAAAAATCATTTAACGTGAATCTACTTTCAGGGCAAAATTTAATAGAAGATAGTAAAAAAAAGTTTGAATGAATCTTTATCTCGAAAAATAGAAGTTAAAATGATGAAAGTAAGATTATTGTATCACATTTAATAAAATGCAATTTGTAATTGCAACTATAAGCTAATTTTAGAACAAAGAATGGATGAGATGTTGATTTGGGGGGCATCACTTCTCTGACACGCTTGTATCACAGCTCCATACAATACTCTTTATTTGTGATTTTCATAGCAGAATTTTATAGAGGAAACCATTTGCCAAAAATCTTCAAGCCTCCATCAGGTTTCTGAAATGTCTTTCAATCCTTTGATATTCACTTTATTCTTTTTGAAGTGCCTGTGTATCCTTTTCTTCTTCATTTGATGGGTGGTCTAATTCTATTAAATGTTCATTTGTCAAAGGCTTTGTCTGAGCAATTCCAGCAGTCTCTACCCTTCCCTTACATCAGATTTGTATCTTTTTTTTTAACGTGATGTCACCTTGTAGTTGATTTATATTGAATGTATTGTATTGCTGGATATTTAAAACAAAGACATTGACCCGGTGTGTGGGTTGAGTACAAATTTTCTTGGCTCTGTAGTAAATATTTTCCCTTACTTTATGATAACCCTCATTGCTCTGTCTAAATTCCTAATTATGAAGACTTCAAAAGAGAAACCTCCAATAACAGCCACCCTTCTGCATTTTATGCTTTATTTCATGTAATTCTCACTTTAATTCTATGAGACAGGCGCTATTATTGTCTCCAGTACACAGATGAAAAAATAGGGGCTTTGAGAATTTGTGTAATTTGCCGTAAGTCATAGAGTTACCAAAGGGCAGGGCTGGGGCATGCATGCAGGAATGTTTAATAACACAGTTTGTACTATTTGCTGAAATGATATGCTGGCCTTCTCCTTACCACGCCCACCCATTTTTATTTTTCCTACCCTTATTTTTCTCTTTGCCTGAATTTCCTTATCTACTTATTGAAAATTTAGTTTCAGCTCGTTATATATTTCCAGCCAATTTAAGCCCTTTGTAGGAATAAAGAGAGAGATACATGCATTTTTTCAAAAGCAAGCATCTTTTTCAAGGTAATCTGGAGGGAAAGTGTGCTGGTTATGTACACAGGTTCTGGAATCCAAAAAACTCGGGTTCAACTTCCGGCTCTGTCACTTATTAGCCGAGTGATCTAAGGTTAAGGTTTAAAGCTTCAATGTCCTCACTTGTAAAATAGTGAGGTTATTACTACCTATCTCATAGGGTTGTTTTAAGATTACACAGGATAATACATCTAAAGTGCTTAGCCTCTTCCACGGAAGGCACCTAATAAACATTCCCATCATCATTGTTTTTATGCTGACAACGAGGTGGGGTAGTCCAGAGTGTCCTGGGCTGGGAAAAAGCAGCGCTGCTTCCTTCTAAGTTCCACTACTATGATGCAACTTTTATTTTTCCCAATTCTTAAGTCATAAAGATGAGACAGCTACTCTTTTTTTCAGATTGAATGGATTCTTAAAACTCTTTTGGAAAGGCACCATCTAAATTAATTCTATAATGATCAAGTTACAAATATTTTGTTATTTTGAAGAGAGAAAATATAGCACTGAAGTAGGTCTCTATGAATCTCAAAGGAAAACAATAATGGTCTTGGGATGATTAATTGTGGGTGCTTGTGTAACGCTACAATATGTTAGTGTGATTACAAAGTCCACAGAGGACAATGCTTTTGATCACGGCGGTGTTAGGCAAAGCTTCCTTGTACAGTCAAGAAGATTTCTTTTGGGCTACGTGATTTTCTAGTGACTAAATTCTGTTCCCATTTGGACCCAAATTTGCAAATAAGAACTATATTTTAAGTTTCGACTTTAAATTTTAAAACATATTTTTATGGTCCAGAACAAAAGCAACATTCTTAAGTACCTCTGAAAGATCAAAGGTAGATGAGCTACGTAAATTCAGTTAGAGATCAAAATAGCCAGACCTCTCCTTCCAGTGAGAAGATTGTTGAATGACAGTCTTCGAAAAGTTTTCTCTGGGCACTCCTTATGAAAACAGGAACAAAAATGTGAGTTTTGGGCCAGTTTCTCAACAAATAAATTTTCCTGAAATATCTCAAGGCTTTGTCATATCTTATACCCTCTTTTAAAAAAGAAAGTTGTCTTAACTGTTGCTTATAAAAAGGCATAGAGTAAAAAAATTGAGAATGTTAATTACAAATGAGATAGTGGATTCATAAACTATTCAGAGTTGCAGAAATCTTGCAATAGTAAAATATTCTGATTTTTAAAGAATGATTATCAACTCTTCTAAACCTATAAAATATTTTCTTAAGTGTAAGCCCACCCATTCCTGAATTTGTAGGACCTGAGGCAAGACTACAATGGAGGTCCATGGCCCCTTCTCTTCCTGCCTCTGTCTCTGTCCTGTGCCATGTAGGGCCTTCTTTGCAGGCACATGGACACCCTAGCCACATATCCAAGCTCCCTCTTCACCTGCTGTACACAGATGGCTTTGGCCACCCCTGGGGCCTAGGAGTGTGCACCTCCGTCACTTGACTCATTTTCTGGGGCATTGTCATCACTTAGAAGCTTGTTAGAGATGCAGAATCTCAGGCCCGATCTACACCTACTGAATAATAGCCTACTATTTAATAAAATCTCCAGATGATTTGTATGCAAATATGAGTTTGAGAACCTCTGCTCTAAAGTGGGAAGACAGAGGCCTCCATCTCTTAGGTTTAAGAGTGGCACTATGAAAATGCTCAGTTCCTCTTTTGACCTCTGAAGGGATTGAGAAGATTCTGGCCAATGATCAGTTGTCTTCAATTTCTTGTTGGACTTATGTACGTTTCAAATTATAGATAATTTTCCATCTTATGTGTACAACATGGAGAATCATATATATATCTTAGGTATATATATATATAAGATGTGTGTATGTGTATATATATATATATTTAATTTTTCCTGTTGGGTAGTTTTCTTTAAGTTGTTTTCTTATTTGGAATGAATCCCCCTCCACCCTACTCTGTCAATATCCAATTGCACCAAGATGGCCATGTCTTCTGTGAAGCCCATCTCAATGCCACCTGAGGAAGATCTTCCCTTTCTGACACTATCTTCCTTAGTAAAAACCTCTGGTAGACCACTTATTAAATTCTGTTCTGGTTCTACAGCTGAATCCCTCCACTAGACTATAAGGTCCCTGAGTTAGGAACCGAGTGCTGTTCATCTTTAGATCCTCCATTACTCATAGCTTGAGCTCATTAGATTTTTAATAAACATGTGTGAAATTAAATCTGCATCTTTTAAGTTTATTTTTAGTGGCTCTTGCAATTCTCTGCTTATGCTGAGAAAGGAAATTAAAATAGCCCTGCTATTTTAATGAAGGTAGATTCTACTCATAATTCTTATCACATTTAGGAAAGTGTGCACCTTTCATATTCTTCTGTAAAATTGTGCTTATGTCTGACCCAGTGGTCATGAAGAGACGAAAGGCTTGGCCAAAGGTGTTCTTTGATGGGAATCCTTGAGCAGCTAGTTCTGGTTCTGTCAGTATGATAGTATGCAAATGGAGGAATAGCTTTAGCTTGGGAAATAAGCATCAGATATAGGAGGAATAGAGTTGGAGAAAAAGAAAATTATGAAAAATGGAATATAAAAATGTAAAGGAAAGGTAAATTTGTGTGACTGGTCTAATCCTTTGGCTTCTCGTGCTCATGGATTATAATTAGAGAGACAAGGTGGTGTAGAAGATGGGGCAGTAAACCTGGAATTGGGGGACCTGTGCTCTAGTTTTGGCTCTTCTACTAATTAACCTGAGAAACTTCCTAACATTTTGCACGTCTGTTGTCACATCTGAAACATGAATAGTTAGATTCGGTGCTTCTTAACCAGAGATGAAAGCTAGAATGGTGTGGAGAGCTTGTTTAAAGACACATGGTCAGGTGTAACACCCAGAAATGCATATACTCCAGGTTTATGATGGGCCCAAGCATGATGTATCTTTCCGATATTCATTTCTGGTTAAGAATCAGTAGATTAGATGCTCTGTTAACATTCCTTCTAGCTCAAATATTCTCTGATTTCACGACTATCAGCCCCATAGTGACTTCATGGCTAGGAGTCTGCCTGTCTGGCAGACACTGCTGGTTGTACTTTTCTTCCCTTAGGAACACCAACTCAAAAACTTAGCTCAGCACTTCCCTTCTAGAATAAAAATTATATTTCCCAGCTTCGCTTTGGGTATAGCCATGGACTAAATTCTGGCTGAAAGGTAGTGGTATGTGCAAATTCTGCAAGTGCCCTTAAAAGAAAGAAGCCCTTCTTCCTTCTTTTTGGTGACTGGCATACATAAATGACAGCAAAAGATGGACCAGCCATATTGGCCCACAACGTGGGAGCTGCAATAGAAGATGGGAGAGAACCAGGAGAGAAGTAGCCTGGGTTCAAGACTCCATGGAGTGCCGGGTCAGCCATGAACTTACTGCCTCCAAGCTTCCTTTCCATTGAGAGAAACATCTTACTATCTAGTTAAAGTAACTGCTATTTTGTTTCACTTTCAGCCAAACCCATTTTAAATTAATACAACGTGGAGCAGGAAAAAGACTTTATGGACTCCAATGATGTTTCCCAATCTGCATGTCAGCACGAATTGGAATGTTTATTTACTGTGGCTTTTCGTTTTTTACTTCTATAAGTGTTGTATGTCTATAAGACAGAGACTAACATTTCATTTCACAGAGAGCCCTTCTTTTATAGACGAAAATTGCTGGAAGGGTATCACAATTTTCTTTTTATTATTTTATCTTATTCTCTACAAATATGAATAATTTCCTTGGCATACACTATATATACATATATATGTAATATAAATAATTTTTGGCCTCAAAAATGGCCAGTTATTATCCATTTTGTATAAAACTTGTTGGGCCCTGAACTACAGTGAAATACCAAGCACAACCATTTAAATTATATACTTTGTTGCTAACAATTGTTATTATTGGCAATGAGCAAACATGTGGTGTTGAGTTTTTAAAATACTTCTATATATTTTTCAAGTGTTTGGGCTCTGACAAGAACTCATTAGAAAAAATCTCTAATCCTTTTCATTCCCTATGTATAGTTGAATAAAAACACACATGCATGCGCGCGTGCGTACGCGCGCGCACACACACCATATATACTATAATGGAAGTTGTTCCTCATGAATTTGCATTTAGCCTATAAAAAATTACCTTTTTTTTTAAGACTTTTAAAACATTGGGATTTTTGCAAATTACACATTTCTGATTGGAGACAGGGATGGGAGAATGGTGAAAGTAAAATTAAATAAACATATATGTATATTACACATATATTAGGTTCAGAGCATAAGATCTGCCAAATTCTGGAATTACAAGTCATGTGAATGATTTTTTCCATTTTCAAACCTTTCTTGATAAATAGTGTTAAAGTGCCACAGAAGGTATTTCAGGCTATTTAATAAGCAAACACTCTCTTTCCCTCTCTCTCTCTCTCTCTCTCTCTCTCACATACACACACACACCCAACATATACCCACTCACCACACCCCAAAACAAACTCATCCTCACTTACAGAATAGAAACCAGACCAAATTAAACCATACAAAAAGATGACTGGGAGAAGAAAGGAAATAGAGACTAAGTACAAATAGCTCTCTCTTTTTACCTTCATTCCTCTCGTCTGGCTCAGTGTAGATGGAAGCCAGAGTAAATAAGGAAAAGATAACAAAAGCCAATAAAATGAATGCCATTTCCAGGTTGGTGAATGGAAGCTCCATGAACAACCACAAACTTCTTCACCTGCAATGGAAACCAAATATTGGCTTAGCGCCCTCTAATTCAGAGAGAGCTTGTTCGGCAATTATTTATTTTATCAAACAGATATGAGATTTACTAAAACTTGTTGAAATACTCCTGTGCACCTGGAACAATACATTTGGCACTGGCCAAAATGGTGTGTGCTCTCATTTTTTGAAATTTGGCATAGCTATTGGTATAACTGAACTTAATCTTTAAAGTGTAGATTGGAAAAGAACATGGAAGTCTGAATGGTAGAATCATTTTATCTTTATACACATTTGTGAGTTTTTTGGACATGTCTCTGGGAGTAAAGACAGAGTATATTTCATTTCATAAAGGAAGAAGTAGTAATGTTGATATCTATCTTACATGACTATACACAGGTTCAGAGCAAAATCTCTTTAGTTCATGTGCCTGAAATTACCTGGCATCTGCTAGCCAGGTGATAAATACATAATTGAAGTAATTTTTAGTGCAAAAACCATAGACCTCAGAGCAGCTGGATCAAACCTAACCCAAATAAAGATAGATGTGTTAAGAATTCAACCATGACAACTTCCAATTTCAGACTCAAGAAAGTAGAGCTCGTGTATGTAGAAAGGAAATGGTAGTTCCATTGGGGGAAAATTATAGCATTATCTATTTTGAAGTAACCTCTCTCTCTCTTTCTATCTTCAGTGTTTACTACACAAGTATCAAATATTTAAACCACTGCAGTCATACGTGGGAATGTTATAATTTTAAGAAAATCCAGAAAAAGAGATTTCACATTCTTCCACTGTAGCTCATCTCAAACGCTTCATTTACTGTCTATTTTAGGGAAGTAATTTATTGGGGTGTTTCATCTAAGAGTTCAACCTTCTTTGAATGTATTTTTAAAATGACTTCATTATACCCTGTAGTTGAGAGGCAAGATTTGAGGTGAAAGTTAGGTTTGCTCTCTTTCTTCTTCTTCTTTTTTTTTTCTTGGTGAGGAAGAATAACCCTGAGTTAACATCTGTTGCCAGTCTTCCTCTTTTCGCTAAAGAAGATTGGCCCTGAGCTAACAACTGTGCCCATCTTCCTCTATTTTGTATGTGGGATGCTGCCACAGTGTGGCTTGACAAGCATTGCATTGGTGCGTACCTGGGATCCAAATCTGTGAACCCCGGGCCCCCGAAGTGGAGCGCACACACTTAACTGCTATGCCACCGTGCTCGCCCCGTTCTCTTTCTTAATTGCAATCTTCCAGTGTTGCCAGAGCAGGACAGAGGTGGGTGAGGGAATAATGAGTTCTAAAAATCTGCTGGTTTTGAACAGATTTCTGATTTTTTTTCTTTCGGACATATTTCTTACATTTGACAATAGTTTGAAGGATATTGATCAGAGATCTGCAGCTTTTTGTGTTTTTATAGGACAGAACCTTGGACAGGAAATTTATGTGTCATGGGTATGCACATTTTAAGATACAAAATATAAAGGATACTACCAAGGGAGTTAAAACATATCTTGGAAATTTTTCATATCAGTGCATACTGGTCTAGCTTATTTTGTTTAATGGGAGCCCAGCATTCTAGAGTATGACTCTACTGTCACTTATTTAACTATTCTTGAACTGATGGGAATTTGTGTTCTTTCTAATTTTTTATCATTACCAACAATGCAGCAGAAAAGATTTTTGTAAATATAACTTTGCACAGAGGTATAGATTTCTCTGGGAAAGATTTATAGAAGTAGAATTGCTAGATCTATAAAATTTTGAAATACTATTTCTTCATAAATTTCCCTGGGATTTACAACCACATATATATTAGATGTAAAGGACTATTTCCCCAATCCATCCCCAACCATTCCTCTTTAGTTTTCTCCCCTGAGTTTGAAGTTAAAAATACTATCTCATGTATAAATTGACTTTTTCCTGATTTCCAATGAGGTTGAACATTTTTTCATGTGTTGGTTAATTATTTTTATAGTTTGCTCTGTGAATGGCTTGTTCATATCCTTTGCCCAGTTTTAAACTGGGCATTTGTAATTTTCTTATTGATTTGTAGACACTCATTATATATTTTGGAGATATAATCTATTATCTTCAATATCTCTCTTGTCTTTGTTTATGATCTTTTTGTTATTCAGATTTTAAAAAATTTATTTTTATGAAGTTAAATCTACCTGAACTGAAAAACCCTTGTCCATCTCTGGTCCCATCTCTAGTTCTCTCTGGGGTCTTGCCATCTCTGGGGTAGGGATTTGAGGTGAATTATTACTTATGATTGCCAGTGCCTTAAAGAATTGGTGATGCCAATACATACTGCCCCACCGTTGCTCTTTGTCATCCCTGCCACATTAAAACCCAGGCTCACAGTTGTAGTCTCAGACGGAGATGGCATAGGAAGGAGCTGTCCAACACAGTAATTAAGAAAGTAGAAGTGGGTGTTCTAGATGGTTTGGGGAAATCAGAATGTAGGAAAAAGTGAATACATTATTCTGTGGTATGTCCAGCATCTATAATAGTAGATGGATGCTGTTTATTTCTTTAAGAATGTGTTGTTTTTTTCACCACTGGTGTGTTTCCAAAACTCAAGGTGTGTAGTAGAGACAGAATCTGCTAAATCATGTCGACATTAATAGTCTGGGCAGGATATTAAATCACCTTGGCATAAATAAGTAAAATTTAACAATTTATCCAAATGCATGATTCTTTGCAATAAGTGAAGGAATGTTTTGTGATTTTTGTAGTAAGTCGATACACTATTGGCTGCTTCCAAAGTCATATATACTTTTTTCTTTCTACATAATTTTTATATTTTAAAATAAGAAATAGCCTTAGATTTTTAGTACACTTTTAGATTTACAGAAATATTGAGCAGATAGTACAGAGAGTTCTATATACCCTCCTTCCATCCCCACCATTTCTCCTATTGTTAACATCTTGCTTCAGTGTGGTACATTTGTTACAATTAACGAACCAATATAGATACATTATTATTAACTGAAATCCATAATTTACATTAAGGTTCACCCTTGTGTTATGTGGTTCTATGAGTTTTGACAAATGCATGTCAACCACCGTTACAGTATCATACGGAATAGTTTCTCTTGTGCTTCACTCATTCATCCCTCTCCTCCCTCTTCCTCAATCCCTGGCAATGACAATCTATTTAGTGTCTCTAGTTTTGCTTTTTTCAATTGTCATATAGTTGGAATCATGCAGTATGTCGCTTTTTCAGACTGTATTTATTCACTTAATTGTAAGACTTTAAGGTACTCCATGTCTTTTTATGGCTTGATACCTCATTTCTTTTTACCACTGAATAATATTCTATTATATGGATGTACCACAGTTGTTTTATCCATTCACCTCCTGAAAGACATTTTGGTTGCTACCAGTTTTTGGTGATTATGAATAAAGCTGCTATAAACATTCTAGTGCAGGTTTTTGTGTGGACATAATTTTTTAATCTAGGAGCATATTTGATGGATCATATGGTAAGACTATGTTTAGCTTTGTAGGAAACTGCCAACCTGTCTTCCAAAGTGGCTATACCATTTGCATTTCCACCAGCAATGAATGAGTATTCCTATTGTCCTGCATCTTGCATCAAATTGGTATTGTCAGTTTTTTGGATTTTAGTCATTCTAATAGGTGTATAGAATTATATCATTATTGTTTTAATTTGCAATTCCTTAATGACATATGATGTTGAACATCTTTTTATATACTTATTTGACATCTATATATCGTCTTTGTTCAGATCTTTTGCCTATTTTTAAATTGGGTCGTTTGTTTTCTTATTGCTAAATTTTAAGAGTTCTTTGTATATTTTGGATCCAAGTCCTGTATCAGATAAATGTTTTCCAAACAGTTTCTCACATTCTACTTGTCTCTTCATCCTCTTAACGGTGTCTTTTGCAGAGCAGTTTTTAATTTTAACGAAGTCCAACTTATTAAACTTTTTTATTTTATGGATCATGCTTTTGGTGTTATATTTAATAACTCCTTGCCAGACCTAAGGTCCTATAGATTTTCTTCTATGTTATTTTCTAGAAGTTTTATAGTTTTACATTTTATATTTAGGTTTAAGACTAATTTTGAGTTAATTTTTGTAAAAGGAATAAAGTCTGTGTGTAGGTTCTTATCCTTCTTTTCCTTCTTAATATATGGATAGCCAATTATTCAAGTACCATTTGTTGAAAAGAGTATCCTTTCTCTGTTGTAGTACCTCTGCTCCCTTGTTAAAGATTAGTTGATTATTTGTGTGTGTCTAATTCTGGGCTCTCGATTCTGTTCCATATATATATATATATATTTTTTATAGAAACTTATTTTGTGAGGCTGTTTTATGACACTTGACGCAGCGTCCTTGTTGTCTTCAATTTAATTATTTTCATATTAATTATTTTCAAATAGAAGGTAAGATATCTCAACAATCCGAGGCCAGTTCTTAATCCTGTGTTATCAGTCCTTGCCCTGGAGAGCCTCTGTGCATGTCCTCTGTCATGATGTGCAAAAGCAGCCCCAAAATTCAATACTGAGCCAAACTTGCTCTTTGTTAAAAGGAAATCCAGATGGCAAACAAAAATTGGGCAGTAGGTATAAAAATAATTGAGTTCTGTAATACCTTATCAAGACCCTTCTATCCTAACTCTGTTTATCCTTCACCTCCTCCTCCAAGTCTTTTCTGACTACTCTGTCCCCAAGCCTTCTTATTCTTAGATGGATTTCCTTCACATCTGATTTCTGTTTTCTATCTTACTTTCTATAACTAACACAGGTTAGTAAATATTAACTGCACCACCTCTCTTTTGTCTCGTTTCCCTCTGTGAGAGGGTAAAGTTCTTGAGGGCAGAGGTCTTACTTCTTTTGCCCTCTCCATGGCATCCACTATGATTTCTGCCCTGAGAAGGTTAAAATCTAGAGTTGGAATGATACAGTTAAAAGATTGATAGAAAGCACACATTAAAAAAAGTGAAACACACACACAATTTTATGCATAAGAAATACAAGAGAAAATAGGGACGCTAGTTGAGGAAGGAAAGAAGGCTTCAGGGGGAAATTTGGACCTTAAGCTCTGCACTAAAGACACCCCAGCTTTCAGCAAAGAAGAGAGGCCACGTCAATCCAAAGAGAAAGGATTAATTCACTCAACACATGTTTTTCGAGCTTGGCATTATGCTAAATTGTTTGTGTGGTGAACTGAGGTGATAGAGGGGAGGGACGCGGAGCAGGACATGGGTGACATGTAATGAGCACTTATAAGAGGCCAGGCACTGTTTCAAGACCTTCACAAGTCCTTGAATCTTCATAATACCTCTATAAGACAGATACTATTCCTGTCTCCATTTCACGAATGAGAGCACTGAAACATAAAGTACCTTAGCTTAAACTGTAAAACTAGTATATGGCAGAGCTAGAATATCAACTCTGGCAGCCTGGTTCCAGAATCCTCACTCTTGATCAATATACTATACTGGCACTCAACCAAGAAAGCAAACAAACCAAAACCCACCCTCATAGTTAGAATCCTGTTTTGCAAAGCATAACGTGGATTGGAAAGGAGTTTTTATGTTAGGTAGTGAGAGAAGATAATATTGGTTAGGCAAAGGACGACTGAAAGAATTTAATGCCAAGGTGATTGCTTAGACTTGATTCATATGCTATTAGAAGGTGAATATAATGTCTTCGTTCATATGCTATTAGAAGGTGAATATAATGTCTTCATTCATATGGTATTAGAAGGTGAATATAACGTACAGTGACACGATGAATCAGTGTTTTGAGAATATTAATTGCATCTCCATGTGAAGAATAGATTGAAGGAAAAGAATATTAATTGGAAAAAATTCAGAGTGAGATTTTTATCTCTGTATTAGGTTCTAGCAATGGGAATAGAGAGAAAGGGATGAAGCCAAGAGCTACTTTGAAGGAAGGGCAGGAGGAGTTTGGCAGTTTGCCGGCTATGTGGGGTGTAGGGGGTGCCACGACACTAGTTAAAATGCAGTACAAGGAGGAAGAGGGAAGATGAAGATTACTGGAAAAAACGACCCACGGAATCATGTGTGAGTTCAGTGGTAGAGAATGTTAATTCCTCAATCTTCCTCATGCTTAGGAGAGATGTAAAATATACTCTCATATATTCTGTGATCCTTCAATATTTGGAAATTAGATTGATCATTCTTGTGCTTCTTCAGAGAATATGAAGACTATTAAATCTGTGAAAGCAGCTCAGAGAACAAAAAAATCATTTTTATTGCCAATATCCTATGAGGACTGTTTCCTCATGAAAAAATAAAACAAAGCAAAGCAAAATAAAAACAGAAAAGAAAAAGCAATGGTGCCATCTAGCGGTAACTAAGTGCTGTAGGTAGGAGAAAGAAATGAGGATGAATTACCCAAGCTCTCTGACGATGTTTCATTATATGTATCACACACCTATGCTAGTTTCCCATATTCAGTTTTGTCCCATGCCCAGAACGTTCACTGGGTTTTAGGTAGTTGTTTCTAGAAGGAGGCCTCTGTTAATATTTTCTGTACATATAGTTCATATGTGGTGAGTTATTTTGTAGTATCACACTGGATGCTGTTATTCTAAGCATAAAAAACACAAAGTAACGACTTTGGGATTTTCAGTAGAAATTGAAAGTAGGGTGAAAAGATGTAGTGAGATAATATATATTGTCAGATGTCTATAGCTATTGAACATGAACCTAATTACCTCCTTGTTGAGAGCTCAGGGCTGACAGCCCTTTACCATGAGCTCTCCACCACCATGCCCTTGGTTCCAGAAAAGGTGGTTCCATGCCATCTTCTGGGTCTCAAAACCAGTCATAAGTTTATTGTCTAAATGCAAGGATGATGCCTTGAGATAATGATGTTATCTGCATTCTCTGCATGCAAGTATTCTTGTGGGAGCGTCTGAAAAACAATTGGTTGTACAACCTGCTTTTCTTCCTGGGTTGTGTACCTGTAGTCTGATCTCTGAATGCTTTAGTGTCTCAGTTCACTTGATGTATGAATGAATCACTTGTCCCCTGTAGCTTCTCACAGGGTAGGATTAACTGCAATTATTATTTAGTAGCAGAGTATAGATAAATCATATTCTTTTTGACATAATAAAAAATAAATCTTACTCCTTTTATCACATTGTATATAATACAATATTACATCCAAGTTTATCAAAGCTTATTTAAGTTGCAATAATTTACTAATAACTAAAGCATGGTTACCTTGACTTGTCGTTGTTAGTCCCCAATTAAACTCAGACATTATCTTCTCAATTTGGGGAGGGAAATGGGTTGTTAGACTAATCTTACCCCACCATCCTACACTCCTGCTGTCCTTTAGCAACTAGAAAGATCTTTATTATTGTAAATCAGATCACGCTACTCTTCTGCTAGACTCGCAAATGGCTTCTCTTAGAATAAAATCCTAATTTCCAGCCCTTCCCTACCAGGCCCTGCGTCACCTACCCAACCTCTCTGATGGTAGCACCTGTGATACTTTCTATACTCCAGCGCTGACCCTGTTTGTGTTCCTGGACATGCTGAGCTCGTGCCTGCTGGGCCCCTGCACAACTCTTCCCTTGCCCGGGCCTGAGAATCTTCCTCCACATTTCTTCATATCTAGTTCCAAACTGTGCATCTTTCCCTCTTCGGTTCAAACATGACCTCCCCTGACCTCCAATCTAAACCAGGCCCTGAGCACTCTTCATGGCTCTGTTTTATTTTCATCACAGTTCTTCTTATCCCTTGTATTTTTTGGCTTATTTGTCTCTCCTCGTGACATACAGCTCCATGAAAGCAGGCCTATTTAAGTTTACCACTGTATCTGAGTTCCAAAGAATGACCAGTATGCAGTAAATATTTTTATAAATATTCATGGAGTGAATATAAGTGAATAAATGAGTGGACAGAAGCAGCACATAAAGAAGCAAGTTGATGCAGAGATCCGAATGTCATCGCTGTGGAAGGAAAATCCGGGTTGAAGGGATATTCAGAAATCTTAGTGACGTCAAGCACTCTGTGACTTGAGGAATCCCACCCAGAGGACACGAAGGATGCTTTGAAAATGGTCTTAAGACTTCAATATAATAGGCAGCCCGATAGGGCATGATGCTTTTTCTTGCTGCTGTGATTGCCCGCATGGGGGAGATGTGTTTCCGTTCCTTTGTTGCTTTTTCTCTCTGGTGCTTGCTTGCCATGCTTAGGGCTCTGTTTGTGCCCCATCCATTTATTACATGGATGTTGGAATAAACCCTCGAGTGCTGTTACAACTGCTTGGGGACTGTGTGGAGCATACTCTCTCTTTTGAATCTCCTTCCTAATGTGAATGCTGTGTGTACGCGCCGAGGGCCGAAGGGACTGGGTAAAATGATTGCCTTAACCCAGAGAAAAATCTGCCAGAGTCAATATAAAGGATTCATTCATGGTAAGTCAATAAATTTTTCTGGGCACCAAGAAATTTTTTAGTATTTTGAATTCAACTTTATATCAGAAAGCTAAAGGCTGAAAAAAATTCTATGAGACACTGCAGTTCCTCTCCTTGGTTTTGGAGACCTTGGGAAAAAGTCTAAAAGCTGTTCTATTTACAGGTATTCATGTGGTTTCACTTTAAAGCACAGGCTCTGGCTACTAACCCAACATGCCCGCCATTTCCCTTGGCCTGCTGGATTTGTCTGCCTTTTTTTTTTCCTAGACAAAGTGTCTCTGTCTCCTTTAAAACTTCTGAACAAGACTCACCTGCTACATGGAATGATTACTTCATTTAAATGGGCTGAAACCAGTCGCACCTCTTTCGGCCGTGTCTGTGGGAGTGCAGATGGTTACACGTGTGTTTCTGTCATGGCGTCAAAGTCATCTACAAAACAAGGCCTTGAACTGTAATCCTTTCCGTCTCTGAAACAACAACAACACATCAGTCTCTGTACAAATGTTCCTGAATTATCTATTCACTTTGTAGGCTCACTGTTATGGACTAGACGTTTGTGTTCCCCCAGAATTCATCTGTTGAAGCCCTAACCCCCAGTGTGATGGTGTTTGGAGGTGGGGCCTTTGAGAGGTGATTAGGTCATGAGGGTGGAGCTCTTACTAATGGAATTAGTGCTTATAAAAGAGACCCCACAGAGCTCCCTGACCCCTTCCACCATGCGAGGACACAGGAGACAGTCGTCTATGGACAAGGAAGCAGGACCTCACTGGACCCAGAATCTGCCAGCGTCTTGATCTGGGACTTCCCAGCCACTAGAAGTGTGAGTAACAAATGTTTGTTGTTTAAGCCACCCAGTCTATGATACTTTTGTTATAGCAGCCCAAAGGACCTAGGACACTTATATAGGCAGAAAGCGGTTTTCTTGGTTACACTTGGTTGCACTTGCTGAATGACCCCAGCTCCTGTCACTGTTGCTTCTATTTCAGATTTTAACCTGCTGGATGTCTCCTTGATTGATTTTCTCAATCTTTATTTTGGATGCCTTGTCATGTTGACTTCTTCAATTTCTTGGACAACTTCATATTTCAAGCCATCTTCTCTTCAAACTTTGACTAAAAAAGCCATCTACTCCCTGAGAACTTTTCCCTAAATAAAATTTGAGGTTTGGAAAGAAAATTAAAAATCACCATGTTCATACACTGTGCAATGATTGAATTCTCCCAGAACTGTTTTGGTGGAGTCGATGCCCAGCCTAAGCTTGAATTCGTCTAGCGACAGGGGACTCATTAACTTTGGAAACCACCGATTTAACCTCTGGATAGCTCTGCTCATTAGAAAACTCTTTCTTCAGATGATCTGAATTCCTTCTTGTTGCCATTACCATTCAGTTCCTGAATGCAGAACTAGCAAGTTCCTCTTTTATGTGAGGCCTCAAATATTTGAAGACAATGAATTTACAATGTGTGGCTTGCACTACCTTTCTTTTGTTTAAACAAATGTTCCTCATATGACAGATCTGCATCCCCTTCCCCTTGTGATTTCTCTCCTTTGCTTCCAGATCCTTCCAAAGTGGAGTGCCCACGCCGATGACAATGTTTTGGATTAGGTGGCCTAGGGCCTAGCAGTGTCCAATGCATTTTAGCAGTTCTCTTTTGCCAGTGATTTGGTTGCCAGTCAGGCCTAATTTTTTAAAATATTATACTTACTGTCAGACTAAACCCCTTACGTCTTTTTACACTTTTATTATTACCAAATTGTCAAATCATAGTTCTTGCATTCAAAACCTTTATAGTTGGTTGCTTGCCCCTTACTATTTTTATCCACTAAATTTCCTATTTTTAGATTTAGCTCATCTATCCTACCTGTCTAAGACCTTTTTGGATGCTTCTCTTATCATCCCACATATTTGCAAATTCTTTCAGCTTTATGTCACCACAAGTTCAATTCCTGCATTTAAATCTTTGGTGAAAACGATGCTTGGAGCAAGGTTATCTGTTCCACAAGAACAAGCCAAATATACTGTGATTATTGGATTTGCTTAATCTATAGGTATAGGAGTCCACTTTTTGGAGTTTAGGAAGGATTGTATGAGATAAAGCACTTTGAACAGTGCCTTATGTTTGACAAGGGCTCAGTAAATTAGTCATTGAGATTTATCCCCCTTCCTGAAATTCTTAAGTTTAATTTGCCTTTGCAGATCTGTTCTTCATAAAAAATAATTCCTTTAATTTTAATCTGTGTTTCTATTTGGTCCATCTTTAAAAATTCTCAGGTTTTACCTACACACTTACGTTAAAAGAGATTATTCTAACCCCTCCTGATGTATTTATTGGTTTTTAATTTATTTAATATCATTTTCTGGGTTTCTAAAAGGTGATTTAAAAATAACATTTATTGATTTTTTTGTGATTGAAAAAGTTATAATGTTAGAGAATTTTGGAAAATAAAGAAAAATAGGAAAAATAAAAACTACGGAAGAATTTGTGTTTTTATTTTGATATCTCAGTGAATTCTTTAGGCAGTGGTCTTTATACTGCTGAAATAAGCATTGCCAAATTTGCAATTCTCTAAGGTGTAGATTTTCTAAGGCTCTTTTTTTCCCCCTCCTAAGGGTATACTACTGTATTTAACTCAAGTTCATGCTAAGAATATTAACTTTAATTTTTTTCTTTACTCCTTTTGTCTCTAGCTAGCTATTCATCCCCTAAGCAAAAACAATCAGAATCCCTTTGTATTGAAAAATAATAGATTTCCAAAGTCTTTTTAACTCAGGGCCATTTGAGCTCTATTTTTGCCCAAGGAGAGCATGAATGCAGGTATCTTTAGATTTTCCTCTTTGCTTGTTCTTCAAAGCGTTTCACTCTTCTAGGCAGAATCACATAAATCCACCCACAACTGAGCAGCTCCAAAGCTCTTCAACCTGATGGGGTTTAGATGAATTGTGCACTATTATAAGTAAATGTTTTATATCTTGTTTTATGGCAATATTGTGGGCTCTGATAAGGTGCTGGGTGAATTAGACATTTATTCAATCATTTTGGTTGCATTAGATATTTGTTAAAATAGGAGAAGCTTTTATTTAGGACA